>NC_064920.1:275970946-276624517 GCF_023897955.1 Schistocerca gregaria | reverse complement strand
TTTATTCTCGTGTAAAGACGATGTTGTCATGTCATCGTTGATTACCCAGGATGAATTACTTTATGAATTCTATTTTTTCAGTCCATTTCTACTAGCCGCATAGCAGTTTACGGGCTGCACGTTTTGTTCAGTTTCATGCCGTTCTGTTTCGTGTTTCCTGATGGATTGGATGTCTACAATCTAATCTGTCTCAGAACCAATTTCTTCTTCTTTGTTCACTCTGCCGTTACGTGACTAATGGTGAGCCCGCCCTGAGGGTTAACGCCCAAAACCTGAATGATTTGTTGCTTCCTCGTTCTTCTAGCTGAACACGACACGATTTCATTCTGGTTCTTGTTTTTGTTTTCGGCTCATTTCCGCTCTGGCGAAATCAGAGCGTGGAAATTGGAAACATCGATTTCTAAAAGAAGTAAGGGGTAAAAACTGTTTCACAGATATTATTAAAAAGGAATCAAAGTCAGTGATTAGGCTACCGTCGAGAATCATTTCATTAGGGTACAAGCACTAGCTTGGATTGTACGAGCGTGGGGAATGAAATGGACTGCGGATCTTACGAAGGAACTGTCACTTAATGGATTGAAGGAAATGACGAAAAACAAAAGGAGGTTTGAAATGCGATCGTCCCGAATGCGTCTCAGGCTCTACATCTACTTCGGGAACTAGCACAACAGCTAATTACACTACTGGCCATTACAACTGCTACACCACGAAGATGACATGCAACAGACGCGAAATATAACCGACAGGAAGACGATGCTGTGATATTCAAATGATTAGCTTTTCAGAGCATTCACACAAGGCTGGCGCCGGTGGCGACACCTACAACGTGCTTACATCAGGACAGTTTCCAACCGATTTATCATACACAAACAGCACTTGACCGGCGTTGCCTGGTGAAACGTTGTTCTGATTCCTCGCGTAAGGAGGAGAAATGCGTACCATCACGTTTCCGACTTTGATAAAGGTCAGATTGTAGCCTATCGCGATTGCGGTTTATCGTATCGCGACATTACTGCTCGCGTTGGCCGAGATCCAATGACTGTTAGCAGAATATGGAATCGGTGGGTTCAGGAGGGTAATACGGAACGCCGTGCTCGATCCCAACGGCCTCGTATCACTAGCAGTTGAGATGATGGGCATCTTATCCGCATGGCTGTAACGAATCGTGCAGCCACGTCTCGATCCCTCAGTCAACAGATGGGGACGTTTGCAAGACAACGACCATCTGCACGAACAGTTCGAAGATGTTTCCAGCAGCATGGACTATCAGTTCGGAGACTATGGCTGCGATTACCTTTGACGCTGCATCACAGACAGGAGCACCTGCGATTGTGTACTCAACGAGGGATCTGGGTGCAGGAATGGCAAAACGTCATTTTTTCGGATGAATTCAGGTTCTGCGTACAGCATCATGAAGGTCGCATCCGTGTTTGGCGACATCGCGGTGAACGCACATTGGAAGCGTGTATTTGTCATCGCCATACTGTCGTATCACCCGGCGTGATAGTATGGGGTGCCATTTTGTTACACGTCTCGGTCACCTCTTGTTCGCACTGACGGCACTTTCAACAGTGGACGTTACATTTCAGATGTGTTACGACCCGTGGCTCTACCCATCATTCTATCCATGCGAAACCCTATATTTCATTGGATACTGCACGACCGCATGTTGCAGGTCCTGTACGGTCCTTCCTGGATACAGAAAATGTTGGACTGCTGCCCTGTCCAGCACATTCTCCAGATCTCTCACAAGCGTGAAAATGTAATCACATGTCAGTGCTAGTATAATATATTTGTCCAATGAATACCCGTTTATCATATGCATTTCTTCTTGATACAGCAATTTTAATGGCCAGTAGTGTATTACTGTGTCTAGGTAGACACAGTGACGTTATGACAACAATAAAGCAACGAGTGGTACCTAATACTGTAAAAAAGGTGCACGTCTTTCCCGTTTTCAAGAACGGTCGTAGTACAGATGAACATTATTACTGTCATTTTTTACTGAAAGCAACTTATTGTAGAATCATGGAACATGTTTTATGCTCACGTGTTACGATGTCTTTGGATAATGAAGATCTGTAAAAAATCGACATGGGTCCCGAAACCAGAGATCGTGCAAAATTCAACTCACTCTGTTCGCCCATGAGATTCGAGGCGCCGAAGAAATCGGTACTCCGTGTGATGTCGCGTTCTTCACTTTCAGGAAGGCATTTGATACAGTCTCGCATTGCCCTGTAGTGAGAAAAATATGAGTTTACGGAATTCCTTGACAGGATTGTGGCTGGAGTCAAGGCTTTCTTGAGAAAGAAGTCGACATGTAGCTTTTACTGGGAAAAATGTACACCCGCAGTGGTAATTTCAGAGTACTCAAAGTAGTATGATACGACCGTGACTGTTTACATTATATATAACTTATCCATTCGATAACAACGGTCACCCAACGAGGCTGTTCGCAAATGATGTGGTTGTCTACAATATATTATATACAACATATCATATACAATATATTATATACAATAAAGTACAATATATTATATACAATATTATATACAATATACAATATTATATACAATATATATACAATATTATATACAATATACAATATTATATACAATAAAATAACAATTTCAGCCGACTTTTGTCGAATTGTAAGAAGGGCGGATAAACGCTGCATGGACTTACGTTCGACCATGAACGTAAGTAAAAGTAACGTATTGTGAATCGTTATTTAATATGTTAGAAGACGCCGGGCATAAAAACAGGATTTTCCGGTTCTCATACCTCGGATATATTAGTGATAAAAAGATAGGGGCAAGTGTTTTGGATACCCCTTCGACTAAGGACTATTTATGTGTACAAGAGAAGGATCGTACTGGGGTCACTACCCTACAGTGCACGGTCAAAATATGAATTTTACACACTTCCTCCTGCTTAGGCAAATGGACCAAATCGGTTCGTTCTTTTTGCATTTGATGTTGTCTATGGAGAACTTGATGGGACTTATGGAGACACTATTATCTCCTGGGCGATTCCATGGAAAACTGAAGAAAAAGGTTATTTTTACCATATTTTAGCCGTCACCAGCGGACCAAAATCCAGCCGAGGGTCCCAAGGCGACTACGCACAAAAAATGACTGAAATTCGTAGGGTACATTCCTAAAATTCCCATCGCCAACAACCTTGAAAATTTTCTTCATCTTACAGAGGTCCGCTATGAGGCGAAATCAAACTAATAAGTAACCACCACAAATCACTCAAATTTTAACGGTATATTCTCTAGGAATTTATCTATAAGAGCCATTTCCCCGTTTTAAAAAAATCTTAATCTGTTACCAAAAAGCTGGTCCCGGCAGAGGTTCAAGCCCTCCCTCGGGCATGGGTGTGTGTGTCTGTCCTTAGGATAATTTAGGTTAAGTGGTGTGTAAGCTTAGGGACTGATGACCTTAGCTACTAAGTCTCATATGATTTCACATACATTTTTTTCGTTATCAAAAAACAACCCAGAAACTTGTTTTCTGGTTCCCAAAATCCAGTCGCGGATTCTGAGGCAGCTATGCACAGAAAATGGTTGTGATTTTAACAGTGTGTTTCAAAGATTCCGATCTTGAACGACCTCGAAAATGTTCTTGGTATCCTCATCCATTTGCGAGGTAGAGAGGTTCACAGTTATCCTACTTGTACACGTAAACTCCGGTGTGAGGCGGAAATGTAGCTTATGAAATGACGTAGCACGGAGAAATGCGCTGTAAAGTGTCTCCGGTATCATTTGAGATCCTCAAGGTGCAGTACTGAAGCACATGCTTTTTCTTTAACTAGTGGCATCCGGTCTCAGGTGTAAAATTAGTTTTGCCTTATTTCAATTTCATGCAATTATCTAAATTCTTATGACCAATGTATTTCTTTTAATATGAGTAAATGCCCTGCTTCAGCAGGGTAAAAAAAGGGAACCAGCGGAAAAATGCTCATATCGAAGTACAATAAATGAGAATATGTTCCTGTTTATTTTAAAGACTCCGATTGAGAAGTGGAACTCCAGCTAGCTCATTCTACCTTCCTCAGCAACTTCAAAAAATTTTCCAGTAATTTTGATACGCGAACATATTCGAACTTTTTTATGCTGAGAGAGAGAAGACGGTGGCAGTGGTACAGAGACAGGTAAGTAATAAATATCAGGAAGACAGTAGACAGTGGATGTGTTATAGAAAGAGCGACGGAGAATGTGGTGGTGTGAGAGAAAGAAGGGAACCAGTAGCAGTGGAACATAGTTGGCAGTGACAGAAAAGGGCTACGAAGAGAGTGAAGGAGACAGTGCCATGGGGAGCGGGGAGGGGGATAAAGAGAAAGTGGAGGTGGGTGAGGCCAGTTCAAAATGGTTCAAATGGCTCTGGGACTTAACATCTGAGGTCATCAGTCCCCTAGACTTAGAACTACTTAATCCTAACTAACCTAAGGACATTACACTCATACACGCCCGAAGCTGGATTCGAATCTGCGACCGTAGCAGTCGCGCGGTTGAGGGCCAGTGATAAAGAGAGACAGATATATGACAACGAAGAATGGAGATGTAGTTACAGTGAGGAGACACAGTTGGGGTAGGAAGGAACGCGATATTAGCAGCGAGAGAAGGCAAGAGGGAGACAGTGACACTGATAGGGGACTGTTGTAGAACAGAACGAAGGAGACTCTGACTGTGACATAGGAGATAATGACAGAGAGGCACAAAGAGATAACTACATTGAGTTGAGCTAAATGTGTGAGTGAGAAATGGCAACTGCGAGTGGGCGGATATGAGCGACTTACAGCGATGGACTACGGGGTGCGAGTGAGTTTAAATAAGGGGAGCTTGTGAGAGTTTGAGGTGAGCTCCATGTTAAAAAAAAACGTGAATATATTCGCATGCCATAATTTTTTGGAACATTTTCAGAGGAGTTGAGGAAGATAGAATGAGACAGCTGGTACCCCACTTTGAAATATACTAGAACGTAATCTAATTTTTTGTGCGCCAGCAGAAGCATTTTCCTGCTGGTCTATTACTGTCCTATTTTTCTGTTGATGGAAAGTCACTCGAAACAAGTAGTCTAAATCATTAACTAGGCCTACCGTAAAATACTTCGGAGTACCCATTCGGTGCGACCTAAAGCGGAATCCAGAATAAAATTTTCTCGCTGCAGCGGAGTGTGGGCTGATATGAAACCTCCTGGCAGATTAAAACTGTGTGTTGAACCGAGACTCGAACTCGAGAACTTTGCCTTTAGCGGGCAAGTACTCTACCATCTGAGCTATCCAAGTCTGAATCACGACCCTTTCTCACAGCTTTAATTCCGTCAATACCTCGTCTCCTACCTTCCAAAGTTCACAGAAGCTCTCCCTCGAACGTTGCAGAACTAGCACTGCTGGAAGGAAGGATATTGCGGAGACATGGCTTTGCCTCAGGAGAGCTTCTGTGAAATTTGGAAAGTAAGAGACGAGGTACTGGCGGAATTAAAGCTGTGAGGACGGGTCGTGCGTACTTCTTGGGTAGCTCAGATGACAGAGCACTTTCCCGCGAGTCTTGGTCCGGCACACAGTTTTAATCTACCAGGAAGTTTCTAAAGCGGAATGTCCATATACAACAACGTGTAGGAAAAGCAAATACCAGGCTGAAATTCATAGGAAGAATCTTAACGAAATTTAACCCACTCACGATGGAAGTGGTTGACAGACAGTTTGTTGGACGGATTTTTGGATAGTGCTCTTCGCTCTGTGACTCTTATCCAGTTGGATTAATAGAAGGGACAAAGGAGATCCTGAGAAGAGCGGTGCGTTTCGTGATGGGATCGTTTGGTCGGCACGAGAGCTTACTCAGATGCTCAGCAATCTCCAGTGAGCAGACTCTGTTGTGTCCTCGTCAATGGACGCAACCATGCTGGCGCGCTGAGGCACTGTCCGAGTGGCGCTGCAGGCGGCGCTTTGAAGCTCGCCGCCAGCCATGAGTGTGGCCCAATCAGCATTCTCTGCACCACCGCCAATGAGATGGACCTCCGCTGGTGACAATCGGCGGCCACATCAGCGAGAGGTTCATGTTCGGCGTTGAAGTATGACAGTACTACAACAGCGTTCCAATGTTGAAGTTCGCAGTGAGATAAGCCTGTGAGACTTAGTCCACAAGTGGAATCGTGTACAGCTCGTATAGAGCGATTGACAGTGTGGCGCCCAGGATGGAAATTGTCTTGTTGACATTGTATTCAGTAACGCACGCTTTGACATGCAACTGCGTAGTTGTATCTGTCCTCAAGCACTTCCAACGAGTTGCTGTACAACTTTAGTTAAGTATCGCAGCGCAGTAAAGAGTATAAATGTATGTCACTAATTTGTCTTTACTGTCACAGTGACTGTCCACCTCGCAGCACCTAAACCAAAAAAGACATATGCGAGCCATTCATCTCAGTCTACCTGTGCACGTCAGATTCTATAACAGAGGCGCTGTCAACGGTTTGCTATAGAAACTCCCAGAGATTAAGTCCAGGGTAAAGTTGGGTAACAGACGTCTTCTGCTTCGCACATAGTGCTATCTGAAGTCTTAAGTTGTCTGGTTGATGCCCAGCTTGCTTACGATTACGAATTTTTTATGTTAAAGTAATCGAGGTAAAATTTCACGTTGTAAATTTGATAGGCAAACAACTCAGTTATAATACGGCACGAAGTGCTCTCATTTAAAAAAAAAAATGATTTTGACTGATTTCGTCTTTTAATAAATTGTCATGCCTAAGTAAACATTATTCTTTCTGCTGAAAGAGCAATCTTTAATAATCATCATCCAGATCCTTAAGCTTCAATTAATGTTGCTTAGCATGGGCACATATATTTTTTAAACAACTGTGACTCTAGCCGCAATTATTAGGACACTAGATGAAAGATAGAGGAAAGCGGAGTATTGAAGCTGTCAAAAAGGGGATATCATATGGTCGTACAGACTTTAAAGCGCTTTTTGGAAAATCTTGTTGAATACCATCAAGAAGAAGATTTCACTGAAACGGCCTTCGAAAGTACAGACAGATGGAACCAGTGAAATGCTTTGAGACTTGCCCTCTGTCGGCAGTGCTCATATCAAATGAGCTGGCTAGGTATGCCTTCCAGTATGATTCAAAACTTCATTTGTACAGGACCTCCGCAAACTTCTTAAATGTCACACTTCGTCTACTGTAGACAATAATGAATCTAACCTACATGAAGAGCTTCTAGGTTAAACAACAATATCAGAATTGAGTCCGCCTTGATGCAAAACAACTTGTTATTTGTTCATTATTTCTTTCGTAAACTAGTTTCTGAGACAAATTTCACCATTATCAGGTTTTTAAAAATCTTGTTTATTGTATGTTATAACATATTTTTTTAAGAATTATTGCCGCTGTTTGTGGCATATGTTTTGTGATTGTTTCTGTTGCCTTTTTTCCTTAGCGTACATCACGTCGTCTTTAAGCTCGTTGCACGGCACGTAGCTGATTCTGTACACAGGAAAACAAAAATTCCGCACTTCGTTTATGATCAAGAACATTACGCCAAAGTGATCATAAACAAAGTGCGAAAGTTTTGTTTTTCTGAGTTATATGTGGACAACGCAGTGTAATTTAGGCATCAGAAATGAGATTTCGCACAGCAGCGTAAAGGATACAGTAAATTAAACCGCGCTGAGAATTATGACCTTAAAAATGAACTGAACCTCTATAAATAGAAAATAAAATCCTCGAAAGTACAACATGGTTAAAAAAAACTACAGACCTATACGCAGCACCAGATAAGTTCATCAATGCAGTACAGAGACGATGCTTAAAGTTCTATGGACACATCTCCAGGACGGAGAACACTAGATTAACAAGAATACTACTTAACATTACAAATATAAGAAAAAAATAAAATATCTTGTTACAAGAAATGAAGCAGGAGTTACGAAAAATGAATTCCATGGAAGAGACCATCAGGGAATGTACAGTTTTTGGAATGCTAGTTGCAAATCATACATTCGTAGTGAAAGTTAAAAAAAATTAAAGAAAGAAAAAACACTGGATGACAGTGGACAGAAGAACGCAAGAACCAACACAGTGAGTTCATGGTGTTCTAAAGAGCTCCTTAACTGTAACGGATATAGAAGAAAGATAATACTTAAGTAATAATTTTCTGTTTGCTCGTCAAAAGTATCCATCTTAGCCCCCCTATTCGTACAGCTGCACTGGATTATTCACCTGCTAGTCTGAGAGGTTGCGGGTGGGGGGAGTGTATGTAATAAATATCCTGTGCTCTTGGGACACTAGCTCCTCAAGCACGCCAGCTACGGTCAGTCGCCTCCGCATCTGCGGCGCGCGTTGCCGCCTTTGAGGCGCTCGGAGAGACGTCTGCGACTCCCGCTGAGACCTCTAATTGTGTCGGCTGCGGGTCAAAGGCCAGTGCTCTCTGCCCAGATGAAAAGCGCGCAACCGCACCCTAGGGAGCCGTCCTGAAAAATATGGCTCTCTCAAGTGCGGCTCGAGTCAGCGGTGGGAGTCCAAAAGCCTGAAGTGGAACTTTATTACACTGTCATTAAAGGCCGCTGTGAATTTGTCACGTATTCGCCACATTTGCGTGTGTTTGAACAGAGCAACGACACAAAATTCCAATTGAAACACTTTAAATATAGCGAGGCCTAATTCCTCCAACGACACATCCTTTCACAGCGCACTCTACTCATCAGCGTTACTGTAATCCATGTTTTTCGCATTTTAACTAGTTCCCTTCTCAACTGACGTAGTTTTTCAGTTATAGGCTACCTGCTTCCATTACCAAAATAATTAATCTTAGGTGTTTTTCTGCACGTCACTTACCGACTGTAATACTACTGTAACAGCTACCACCAGTTTGTACAACCCGTCTATAGGCTAAGAAACATATGTTTAAGATTATGACAAAACGAATCTTTCGCAGGAACAGAATCACCTTCATAGTTGTCAGAGTCATTTGATAACACCGTACCTTACGGTTCTTTGCAGGGATAACGATGTCACGGTCACTGTAATAGACGTCAGTCATTTGGGTCTTCATTCTCGTTAGCAACATCTGAATAATCATTTTCAAAACCCCCGAAAGTTTTTCATACCCGTTCGTTGCCACCCGTTTTCTGAATAAGGCAACTCTAAGAGCTGGAGGAAAACGAGGGATGATCAAAAAGTTTCCGTTCGAAGGTTACACGGTGCAGAATCGTTTTGCCAATCATTCATAATGGCCGACAGCAGTAGGTTAATCACCCCACTAGCGGACCAGGTTGAAGATACACGTTTGGTAAAAATTGTATACTGCTGCGTGTCCTGCCACCTGCTGTACATCCTCGACTCTTCAAGGTTTTTTTAAGGAACCAAAGACATAATAATCGCATAGGTAGAAAAAAATGGTTCAAATGGCTCTGAGCACTATGAGACTTAACATCTGAGGTCATCAGTCCCCTAGAACCTAGAACTACGTAAACCTAACTAACCTAAGGGTATCACACAAATCCATGCCCAAGGCAGGATTAGAACCTGCGACCGTAGTGGTCGCGCGGTTCCAGACTGAAGCGCCTAAAACAACTCTGCCACTCCTGCCGGCGCATGGGGGGGGACCCGGACTACAGGATTGGTGCTCGAGTATGTCCCACTTAGGTTTAGCTAATTTCTTCATTACGATATTTGCGATATGAGGACGTGCGTCACCGTGAAGCGGCAGATCCCTTCGTCGCGCCATCCCACAACGGAAGTTTTGGATAGACGAGCTGCCACGTTCTTCATTCTCCGATTGATGTCTAGCGGCGTTTGTCCTCCGTCGGCCATGACGGAATAACATCACGTTGGTCCTGTTTGTACACATTTGGTAGTAACGTTGCTGTGGTTCACGTTTCCGCATTTACAGCACGCATGTCGGAAAAAAGACAAGAATGCCGTGCTCAGAAACACGCATCGGAGTCGTGCTACATTGCATATACGCTGCAACAATGATCCCAACCGGAAAATTTTTGTTGTCTTCTAATAGTATCTAGTTGAAGCATCAAAATACGATCAAAATGCTAAATGAGCAAAAAGTATTTGAAGCCAGTGGAGTTTGATACTGTGAATACTGGTGTAGTTAAAATATATCGTAACACGCGGCGTTCATGGACGTGGTGCAGAAAACAAGAGTTATGTCGAGGTTCATTCGTAACGGAAGGTACACGAAACACGAGTAAGCTCGGCACCTGTCAGCAGTTTCTAAGTGTTTTTAAACTAGTGATTGTGTTCTTCCCAGAACAGTGTCCGTGGCTGAGTGGTCAGCTCGGCTGACCCTGCATGCGGAGGACCCGAGTTCGATTCCTTGTACGGCTCGTCATTCTCTTCTTGCTGTCGCCTTTTGTATGACAACCATCGTCTTTAAGCTAGCTTCCCATTCCGATGATCGCATTCACTTCTTAGTCAGACCTCTGCAGCCGCTCTCGCGTGGGCAAATTAATTGCGCTCCTGGAATGCCCCAACAGCGGTGCAATATGCGCGGGCCACTGCGAAGGAAGGCACGTTCACGGACTCGTCGCTGACGACGAGTCGTTGCTAGGCAACGCGAGAAGGGCGGTCGCGCAGCCGGTGCGCCCTCTAGGCAACGAGCAGACCGCGGCGCACGTGCCTTTTCCAAGCCGCGATAGCCGTTGCTCACTCCGAAAGACAGCACACGTACATAAAGCCTAGCCTCTTAATACATTTCTTTATTTTTATAGCGACGTAAAGGCTACTGTCAATTCTAAAATTCTACATCTACATGCCTACTCTGCAATTCAGGATCTCAAGTGCCTGACAGAGGATTTACCGAATCACTTTCTATCTTTTTCTCTACAATGCCACTCAAGAAAAACGAACCCTTAAATCTTTCCATGCGAGCTGTGATTTCTCTTATTTTGTTACGATGATCATTTATCCCTACATTTATGCATTCAGTGTAGAAAGTTGGTGACAGAAATTTCTTGAAAAAATCTATCCGAAACGAAAAACGTCTTTCCTTTAATGATTGCCATCCCAACTAGTCTATCATATCCGTGACACTCTCTCCCCTATTTCGCGATAGTACGAAACGAACTACCCTCCATTGAATCTTCCGTCAATCTGATAGACATCCCACACCCCGCAGCAATACTCGAGAAGGAGATGGACAACCGTATTGTAGGCAGTCTCCTTACTACACCTGTTGCATGTTCTAAGTGTTCTGCCAACAAAACAGTCTTTGCTTTGCTCTACCCACAACGTTATCTATATGATGGTTCCAATTTAAACTGTCATTGGCAGCCTTTGGTTTAGTGCGCTTTATTGTGTAACAAAAATTTGAAAGAATCATTTTGGTACTGAATGACAACACATTTTACATTATTTAGACTTAATTAGCACTTTTAGCACCATACAGATATCTTGTCCCAATTATTTTTCAATCGGTATCGATCGTCCGAGGACTTTACTGGGCGGTAAAAAACAGCATCAGCTACCAACGATCTAAGATGGCTGCTCATATTTTCTCCAATACTCAAGAAAGGAAATGGGAGTAATCCGCTGGACTACAGAACCACATAACTAACGTCGATTGGCAGTACGATTCTGGAACATGTTTATGCATTCGGAATAAAAAAAAAGAAATGGTTCGAATGGCTCTGAGCACTATGGGACTTAACAGCTGTGGCTATCAGTCCCCTAGAACTTAGAACTAATTAAACCTAACTAACCTAAGGACATCACACACATCCATGCCCGAGGCAGGTTTCGAACCGGCGACCGTAGCAGTTGCGCGGTTCCGGACTGCGCGCCTAGAACCGAGCATTCGGAATCCTCCGAGTTGAAGAATGTACGCTGTATTCGTTAACTGCATGCGTAGCATTACCATCACATTTGCCATTAAATAAACACCATATCGACTTATTGCTCCGTCGTTGATTTGAAAGCCTGCCGGAATGGCCGAGCGGTTCTAGGCGCTGCAGTCTCGATCCACGCGTCCGCTACGGTCGCAGGTACGAATCCTACCTCGGACATGGCTGTGTGTGATGTCCTTAGGTTTAAATAGTTCTAAGTTCTAGGAGACTGATGACGTCAGAAGTTGAGTCCTATAGTGCTCAGAGCCATTTGAACCATTTTTTTAATTTGAAAGACATACCTATTTCAAATCAATTTACAAACTAAAACATTGATTATGTGGTTTGACTTAAACACACTGTTATTATGTTCTTTCGCCGAACAATACAGGAAACTAACTCGTTTCAAGGTCAGGGAACGACTGAAACAACTCACTAACGGTTACCAAGAATGACATAAACCTTTCTACATTCTTAATGGGAAGTAAACAGATTTACTGGTATAATAATCTTTACTTATCTGGATTTTCTGAAAAACTGTTATAGATACACGTCTGGACAGTTTTATTAGATTCACCAGACCAATAACAACAAAATAAATAGAAACTGTCCTTTACTTTAATCTCTTACAGTTTTGCGATGACTTCATATTTAGCCAAGTTGCTATATTACAGGCAAAATCTTTTATTAGCCGTTCAAAATGGTTCAAATGGCTCTGAGCACTATGGGACTTAACTTCTAAGGTCATCAGTCCCCTAGAGCTTAGAACTACTTAAACCTAACCAACCTAAGGGCATCACGTACATCCAAGCCCGAGGCAGGATTCGAACCTGCGACCGTAGCTGTCGCGCGGTTCCAGACTGTAGCGCCTAGAACCGCTCGGCCACGCAGGCCGGCTATTAGCCGTAACTCCGTAACTAAACATTTGCGGACCTATGTTTACACGAACTTTTTTCTTTAGTTTTACGTATATAATACCGTATTAATATATTTGCATATCTTTGTGAATCACCTTGTATAACAAGAAGGAATAAATATTGGAGAGACAATTTGGCTAATGGCTCACATGCCGCCCCAAAAGTAGTTGAAACTGGCTGCGTGAAAGAAATCAGAACTGCGCACTTTCACAGCCCAGCTCAGCATTCTGACAGAAACTTGTACATTGTTGTTTAAAGTAATACATAGTCCATATCCATCTGAATAATTATTACAGTATGGTAGAAAACTTTAAAGTAAATCGGTCAAGAATATTCCGAGATTTTTGCTGACAACCTTTCCGCTTCACATTTAATATACAAAGGGGAAAATTTGTCAACAAAACGGAAGTTGATGACAAACTATTAGAGATAATACGAACAAACCAGACTAACACGAAGTGCAAAATGGAATTCTAAGGCTGTTTCTCGAAACTATTTGAAATTACATCAGGAGTTCGGCAGGGACATGGAATCTTGCCACTGCTGTTCGACCGCATACTGTATAAAAAAGGACAATAATGGCGCAAAAAACTGAAACTTCGCAACCTCTGTAAATCTTTAAGGACTTGTGTGAAGAATAAAGCTGTGAATACAGACTGTTTATCATTTTCAGATCATATAGCTAAAATGACAAAAGATTTTGGAACAACGACAGGAAAAAATTATGTACTGAAAGAAGTAATTGAACAAACTAGCTTACAGACACCTTTGGAGAAAAACAAAAGTAGTGTCGAACATCTGTGCGATCTGATTCCAAACCATATGCGGTATAATAAAACGAGTGAATAGATTTAAATCTCTGGGAGAATGGATTGCAGGCAACGAGCTGCATAAGGATGCAGTGAAAGCAGTCCATGCTGATTTCTATAGTACAGGTTTTAGTTGTTCAAAAAGATCTTAATACACGAGCATGGAACATGCTACGGAGTTCTAGAACAGGTTAACGTTAGCGCCATAGACCTATAATTACGTACATCTGTTCGACGTCCCTCCTTGAAAGCGTGAAACTACTGCGTCTCTTGCAGCGTTTCGAAGCCTTAGAGACGCCAAAGTACGATTTGCCATATCGATAAGAAAGCACTTCTAACTGTATTACCAGTGTAACTGCGGTTCTTAAATACAGACTGACCGGTAACGTCATTTCAAGCATTGTTTCATGATGTTAATGCTTAACTTTTATTGATGTCTACGATTTGCTTATGTCACATTTCAGCAGAAGCGCTGGTCTTCATTCTTCATGGAAAATGTCTACCTTTCCTTTAATGAAGTTATAATGAAATCTAGACCTTTCCTTTAATGGGTGGTATGTTATTTGGAACGATGTCAACGAACCTAATGACGTATATTACTCCGAAAAGGAATCTTCGTTAGATTATTCAGCTCTGTTTCCTTTTAGCATTATCGAACTCGATATGTCCGGTAAAATCAATGGCTTACATTGCGTAAGCAGGACATCCCGAAGAGAATGCTCTGCGGATTCAACCATGCTAAAGGGACACGTCTGATTCCTGTATCATTTTCCAGATTATGCTTCTAGAGAATTAATAATTTTTCGAAGATGATTATGATATTTTCCCCGTCACACAAGGCTAGTCTAGAAAGTAAAGCCTAAAGATATTTACTATATCTAAGAAGAAGTTATTGTTTTATAGTTGGCATTTCTTGCTTCATCTGACACCTGTACCACTAGGCACGGAAAGAGAATTCAAAATGAGTCCGTTCTTAATTCCGTCAAAGACAACAAGTGGAAGGATAAGATAACTTTCTGACTATTTTGTGTCATTTGACTGAATGGGGCATCCCTCACTCTCTCATCATCAAAGAAAAGGTGTAGAACTTGAGAGTCCCATCAAAGAATCAATAAATCCGCTTCCTCGAGCACAACCCGTTTTGTTTTTCCCTCAAGGCGGGCTGCCAATACCGACCTCTGAGCATTGAAAAACTTGTGTCGGGGCCAAAATGACTCTGAGCACTATGGGACTTATCATATGAGGTCATCAGTCACCTAGAACTACATAAACCTAACCAACCTAAGGACATCACACACATCCAAGCCGCGGGCAGGATTCGAACGTGTGACCGTTGTAGTCGTGCGGTTCCAGACTGAAGCGCCCAGAACCGCTCGACCACACCGGCCCGCTTTGTGTCGGGGTACAGAGAAGGGGTACAGAAATCATATGAGGTCATCAGTCACCTATAACTACTTAAACCTAACCAACCTTAGGACATCACACACATCCAAGCCCGAGGCAGGATTCGAACGTGTGACCGTTGTGGTCGTGCGGTTCCACACTGAAGCGCCTAGAACCGCTCGACCACACTGGCCCGCTTTGTGTCGGGGTACAGAAAAGGGGTACAGAAATCATATGAGGTCATCAGTCACCTATAACTACTTAAACCTAACCAACCTTAGGACATCACACACATCCAAGCTCGAGGCAGGATTCGAACGTGTGACCGTTGTGGTCGTGCGGTTCCAGACTGAAGCGCCTAGAACCGCTCTACCACACTGGCCCACTTTGTGTCGGGGTACAGAAAAGGGGTACAGAAATCATATGAGGTCATCAGTCACCTATAACTACTTAAACCTAACCAACCTTAGGACATCACACACATCCAAGCTCGAGGCAGGATTCGAACGTGTGACCGTTGTGGTCGTGCGGTTCCAGACTGAAGCGCCTAGAACCGCTCGACCACACTGGCCCGCTTTGTGTCGGGGTACAGAAATCATATGAGGTCATCAGTCACCTATAACTACTTAAACCTAACCAACCTTAGGACATCACACACATCCAAGCCCGAGGCAGGATTCGAACGTGTGACCATTGTGGTCGTGCGGTTCCAGACTGAAGCGCCTAGAACCGCTCGACCACACTGGCCCGCTTTGTGTCGGGGTACAGAAATCATATGAGGTCATCAGTCACCTATAACTACTTAAACCTAACCAACCTTAGGACATCACACACATCCAAGCCCGAGGCAGGATTCGAACTTGTGACCATTGTGGTCGTGCGGTTCCAGACTGTAGCGCCTACAACCGCTCGACCACACCGGCCCGCTTTGTGTCGGGGTACAGAAAACAAATGCATACGAGTGCTGTAGTTATTTTTGTATCTGTAAACTAATCCATACACTGTACGGCGTGGCCAGGATTGTTGTCTTCCTTTGGTAGGAAGTTTTGACACATCCAATGTACAGACCACATGTTGTACAATGTCACTACACAGAGAGAAGTTAGCAATAACTATAAGGTGATGAACAAAAGTGGGCGAACCCAGTCAACGACATAGAAATAATAATGCTGAAATCGAAATTTAGATGATGCCTATAGTGACTTCTTGGAAAGGAAAGTATACGAAATTATATTATCGAGGATCCTCCTTTGTAGTTCAAAACTCTATTTATATCATTGCTTGGAAGTCATAAAGTAATGTAAATGCGGTATTAAATCCTTCCGTGCAGCAATATTTTGATTCAGGAAATGGGAAAATGGTTCCTATATTCGTGTCCTTGGTGAACGTAAGACCCACTTCTCTCTGT
The DNA here is from genome assembly GCF_023897955.1 of Schistocerca gregaria. NCBI lineage: Eukaryota > Metazoa > Arthropoda > Insecta > Orthoptera > Acrididae > Schistocerca > Schistocerca gregaria. Next base: position 276,608,161 of record NC_064920.1, on the reverse strand, counting down.
AAAATGTGAAAGGAAGAATGTCCCATAAAGTTTCAATAATTTGTGTTATTTGGTACGATTGCTTTCAGTCTTTGGATCATGGTACACAGAACATACAGATCTTGTTTACTACTGATGTTCAAGCTTACTTACTGTACCTACAGACTGGAGCAGATGCTCCCTAATAAAAAACTTCCACAACTGACAAACGAAATACTTCCTTCAAACGAGATTCCATTTGTTGTGACTGAATGCTCCGACGAAGATTTCCGCAGGTAAGAGTTTAAGATTTGTTTGAAAAATTGTGTGTTGACAAGCCCTTCAGGAAGTCCGACAATGCATTACACAATATTTTTCTGGTAGTTTAGAACCGCTGCAATGTACTGAACAATAATCGCTAATAGATTAAAGCCCCGATTCTCATTAGTGAGTGCCGATACGAACTTACTCTGACGTTTCCACGTTTGAAAGTTAGGAAAGATGACATCAAAATAACGGTGACTACTATGTACTACAAGGCGATTACCTCATTTTATGTTTCGGTATATCGATGCAATATTTTTAGTACGATGTAGACTGATGGCGAAGGACTAGTTTTCAGTAGCTACAACGAAAATATCTGTTTTTTATTTTGAGTGCGTTTCCTGAATTTTTCAATTATGCCCACTAAAGCAATACTTCTTAGTTCATCGCGAAAAGAATTACGGCATCTTCAGTGGCTATGATCAAAGAACTGTTAAAGTCCATTTTTGCACTGTCTCTAACAGACGGAGAGTGGTTCTTGTATTATCCAAGTGATGTTTTTTTTCTGAGCTTAAGTAGGGCAGAGTTTTTCAAGAACCATTGAATTTCATTGGCCTGTACCTTACTGAAGTTTTTTTTTTTTTTTTTTTTTTTTTTTTTTTTTTTTTTTTGGAAAGGTGACATTTCAGCGTGGGAGGTAATGTTCGTTATCGACAGGTGGCGAACTACAGGTGACCTGACTTCGCGCTTAATGTAGCACTATCGGAAAATCGAGGTAGATGGAATCGGCTTTCCGTCGCTATGAGAGACTGTAATCCTAAGGGGGATCACACAGAACTCCGAGACGTAGCAAGAGGAACGGCTGTTTAGGCTTACACTTAGTAGAAAAGTCGTTCGTCGTGAAGTCGAGAGTAAAACAATTCCGTTTATGGATATTAAAAATTACTTCGTTGTGCTTAAATCATGAGTATTCCCTTTCAGTGATTTATAAGGGGGTGAGATGTCACAACAAGAACTGTAGTAAAACCAGAGACGTCCCATGCAGCACAGCGCAAGCTGAAAATTACAGAGTGTTTCTAAATGCTTATTATACGCTTTGATGACTTACAGTGGGGTCTGAATAAGCATCACTGTGAACAGTACCATGTATTTGAAAAGTGGAAACGTCAAGTGTTCTACGAGTAAGTTCCAAATCTCACATTTGTCAGAAGCATCAGAAAACAGTATTCATTTTTGCATATAATTTATCTGTATCCAAAAAAATGAAAATGTACCACAGAATTACGCTTCTCGAATCTTCATTGTAATAAAAAGATGAAGCAAATCAGAAAATAAATAATTTAAGAAGAGTGTTGTAATTGTCATTCCAGGAAACTGACTGGCTCTAAGGGCCAATAAAAAAGTTTTTATTTCAAGTGAGGCGCACACTCGAACACTACGTTTTATTTTTGACAGTAAAAGTACAAAAATACAGTGTTGTAACTAATAGAACAGCAATCAACAAAAACAATTTCTCGTGCATTTTAAATTTTTACAAGACAAAATAAGAATTAAATTCAAGAAAAAATCTTTTCTCAGTGTTGGCTTTTGTTTCTTACATAATTTTATTTTTGGCATCAGATACTGCAAAATTCACTGTGCTCTTGAGGAAGAAATGGCAACATTGTCAGCGGGTTTTTCCGTTTGGCCACTGATGAGATGACAGATCTTTCAAATAAAGCACAGCATAAGATAGATCAGCTATGATCTTTCCTCTCCTGAACACATTGACATTTTTCCTTTCTTTAGTTTCAGAATAATATTTTTAATAGCTGCTTGGAATTGATAAGCATGAGATACTTTGAATATAAGAAATTTGGAATTCTTCAGTCCAAAAAGTTTTCAGGTCAGATTAACAAAAAAAATAGGAAAAGATTGAACATGGTGGTTTTACTGCTTCAGATATCCCACAAACCCCCCCCCCCCCCCCTCAACTGAGTACAATGCACAGAACGTTCGTATAATTATGTGGAACTACCAGAAAAGTCCTTTTTTGGGATGTTGCTCTACTTATATATTAGACTGGCTTCACTGCCGGTTACATCGTCAAATCATTGACCCTTCATATGAACTTTCTTACTTTTTCGTGTTGTGGTAGATTCCATTTGATAACACCAAGTCTTGTCATCCATGATGGGTTGTTCCACAAGAGAACTGTCCGTGTTTTGTGTTTGAATTGAGTCGTGACGGGCGTTAGAGGGTTCAGATGACTCTCAGCACTATGGGACTTAACATCTGAGGTCATCAGTCTCCTAGACTTAGAACTACTTAAACCTAACTAACCTAGGGACATCACACACATCCATGCCCATGGCAGGATTCGAACCTGCCACCGTAACAGCAGCGCGGTTCCAGACTGAAGCGCCTATAACAGCTCGGCCACAGTGGCCGGCTGTGACGGGCTTCCATGGTCGTATTATTTTCACTGTTTTGGTGGCTGGGGAGTCACAGTGTGTGGTAGCTAACGGCTGTCGCTGTGGTAACACCGGTTCCTGTCAGATCACCGAGTTAAGCGCTGTCGGGCTCGATTGGCATTTGGATGATTGATCGTTCGGGTCTGCCGAGTGCTGTTGGCAAACTGGGCGCTCTTAGTCCTTGTGAAGCCAATTAAGGAGCTACTGATTGAAAAATAGCAGCTCTGGTCATGAGAACTGACAAAGGCCGAGAGGGCGGTGATTTGACCATGCATCTCCATATCAGCATTCAGTGACGCCTATCGGTCGAGGACGACACGGCGGTCGGTCGGTAACCATTGGATCTACAGTGGTATGCGGGCCTATCTCTGCACACAATTTTCTCGTTTCAGGACATTTTGGAGAACATCTTGAACACCTGATTTACAGTTTTAGCTCTACCGCGATTTTTGCCACTACGGTCGCACGGCCTCTACTCAAAACCGTCTGCCTAGAACGAATGGGTCGTATGCACATTTTTTTACAGTTATTAGTTCAAGCTGCCACCGCTGTTTCTGCGCTGACGTCGCGTATGAGCCATGCATAAAATTAACGTCACAAGTTTTTGGAAGGACGCTGTACATGCGGCACTGTAACAATGTATCAGCGACATTTCTAAAATCAAAGAAGTCAGTTATATAGCATTGAAATTATGTGGAACGCATTCGAAACTTTCGCCGACACAACAATTTTGTGTAAATCTTGCGGACAAAGACCTTACTTAATTTACTTCGTTTCTGTAAGAATGTTAAGTCTCTGTTGTAGGCTCAAGAAGCTGTATGCACTCTCCAAAAAATTGTGTGTTTTCTCTTAAAGCGATTTCGGGCTAAATGGAGGCTACCTTAACGCATATGACTTGAAACTTCAGATTGAGGCACTTTTTAGCATGAAGACGGTGCGTCATCCAGTAATGAATGGAATACTTTATCCAAGGTTTGACACTTAGAACAAGTCTACGGACATGTAGCTAGGTATCGAGAGCACAATATCAGTGAAAACGCGTTTTGTGAAAAAGCAGGCTTAGAACGTTTGATATTTCCACTGCTGATATGTCCAATCTTCGCTATACGGAAACAATCACATCAAGTGATGTAATGATTCTGTTGTGTGAATGAGCGGTAGTGCCGGCCGCAGTGGCCTAGCGGTTCTAGGCGCTACAGTCTGGAACCGCGCGACCGCTACGGTCGCAGGTTCGAATCTTGCCTCGGGCATGGATGTGTGTGATGTCCTTAGGTTAGTTACGTTTAAGTAGTTCTAAGTTCTAGGGGACTGATGACCTTTGAATTTAAGTCCCATAGTGCTCAGAGCCATTTGAACCATTTGAGCGGTAGTAATTCGCTGTGTGTCTGGTGATAACTACACTCACAACCACCAAACTGAAGTCTGGAAAATAGGTAAGAGGCGCTGGTAGAAGTGAAGCTGCGAGGGCGGGTCGTGTCTGGATAGCTCAGTAAGAAAGAGCACTTACCGCGAAAGGCAAGGTTCTATGCCTCAGAACCGTTGTAGCAAACAGTTACCATACGAGAGGAAGTTTCATAACAGAGTACGCTCCGCCGGAGAGTGAAAGATTCATTATGGCAACCAAAGGTGTAACAAACCGCTGTGGTAATAGAACTGGAGGTGGCTCATCGGTAGAAGAAGAGACACCGTTCGTAATACACGGACCTGAACACTGAAATTACTCGTATAATTTATTCTTTAGCACTGGCACCCTTCACACATTATTTATTCGATTACGAATGAAACAGTTACATAGCACCACAATACATTTTTATTACTATTTCGCCTGCAGAATGCAGCGGCTTGTCATGTGTTTGGCAATGTAACTGGGAAAGAGAACATTATTTGAAACCGTATTTCTGTTGAAAGCGATATAGACTGGCTTCCTACAAGCCCACTGAAGCTTAACGAGACACTGTTCACGCAAGTTATTCTACATAACGCGAGAACTCCCAATGTTTCACAAACTGGGCAACGTGACTTCCTCAAGTGCTACAAGGGCAGCAAGGGAGAATATGTAGCTGTATAGCTAGTACTAGTAAGTTACTCCCTTCATTATTTTGAAACTAATGTAATAGTGTCGGGAGGGCGAGACCATTAAATGTCAGCATGGTCGTTTCTGTCCCAGGATAGAAGATGTTAAACAATGGGTTGTGTAGTATTAGCACTCTGAAGCACAGTTAGCAATAAAGTTCATTCTGTAAGACTCTCACAGAAAGACAAAAGTGTTAAGGCTTTCCTGGCCACTTGTTGACAAGCTACCTGATGGCTTCAGCCTCGTTTTCTTCGGCTGACTCTCGTCTGATGATATTTCTGACATTTCACCAGCACGAGTGGCTGGCATTGTCAAAGTTTCACCCTCCATTGCTGGTGGCGACCTGAAGCCGAGTTCGCAGCCGCAGACTATATATACCTGACGCGCCAACGTCCCAGTGCTTCTCCGCGGTCATTTCCGATGCCATTCGCCTCTTGCTGCCTGCGACGGTCGTTCTCTGCAGCACGGCAAGCCTGGATCCGTTTACCTTGCGGCTCTCCTCTTTCTTGTTGAAGCTGTTCTCGCGTTTGTGTATTTCTATAGCTTTTCTGAACAAGTGGGTGTAACAGTTTTTCTCTCGGTGAATTTTACTACGTGGTCGGTCTCACACAGCGCATCCTCTGCCACAGTCGATTCCTCCACCTGCCCCAAACTGCAATGTCGTTTATGTTCCGTAATCCTGGTGTTGATCGATCTTCCAGTCATTCGAACATAAACTTTTCCGCATGTGCATGGTATGCGGTGTATTCCTGGCATACCAAGTGGGTACGTTTTCTCCTTTGCCGATCTGAGACACTCTTTGACTTTCTTTGTCGGTCGGTAAATAGTCTTTACGCCGTGTTTCTATGGCTCCAGCAATCCGGCTTGCTTCTATGTCGTATCGCCAATCGCAACACGTATCGTATCACGTACTGTATCGCATAAGTGCAAGACACGCCTTTCATGGAACTGGCTGACCGAAACAGTAAATTCTGGAAATTGTCCCGATAGAATACAGGTCGTGAGAGGTCATCGAAAGCGTTCAGTCTAAATGGTTCAAATGGCTGAGCACTATTGGACTTAACCGCTGAGGTCATCAGTTCCCTAGAACTTAGAACTACTTAAACGTAACTAACCCTAGGACATCACACACATCCATGGCCGAGTCAGGATTCGAACCTGCGACCGTAAAGGTCGCGCGGTTCAGGACTGTAGCGCCTAGAACCGCTCGGCCACTCCGGCCGGCAGCTGTTAAGTCTGATACCGAACGGGTGGACTAGTGGCGGGGATTGACTCCTTTAACTTCATTGCTCCATATCGTTGCCGAATATACGTTCCACACATGGGTTCTTATTCTCAATATGGCGCCTCAGCAGGCCCTGTACAACGCATGGAAGTTTCTACACTCATGCTCATAAATTGAGGATAATTCTGATATATGGTGCAACAACGCTCTGGGGGGGGGGGGGGGGGGGCTGCGGGTTCATATCAACTCGGGGTATGACCATGGAGTGCATTTAACCTGAGGTCGTCACACAGTGGCGCTGGCAGCAGTCCACATTCGCAGAGGTGTGTTGGTGCATGTCAGAGTAAGATGCAGCGAGTAAGTGTGCAGACACTTTCAGACGTGCTAATCGTGACTGTGTGTTGAAAATGGGTCAAGAAAACATTTTGTTGACGTTACGATGGGCAGAATACTAGAGCGACTGGAGGCTGGGCAAGCATAGCAGGTCGTAGCACGGGCCCTCTGTGTGCCACAAGGTTTGATCTGAAGATTATGGCAACGATTCCAACAGACAGGAAACGTGTCCAGGCGCTACGGTACGGGACGACCACAGTGTACAACACCACAAGAAGACCGATATCTCACCATCAGTGCCCACAGACGACCACGGAGTACGGTAGGTAGCCTTGATCTGGACCTTACCGCAGCCACTGGAACAGTTGTCTCCAGACACACTGTCTACAGACGACTGAACAGACATGGTTTATTCGCCCGGATACCTGCAAGGTGCAGTCCACTGACCCCTGGTCACAGGAGAGCCCGTAAAGCCTGGTGCCAAGAACACAGTACATGGACATTGGAACAGTGGTCCCAGGTTATGTTCACGGGTGAGTCCAGGTATAGTCTGAACAGTGATTCTCGGCGGATTTTCATCTGTCGTGAACCAGGAACCAGATACCAACCCCTGAATGTCCTTGAAAGGGACCTGTGTGGAGGTCGTGGTTTGATGGTGTGGGGTGGGATTATGATTGGTGCACGTGCACCCCTGCATGTCTTTGGCAGAGGAACCGTAACAGGTCAAGTGTATCGGGACGTCATTTTGGACCAGTATGTCCGCCTTTTCAGGGGTGCCGTGGGTCCCACCTCCCTCCTGATGGATGATAACGCACGGCTCCACCGAACTGCCATCATGGAGGAGTTCCTTGAAACAGAAGATATCAGGCAAATGGAGTGGCCTGCCTGTTCTCCAGACCTAAACCCCATCGAGCACGTCAGGGATGCTCTCGGTCTACGTATCTCTGCACATCTTCAATGGCCTAGGCAACTGCAGGAGCTCCAACAGGCACTAGTGCAAGAATGGGAGGCTGTACCCTAGCAGCTGCTCGACAACCTGATCCATAGTATGCCAACCCGTTGTACGGCCTGTGTACGTGTGCCTGGTGATCATATCCGGTATTGATGTCGGGGTACAAGCGCTGGAAACAGTGGCGTTTTGTAGCACATGTGTTTCAGGACGGTTTTCTCAACTTATCACCAATACCGTGGACGTACAGATCTGCTTTGTATGTGTTCCCTATGTGCGTATGCTATTAGCATTTTGAGGCTTATGTTCACTATTATGTCTCGTGTAGCGAGACGATGGCTTCCACGAGAAACACCCGGTACGAGCGCGTCGTGTCAAGACCTTTGGCGCCCGCAATAACGCCGTGATACAACCTAACTGGTGAGCTGAGAGTCCGAAGACACGTTCGGGGACAAACACGGACAAAACAACAGCACGAAGAATTTACAACATATCTGCAAGGCCAGTGTACGCCGAGTGAACAAGACCTGGACTCGCGCTTGCGTGCGACTAAATTTGGACTCGTTGTGGTCGAACCAGCAAAGCTACGGCTCCAGAGGCACCGAGCATTGTATGCGACACTGACGCCGCTTGCTTTGGCATTGCCAATCACTCAATTTATGGACCACAGCATAACATCCTGCCTTTGCCGATGTGGTCGAACACGACTCAGTCGAGCTTGAAGTTTCTTCAGTGTCGTCACATATGCATCAGAATTTATGGTGGTTCCACTTGGCATGTTGTCCACAAGTAAGAGTCCTTCGGAATCGAAAAACACCGTAGCCATAACTTTTCCAGCAGAAGGTGTGGTTTTATTGGGTGAATTTCCATGATGCCACTCCATTGATTGCCTCTTCGTCTCTGGTGAAAAATGATGGAGCAATGTTTCATCACCTGTCACAATTCTTCCAAGAAATTCATCTCCACCATTCTTGTACTGTTCCAAAAGTTCGCTGCATACCGTTTTTCTTGTTTCTTTGTGAGCCACTGTCAACATTCTGGGAACCCACCTGGCACAAACCTTTTTTAACGCCTACACTTTCAGTATTCTGCAAACATTTCCCTCCTCTACCCCAATGTAGCGTGACAATTCGTTCACTGCGATGCGTCTGTCAGCAGTCACCAATTCGTTAACTGTCTGCACATTGTCTGGAGTGTGTGCAGTACGAGGCCTGCCGCTGCGAGGACAATCCTCAATGTTTCCGTGTCCGCTTTCATCACGTAACCTGCTTGCCCACCGACTAACTGTACTGCGGTAGACAGCAGCATCTCCATACACGTTTTTCATCTTCTTATGGATGTTTCCCACTGTCTCGTTTTCACAGCACAGAAATTCTATGACAGCACGTTGCTTCTGACGAACGTCAGGTGTAGCAGCCATCTTGAAGACATACTGTGAGGGTGCCACTCACGGGAACAGGTTGAACTAAGTTTGAAAACAAGCGGGAAGGATGTATCTACACTCTGTAAAACTTTCACACATGCAGAATGAAAACTTTACTTTTACAAAAATAGTGTGCATTTCTTCTGGAGTGACCCTCGTAATTCAATACTCAGAGATCCACAGTGTCTAGAGTGTTGCGAGAATACGAAATTTCAGGCATTACCGTTCACAACGGAAAAGTCGGTGGCCGACGGCCTTCCCTTAGTGATCGAGAGCATCGACTTTCTGTGGAGTTTCCAGCGCTAACAGACAAGCAACACAGCATGAAATAACCTCAGAAATCAATTTGGGGCGTACGAAGAACATATCGGTTAGAACAATGTGGTTAGAACAATGTAGCCATTAATGGACTATAGCAGCAGACGACCGACACGAACAGCACGACATCTCCCTCAGGGCCTCTCCTGGGCTCGTGACCTAACTCGGTTTGACCATAGACGACTGGAAAACCGTGACCTGGTCTGATGACTCCTGATTCCAGTTGGTAAGAGCTGATGACACGGTTCGAGTAAGGTGCAGGCTCCACGAAGCAACGGGCCCAAATTGTCAGAAGGTACTGGGCAAGCTTGTGGTGGCTCCGGAACGATGTGGGCTGTGTTTGCATGAAACGGTCTGAGTGCTCTGGTCCAACTGAAGCGATAATTGATTGGAAAAGTTTATGTTTGCCTATGTAGAGAACATTCGCAGCCATTCATGAACTTCCACGAGCCGCGTCACCGGGACACAACTATTCGCGATTTTTTTTGAAGAACATTTTGGACGGAGCGAAAGCTTTGGTCACTCAGATCGTCAGAAATGGATCGTCTTGAGTCAAGATGGTGGGATGGTGTACTCAGTAATGAAACGAAGTAGTAGGCTCTGCCAAAAATATCTACTCTTCGACAATGTGTCTAATAGTGTATTTTAATACGACAGGCAATTTATGACACTTAATACACTTGATAATGCCACTTTGAAGCCGAAATTACGATTGTTTAAGTGTAAATGTAACACTGCCTATATACAAAAATCTAATGGCGGTACTGACTTTAAAGGTACATAATAATTTGCTTGTTTGGATGACACCCCTTCGAAGTCGGGGATATTCGGAACAGCACACATTAGCTCAGCAGACACAAGAAGTTAAGGAACTAATCGTTGCTCTTCAAAGTAATAAATACAGCTTCGGCTGAATTTACTTCCGGCAGTCGTGTCAAACATCAACGATATTTGCGCCCTTGTGTTCTTAATTAGCGCTGTACGCTTTTACCGATCCGTTAGTTCATTACGAGGCCCGTTATTAGCTCCATATAATGAAAGAAATTTAAAAAATGTGAGAAGATTAAATCTCTTTATCGTTTGTCATGTGACTCAATTTTCAATCTCTCAAGTTGTCAGACTTAACAGCGAACAGGACGACAAGCAATTTCATTTTGAAAGGGCGACAGTGTAACTCGACAGTTTGTTATGTTGCTGGGCACCTATCGGAGTATCGACTACAATAGAGAATCAATAAATGGTGTACAAGCTGCTGCGCGAAAACTTCCATCTGATAGAAATACTGTAATACCTGGTACTGACTGTGCTAGTGGTAGTAGTTCCTCAGAACGACTGTGTCCATTTAAGAGGAAGGAATGCATTTAGTGCAATAAAGGAAACTTGCAAATCAGAACTGACAGCCTACGGTGGTTTTCGAAAGACGGGTTCATCATTTAGATACTAGATTCATCCAATACAAGACATGCCTAGGAATTCAAATATTCTGGCACTCCGGCCACCGATAGCAGGGTGGGACGACGCCATTCGAAAATTCGAAGAAGAAAGACTTAAAGATGACCAGTGGCCTGCACAGTGGCTAGCTGCTGCCCTCCAACTTAATTAAATATAACGCACTACCCATAAATAGCTGGAAGCGCATGAAATCTATCTGTCACAGTGTCGGCAGTCACTCACAACCGCCAAGCATCTACTGAATGGAGCGACTGAAGGTGAGACCACCACATAAATCTAGCGAAGGGGAAGATAAAAGCAAGGATGAGATTATCGGATGAATGCTGAGGTAGCGTAATTATGCCACAAAGGACATCTATTGTAAAACATTTGTTTGAGTGATTCTTTAGCATGAGTCGTTTATCTTGACCAGTATCAGCTTTAGACTATGATTGGGAGCCTTCCTGGCCGATCAAAACTGTTTTCCGGACTGTGAACTGAACATGGAAACTTCGCTTTTCACGGGAAAGTGCTCTAACGTCTAAGTCAACGAAACACGACTCCCGACCTGCGCTCACATTGCAGCCTTCGCTAGAACCTCTCCTCCTATCTTCCAAACAAAAGGCACTGGCCCCAGGCTGAACTCGCTGCCCAGTATACATTTTCTCTGTTGGGAAGTTTGAAACTGGGGTATGGTCCTCTGCAGAGTAAAAATTCATTCTGAACACAGAACATTTCTGTTATTAACCATATGTTCGCGAACAATTACGTTATAAATACGTAGACGGTTGTAAGGAAAGAGAGAGAAAGAGAGTGAGAGAGAGAGAGAGAGAGAGAGGGAGAGAGAGAGAAGGAAGTACCTCCAACTGGGATATGCGTCTTCGAACCTTCCAACCGAAGGCACCTTACGACTTTACTTTCAAGTTCATGTAAGTACACTACTGGCCATTAAAATTGCTACACCACGAAGATGACGTGCTACAGACGCGAAATTTAACCGACAGGAGAAGATGCTGGGATATGCAAATGATTATCTTTTCAGAGCATTCACACAAGGTTGGCGCCGGTGGCGACAACTACAACGTGCTGACATGAAGAAAGTTTCCAACCCATTTCTCATACACAAACAGCAGTTGACCGGCGTTGCCTGGTGAAACTTTGTTGTGATGCCTCGTGTAAGGAGAAGAAATGCTTACCATCACGTTTCCGACTTTGGTAAAGATTGGATTTTAGCCTATCGCGATTGCTGTTTATCGTATCGCGACATTTCTAGTCGCGTTGGTCGAGATCCAATGACTGTTAGCAGAACATGGAATCGGTGGGCTCAGGAGGGTAATACGGAACGACGTGGTGGATCCCTACGGCCTCGTATCACTAGCAGTCGAGATGACAGGCATCTTATCCGCATGGCAGTAACGAATCGTGTAGCCACGTCTCGATCCCAGAGTCAACAGATGGGGACGTTTGCAAGACAACAACCATCTGCACGAACAGTTCGATGACGTTTGCAGCAGAATGGACCATCAGCTCGGAGACCATGGCTGCGGTTACCCCTGACGCTGCATCACAGACAATAGAGCCTGCGATGGTGTACTCGACGGAGAACCTGGGTGCACGAATGGCAAAAAGTCATTTTTTCGGATGATTCCAGGTTCTGTTTACAGCATCATGATGGTCGCATCCGTGTTTGGCGACATCGCGGTGAACGCACGTTGGAAGCGTGTATACGTCATCGCCATACTGTCGTATCACCCAGAGTGATGGTATGGGGTGCCATTGGTTACAAGTCTCTGTCACCTTATGAAACGTCCCCTTAGAAAAATTATACAAGACTGTACTTAAACTGACACACAATATCTTTTTTTAGCGCTACGCAATCTGACTTTCACTAATCCCTACAAGAGTATGGCCCTGACTAAATTAAGCTACACCTTTCACAAATCACTTACCTCACCAAAAATCTTCGTTACTCGAACTACTGCAATACAGCGAGCGCCACTACTGCCAACTAAATAAAAGATTCAAACTACTGATAGGCATAGTTAGCAAATGAAAGATTTTGATAGAGAAGAAACAATGTATTTACCTTAATAGTCATTATATATATAGCAGTTCATTACATCCAGTCTTACAAATTTCAAAACTCCGCCATCTCTCTCCCCACGTCCACCACTGCTGGCGGCTCACCTCCAACTGCGCAACGCTACGCGCTGTTAACATCCATCTTCCCAACACTAAATTGGCGAGTATTACAACAATGCCAACCAGCCACAGTCTACACACAGCACAGCCAGTGATCTTCATACAGAGCGCTACGTGGAGTTACCAATAAGAAAACCTAAATAGCCTACTTACAACCTCTTATTCACATTGACGGCACACTGAACAGTGTACGTTACACTTCAGATGTGTTACGACCCGTGGCTCTACCCTTCATTCGATCCCTGCGAAACCCTACATTTCTGCAGGATTTTGCGCTCCCGCGTGATGCAGGTCATATAGGGGTCTTTCTGGACTTCTGCCCTAGCCATCACATTCTCCAGAACTCTCACCAATTGAAAACGTCTGGTTAATGGTGGCCGAGAAACTGGCTCGTCACAATACGTCAGTCACTACTCTTGATGAACTGTGGTATCGTGTTGAAGCTGCATGGGCAGCTGTACCTGTACACGCCATCCAAGCTCTCTTTGACTCAATGCCCATGCGTATCAAGGCCGTTATTACGGCCAGAAGTGGTTGTTCTGGGTACTGATTTCTCAGGATCTATGCACCCAAATTGCGTGAAAATGTAATCACATGTCAGTTCTAGTATAATATATTTGTCCAATGAATACCCGTTTATCATCTGCATTTCTTCTTGGTGTAGTAATTTTAATGTCTAGTAGTGTATGTAACAAATGAGATGGCGTCTTAATGTTTGCTTCGGTCCGAAGCAAAGAGCCACCTGTCCATAAGTTTATCCGCGCCGTTATTAATTGCAATAAGTAAAACTACACCTCGTTCTCGAAGTTCTTTATTAATAATTCTGCCAGTTTTGAAGCAGTAATCTTCAGGTCTTGATATTTTGACGTAAAGCGTTACAGCCACATCATAAAACTCATCTCACGCACCGAGCTTGTAGCACACGTTTACTTACCTTCCGAAAACTTACAACTTGCCCGTGTTACAACGCCTGTAGATGTAGGGTTAATCTTCTGAAATTAGAAGCATTATTAACGAAGGACGTTGTAGCAGAGTGGAATTTTATTTACTTCAGCTACTTGTTCCCTCTCTTCCAGATCTGAAGGCATCAACAAACTCTCTTTTTTACGTTAATTCAGTTTCTGGGGTCAACTCCCCATTTTGCATTTGACAGTTTTATTGCTTCTCTAATGGACAGATGCTTCTTCCGACAGTATATTACCTCTTATCTTCAGATTTTAATGTCTTACTCTCATATCCGTACGCAGCTAGTGGTGTCGCAGTACTGTTCTCACTGCCAGAGCACGGGGTCCCGCGTTCAATTCCCGGCGGGGTCGGGTGTTTTTGTGTCGCCTTCATCATAATCATTAATCCCTATTACGGTCGGAGGAAGGCAATGGCAAACCACCTCCATTAGGACCTTACCTAGTGCGGCGATGTGGGTCTCCGTCATCGTTCCCCTTACGCTCTGTCAAGAAGCATGGGACTTCATTTCCGTACTCATATCCGTCTTTGAATAGCGTTTTTTCCTTTACCTTAATCTCACGTACACACAGTAGCTGTGCAGCGTTTCGAAGACGACATGAAGAACCCTCAGGTATTTGCATACGTGAATGTGGAAAAATGCAAGAAACTCTTACATATTTTGGATGGTGTGTGTCACATTACGCGATGCTTTAAACTGACTGGATCTCTACTCACATTTATCTCTGGTAATCCAGCGTGTTCGGATCAGTGTAAAAACATATGAAAAGTTGTAACCGCTGATGTCAACAGCAGTTTAAATCACGCCGCTTTTGTGAACTCTTTATTTACGGCAAAATGAGCGAAGCCGGTATTAAAATCAGCTCTTAGCAACGGATCAGTAGCCTAGATCGCGTCCACGCACAGGATGCCCCTGGCGCATTTAATTAAATGAACGTGTTTGGCCTTTAGCCGTAATTAGCTGTCAGCGTGTATGGCGCGGCTCTGGCCTTTTACGCCTGCCAATGTGCACGCACTAACTGCAACTCTCGTGTGTCTCACGTTAGCAACTTCACCCACCATTATTTCAGTGTGGCATGGTGTACTCTTGCTTGTCGATAATACTTTATTAAAATAGTGTCTGGCGACCGATGATAATCTGTGTATCTGTACCTTTATAAAATCTATGTATGTATGTGCCTATGTACGTATGACCCTTGACTTCTTTTAAGCCACTGAATCAATTTCGGACAAACGTCGTACACATATCATCTGGAAAGTTATATAGGTGCGAACCACATACGCATCATAGTGATAGCGGATGGAATGAAAAAGGAGAAATTTCAACCATATTTTATATACTGACTACTATTAGCAGTATCATTTATATAAAAATACTGTTATGGATGTGTCGAAAGTGATTTCGTGGGTGCGACAGTTTAATGAAGGCAGAACATCGTGTGACAACAAACCGAAACAAACTCGGGCTCGCATAAGCCGGTCTGATGACATGATCGAGAAAGTGGAGAGAATTTTTATGGGGGATCGCCGAATGACTGTTGAACAGATCGCCTCCAGAGTTGGCATTTCTGTGGGTTCTGTGCATACAATCCTGCATGACGACCTGAAAATGCGAAAAGTATCATCCAGGTGGGTGCCACGAATACTGACGAAGGACCACATGGCTGCCCGTGTGGCATGTTGCCAAGCAATGTAGACGCGCAACGACAGCATGAATGGGACTTTCTTTTCGTCGGTTGTGACAATGGATGGGACGTGGAAGCCATTTTTCAATCCAGAAACAAAGCGCCAGTCAGCTCAATGGAAGCACACAGATTCACCGCCACCAAAAAAATTTCGGGTAACCACCAGTGCTGAAAGAAATGATGGTGTCCATATTCTGGGACAGCGAGGGCGTAATCCTTACCCATTGCGTTCCAAAGGGCACTATGGTAACATGTGCATGCTACGAAAATGTTTTGAAGAATAAATTCCTTCCTGCACTGCAACAAAAACGTCCGGGAAGGGCTGCGCGTGTGCTGTTTCACCAAGACAACGCACCCGCACATCTAGCTAACGTTACGCAACAGTTTCTTCGTGATAACAAATTTGAAGTGATTCGTCATGCTCCCTACTCACCTGACCTGGCTCCCAGTGACTTGGCTTTTTCCAACAATGAAAGACACTCTCCGTGGCCGCACATTCACCAGCTGTGGTGCCATTGCCTCAGCGATTTTCCAGTGGTCAAAACAGACTCCTAAAGAAGCTTTCGCCGCTGCCATGGAATCGCGGCGTCAGCGTTGTGAAAAATGTGTACATCTGCAGGACGATTACGTCGAGAAGTAACGCCAGTTTCATCGATTTCGGGTGAGTAGTTAATTAGAAAAAAAATCGGAGGCCGTAGAACTTGAATGCACCTCGTAGCACGTCCACATGCACCAATGAGTTGTCAACAGCCCTGCTGGAAGAGTGGAACGCCCTAAGACACAAATTACTTATCAACCTTGAGGGCAAGTTGCAGAGCAAGCACTTCCGTTTGTGGTAATCATACATCCTATCAGGAATCAAGTCCGCTTTCTTCTTTTGATTCCCCCCGTCGGAGTTTCGAGTCCACCCTCGGGCATAGTATTTGTGTTGTCCTTAGAATAAGTTAATTTAAGTCAGATTAAGTAGTGCGTGAGCCTAAGGACCTATGACCTTAGCAGTTTAGTCCCACTGGAACTTACCACAAATTTCCAATTTTTTTTTCTTAGACACTTTGTGTATTTCTTTCCGTTACCTTCTGTACTGTACTGTACTGTTATATACTGTAGTAGTTCTTTCTCTGTATGTTCCAAATTTCATCGATTTATGTTACTTGGCAGCGACCCATCATTCGAGAGTCACTTTCGTCCTTAAGCTTTACACCTCAATGTAGTTGACTTCAAATATTCTAAAAGCGTGCAGCGCAAACTCTTCCCTGTGTCGTTCACCGTGTGAAGCAGGTCGCGAGACAGAACTCTGCAGCGAGCCAATTAATTTTTCAGTTTGTACCCGAGTGAAACATGATGCCAGACGGGCTGGATCAGGGAGGTAAAAAAAAAGGGAGTTGTCATTACGTCACAAATTGGAAGCCGAAGTCCGGCATCGCTATTCGTCTGCGCCACATCATCGCCAATGACGGCAGGCATATCGTACATGTCATAACCTAAATCCGAGTATCTATAGTGACGTTTACATTTTGAATAAAATGTGTGCACGACGTTGTTTGTAACTAAATTTTCGTTTCTTTTCATATAGTTCAATAATTGTCACCTTGTATGATGTCGCAAGATCGTTGTGTGTCCTCCAATTTTTATAAGTTTGAAGTAAATTGAACACCATACTTCACTGCTAACGTACGTCATAAAACATACTCGCAAACAAGGGATGGTACCATCCTCAGTACAACTGATGCGCGAGGACGACAGTGAGACACTACAGTATAGACCATGTGGAGACAAGTCTTGCACGTGGCACGTACACTCGTAACGTATAATATGCCACGCCACGTGGCACTAGTATATTATTCTCTATGCGATGGAGTACCGTCTCTTACGTCATGGGTTTATTGCCAGTTTCTAACTACGGATGTTGTTAATAAAAGAGTACTGATATTTTCCTAATTTCTATAGCTGTCCAACATTTCAAAAATGTTCAAATGTGTGTGAAATCTTATGGGACTTAACTGCTAACGTCATCAGTCCCTAAGCTTACACACTACTTACCCAAATTATCCAAAGGACGGACACACACACTCATGCCCGAGTGAGGACTCGAACCTCCGCCGGGACCAGACGCACAGTCCATGATCGGAGCGGCTCGACCGCTCGGCTAATCCCGCGCGGCTCCAACATTTCAGAGCAATAGAATAATAAACATAAACAAGGTGTAATTAAAAACTAGAACTTTTTGCAATGCTACTATGGAAAATTGAAATGCCGATTTTTTTACCCAGTTATTAGAAGAAAAAGACCTGTTATTACCGAGACCAAACAAATGCCGACCAACAGCGGTTATTTAGAACTAAAACATCGGGTTCACTTTCAAACAGTCTGTTTTCCCGTCCCTACGCGGGGCCTGAAGCTAGCCACGACCTGGGGCATTGAATGACAGTGATCAGCCACAGTATCGTCCCCGTTCCCGTTCCCTCAGGTGGGCGGTCGGAAAGCGCCGTTTGAGAGGATCAACGTTTCGGCGAACTGGGGGCGCGTAGCTAGCGCGCTCTTCTCACTGTCAAAGGCACGCGAGGGTATGACATTTGACTGTGGCACGTTTCACGATAACAGGCGACCACCCGCAAGGTGTGTGGGGGCGATCCAACGTCAGTCTGTGAACACCGAGCGCCCCAGATGATGATGTGATGACTGAGGTTTGTGGGGCGCTACCCGACTTGGTTATCAGCGCCCGCACAAATTCACAATTTT
Source organism: Schistocerca gregaria (assembly GCF_023897955.1). Taxonomy (NCBI): domain Eukaryota; kingdom Metazoa; phylum Arthropoda; class Insecta; order Orthoptera; family Acrididae; genus Schistocerca; species Schistocerca gregaria. The sequence continues at coordinate 276,590,144 of NC_064920.1, read as the reverse complement.
TCGCGGTCCAGTCTAGCAATTTTCCCGAACGATGACTAAATGATGAGAACAATGCAAACACCCTGCCCCGGACGGAGAAAATCTCAGACTCGGCCGGGAATCGAACCCGAAACCAAAAGCAGTAGTGCAAACCACTAGACCATGAACTGCGGACGAGCGCCTACGGTCTGCCCAGCTAGATAACATGGGTTCATAACGTGAGAAATGCTTACATAGCACCACCACTAAGGGACAACTTTGCGGTCTGCAGACGCTACATTTTAGAAACAGTCCACGTGCAGTTCTGACTCGAAAACTAGAATGCGACCTGTGATGAAGTCTTCTTGGGGTTATCAATTGAATCAACGCGTCGTTCTGCGGTAACGTTTCGACAAGTTTCCTACTACTCATCTTCAGACTTAAGCCTGACTAGTAGGAAACTTGTCGAAACGCTACCCAGAATGATGCCGACGCCTTAACGTAGCTGATGGAATATTTGTTTCATGTGTTTTGACGGGGAGCCATGCGGAGAAGCAGAGACGAATGCCCTGCCGCTGATAACCCGAGAAGATTTCATCACTGAAATTCGCCTAGGAAGCCTGCAATCCCGTACAACAGGACGCGTTCTGTTTGGTCGTGGTCCGCAAAATCTTGGAACAGGGTTCTGCCATTCATCGGAACTCGCATCTCTCTGAAACACCGGTCTCCCACCATTTGCTCTGCCTAATAAAATGATGCCATCGGCTACAGCTTTAATAAGAAATCTGCATAACGGAGAGAAATGTTTGAGTCGCAGATTCTCATTGGCCCAGGTTGAGACAATCCTTCTGATCGGCTCACGCGTAGTTTTGGCGGCATCTTGAGTGGAAGTGCAACGGGTCGCAAGTTGTAGCGTTATTGAAATACAAGTTTCAAGATTCAGTGGTGATTCACGGTTCCGGATTCATTCACGGTCTATATCCAAGATTGGTGACTTAAGTTTCAACTTAGGATTCAATGGTGGGCATTCAATATTGGTCATTTGGTTTGGAGATTCGGGCTTGGAGATTAGTAAGGCCTCCAAGTCCGACCCTCTAGAGATAGGGGACGGCCTCCTACGTCTACATACATATTCTGCAAGTCACCATATGTTGCGTGAGGGAAGGTACCTTGTAAAACGGCCGGGTATTGCATTGTTGCCGGTTCCAAGCGACACTTGTACAGGTGCTTTGCGCTTGATGTAAGCACGTATCCTGCAAACAACGTCTCTCACCTGCTTGTTTAGAATTTTTAGCCTACTGCCACCATCAGCCATGATAAGTCGCAACAAATGTAATAAAAATTACTAAATAGCTCGCTACGATCACGTTTAATATTCGCACTGCGTAAAACATTCACAGCAGAGCCCTCAAAAGACTACTGAACTCTCATTGGCTGTCGGAGAATGCATGAAGTAGGTGCGCAGACGAACCTAAACTCGAACCCATCGTTTGTGACTCCAACTACAGTCATTTTCTTTCCAGTTCCACTCGAAAACAGAGTGAGAGAAAAACAGTTATCAGTATGCCTCTATAAAAGCCGTAATTTCTCTGATCTTATCTTTGTTGTCCTTAGTGAAATGTAAATTGGTGGCAGTAGAATCGTCCAGCAATTAACTTCAAATGCTGAGTCTTTAAATTTTCTCAGTAGCGGAACGTCGCATTCCTTCCCTTCTGGGAAATAACTGCGTGTCGTCTAAACCTTCTGTAGTCCAACAACCGCTTTCGCACCATCTCACCATCCAGCTCCACTCATTAATTGCAGGTCCACGCAGCAATGAGGCGAGTCAGTAGCACTTACGTGCGAATAGGGGCGTTTATATGCTTCACGTAATTGGGGACTCGGATCGATCATGCGGAGTGAGTTGATACCCAGGCTTTGCCTTTGCTGTTTAGTCTCTATGCGTGACTGTCGTTTTCACTTTGCGGAACCGACGCAATCATCATGATTAATGCGACACCGCATTTGCTGTTCAGTTAGGTACATCGCGAGTTTATTACCTGAGTTTCTTTCATTCCTCCGTGAGGTCTCCTTTCCGATCTAATATCACAAGGAACTAATTTGCACAGATTTAGATTATGTCCTGCATCATCTGCAGTTTATGAGATAATCAGATTTGTAACTTCATTCCTGTGTCGTTATACAGTTACACATTGTCAGTAAACGATGTTTTTAATGTATTTCGCATTAATTACCGTGTATGAACATACGCTCCCCTTCACTCATAATTATGAGTTTAATACGAAGCGCACAGCTACGATTCACTTGTCAGGGCCATCCATCTGTTCTGTTTACTTCCACATACTTCATTATCACACATCTGAGTTGCAGTGGAGAGATCTGCATATCGAGAGAGGATGCTCCATACAGATCAATGATTTATTACGTACATGTTTTATTCCTGAAACCCCAGGGGCGCCTTGCAGTGGCAACGAATGGTCTGTTATTGCTGTATCTTTTACTTCTGCTATGTAATCATTGTGCTAAAAGTTTCCATTACATCCATTGTCATTCACTGTGTGATTTCTAAAAGCTTAGTTTTCATTGATAAAGTGGAGATGGGCTGCACCATTTTCTTTTGGCTCCTTTCCAAAATGTTCTGCAGAATATTGGTGTTCCAAGGGAAGTAATAAGTGCTCCGCGAAAAACTATTAATAATATGCGGATTTCGACGCTTTGACGATACTAATAACTTTTTATGATTGTATTATGATTTCGTTGTTATTAGTTATTATTTAAAATTGAAGTAATCACCGAACAAAAACAATTTCTTACTTTTTAAAATTTCATTAACCTTCAAAATAAACAAGATGTTCCATCAATGTACCAGGATTCTCAAAGTTTTCCGTCAGAGAAAACGTTTGGGAATCTCTGCTTTAGCAGTATGCTGCGGTGCTACGAGCCGGAAATTTCTGGACTTCTCATATAACAGGCAGCGACTAGCGATAGAAATCCTTTCGTTCCTTTCTAGGTAAACGTCTTTCTGCGTCTTTATAAGAACTGAAAGATAAAGGATGTAGACTAGCTTATTTACTAACGTAGTTCATACGAAAGTATTTTGAAACTTAACGTTCATTCTAGAGAAATGTTTACAAAAGCGCGAGCTCGCCTATCTTTGCGTTCGCCCATTCAACATCCACATGATAGATCTTTGTCTGTCACTTTTCCTGTATTTTAAGACAGCCGAAAACAGATTGCATCGTAGATAAAATTGCTCAGGTGATTTGATCGATAGTAAAGCTACACCTGATGAGAATAATAAAGATGAAAAAGCTACATATAGCTATGTAGCTAAAGAGAAACAATTAAACGGTAGAAGCGGGATGTGTGATCCAGTACAGACTGCAGTCATGTACCTGCACAAAACAAAAATTGATTACATATCTTTACTTTTTCGAAGAAGTATTTAAATCTTTATGTCTACATTTCGGCTACGAGCGTTGTAGCCATCTTTCTAGCTAGCCCGGAGGTTGAATGTTTAGTCTGTAAGTGAGAAACTGAAATTTCAGAGGTGAATGTCGAACCACTTGTAAAACGACAGCATACACTGTAACATCAGTGGGCCTACAAATAAACACTCTTAATTAAACACGCGAAGGCGCTAGCTCCTGTAGGATCTGTATGTTTTAGAATAGGCTGTGGGCTATGAGTTATCACCAACACACTCGCCTCGTACCATTTTATACAGAATTATCTTTGGACACTCACTTGTCATTTACAATCATCCCAAGAATTTTCCGCAGGTTCCTTCGTTGATTACGCCACTCAACGACTGATGCGTCGTGATTACTTACAGCTACATAGAAATTAGTGATAGGTATACAAATGGGGACACGCATCGGAACTAGTAAAGGAAATGTCAGAGAAATACTTTTTTTTTCTTGTTCCCAAAAGACCTGATCGAACTAAATCTTCATTAGAATGAGTTTTCATACAAAGTCTTTCACATGATGTTTCTAATTCTATGCGGTACACTTGGATACTGCCAGCCAATACTAACAGATGCCGGCTAGTGAGTAGTCTGTTAGTAAGTCATTGTGCTTATAGCGTCATGTGCTTGTTAGCAAAAATTTGAAGCTAAGTTAGATATAAGCATTTGTTAAACACGGAATTTCTACTTAGTGACAAGTGACGAAATAATTTATGTGGGACTGTGTGCTGCAGGACGCAGATTACTTCCCTAGTGTTTGGGAAGACGGTGCCTACCGAAATATCTTTATGGTACTCATGAGATAAAGGTGGTAGGAATGGTTTCCATTACTATAAACTGATCAGATCTTGTATGTATTGTGTGGGGCATTCTTTAAATCAAAATACTACCGTTACAAGTTAATCGTGTTATAGCATCTGTTCTTTCGTAGAATTCCGTCATTCAGCTAAGTGTAATTTAATTTCCGAATGTACAGTATACGACCAGCTCTCGAGTGGTCAGTTGTCCGACAGTCATGCCAAGGATCAGGGTTCATTTCTTGGTAGAGTCAGGCAGTCTTTCTTGATGGGAGGTGTGCAAAGGGCATCGCTCGGTCTCACGTATCAATTGAAGAGCTAACTGAATGATAAGTACTGATACCATGACCCCCCTCCCCCCATACCGCATCCAAACGACGACGCGTATCAGATTATGACACTGAGGCCGGTTCGCGTCGATTCGTCCTCATGACTTGATATCGGAATTTGTTTTTAGCAGTGTATGACGAAACTGAAAAGAGAACACTTAATAAGTTCATTCCGTTTTCTATGCCAAGCAGGTTTTGAAACTTGCTCTGGTAATGCTGCTGAAATACATGATGTTTCGATGTGAATTCACGAAAGATGCACAAGTGAAGTCAAATGAAAACTATACAGATAGAAAAAAGTTTGTAAACTGTTTATTATTTCGAAAGTAACCGCCATAGCTGTTAATACATCTATTCCATCGTGAGACAACACGGTCAATTCCTTCATGGGAAAATGTTTACAGTTGCCTACGGAACCATCATTCCATCCAGGCGTGCATCTGCAGCAAATACACGGACACAAATGTCTTTCTTCAGGGAGAGAGGATGTGCAAGCGATTCCTACTGGAACCTCTGCAGCGTATTTGAAAAAACCTTGGCTACATGTATCCCCGGGAGAACTTTTGCTGATGATTTGTTGCGTGAACTGCCAAAACATTATTTCTCTCTTCAGTTTTGTTCACAGACGAAGCAACGTTTGGAAGAGATGGAACAACAAATATCCAAGCCCCCACATATCGATCTATCGCTGCTCTCAGGCCGTAATACAGGCTAGACAACAGCATCAGTTCAAGATAAATGTGTGAGTTGGAATTGTAGGTGACTGTCTGGCAGGGCCATGCGCTCTCCCACCATACCTTACAGATGCTGTCTACGGGTACTTTATGCGGAATCCATTCCAAAATCTAATGCCCCTGAAAATAAGAAAGGACATCTGTTTTATGCACAGTGGACCTCCACATTTTAGTGTCAGTGCTCGAGATAAACTGACTGGTATATACCACGACATGTGGATAGGTGGAAGAGGACCAGATTCATGATTGACCTGTACGTTCCGCGGACCTCAGTCCTTTCGATTGTTATAACTGGTGGTGGAGGAGGGTGGGGTGGTGGGATGGGGGGTTGTCTTTAAACAGTTAGTCTATGCCGCAGACCACTCCCATGCTGAATCTCTATATCGCCGTATAATGGAAGCCTGCGAAACCATTCGAAACCGTCAGTGAGTATCTGAAAGGGAGCGACAGTCGATGATTCGAAGAATGCATGTCTGCTTGGAAGTAAGAGGAGGACATTTCTATCATTCATTATGAGTTTGTATGTTGAAGAGGTCTATTCACCTAAATTGTAAACTTTCATGAATAGCTCCAAAATGAAGTATTTTTGGACATGTGTTTGTCTGAGCATTTTCTCTTGCTTTGGTATAACTAACCCGTTTCCACAGTTTGTAAAAGTAATTTTGAAACGGACTGGATAATAATGGCCATGCCCAACGATTGCGTATGTAAAGACAATGCTGCAAGTCCTCGGATATGCAGGGTGTCGGGATGAAACATATAATAATATAAAGTATAACAACTTCAGAAGAGGAAAAAATGGTTCAAATGGCTCTGAGCACTATGGGACTAAACATCTATGGTCACCAGTCCCATAGAACTTAGAAATACTTAAACCTAAGTAACCTAAGGACATCACACAACACCCAGCCATCATGAGGCAGAGAAAATCCCCGACCTCACCGGGAATCGAACCCGGGAACCCGGGTGTGGGAAGCGAGAACGCTACCGCATGACCATGAGATGCGGGTTCAGAAGAGGATATGGATATCTTTATACGGTGTGTTTCTACAAGTATGGTAGCTGAAAATATTTTTTTTACACATTTAATACACCTCTATATGCTCACCATTAGTGCAACGACAGACATCTAAACTGTACCCGGTCCTCCAACAATCCACACGACACATTCTGTCGGAGAGCCGCGTTCGCACTCTATAATTACGTGTAGGGGGGGGGGGGGGGGGGTGTTTTCCCAAGATACGGCAATTGTGAATGTTTACCATGCCTTAAGTGACGAATGTAGCCGCGTCTGGTAATCGAGGAATGCCTCATTTTCACTCATTTTTGCCTGAATTGTCTCCACGAATACCTTCCATCGTGGCGAGTCCTCTGTCTTGATTTTGTGACGAGGTAGCTGTAACTGCCTACATGCTTGTCAATTGACTTGCGTGGGCTCAGCTGCAAGAACGTACGGATAAATTCAACAGCGATATCTGTAATTGCGTGCTTGGTTTGGTGACCCGAAGCCGCTAGTCTCACTTCTTGGTTGTTGCTTTTTTAAGAACATCGTTAGTTGGTAGCAGTTCATACGCAGAAAACAACGTTGTTCCAGTGTAACAGACTGAGGCTCAGTGAGAAAAAGCACACACAACGCGCTCTGCTGCGGAGTCCACAAGGCTAGTGATGCGCAGTTACGTAACAAAGCAGTTACACGCATGCACACTCGATGCCAACTGCCGCAAACAAACACGAAGAACATTTTCAGCTAACATACTTGTAGAAGCAAACCGGCAATAATCATCTTCAGTACGTTCCAAGTTATTACATTTTATACTATCGTATGTCTAACCCAGGGACTCTACCTGCGAACTTGTGTACTCTCTCTCCTTTCTAAGCTGGTATATAGTTCACATGCACCTAACAAGGGCCTCAAGTGCCAAGTTTTCGGTTAACCGAGTTGTGGCGAAGACGCGCGAGTCTAGAATCTGAGCAGACGGACAAGGCGAGTTTGCAGATGACATCGTAGTAACTTTACACCGTGTGTATAGAGCACATTCTGATATTTTGTATACATGTGTAAACTATTCTAAAAGCTCGTCAAATATCTACACACAGTTGTCATCGCTCAATGACAGTTCCTCTCTTTTCATTTCAGGAACAGGAAACTTTCTTCCAGAGTCTCAGTGTACACGTTTGAACATTTGGGAGGTGGACATATTATTAGACTTCTGTAAGTTAGATATGTGGGTGTCAGTGAGAGAGCAAGTTACGTTACTGTTAAACATTCTTTGGTCTTGTTGTGGCACAATCTTTACCCATGCGCAGTGTGATGTGTTCTTAGTTGAAGTTTGGCGGGCGATGGATGCATTCTGTAGTCCCGTGTTGACTTGTGATTGTATCTCTTAGATGAAGGAAAATATATTGTAAGGACAGCACGGATGGATACGATGTATATATTAGAAGGTGAAAAGAATATAAATTTTGAATAATGCTGTTATTTTGTGGGGAGAAGTAGTTTGAAGTAAGACTGCAGGACTACTCAGCTAGTCGGAATGATTCTCGGCTAGCTAGCATGCTCAGGGAGACAACCCCACTTGCATGAGTTATGCATTAAAAATATCAGGTGATTGAGCCCTTTGGTTTTTGTACAAATTCTCTGTCAACATTGTACACTTTTCAAGCCATTGTTTACTTTGTTAAGCGTAGTGTTGTTCAGACCAAAGCTATGTCTTCTCGAACAAATACTTCATTCTAAAGTAGTTGCCTCGGAATATCATTTCATCGGAATAATTACTCTCCCTGCTCCACTGTTTAACGATGGTTTATCCTCACGCGTTACCAAATTACACCATAATGGTAAGCAACAGTTTGAATATAGTTTGGAAGTTTTATTTAAAAATAGAAATCTAATTTAGGCGCTGCCTGTTTGCTGTTGTTCTTTAGAGAAATCTGTAACAGTGTTGTCGAGACGCAAAGTAAGATTAGAGCCAAATAATTCTTTTACTTCAGTTTCGCATTTAATATAAAGACAAGTTATGTTCAGACCAGTTACAGCTCAATTCAAATTATGTTCGGTTTATCCAACGGTTAGCATACTAATTTAAACTGTATAACATTTTCCGAGGACATTGTTTTTGTCACATGTAGATATTTTATAGAGTGGGAGGGAAAATTTGGCTAAATTTCATACTCGAACGTATAGTCAGGAGATTATACATTGACTCATAAACGATGCTAGTACAATGTTAAGGCATGTCACAGTACTCTGTTTCTTCTTCTTGCAAAAAGCCTTTAAGCTAGCGGTAATTAAAACCGTGGCGCCGGGGGAAATTCATACGGGGCATCAAAATATTGACCACAAGCCGCATAGCAGACGAGCCTATCAGAGGCTTTCCCGTGCTAGATGCGAACGCTCGCGTGCGATTATACTCCACGCACAGGTCGATCAGCCTGCGTTATTCCCTTAACTATACAAAGTCACAGCAATTTCTGCCGCTTTGTCGCATGGCACAGACTTGAGCGCACATCGTGTCTCCGTGACGTGACCCCGCGTGTCCACTAACAGAGTTGTCCTCGTTGTACCGAACAACAGACGACGTATGGAGAAAGCTAAGGTAGGACATTAACGGTGAATGCACGCGTGCTGTTCGCTTCGTTTCGGGCTCGTCAGCATTCGCGTGTGGCACACAAGGCCCCGCAAGTCGCATTGACCACAACGCACGCTGTCATTTTCGCTCCCAGTGCACCCGACATCGATCCCACAAATTGGAGCGGCGCTCACGAATACATTGCGTGCATGTTTTTCGTTCCCGTTGATTTTTCGTTAGCGCTGGACAGGGCGTCATCCCACTAGGCAGTACTCCCTCACCGGGAAGGTTATGACGTCTCTAACCTTGATGCACCTGCACACTTCGACATCGCTACTACAGGACTGTGGAATGGGAGGCTTTGTGTTTCTTTAGCAACCGTCAGTGTGTGTTTACAAAGAAAACCGCTTACTGTTTCGACACTTTATATACAGGGTGAGTCAAAAAATGTATACACACTTTGAACTGTCATAGACAATTTATTGCCCGTTCTACAAGGTTAAATATCTGTGCGAAAGTAATGTTATGTTTCTTCAACAGGTGGCAGCAGTGGCAAGGAAGTAACTGCAACATGGCGAACGTGCGTTTGAGCTTTGAAGCGCGGAAGCAGATAATTAAGTGGTACTGGAAGTTTCAGAATGTAGTTGCGATTCGAAGACAGTGGGGAAGTGAGTATGGCACAGAACCACCTTCAAGGTTAACAATTACACGTAAAAGCGACAAATTCGAAATTCATGGAACAGTGTGTGATGTGCATAAAGGTCGATCAGGGCGACCTCGTATAGCTACAAGTGATGATTCCATAACTGCGGTCTTCGAACTGTTACAGCGTTCGCCTCAGAAATCTTCAAGGCAAGCGGCACGCGAGAGTACTGTAAGTGCTAGTAGTGTGTACGAATTCTGAAGAAAGGCAAGTTTCGTGTGTACATTCTAAGGTTGGTGCAACAGCTAAGTGACGACGATCCAGATCGAAGGTTAGAATTTTGTGAATGGGTTCAGGAGATGGTGAACTGGGATTTATGGGTAGCATAATTTAGTCGGATGAAGCCCAATTCAAACTCAATGGAACTGTCAATAGGCACAATTGTGTGTATTGGTCTGAAGATAACCCTCACATTACGGTTGGAAAGGCTGTGAATTTGCCGGGTGTAAATGTGTGGTGTGGTTTGTCTGCAAGGGGACTCATTGGGTTTTTCCGCTTTAAAGGCACTGTTACTGGAAAAACGTACCTAGCAAGGCTTGCTTACTCCATATTCCCTGCCATTCGTGCATTATACGGTAATGATGAGTTTTATTTCCAACAAGATGGCGCCCCGCCGCACTATCATAGAGACGTACGAGCATACCTGGATCACAATGTGCCAGGCCAGTGGATAGGACGCAGGGGACCAATCGAGTTTCCTGCACGCTCTCCAGACCTCACTCCGCTGGATTTCTTCTTACGGGGCACAGTAAAAGATGAGGTGTACAAACGTAAACCACGTAACCTGGACACACTTTGGAATGAGATTCAGGCAGTGTGCGCAGAAATCTCATTGGACACTTTGGTACGATGTACAGAATCAGTGGTGACTCGTACTCAGAATGTACTGATGCTGAAGGCCACCAGTTTGAACAGTAATCACATTTGCAAAGTACATTTATTTTTCCAATTGGAACTTTAAGCTTTCCATTTCCAGAAATTTAACATTGCAGAACGGGAAATAAATTTTCTATGACGCTTCAAACTGTGTATACATTTTTGACGCTCCCTGTATATTGAATCTCAATTTAGACAAGTGTAATGTGATGCGAATACATAGACAGATAGGTCCCTTATCATTTAGCTACAAAATAGCAGGTCAGCAACTGGAAGCACTTAATTCCATAAATTATCTGGGAGTACGCATTAGGAGTGATTTAAAATGGAATGATCATATAAAGTTGATCGTCGGTAATGCAGATGCCAGACTGAGATTCATTGGAAGAATCCTAAGGAAATGCAATCCGACAACAAAGGAAGTAGGTTACAGTACGCTTGTTCGCCCACTGCTTGAATAATGCTCAGCACTGTGGGATCCGTACCAGATAGTGTTGATAGAAGAGATAGAGAAGATCCAACGGAGAGCAGCGCGCTTCGTTACAGGATCATTTAGTAATCGCGAAAGCGTTACGGAGATGATAGATAAACTCCAGTGGAAGACTCTGCAGGAGAGACGCTCAGTAGCTCGGTACGGGCTTTTGTTAAAGTTTCGACAACATACCTTCACCGAAGTGTCAAACAGTATATTGCTCCCTCCTACGTATATCTCGCGAAGAGACCGTGAGGATAAAATCAGAGAGATTAGAGCCCACACAGAAGCATACCGACAGTCCTTCTTTCCACGTACGAGACTGGAATAGAAGGGAGAACCGATAGAGGTACTCAGGGTACCCTCCGCCACACACCGTCAGGTGGCTTGCGGAGTATGGATGTAGATGTAGATATTGACAAACTGTGTGTTCTGCGTTACGGCAGGTACTGTCATGGGGTAGCCTCGTCAGAGAGGTCCACCGAATGAGCGTCTAGGGAAGTGGTTCCAGTGGTGGTTTCCCGTTGCCTTCCACTGGTGATGATGAAATGATAATGAGGACAACACAATACCCAGTCCCTGAGCGGAAAAAATCTCCGTCCCAGCCGGGATGAGGGTAACCTAGCCAGAGTGGTCCACCGCATGGGCGTCTAGGGAAGTGATTCCAGTGGTGGTTTCCCGTTGCCTTCCACTGGTGATGATGAAATGATAATGAGGACAACACAATACCCAGTCCCTGAGCGGAAAAAATCTCCGTCCCAGCCGGGATGGGGGTAACCTAGCCAGAGTGGTCCACCGCATGGGCGTCTAGGGAAGTGATTCCAGTGGTGGTTTCCCGTTGCCTTCCACTGGTGATGATGAAATGATAATGAGGACAACACAATACCCAGTCCCTGAGCGGAAAAAATCTCCGTCCCAGCCGGGATGGGGGTAACCTAGCCAGAGTGGTCCACCGCATGGGCGTCTAGGGAAGTGATTCCAGTGGTGGTTTCCCGTTGCCTTCCACTGGTGATGATGAAATGATAATGAGGACAACACAATACCCAGTCCCTGAGAGGAAAAAATCTCCATCCCAGCCGGGATGGGGGTAACCTAGCCAGAGTGGTCCACCGCATGGGCGTCTAGGGAAGTGATTCCAGTGGTGGTTTCCCGTTGCCTTCCACTGGTGATGATGAAATGATAATGAGGACAACACAATACCCAGTCCCTGAGCGGAAAAAATCTCCGTTCCAGCCGGGATGGGGGTAACCTAGCCAGAGTGGTCCACCGCATGGGCGTCTAGGGAAGTGATTCCAGTGGTGGTTTCCCGTTGCCTTCCACTGGTGATGATGAAATGATAATGAGGACAACACAATACCCAGTCCCTGAGCGGAAAAAATCTCCGTCCCAGCCGGGATGGGGGTAACCTAGCCAGAGTGGTCCACCGCATGGGCGTCTAGGGAAGTGATTCCAGTGGTGGTTTCCCGTTGCCTTCCACTGGTGATGATGAAATGATAATGAGGACAACACAATACCCAGTCCCTGAGCGGAAAAAATCTCCGTCCCAGCCGGGATGGGGGTAACCTAGCCAGAGTGGTCCACCGCATGGGCGTCTAGGGAAGTGATTCCAGTGGTGGTTTCCCGTTGCCTTCCACTGGTGATGATGAAATGATAATGAGGATAACACAATACCCAGTTTCTGTGCATAGAAAATCTCCGTCCCAGCCGTGAATCGAACCCGGGCCCCTTGGCGTGACAGACCGCCGCGCCGACAACTCAGCTATCGTGGCGGACATATATTGGCAGGGGGTCTGTATATAATTTCATGGGCATTTCCCTAGTATTTTGGATGTCATGAACGCGTAAGCACTTTTGCACTGTTTGAAATTAAATGCGCGCAGTATCATCAGAAATGCTGTTTATCCTGGAGTTTTGCTTGGACCGTGGCTGCTTTGCAAGATGCGCGGGAGATGATGCGCACTGCTAGTCGTGAGATGAGGGTTGACAGTAGTCGGCAGCGGTGTGTTAGCAGTAGTGGTACGGGCTAGGCCGACTGGTAGGGTTGCAGTTATATTCTGAGGATACGGGACATATTGATCTAATGATTATTTGGGATGAGGAAACAGACACAAGTATTTGAGAAAAATGTTTTTGTTATTATCTTCATGAGCAATACAAGAGAACTTAATTTAAGGTAACCGACTTCAGATTTTTTTATTGCGGCAGCTTGTAGTTGCGCAGTCTTGGTTCAGACATCCAGAGACTTGAGTGTAGGTTCAAAATGGTTCAAATGGCTCTGAGCACTATGGGATTTAACATCTTTGGTCATCAGTCCACCAAACCTTAGAACTACTTAAACCTAACTAACCTAAGGACATCACACACACCCATGCCCGAGGCAGGATTCGAACCTGCGACCGTAAAGGTCGCGTGGTTACAGACTGTAGCGCCTAGAACCACTCGGCCACCCCGGCCGGCATTGAGTGTAGGGAAAGATAAACAGCCAAGCATAATTTTCGATTTGAATTTGGGGATAGGAATAACTGTTGTATACTTAATGTCATTTTTACGAGTTGCACTTTTCAAAAGAGCTCATTTGATGTTGAAGACTACGTACGTTTTTCCCCTCACGAACTCTTAATTTTTTAGCGTATTAATGTTTCAGAAGCAAAGAACCAAATAATTTTTCAATGTAGAACTTTTCTTGTCAGAAAACTAATTATATTTGATATTATAATTTATCCCAAGTCATTGTCCGCATCCAAAGTCCATGCCAAAGTAAGAGTTATTTTTACTTATTCAGACCTATTATGAACCAAGTACGATTTGCCTTAAAAAAAAAAAAAAGGGAGACTGCATTACACCAGGCGCATCTCAGTACATAGCTGTAGCTCAGCACATGCAACGGGCTTTCCAGACAAGAGCAGTGTCAAGGTGTTACCTTTGTGCAACAGATAAGCCAGAATTAAATTATAAAAAGAGACAAAATTGAGTTCTTACAGGGTCAGTTTATAAGTTTAAAATTTTAATGATTCGCAGTCTTAAATTCAGATTGTAATCTTGCCATTACGAATGTTTAAACAAACAGAGAACTAGATAAGCTGTTAAGAGAACACCTGTTTTTATAGTAAAAACGGTTCGCTAGCTTCACTGGAGTGATTGTTTACTGCCATGATATTATCCAACCATGACGTAATCTCTGCCTAACCGCACGTTTGCACCGTAAATTACACTCAGCGGTAATTACGATTTATCCTTTCTCACTTAATTTCCGCCGGCCAGAGTGCCCAAGCGGTTCTAGGCGCTTCAGTCTGGAAGCGCGCGACCGCTACGGTCGCAGGTTCGAATCCTGCCTTGGGCATGGAAGTGTGTGATGTCCTTAGGTTAGTTAGGTTTAACTAATTCTAAGTTCTAGGGGACTGATGACCTCAGATGTTAAGTCCCATAGCGCTCAGAGCCATTTTAACCATTTTGAACTTAACTTCCATAAGGAAAAAAATATTCGAAAAGTGATGAGTTTCTGTGAAGAGTTTCTTTACACGATGATATAAGCTGCTGCTCCTATGAATATTGTGTATATTCATACCACTACTGCTAACACACCGCTGCCGACTACTGTCAACCCTCATCTCACGACTAGCAGTGCGCATCATCTCCCGCGCATCTTGCAAAGCAGCCACGGTCCAAGCAAAACTCCAGGAGACACAGCATACCCTCTCAACTCTTGAAAACATTTTTTCGTTTCCTCTTCCCCTTCGTGTTGCTTGGATGTGATGTCTGTATACACGTTTCACTGTAATTTCCCTTTTCTCAGTGGAGCTGCATACACACTGTCCAGTTACATTAATGTGACCACCGTCTATGATCGACGTTGACGTGCAATAACCGCTTACAGGCGGCAGGTTGCAGCACCAGCAACGGAGGGTATATAAAGCGTGTCAGGGATACGCAGAAAACGATATAGTTGTTTTCGTAATGCGGAGACGGAGCGATGTATCTGGCGGCAAAAAGGGTATGATCATTGGCTATACGCGCAGCTGTTGAGCTATCGTCTCCTCCCCCTCCACCAAGGATAAAGCAAGGAGCTACGAACAGTGTCTCCTCAACGACCTTTCAGCGAACGTTTCTGAGTGTGGGCTTCCGCAGAAGACGCCTGCTTCATGCACCCATGCTGACTGCTGTTCATGGGGGACGAACGGTGGAATTTGCGCGACAGTACCGCATGTGGAGCACCACTAAATGGCACGTGGCATTTTCGGATGAATCACATTTTATGTCCCATCGGAAAGATGCCCGTTGGCGTGTATGATGTAAAACGTCTAAAAGCAACTACGCAGCAATCGTTGGAATGGTCCAGAACGGAGGATGGAGCTTTATAATCTGGGAAATGTGTTCGTGGCATTCCCTAGGTGATCATACAGGGTGTTTCAAAAATGACCGGTATATTTGAAACGGCAATAAAAACTAAACGAGCAGCGATAGAAATACACCGTTTGTTGCAATATGCTTGGGACAACAGTACATTTCCAAGCGGACAAACTTTCGAAATTACAGTAGTTACAATTTTCAACAACAGATGGCGCTGCAAGTGATGTGAAAGATATAGAAGACAACGCAGTCTGTGGGTGCTCCATTCTGTACGTCGTCTTTCTGCTTTAAGCGTGTGCTGTTCACAACGTGCAAGTGTGCTGTGGACAACATGGCTTATTCCTTAGAACAAAGGATTTTTCTGGTGTTGGAATTCCACCGCCTAGAATACAGTGTTGTTGCAACAAGACCAAGTTTTCAACGGAGGTTTAATGTAACCAAAGGACCGAAAAGCGATACAATAAAGGATCTGTTTGAAAAATTTCAACGGACTGGGAACGTGACGGATGAACGTGCTGGAAAGGTAGGGCGACCGCGTACGGCAACCACAGAGGGCAATGCGCAGCTAGTGCAGCAGGTGATCCAACAGCGGCCTTGGGTTTCCGTTCGCCGTGTTGCAGCTGCGGTCCAAATGACGCCAACGTCAATGTATCGTCTCATGCGCCAGAGTTTACACCTCTATCCATACAAAATTCAAACACGGCAACCCCTCAGCGCTGCTACCATTGCTGCACGAGAGACATTTGCTAACGATATAGTGCACAGGATTGATAACGGCGATATGCATGTGGGCAGCATTTGGGAACCGAAAAGCCCCATGTTGCAGTCCCATGGTCCCTGCATCCTCAAAAAGTACTGGTCTGGGCCGCCATTTCTTCCAAAGGAATCATTGGCCCATTTTTCAGATCCGAAACGATTACTGCATCACGCTATCTGGACATTCTTTGTGAATTTGTGGCGGTACAAACTGCCTTAGACGACACTGCGAACACCTCGTGGTTTATGCAAGATGGTGCCCGGCCACATCACACGGCCGACGTCTTTAATTTCCTGAATGAATATTTCGATGATCGTGTGATTGCTTTGGGCTATCCGAAACATACAGGAGGCGGCGTGGATTGGCCTCCCTATTCGCCAGACATGAACCCCTGTGACTTCTTTCTGTGGGGACACTTGAAAGACCAGGTGTACCGCCAGAATCCAGAAACAATTGAACAGCTGAAGCAGTACATCTCATCTGCATGTGAAGCCATTCCGCCAGACACGTTGTCAAAGGTTTCGGGTAATTTCATTCAGAGACTACGCCATATTATTGCTACGCGTGGTGGATATGTGGAAAATATCGTACTAGGGAGTTTCCCAGACCGCAGCGCTATCTGTTGTTGACAATTGTAACTACTGTAATTTCGAAAGTTTGTCTGCCTGAAAATGTACTGTTGTCCCAAGCATATTGCAACAAACGGTGTATTTCTATTGCTGCTCGTTTAGTTTGTATTGCCGTTTCAAATATACCGGTCATTTTTGAAACACCCTGTAGCATTCTTGAAGGCACAAAGAATCAACACAATTATTCATATATCCTTGGGAACCATGTCCACCACTACATGCAGTTTGTTTGTTCTCGGCAGGATGGCATATACCAGCAGGACAATTCAACGTGTCACATAGCTCGCAGTGCACGTAGTGTTTCTAGGACACCAGGATGAGTTTACCATACTGTCCTGGTCGCCAAACTCCCCGTATTTAAATCCAAAAGGATACCTGTGGAACCATCTCGATCATGCTGTACTCATCATGAATACTGAATCGAGAAACCTAGCCCATTTGGTCACAGCACTGGATTTCACGTGGCCCCACATTGCTCTCAGTAACTTCCGGAACCTCACTGACTGTCTTCTTGTACGTCTCGCAGTGGCTCTCGCTTGAAAAGGTGGCATTCAGTCTTTTGACAGGGTATCACGTCAATGTGATTGGCCAGTGTAAAAATTAAAATAAACTGTAATCCACAATGTTAGAAAATGATATACAACAATGGTTATGAAACTTTGTCGAATATTTTTAGGATGGCCAACAGCACACAGTGGCAGCAGGAGGGGGGAGGGGGAAGGGGGGGGGAGAAAGAAACGAGGAGAAGGATGCTCGTTGGAATACGGACTATTATTGCTGCATGATTTTGATGAGGACGATGTATCTACATCTAATGCAGTTGTATAGGATTTTAAATTGTGAGTTTGGAGTTTTATTTAATCATGGGCTGCTGTTAGTTCTTAGATTCACTAGAGAATGAGTAGCTCTCGGAACTAATAGTGCTAAATAAACAACTATTTTAAAATACAATCTGGTGGGACGACGTGTTTTTTCTAATTTATCGAGGCTGCGGTGTTCCCCTATCAGAAGTCTATTCATTGCGAGTTACGCACAGATCAGTTTTGGATGTGAATTACGTAAACTTTGGATCTTTTCAGGAGATGCGTTGCAGCTCGCAGCTCTATAAAGAGCATCGCCGCACTAAAATTAAAGTCGCGTATTATGTCACTGATACACACTATCATCATCATCGCTATATGTGATGTACTGCTGCTCTGGAATATCATACCCCATACTCATATTGTTTTATCGCGCCAAACAGGCACATAAATCTTGTTTGTTTTTAAATGTAGGTTTCATGTAAGTGTATATTGCGATGTTGTATTTACGTAATAACATATCATACGCTTTGGCCAAGTACTATTCCATAACTTTAGGTAACCAGTGGATCTTTGCGTGTGCAACGTTCGTACCGGCACGTGTTGGACCGGGTTTTGACCTGTTAAATAGAATGAGACCCCATGAGCCGCATGCGATGTAGGTTGTATGGCGTATGAGATACTGGATACGTGAGTAACAGGGAAGTATGTAGGTACGTGACAGCAGTCGGGTTCCGAGAAACCCGTGATCCCTTTCTGAATAGCTCGGTATTCAAAGCCCCTGCATTGTCACGACGTGGCTGTGGAGGCTGAGAGGGTGCCACGTACATGAAGCTGTCTCTACCACTCCATCAGTTCCGCTTCTTCTTCTTGCCGCGTGTCGCCCTAGTCAAAGGATGACTGTGCACCTGGACTATGAATTCCATTTCCTGCGCTACATCTACATCTACATCTACATCCGTACTCCGCAAGCCACCTGACGGTGTGTGGCGGAGGGTACCCTGAGTACCTCTATCGGTTCTCCCTTCTATTCCAGTCTCGTATTGTACGTGGAAAGAAGGATTGTCGGTATGCTTCTGTGTGGGCTCTAATCTCTCTGATTTTATCCTCATGGTCTCTTCGCGAGATATACGTAGGAGGGAGCAATATACTGCTTGACTCTTCGGTGAAGGTATGTTCTCGAAACTTCAACAAAAGCCCGTACCGAGCTACTGAGCGTCTCTCCTGCAGAGTCTTCCACTGGAGTTTATCTATCATCTCCGTAACGCTTTCGCAATTACTAAATGATCCTGTAACGAAGCGCGCTGCTCTCCGTTGGATCTTCTCTATCTCTTCTATCAACCCTACCTGGTGCGGATCCCACACTGCTGAGCAGTATTCAAGCATTGGGCGAACACGCGTACTGTAACCTACTTCCTTTGTTGTCGGATTGCATTTCCTTAGGATTCTTCCAATGAATCTCAGTCTGGCATCTGCTTTACCGACGATCAACTTTATATGATCATTCCATTTTAAATCACTCCTAATGCGTACTCCCAGATAATTTATGGAATTAAGTGCTTCCAGTTGCTGACCTGCTATTTTGTAGCTAAATGATAAGGGACCTATCTTTCTATGTATTCGCATCACATTACACTTCGCTACATTGAGATTCAATTGCCATTCCGTGCACCATGCGTCAATTCGCTGCAGATCCTCCTGCATTTCAGTACAATTTTCCATTGTTGCAACCTCTCGATACACCACAGCATCATCTGCAAAAAGCCTCAGTGAACTTCCGATGTCATCCACCAGGTCATTTATGTATATTGTGAATAGCAACGGTCCTATGACACTCCCCTGCGGCACTCCTGAAATCACTCTTACTTCGGAAGACTTCTCTCCATTGAGAATGACGTGCTGCGTTCTGTTATCTAGGAACTCCTCAATCCAATCACACAATTGATCTGATAGTCCGTATGCTCTTACTTTGTTCATTAAACGACTATGGGGAACTGTGTCAAACGCCTTGCGGAAGTCAAGAAACACGGCATCTACCTGTGAACCCGTGTCTAAGGCCCTCTGAGTCTCGTGGACGAATAGCGCGAGCTGGGTTTCACACGATCGTCTTTTTCGAAACCCATGCTGATTCCTACAGAGTAGATTTCTAGTCTCCAGAAAAGACATTATACTCGAACATAATACGTGTTCCAAAATTCTACAACTGATCGACGTTAGAGATATAGGTCTATAGTTCTGCACATCTGTTCGACGTCCCTTCTTGAGAACGGGGATGACCTGTGCCCTTTTCCAATCCTTTGGAACGCTTCGCTCTTCTAGAGACCTACGGTACACCGCTGCAAGAAGGGGGGCAAGTTCCTTCGCGTACTCTGTGTAAAATCGAACTGGTATCCCATCAGGACCAGCGGCCTTTCCTCTTTTGAGCGATTTTAATTGTTTCTCTATCCCTCTGTCGTCTACTTCGATATCTACCATTTTGTCAACTGTGCGACAATCTAGAGAAGGAAGCACAGTGCAGTCTTCCTCTGTGAAACAGCTTTGGAAGAAGACATTTAGTAATTCGGCCTTTAGTCTGTCATCCTCTGTTTCAGTACCATTTTGGTCACAGAGTGTCTGGACATTTTGTTTTGATCCACCTACCGCTTTGACATAGGACCAAAATTTGATACACACTGAAGTGCCAAAGAAAGTAGTGTAGGGATACCTATTGATATACAGAGATATGTAAAGAGGCAGAATACGGCGCTGCTGTCGGAAATGCCTATTTAAGATAAGAAGTGTCTGGCGCAGTCGGTTACTACTGCTACAGTGGCAGGTTATCAAGATTTAAATGAATTTAAAAGAAGTGTTATACTCAGCGCACGAGAGATGGGGCACAGCATCTCCTTAGGCCATTTCACGAGTGTACCGTGAATCAGGAATCCGGTAAAACGCCATATCTCCGACACCACTGCGGCCGGAAAAAGATCCTGCAAGAACGGGACCAAGGGCGACTGAAGAGAATCAACCAACGTGACAGAAGTGCAACCCTTCCGCAAACTGCTGGAAATTTCAATGTTGGTCCTCAACAAGTGTCGGCGTAGAACGATTCAACGAACATAATCGATATGGGCTTCCGGAACCGAAGACCCACTCGTGTACCGTGGAAGACTGCACAACAGAAAGATTGACGCCTCGCCTGAGCCCGTCTCCACCAACATTGGACTGTTGATGACTGGGAACTTGTTACCAGTCGGATGGACGTGTACACGTCTGGAGACAAGCTCATGAATCCATAGTCGTTGCGTGGAAGCAGCGTACTGTTTAAACTGATGGAGGCTCTGTAATGGTGTTGTGCTTGTGCTGTTGGGGTGATATGGGACGCCTGATACGTCTAGATACGACTCTGACAGGTGAAACGTACGTAAGCATCCTGTCTGATTACCTGCATCCATTCAGGTCCATCCTGCATTCCGAAAGACTTGGGCAATACCAGCAGGACAATTCGACACCCAACATGTCCAGAATTGCTCTAGAGCGGCCCCAGGAACAGTCTTCTGAGTTTAAAAACTTTCGCTGGCAACCAGACTCCCCAGACATGAACATTATTGAGCATATCTGGGACTCCTTGCAACGTGCTGTTCAGAAGAGATCTCCACCCCTCGTACTCTTTATGGACAGCCCCGCAGGATTCGTGGTTTAGACATCAGTCATGTCCATGCCACATCGTGTTGCGGCATTTCTGCGTATTCGCGGGAGCCCTACACAATATTGGGCAGGTGTACAAGTTTCTTTGGCTCTTTAGTGCATTACAAGTATAAGAAATAAGTGCTAATATAATTTGTTCTTCCGTCGCGTCGCAGACAGTACCGATGGATGTCAGCCCTGGGATGTTAAGTACTACAGAATCATCGTTACATAGTGGATGACTTCCTGGTTTTCCTAAACTAACTAATGGGCTGCTGGCAAATGACGAAGAGCTTCGTGATAAACCTGAAGAGATTGTTTCCACTACTAAGAATCGATCGGTTTTTCACTATTTCATGTCTGGGGTAGGACCACATTGGCGAAACTTGTTCGTGGCCCATAAATAAAATTACCGCTATGCTGGACAAGTCGTGTGACTGGAGGTACTTCGTGCTACCAGTCCAAAGTTTGGGAGGGTCACTGGTGGTTCATACGTCAATATGTGTTGCACGTGTCCACTGGGCAGTTGTTCCTGGCACTTCTTTGGCGTCGTCAGTCAGTCCTTAGGCTGCAAATCCACATATTTCATTCCAGCGCACACACCCTACTGCTGCTGCGCCCTGTGTGCCTTTTGCAAAGTCAGGACTGTTTAAAAACACCAAAGAAAACAGCCGTCAACTGCAGCGGTCATGTGTGCCACAGGGGTAAAAAACCACAATCAATTGAAATATTTTTTTTAATCGCCACTGCCATTCCAAAGCCGGAATCAAAAAGGAGGATCACAAAAATGGGTCATGTCGTCTCATATAGTCTTTTACTGTTCTCTGTTCATTAACACAGTATTTTCGTGTACAGCGAAGCTGGCTAGCGCGGCCGATTACGTACCACGTGGGATCACACCGACCGACTACTACTGGCGTTCAAGGGTTAAGAACATCTTGTCCAGTACGGTCACCTTGCAGGAGACGAACGAGAAGTATCGCTAACACCACTGGCAACTCTCGTAAGAAGAAGGTGCTGCCACCAGGTCGCGGGTAGAGTGGGTTTTGTTTCCTGTGCTTGTTATTGTAACTTCCGTTAGAGAAAGAAAATTATTTGTTGGAAAGAACGCACCGCGAAGACAGTCTCATTCGGTGCAGAAGACTCGCGTTCTGACGTCGCAGCAGCTGTTACGTTCTCTGCGGATGAGGAAGGTATAGGGCGCGGGCCTTTCAGAACAGTCGCAGCGCTAACATAAAGCCAACGGCGGGGAAATTGATTTTGGTCCCCTGTCATTAATTTTTCACCGTGCGCGTGCGAATGGTTTATCGCTCAACGGCACGGGCAGGCAGGAGATTTAAAGTCCTCAATAAAACGCCGAGGGCGAATCGTTGCCACTGACGATAGCAGACTGCCTGTGATTTCGGGATGAATCTGACACGCCGGAAACTACACAGAGAGGAGACTTTAGAAATCAGGCAGCGGCTTTCCTTTGCACTAAGTATACATCTCCACCTCGCGCTTTATAATACACACATCAAAAAAAGTTTTGCATCACTTCGGTTCCTAGATTTCCGGAACCTGTACGGAAGACTGCAACAGAGATCAACATAAACATCACATCCGCCCTTTTTATTGCTCATGAAAACCACAAATTTCACGTTGTACCACCATACAGCAAGACCTTCAGAGGTGGTGATCCAGATTACTGTACACACCCGTACCTCTAATATCCAGTAGCACGTCCTCTTGCATTGATGCATGCTTGTATTCGTCGTGCCATACTACCCACAAGTTCATCAAGGCACTATTGGTCCAGACTGTCCCACTACTCAACGGCAATTCGGCGTAGATCTCACAGAGTGGTTGGTGGGTCACATCGTCCATAAACAGCCCTCTTCAATCTATCCCAGAAACGTTCTTGTCTGGAGAACGTACTGGCCGCTCTAGTCGAGCGATGTCGTTATCCTGAAGGAAGTCATTCACAAGATGTGCACGATGGGGACGCGAATTGTCGTCCATGAAGGCGAATGCCTCGCCAATATGCTGCCAATGTGGTTGCACTATCGGTCGGAGGATGGCATTCAAGTATCATACAGCCGTTACGGCTCCTACCATGACCACCAGCGGCGTACGCAGGCCCCACGTAATGCCACACCAAAACAGCTGAAAACCTCCACCTTGCAGCACTCGTTGGAGAGTGTCTCTAAGGCGTTCACCCTGACCGCGTTGCCTCCAAACACGTCTCCGTCTGGTTGAAGGCATATGCAACCTTCATCCTTGATGAGAACATGATGCCAATCCTAAGCGGTCCATTCGGCAAGTTGTCGGACCCATCTCTACCCATCTCGTGGTTGCAAAGATGGACCTCGCCATGGACGTCGGGAGTGAAGTTGCGCATCATGCAGCATACTGCGAACATTTTGAGTCGTAACACGTCCTGTTTCTGCACGAAAAGCATTATTCAACATGGTGGCTTTGCTGTCAGGTTTCCTCCGAGCCATAATCCGTAGGTAGCGGTAATCCACTGCAGTAGTAGCCCTTGGGCGACCTGAGCGAGGCATGTCATCAACAGTTCTCGTCTCTCTGTATCTCCTCCATGTCCGAACAACATGGGGTTGGTTCACTCCGAGACGCCTGAACACTCACCTTGTTGAGAGCCCTTCCTGGCACAAAGTAACAATGCGGACGAGATCGAACCGCGGTATTGACAGTCTAGGCATGGTTGAACTACAGACAACATGTGCCGTGTGCCTGCTTCCTTGTGGAATGACTGGAACTGATCGGCTGTTGTACCCCCTCCGTCTAATCGGCGCTGCTCATGCATGGTTGTTTACGTCTTTGGGCTGGTTTAGTCACATCTCTGAACAGTTAAAGAGACTGTGTCTATGATATAATATCCACAGTCAACGTCATCAGGAGTTCTGGGAACCAGGTGATGCAAAACTTTCCTTGATGTGTGTATTTTAACCGAAAAAAGCGCTACAAAGAGAAAGAAACGCAAATAAGAAATAAAATCCAACGCTTATATTACAATACACTCTGCTTATATGCTGTGCTTTCACTGTTGACCCAAAGGAACTATACTGAGGGAAAACAAGAAATGTAACAGGCAATAATTCCAATGAATCCGCAGGGAATAAGTTACTCTGGCATTTTGTATAGCTGAAAGAAGGAAGGAGGTTATTAAAGACGGAACACAAGGTGGGGTTGGGGAAGAACGGGTATTTCATTTCAATGAAACTACCCTGGCAATTTCCCTTAAGAGACTTGGGGAACCCAAAGAGCCGGCCGGAGTGTCCGTGCGGTTCTAGGCGCTACAGTCTGGAACCGAGTGACCGCTACGGTCGCAGGTTCGAATCCTGCCTCGGGCATGGATGTGTGTGATGTCCTTAGGTTAGTTAGGTTTAATTAGTTCTAAGTTCTAGGCGACTAATGACCTCAGAAGTTAAGTCGCATAGTGCTCAGAGCCATTTTTGTACCCAATGAAAATCTATGTTTGCAAGGCCGCACGGAGACAGGAGCACCGTCCTTATAAAATTTGAGTCTGATGCTTTATCACTGTGCCAACTTGCTGGATTTCAAAGCTGAGTTTAAATCGAGGACCATCAGTCCTGGTTGTAGAACTGGTGGTGGTCTTATCATCTTCGAGTGAAGATATTTTGTTCTTGAAATGCGATTCTGGAATGTCAGACAAATTATCATAGCCTTATCATTGGACTTAGAACATGTCCAACCAAATTTCCGTAGTAGTGAGGAAAGAGGTGGAAGTCAGAATGTGTCACACTTGTTGCGTGTAAAGCACCGTATGTGGGTAGGTGCAATGTCGTAACCAAATATGATACTGAGTGAGCATATTAAACTTCCTGTTTTCAAAGAGTTATATAGTAAAACAGAAATACAATGAAAATTGTTTTATCATTTGGAAGAACATAGAATGCATTTTAAATTACTTAGTTCTGCAAATTATGTCTCGTAAATGCACTCCTCCATTGTCCTAACCCGATAGTTTTTCGGTTCCCTAATATATGGTCGAGCGTGTAAAATTCTTCCCTGAGGTAGAGAAAATAATCGCGTGGGGTTAAATCAAGCGATCTGAGGAACCACCCAATGTTATCTCGCGAAGTGATAAGATGACCTTGAAAAAATTGTCTTAGAATTTTCCCTGAACGACGCGATGTATGGATTGCAGCACCATCTTGCTGGAACCAGAAGTTGTCCCTGCCGTGGCCCTGCAGTAGTTCATCCAATCTGCGTTACAGAAAATTGACAACTGTGTAGCAATACCGAGCAGAAGTCACTGTCACAACTTGAGCATCTTCTTCGAAGAAGTAGGAGCCCCAGACTCCAAAATCCGAAACGGCATACAACACTGTCACTTGAGTGACGTGGAGTGATCGTTCGTGAAGAGTTTGGAGTTATTCTCAGCCCAGTACTGAAAACGTCGATCATCAGCCTTTTCGGCCAGATGAAATTGGGGCTCATGCCTACAGATGAAAGAGCAGTATGATGGGTACTCTCCAGAATGTCGGTGCACAAATCTGTTCCAGTTTTCAAGTCTCTTTCACTTAATTCTTGTACAATCCGCGTGTAAATTCTATGGAGCTTTATTCTAATATTACTGGCAGATACTTGCAAGTGACTCGGCGTGCTGACGAACAAACGCATTGGGGGAGTGTTAATAGAAGCCCGCGCTTTATGCACGTTTCCCATTTTCCAACTGTTGGCCAGTGGGAATGGGATCATGATGACCACGAGCAAAATGTTGACCTGGCCAAGTCATTACGTGCACTGAAAACTGCGTGTTATGGTACGCCATCCCCACCAATCCGTCATTTCTGGTAATGACCTTACGGAATCGAAATATTACTCAGTCTGGATCTAATTTGAATTATAGACTCCTCACAAATATTTCGATCATATCGATACTGAACACTCCAGTACTATTCGTTAGTTATTGTTCCACCATTAGAAATTTAGCCCACAGTTTCTTCGACTGTGTTCCAGAGGCTGTCCAAAATTATGCGACATCTGGTTTCCGTATTTACACACTATCTCACCAAGATCTTTGTGTGAAAGAGATTAAGTACAGAAAAGCACTGTGCACTGACAAATCAATTTCAGAATTTGTGCGGTTATAATAGATGTAATGTGAACTTTACGTGCATACTGACTCCTCGAAAATAGCGACAGAGGCAGGACATCTGCTCATTGTCGTGAAGTACAGACTGTTGGCGCATAATTATAACCAAATAAATAAAAATGACATTATTTAGTGATCTAAAAGAAAACTCCTTTCGTATTGCCAAGGGCACTAGACGTATCCTTTAGTATCCGACTGTTATTAGGATTTCCACACAGCCCCAATACCGATATGGCCAAGTGGTCAGAGATACACTGGCTTCAAACCACGGCTTCAGCTTCCTTCTCCGGAGGGAGCAGCCGCAACCATGGGCATGTCACGTAGACCAGTCCACTGACGTGAGAATGCCCGTGAACAATCCGGCACCGTACTTGTCCAGCAAGTACGCTGTTCTCTGAAGATTTCGATATGCGCCATTCAGAGTGGAGTGACAGACCTTGCCCGTGTTTTTTGTTTTTTCGACTGTGATCGCTCCTTGGATTGCTTGCACACTCTTACGAAGACTTTCCCTGCGCTCTGAACTTTATCACTGGCTAGCTGTTCACTTCTTGAACTAAACTGTCAGCTACCAAAGGAACTGCCTGTTTTTTCCACTGGCCTCCGCATCACCGCCAATCCCAGTGGTCGCACATTGTGTTCTTTCTACACGAAGTAGAATGGAAAATATCCTTTTCAGCAGATGTAAGAGAACTTCTTTCTAATAATTCTTAAGACGAACTGCAGATTTCTTTGTAAGTTCTTTCGGTTTTATTCTCAGTGAGCATTAACGTCCCCATGCACATATCTAGGCAAAACGTTTCGAAAAATAAAGACATTGTATCTTTAAAGAAAATCTTTAAAGAAAACTGTTATGAACAGACGAAATGAACAAACGAAACTACAGTTTTTTTATTACTATGGGAGAGGGCTTATCGAGCTATAATATATGAAACATTACCGGTAGTTCAGCTTATTACATGAACGATAAAAGGGTTTATACATGCAGATTGAAGACGAATGAAAATTTTTTACCAAGGTCAGGATTCGAACCCTGGTCTCCTGTTCGAATCCCAGCGTTGGTACAAATTTAAATTCGTCGCTGCGTTCATAGATGTATGAGACTTGAAAAGGTCTCTGGAGCTATACAGTTTCATTTGATAAAAATGTTTACTTATTTTGACACAATCCTTTGTCTGTGGAGTGCTTGATAACTTACAGCCGTCATTGACTATTAAAGCATCCCTCGATGCATATAGTCACAAAACGAATCTGCAATGAAAAACGTGGGTGGAAGCCGGGGACAACAAACCGAAAGAGGCAAATTTACTGGCTCGAACCTTTATTTATTTAAAAAAGTTTCTACCCAGTTCGTAACAGCTGAAGCAGGCAGTATCATCGAGTAGGACTAAAGAGTTTTTCAAGTCGGAGACTGAAATGTACTTCTCCCGAAGTACAATGTTAAAAATAAATAAATGTCGTGTGACTAGGTCCTCCCGTCGGGTAGACCGTTCGCCGGGTGCAAGTCTTTCGATCTGACGCCACTTCGGAGACTTGCGCGTCGATGAGGATGAAATGATGATGATTAGGACAATACAACATCCAGTCCCTGAGCGGAGAAAATCTGCGACCCAGCCGGGAATCGAACCCGGGCCCTTAGGATTGACATTCTGTCTCGCTGACCACTTTTTTCCCATTTTGTTAGGTATTGTTCGTTGCGTTTGGTCTGAGCGGACGTCATAAAAAATTTGTTCAAGTTGATCGTTGATTTCTTTACTCAGTTTTATTTAATTTTTTTTTTTTTTTTTTTTTTTGTTTTTTTGTTACAGAATGCGAGCAGCCCTCTGACAGAACACGCTGAGCTACTGTGCCGGCAATCCACTCAGCTACCGGCGGGGACGGACAGTACAATGTTGAACATTTATAGAAATACATTTACATCTCCGAGCTGAAAAACGCTTTAGTCCTACTCGATGATAGTGACTGCTTCAGCTGTTGCGAACTGGGGCAGAGCGCTTCCATTCTCGGCTCTACGGTGACCTTCCGACGAAGCCACTGCTGCTCTGAATTATCTAATCCACTTTACTTGATTAAAGCTGTTTGCTTAAAATGAATAAAAAAAAGTATGTAAAACAGCTCACTTCTGTCCCTACGTAGAACTTTTTTTTAAATAAATAAAGATGTGAGCCAGTAACTTTGCCTTTTTCTATTTGTTGTCACCGGCTTCCACCCACGTTTTTCATTGCTGTTCCGTTTTTGGTGTGAAGTTATTCAAGTTTCATCCGCAGTGTCGAACAGATACAGAAAGTCAGATAAATAGTTTTAAAAATGGACTTGACCTTGCTCAGAAGTTCGCTTTTGAAACAGCTTTTTGTGGATTTCGCTACTAGCATCTTCCATTCTAAACCTCATAGTTATATCTTCGCGTGAATTGTACAACACACTTTCTTCTGATTACAACGAAGCATACTACACGCAGCTTCAGTCACTGATATTAGTCGAGCACTAAGTCGCGAATTTCATTTCTGTTGAATTCCAGAGAATTTCAGCTACATTTGAATTCGGGTGGTCATTTCCTTATTCCAGAAAAAGTGAGAGCAGCTGTACAATTTAGATCCAACAGACGAGTTAAGTTATAAAGCAACGTACCAATATGAGAAAAGTAAAATTATTGGTATTAATGCCAAGAACATGTCACCTTGCTTTCATATGACGTCTTTTGATGACATGCAAAATATAACCATAGCATGGCGCGAGATCGTCTGTGCCAAAACTACAATCTTCCTTTGGTTTATATTGAAAGCGATAATGTAATATTAAATGAACAGTGAACCAGAAAATGTGTTCAACCACAATAATGTTTAAGAGAGACTGTCCTACATAGCGGTCTCCTGTTCGGTATTTAGCTATTCAAATTTCGTTCCTGATTCCTTTAGTTATTTATTTTTATAAAAAATTACATATTCTTCTGAAGCGGCTTATTGCTGCAGCCTTATTTTCTAACTAAATTTGCAAGAGTATTCGCATATCTTAAATTTTATGATTTTGTCTGTACACAAAATTGTTGAATGCCACTTTATGAACTTCTACCAATGACATTTTCTAGGAGGCTGCAAATAAGCTATTAGTTCCCAGGACGTATCGGTAAATTTGATATTAATTTTGGCTACAGTTTACTATTATTCGTGACGTCTTGTTATAGGACAGAAACATTCTTCAATTTCTAACTTATCAATCAGCCACGAAAAAAAGCAAAGATCTCCAGTAGCGTTCGAGTTATGTCAGAGACAGTAAAGTATTTGGAAGGTCAGCTGAAAAAGTATTATAAAGTGAACATCAATAAATGTAAACCAAAGCTAATGGAGTATAATCGAATTAAACAGCTGAAGTTGGAAGAATTAGGTTAGGAAATGAGTAGCTACAAATAGTAGGGGAGTTTAAAATAACTAATCATGGCACACGTAAAGAGAATATACAATATGTAATGACGTAGCAAGGACGTTTTTTTTGTTATAAGCAGGAATGTGTTGAAATAAGTAGCAATTTAAGTGTTAAACTCCTTACTCGGAAGTATTTGTCTGGAATGTAGGCTTTATCTGTAAGTTAAACGTCTTACACATAGAAAAAGAAAGGAAGTCAAACATTTTACACAAGGGCAGAATAGTTTTTCTACGTGTGATATGGCAAGAAGAATGCTGAGAGATCGATGGAGAGAGGGGAGAAACAAGGCTTATGACAAAACTTGATTAAAAGAAGGTTTTGGATGATAGAACATATTCTGAAGCACAAAGAAACAGGTAATTTAGCAAAGGAGGGAAATTGGGGGCGAATGGGCGGAGGCATTACACATTATAGAGAGGAACCCAGACTTGAATATACAGCGCAGGAAGAAATTGATATAAGTTGCAGCTGTTACATGGAGACGAAAAAAATTGCTTGGGATGGAGTACCGAGGAGAAATTAACATCTGCGAATTCTTGGAAGGACTTTATCGCACTCGTCCACGAGTGCTATGGGGTATACTGAGTTTATGCTTCTATGGGACCTATGTTAGTACTGGAAGACACCATGACAACAGTGAACTATGTGAACATTTTTGCGAATCACTCGGATACCTTCATGGTTGAAGTCTTCTCTGATGGTCATGGTAGCTTCCAGAGGGGTAACACTCCAAGACACAAGGACACAAATGTGCTGGAGTGGGTCAAGAAGCTCGGTAGTGAACTTACATTGACGTCATAGCCAGCAAATACCCCTTATCTGTATCCTCTGTAACACATATCGGGCGCCAGCTGCGTGGCCACAAACCACCGACCCGTTATTTGCGGGAATTTGGGACCTGTCAGAAGACATCTGGTGCCACATACTTGGAAATCAATCAAGGACTTGTAGAATCCATGACAGTCAAAATCGCTGCTGTTCTTTTTTTGACAAGTTGCCCAACACGCTATTAAACATATGGTCATAATATTTTGGTTCAACAGCGTATGTACCCAGCAGACGAACTCTCCAGAACATACACGACACCATTCTGGACTTCGCTACGGTCGCAGGTTCGAATCCTGGCTCGGGCATGGATGTGTGTGATGTTCTTAGGTTAGTTAGGTTTAAGTAGTTCTAAGTACTAACGGACTGATGACCTCAGATGTTAAGTCCCATAGTGCTCAGAGCTATTTGAAGCCTTTGAACCATCCTGGACTTACTAAGACAAAGAAAGGAGATCTCATTCTGCTGGGTACCGGGACATTTGGGTATCTGTATGAATGATGTAGTCGATACCGCGTCCAAAGAGGAGTGTACCGTTCCCAACGTAACCGACTGCCCTAACCGTCAGCGCGCCGCGCCGTCATTGCCGCGAAGGTCTGCCATGCGTCTTTGGGAGCAAGAGTGGCTGGGCGTGACGGAAAATAAGTTGCGATGAATAAAAGACACTGTGCTGTGAGGCCGTGGCGCACCTCCTTCAGGCCAGTTAGAACTGATAAGTCTGTTTGACGCGACTTCGAACAGGACACAGCCCCTTAACAATGGCTTCCTTCTTAGTTGTGAAGAACCACCTATTTTTCACGCATGTGTTGTGCTGATTACCCTTGCCACATTTTAACAGACTGTATTTCATATAATGACGAGAAAGTACAAGCTGGCTGACTGGCAGACCTGCCTTAATTTTAGGTGACAGTGAGCTGAATGTGGCACGATTTTGTGTTTTTTCTTCCATTCTACCTAAGCTCTTTGGTCGAAGCTTTTAGTGCGTTAGAGGATGACTGGCTCATACGCTTATTATCTTCGTGATCCGCCAATCTTCCTTTGCCGGCCGCGGTGGTCTCGCGGTTCTAGGCGCGCAGTCCGGAACCGAGCGACTGCTACGGTCGCAGGTTCGAATCCTGCCTCGGGCATGGATGTGTGTGATGTCCTTAGGTTAGTTAGGTTTAAGTAGTTCTAAGTTCTAGGGGACTGATGACCACAGCAGTTGAGTCCCATAGTGCTCAGAGCCATTTGAGCCAATCTTCTTTTTTGGACTTGCCTCTTTGTGGCTGTCCAGATCTGATATAATTGGTTTTAATGGCCTGTCTAGACCGGCTTGCGCCATTGTACCGTTCGGAGGTGTCGTGTGTGTTCATGTAAGAAAGAGTAAAAGGGAGCGTGTATGATCTTACGTTGTGTTTTACGCTATCCTCATGCTATGTGCTTCAGCCCCATTTGCCTTATTCAATCAACGTTGATGACCACGATGTTGAGAGTCCTAAGGATGCAACAACAACAACAACAACAACAACAACAACAACAACAACCACAAACAACCAAGGGGAACTACGCCAAACCAGCATACGAGCTACAATCTGTATCATGATCATGATCATCATCATCATCGTCAACAACAACAAGAACAACACCACCAGCAGCAGGAGCAGTCAACCATCCTTTCCATTACTTCTATTAAGTTCTTCCTTTCTTTGTTACCTGCCCTCCTGTGACAATGTAGTCGTTTTGTTATCATCACTGCTAGAATTTTACTTCCTCATTTATTCATATATTTAGCTTTTATATTTTATTACCGATTTGAATCTCGTTTAATTAGTTATCTGTTCCAGCTTATGCAACATGTAAATGTGTTTCTCTACCACAGGGGAAGTTAGGGTGTAATTTGGATATGAGGTGAAACAGGGATCCCTAATTTTTATGCAGTAAATGTCAATATCACCATGACTCTTGGTAGTTGCTGGGCAAAATAATTTGTTGGTTTCTGTTTGGTTATGTATCTTATTTTGTGATATTTTGTGTTCAATTGGGAACTTGTACCACCGTATTACAAGATTAAACTAGTAATTCAACGAATGATACTTTTAACAGGCTTTATGAACATGCGCCAGGTTAAACGAACCTTCACCTTCTTTCTTCTGATATCGGAATTTTATAGATAAGGCAGAGATGGGGTAAAATCGGGGCTACCTGTTAATACCCCGACTTAGTTACATGTAACTTGTATGTGTGACGTAAAAAGTTGTTGTTGTTGTTGTTGTCTTCAGTCCTGAGACTGGTTTGATGCAGCTCTCCATGCTACTCTATCCTGTGCAAGCTTCTTCATCTCCCAGTACCTACTGCAACCTACATCCTTCTGAATCTGCTTAGTGTATTCATCTCTTAGTCTCCCTCTACGATTTTTAGCCTCCACGGTGCCCTCCAATGCTAAATTTGTGATCCCTTAATGCCTCAAAACATGTCCTACTAACCGATCCCTTCTTCTGGTCAAGTTGTGCCACAAACTTCTCTTCTCCCCAATCCTATTCAATACCTCGTCATTAGTTACGTGATCTATCCACCTTATCTTCAGCAAAAAGTAAATGCTTTTAACAGTACGCTACGTATCGGCATACATTTTAACAACTACAATTTAGTAAACACTTATAGAACTTACGATTATTTTGTGCGAATTTTTAGATTAGTTTTGTCACTAATAATTTGATTAATTATCCCTTATTGAAGAGGTCTATTTTCATTTGAGAGGGAGTATTAAACGCTATTTACAGGAAATTAAGACATGGCTTAGCAGCCAACCGGGAAGAATGGCAACCCAGTACCAAATAGCTCATTTGTTCAGACTTGCACGTACTAGAACAGCAACAATGCAAAACGGCCTATCTAGGTTTGGAAAGACGGGTATTTTTCTGCTAAGTGCAACTGAATATCGCGAACAGGAACTTGTGAAATAACTTGCAGCACAATGAAGGATGCCAGATTTCCAGAACACAACAGGCTCAGTTACTGCAATCCCGCGCGGCCCCGGTCTGTCGACTGGTGTGCAAACACAGTCTTCATTCATTGTATCACCGGAGAGTATAGAACTAGTTGTTCATTACGACAAACCATCATCAAACAGGAGACCAGGAAAGTGTGCCGTGATTACGGAGTCTCCCTACAAAAATGAACTCAGTGCTACAATAGCGTCTTTTATGCAGATTTAAAAAAATATATATATATATTATAGGACTTCGAGTCTAGACCATAACAAAGCGTCAGAAGAGTCTGAAGACGTGTGAGGCAAATAGATCTTCTGAAGATGAGAATGAAACACGTTGTCTTCTTTGCAAGACCTATTCGTCAACAAGAAAATCAGATGATTGGGTTAAGTATTGAAAGCGTGTAAAGTAGGTCAATGGGGATTGTACAGGGTGGACTGAGGATGACTTGCTTGAGTATAGGTGTGTACCATACCTCAGACAGAAAATACTGTAATGCCCGTTTGTACCCCACAGAGTACCTGCTTTTACTACAGGGTAAGGAGTATACAGTATACGGAGTTCGCCCACTCGGTTAGTCGGCGGTCTAACGCACTGCTTTCCGGGCGGGAAGGCGTGCCGGTCCGCCCGGCGGATTAGTGTCGAGGTCCGGTGTGCCGGCCAGTCTGTGGATGGTTTTTAGGCGGTTTTCCATCAGCCTCGGCGAATGAGGGCTGGTTCCCCTTATTTCGCCTCAGTTGCACTATGTCGCCGATTGCTGCGCAAACACTTTATCCACGTATACGTACACTATAAGTACCACACAAACATTGAGGTTACACTCGTCTGGTGTGAAACGTTTCCGTGGTGGGTGGGCGGGGAGGGGGGGGGGTGGGCGGTGAGAGGTGGGGGAACTGCACAATAACCCTGGGTTCGGTGTGAGGCGGCGGTGGGGTGGGTGGACTGCTGTAGCCTATTGTGGGTTGTGAGCCACTGATGGCTACGACGGGAATGGAGCCTCTCCGTCGTTTCTAGGTCCCAGTTCCATACAATACAACACGGATTGAACATTAATAAAACCGAGAAACCTGCCTGGAAATGGAGGGAAAAAGGTCCTATGAACATGTAGGGAAATGGACAGTGCGAGTAAACGACAACAAATCGTCGAGGAATACTGTACAGAGCTGCATCGCATCCAAGTCACAACATATGTTCAAAATGGCCTCTATGCCGCTGTAGGTGACAGGAATAGTAGTGGTTTTCATGCATCATATACATGATCGTAATTTGGCTTATACGATGCTGGCGAGCCACTTGCCTGGAGCTTGTACTATGGTCCTTCCCAACATCATGGCGAAACTGGTCCTTAAAACCGGGCCTATGGAGAGTCCGACGCCTCCCTGCACGTTCGTCTGTTTTAATGGACCCATGATCACACAAATACCCAAAAACGGCTTGAAATGTGTGATGTGGCTAGCGCCTGTTAGGGAATTATTTGGTACAGCCTGCTGCCTCCCTACCGTTTCCATCTGCCTGGCCGCACACAAACACCATTTCCGCTTGTTACCGACATGAAAACTGGACTATTCTGCTGCTTAATGTGCACTGTGTCAATCACAGAGCCTACAACACACAATGAACACACGACATGTGTTCAGAGGAACTATCATTCGTCAGCAGCATTACCGTGGCAACAATGCAATTCCGGATACATGTTGATAGGACCATTTTTCTCTATTTCCTGTCACGAATCCGTCCCTGCAATTCGTCGCCTTTATTGACCTTCACCCTGTTTTGCAGAGTGCTGAGTTATATTACATATAATTTAAACCGTCTAAATTAAGTGCTCATGGCGTGCTTATCTTTGACTGAAATAAATGTGATGTCCCAACAATGAAAACTGCCTTTGTTATCTAGCTTTCTCATTAGCTACCCGATTATACAGAAACTTCCCCTAAAGCTGAAAGGGAAATCAAGTAGTTGAATTTCTTTACCTTTTAAAGTTACGAAGATATACGCTCCTGCATTTGACCTATTAGTCTTGTGGATAAATCTTACAGTATTATACACTCCTGGAAATTGAAATAAGAACACCGTGAATTCATTGTCCCAGGAATCGGAAACTTTATTGACACATTCCTGGGGTCAGATACATCACATGATCACACTGACAGAACCACAGGCACATAGACACAGGTAACAGAGCATGCACAATGTCGGCACTAGTACAGTGTATATCCACCTTTCGCAGCAATGCAGGCTGCTATTCTCCCATGGAGACGATCGTAGAGATGCTGGATGTAGTCCTGTGGAACGGCTTGCCATGCCATTTCCACCTGGCGCCTCACTTGGACCAGCGTTCGTGCTGGACGTGCAGACCGCGTGAGACGACGCTTCATCCAGTCCCAAACATGCTCAATGGGGGACAGATCCGGAGATCTTGCTGGCCAGGGTAGTTGACTTACACCTTCTAGAGCACGTTGGGTGGCACGGGATACATGCGGACGTGCATTGTCCTGTTGGAACAGCAAGTTCCCTTGCCGGTCTAGGAATGGTAGAACGATGGGTTCGATGACGGTTTGGATGTACCGTGCACTATTCATTGTCCCCTCGACGATCACCAGAGGTGTACGGCCAGTGTAGAAGATCGCTCCCCACACCATTATGCCGGGTGTTGGCCCTGTGTGCCTCGGTCGTATGCACTCCTGATTGTGGCGCACACCTGCACGGCTCCAAACACGCATACGACCATCATTGGCACCAAGGCAGAAGCGACTCTCATCGCTGAAGACGACACGTCTCCATTCGTCCCTCCATTCACGCCTGTCGCGACACCACTGGAGGCGGGCTGCACGATGTTGGGGCGTGAGCGGAAGACGGCCTAACGGTGTGCGGGACCGTAGCCCAGCTTCATGGAGACGGTTGCGAATGGTCCTCGCCGATACCCCAGGAGCAACAGTGTCCCTAATTTGCTGGGAAGTGGCGGTGCGGTCCCCTACGGCACTGCAATAGGATCCTACGGTCTTGGCGTGCATCCGTGCGCCGCTGCGGTCCGGTCCAAGGTCGACGGGCACGTGCACCTTCCGCCGACCACTGGCGACAACATCGATGTACTGTGGAGACCTCACGCCCCACGTGTTGAGCAATTCGGCGGTACGTCCACTAGGCCTCCCGCATGCCCACTATACGCCCTCGCTGAAAGTCCGTCAACTGTACATACGGTTCACGTCCACGCTGTCGCGGCATGCTACCAGTGTTAAAGACTGCGATGGAGCTCCGTATGCCACGGCAAAGTGGCTGACACTGACGGCGGCGGTGCACACATGCTGCGCAGCTAGCGCCATTCGACGGCCAACACCGCGGTTCCTGGTGTGTCCGCTGTGCCGTTGCGTGTGATCATTGCTTGTACAGCCCTCTCGCAGTGTCCGGAGCAAGTATGGTGGGTCTGACACACCGGTGTCAATGTGTTCTTTTTTCCATTTCCAGGAGTGTACATATCTGTAATACTTTTTACACGTGTAGTCGTAGGCACAAGTTGTTTAAAGATTCCTCCCTTACTTCCCTAATTTCAGTTGACTTAGGCCAACGTAAATGCAGACAGTGGATTCGTTTACAAAGTAGACATAAATTTTGTATTCTTGCTTTGACGTTTAACACCCGCGAAAGTAATTTCTCAAGTTGGGTTCATTATTTGAAAAGTAAGGAGGCGAACGACACGCAATCAGAATAACTAAGCGAGACCTGACCCGGAAAATAAAGGCGGTCACACGAGGTGAAAGCGTGCGTCAGTCGAATCAATGTAGTCGCCTAAAGCGTAACTTCTAAAAATAGAGCGCTGCGTACCGGAAATAACCCGCCGTACTAAATACAACGTAGCTAGACGCTGTGTTGTTGTGGGAGGCATAATAGTGGGTGGAGGTTTCCGGGGCCAGGCAGGACGGAGCTCGGCGGTGGGGAGGGGAAGTGGGGGAGGGGAAGAGGAAGAGGACAGGGGCAATGCGACGTTATCGACAGGAATGCAACTCCACTGCTCGATGATTTCTGAGAACATTGTTCCGTGAGCTGAGCGTAACACAGGAACGTTGACGTACCTGCGTCAGGCAATTTTTGTCTTGATGTGTTTTATTTATGGCACTGAAAGGCATTAGATAAGAACAGCAATTGTATTTTCCGAATATGAGTGTGTTACGTTTCCACTGCTATCTGAAAAATACTAAGAGCGCCGCCTGTGCAACTGAAGACGACCGTTCGTTTAGTTTCTTTTCGGTGCGTTCACTATTGTAATTAATTTTATATTTTTGGTGTTATTAGAATTATCGTTTAGGACTCTTTGATGCGGCCATCCGAATACCTAACGTATGCTGTCAGCTCGGTCTCAGAAACATACAAGCACTCTCTTGACGTGTACTTGCACAATACTTGTTTTTAAATGTAATCAGTCTTTCATTGGTTTGAATGTTATCCTTCATCTTTTACCGTCTTAGGCTGATCTATTCCTTTTGTAGGTAACTACTACATTCAACATCCTCCCGTGTGATTTCTTTTGCATTTTTAGTCTTTGTCTATCTAAACTTCGTTCGTCTCCTGTGATCCTTCCAGTACAAGTCAGTATTGGTAAGACTTGATTATAGATTTGTATCGTTGGACCTTCCGAGACCTATTCGGATAGAGTTTAGTACAGTTTTAATATTTTTTTTAAAAAAGTAGATGATTATTGCTGTCCAAGCAACAGAATAATAACTGATCATGGCAAAAACAGAGAAAATATACAATGCAACAACTGCATTTCTGAAAAAGTAGAATCTGTTAACATTTAATATAACATTAAGTATCAGGACATCTTTTCTGGAGGTGTTTGTCTGGAGTGTAGCGTCGTACCGCAATGAAACGTGCACAAGAATCTCCTAAAAGTAGAGAATTGAAGCTTTTTTTTTAATGTGGCACTAGAGAAGAATGTTAGAGATCAGACGGATAAATCGAATAACTTCTGAGGAGATACTCAATCGCATTGGGAAAGAAGGAAGTTCATCGCAGAACTTGACGAAGAGAGTGGATCGGTTGATAGGACACATCCTGAGGCACCAAGGAATCATCAGATTGGTAGTGGGGAGAATGTGGCGGGTTACCATCGTAGCGGGAGACCTAAGCTGGAATACAGTAAGCAGTTTCAGCCGGATGTTACCTGCAACAGTTAGTCAGAGATGAAGGGAATTGCACAGAAAGACTAGTGTAGAAGGCTGCATCGAATCAGTCTTCGTACTGAAGACCATAACAAAAACATTACCTGACATCAACAGAGCTCTTTTATTGAAAAAGTCCTTTTTTTTGCCCGTAGCTGTCTACCTTTGATATTTTCTTTGTTGCACCTTTCCTGTGTAGTCTTGTTTCCTAGATGACAGGATTTCTATCTATCTTTCCCTGCCGTGTCCTTTACACTTCTGATTGACGGTTTTTGTTCCTTTTCACAACTGTACGTCGCCTACATCTTTTCTTTATTTATTCTTAAGGTACATTCTGTGACCAGTATTTTTTTTCGTATTCGGTAAGGAGGGCTACATCGTCTGCGAATCGTAGATTTTGTTTTCCTATTCCGAAATTGTATTGTCTTGTTTCATTGCTTTTCATATGCACAGAAATAACGGTGGGGATAAGCCGCATCAGTACCTTCATTCCTCTTAACATGAACTTCTCTTTTTTAACATTTCTTCATTATTATCTTCACCTGGGTTTATGGCTGTTGCAGGTTCGTCTGCCCCTGTGGTTTAGCCTAAATATTCTGAGGTTTTTCAATATGTTATTCTAACTTAGAATGTCGAAGGCTTCGTCCAGATCCATTAATGACTACCACGTGTCCTGATTTTGCTTAACGCTTCTTTCCATTAGCACTCTTTAGAAGTGAAGATAATTGTCCTACTTCTGACATGAACATAATAACATTTTTAGCGTAAGAAGGGCTCATAGCTCTTAGTAGTGTTCATGGTATAATCCTTGTACATAACCTACGGTGCTCGATAAAAATTCGATGGGTGATGGCGAATAACAGATGTAGGAAGTAAATGACGTTATAGGCATATCAGTATGGAAGGGTACAGATATTTTTAGATGGGGTTTGAACTACGAAAGAGCTTTATGCAAGATGGTTGCCATATTTCTTAAACAGTACCAAACAGTAAACGAAAATATGCCTAAACTCTTTTCCGTCACATTTTGATTGTTCCAAACGTAATCCGTCTGATTGTCTAGGTCAGTTTGATACCACGGGGTATAAATCTTGACGTCAAGGTAGTGGTGCTGCTTAAAAGGAGCAGAAAAGAGTTTCATTTGCTGGAATAGCGATAGAGCGTGTTTTAAAGGCTGCATAATGGGTTTCCTTACTGATTACACTGCAAATGGAAAGTCAGTATTTTGCGGATACAGCTTGGTCTAAGGTATCAAAATATGCGTGAGACGAATTCTGTATTACAGAATGAAGAAAAAATGGGCATCTTCCTTTAAGATAACGCGCCTACTATCGAAGTTGCTTTGATAACTGAAAACGGAGTAGAACTGTTGTAACATTTACTCCATTCAACCGATTTGGCAACCTCTGACATTCACCTGTTGTTGTATCTGAAGAAATATGCAGCTGAGATAAGTTTTGAGTCCACGTACAATACGAGACTGGAATAGAAGGGAGAACCGATAGAGATACTCAGTGTACCCTCCGCCACACACCGTCAGGTGGCTTGCGGAGTATGGATGTAGATGTAGATGTAGATGAATGAAAAGGTTACGACAATGGTAGATCGATGTCGTGTGGCTAGGGCTTCCCGTCGGGTAGACCGTACGCCTGGTGCAGGTCTTTCGAGTTGACGCCTCTTCGACGACTTGCGCGTCGATGGGGACGAAATGATGATGATTAGATCGTTAAGTTGGATACACTGAAGAATCTTCTCACTGGGTGAACTATGTAAAAAAGCTTTGACTAAAAAGGAAGGAAAACGACGAAAATTAAGTGCTTTTGTTTTTTACTTAAAAATGTGTATGGTGGCTAATACTAGAATGTTTCATCTTATCCTCGCATTGCTTTGATGGCAATAAATTTCACAATTGCTTTGATCGCAGTAATCGTTTTATCACGAACCTCAGTGCACATAAAACTTAGGAATTAGGACATAGTGTACAATGTTTTTCTCGCAGCTACTACTTACTGTGGTATAGTTACTATGGTTCTACGGACTCTCGCTCTTTCTGCCGATAGTTATCAGCTTTTTCTTCTGTACTACGTTTGAGAAATTGCAGAGCACAATTTCTTTATGGAAATCGGGATGCGGGTAAGGTGAAATTGCATTCTGTCGCGGCAGGCAGCAAGACAGAAGTTGTAGGTGAACAGCTTTTTCTTCTATACTACGTTTGATAAATTGCAGAGCACAATTTCTTTATGGCAGTCGGGATGCGGTAAAGCTAAACACCGTTCTGTCGCGCAGGCAGCAAGACAGAGGTTGGAGGTGAATGTCCCGTCGACAACGAGGCCAACGGGGACCGACCACTAACTCAGTGTGTTACGGCGCCACCGTTCTTCGCGAATATGCCATTTCATCACCGCTTCCGATAGCAACACAACAATGAACAACGAATAAACGACTAATTGTCTACGGGTCCCCAGTTTCGTAACTCATATTCGACAATTCGTTTTATTCGAATACTAATAATTATAACGGAATTCGGTTAACGGAAATTTGAAACATGTAATTCACAAATGAACCAAGGAAAGTCAAGAGTTGCCATAAAAAGCATTGTTCAGTCCATACAATTAACGGAGCTTGCTTGAGTTCCTTTTCTTCAATAGACACCAACATGAACATCAGTAGTACAACTTCGACTGCAGGTGTTACAGAATGCATCACGCTTCAGACTCCGATGGAAGTGTTATTTGCTTAGAATTTTAGGGCATTTCTTCCTTGTTCACAGTCAATTAATAGGCTTGTAACTGTACAACGTATGTTTTATTAAGTGTTGTTTTAACCGAATGCCCCAGAAAACTCTCCGTTGCATAGCAAATTACCAGGCAGTGAATGGATGGATTGATAGATGGATGGATTGATAGATTGGCAGTTATCGGAGATTTTTTGCCATAGTCACAGCGTCGTTCGATTAACGTGCAAGACATTAAAAAACGGATTGTATAAGTGGAACACAAAGAAATGAAGCATGATTGATATAAAAATTAGTTACACTAAACTCTAAAATAGAAATAGGTTTCTAGTACATTCAAGCATTTGTGTTGACCTTCATTACGTTTTGCACCTGAACTCCAACAAAAATCATCGATTACGGACTTCAATCGAGGTATCTCAGCAGGATTGAGAAGTAGAACCGTCACCTCATCCGCGTATGCACGAACAGCTAATAGTCCCGCCGGAAAGCGTCCAACCTGTCAGCTAGGATTTTAGCATCTGAAGTAGGGGCTCCAGAGATAACAGAAACAATGTAATTGACAGTGGGCTTCCTTGAGGCACTGCCCTACGGATATTTATTAGGGCTGTCAGTTGGCCATTAACGATCACCGAAGCCGAAATACCGTAAACATATTTAAGAGCACTCTACGTGTGTCAACAGTGAAACAAACTGCATCCAGAATACGAAGCAGAAAGTCGTGATTAATGCCTTATCGAAGTCTAGAAAAGAAAGGGCACAAGGAACGGACGTTATAGCAGCAACCGAAACCACGTCACGACACTCAACTATAAGGGTAAGAATGGGACGACCAGGTACGCAGCTTTGATGTTTTGCAACAATCGTCCCCATCAGAGCCGGCATCCTACTGTTAACTGCCCTCGCCACAGTCTTATAATCAAAGTTTAACAAAGAAGTGGGCGAAAGCTACCACGGGCAGCCGGTCCAGTGCATTTCGGGATTAAAACTGTGGTGTCACCGCCACACACCACACTTGATAGGTGATAGCCTTTAAATCGGCCACGGTCCGGTAGTATACGTCGGACCCGCATGTCGCCACTATCAGTGATTGTACACCGAGCGCCGCTACGCGGCAGGTCTAGAGAGACTTCCTAGCACTCGCCCCAGTTAAACAGCCGATGGTTCACTGACTTTTACGCTCTCATTTGCCGAGACGATAGTTAGCATAGCCTTCAGCTACGTTATTTGCTACGACCTAGCAAGGCGCCATTATCTGTTACTATTGATACTGTGAATCATTTAATGTCAAGAGCGACGTTCGTCATTGATGGATTAAAGTTAAGTATTCCACCAGCTACATCCGTTTTTCTCAATTCTAATTCCCTTGTCATGTTCCAGACCTCACGCCAGCCTGCGTGAGCTAAAACGCGTGCATTTCGGCCTCCTTTAGTACCCAGAGGTTGGCTCTCCTGCCAACCACAACAACAACAATTTTTGCCACTTTGAACGAGGTCGACACTACTCTACCCTATAACACTTCATTCAAAAGGGAGGTAAAGGTAGAACCCAACAACGGCCAAAAGC
Organism: Schistocerca gregaria; assembly: GCF_023897955.1. Classification (NCBI taxonomy): domain Eukaryota; kingdom Metazoa; phylum Arthropoda; class Insecta; order Orthoptera; family Acrididae; genus Schistocerca; species Schistocerca gregaria. Next base: position 276,547,246 of record NC_064920.1, on the reverse strand, counting down.
GCGTGTAAAATTCCTTGGGAAGCCCTTCTAGGCCCCGGGACTTTTGAGAAGGCGATCACACAATAAGTTTGTAAAGTTCCTTAGGCAGAAAGGCAGCTAAGAGCGTTACATTATGTTCAGGTGTAAATGTCGTATCCAAGATGCTGACAAGTGGGTCGTAAAAGGTTTCATTGTATGTCCTAGATGTCTACATAGTATTGGTGTAAGATACGCTCTATATCATTAGCTTGCGCCATTACGATACGTCCATCATTTGTCGTGAATGAATGAATACAAGCGCGTCAGCGACAGGTCTGGCGCATGAAGCAAATGATATAAGGAGGTCAGTTCTTCCGTCACCAATGAACGCGGCTTCGATTGGATTTTCAAACCTCCCATTTGTATTCTCTTCAAGGTCGACAATTTTGCTTTTACGCGCCTAACATCCGCAATTCACAGAGGGACGTGATCCCAAGCAGCATTAAGTTCATGCAGGATGGAATAGTGATTTTCATAAGTTATTCGAAAGTCTCGCGCTTTGGCAGTACAGAAAAGTATCAAAGTTTGACTGAGCCTCGGTTTTGTTAGCTGTGTCCACCAGTCAAGGGTGGAAGAGTATTTCCCAGTGGACCGTAGAGTACGCTCCCACACGGCTCGCACAATTCATCGAGAGAGGGGTGTCAGCTAGGTGAGCGACGTTTAACATCCACGGAGGGCGAAACAATTTAACTGGTTGCCGTTCAAGATTGAGAGTTGTGCCCACAGCACAGTGATCCGTAAAAGAAGCTGGGATGACTTCAACATTAAGAATACTATCGCTTAGGCAGTCTGATAAGTAAAACCTATCTAACCTGCTACTAGAAGCCGCAATAAAGTGAGTAAATTTAACTAACGTCGGGAATTTACGTATCGAGACGTCTTTTATGCGGGCCAATTCATGTAATTCACGAGAGAAATTAAAATTAGGAGTTTTATCTGCAGGACGCAATACACAGTTAAAATCACCAACCAACAGAATACCGGGAGGACTCTTACGCAACAGATAAACAATATCCTCTTTATAAAAAAGCGAACGTTCCACTGCGCGAACAGTGCCAGAATGAGCATATAAGAGAACTAAGGTAAGATTAAAAAGTTGACAACCTCTAGCCCTGCCAAAATCCAACATTTCCACCTCAGCAACAGGGATGCCTTCGCGAAAGAATAACGCGGTCCCCGTAGAATATTTCAGTGCTACATGAAAGATCATACGAAAACCAGATAAGGAGAAATTACTAAATAACACCTCCTGTAAGAAGACTATGTCCGCACATGAATCATAAATGAACTGACGCAGCGAAGTCAATCGCAATTCTGATGCCACACGATTAACGTTTAAGGAAAGGAACGTGTAGGCGTGGGTCAACGATCACAGCTGGACAGGGACATAGGGAACCTCCTGGTAGAATTAAGTAGACAGTTAAGAGTCAAGGTCCATTGCGGAGTCCACATAGGAATCAGACATCGGGGGGGGGGGGGGGGGGGCATAACCTTCGTCAACGCAACCTTTTTTCTTAGATTTCTTACGTGCTACCGCACGATCAGATGGAATACGCTGTTTCTGTCGGCTGCGTGGGATAGCGGCCTCTGCAGACGGAGGTGTGGGAGGGGTCAGAGGTACAGCGTCGTGTCCCTCAGAACTAAGGTCATGTAATGCAGTTCCATTCACTAAGGCGGAAGCGTTCTGTGGAACTGCCAATGCAACAGGTGATACTTGGTCGCTATGTTATTCTCCTCGGGGGTTGCTGTAGTCGGCAAAAGCAGGAAATCGTCGGCGGCTCAAGACAAAGGAGTAGGAGGACATTGCATCGTCTCAGACTGTAACGCAGGACACAAAGGCGTAGGGAGGAAGGGGGGGGGGGGGGCGACTCCGCTCCCTCTCCACACACAGGAAGCTCAGGAGGAGCCACTTCGCGAGCAGGAGGGATGCTGGAGATAACTTCTCCGCTACTCACCGAACTACGCACGAAAGGTATCGTAGCATCGAGAGGATCAGGGGACACAATCGATGCGGAGGTGGTTGGCGCAGAAGGCACAGCCAAATTCTCACCATCACTATCCTGAGAGCGACGTTCGTTGTTTGTCGCCGTTATAAGTTCTATCCTGCGGTCAATGGGATTCTGAACCTGACGCGGAAGTAAAGGCGGAAATTCATTGACACAATTATCAGAACTGACTGTTTGTTCATTATGATCCGAAGCAGAACAAGGTCCGACGGTGGGGGTGGAAGGAACAAGATCAGCAACTGTCAATTTGCGACGCTGCACTAACGACGGCTTTAATACAAAAACCCTCCGAGGGCAAAAAATGGTTCAAAGGCTCTGAGCACTATGAGACTTAATTTCTGAGGTCATCAGTCCACCAGAACTTAGAACTACTTAAACCTAACTAACCTAACGTCACACACACCCATGCCCGAGGCAGGATTCGAACCTGCGACCGTAGCTTTCGCTCGGTTCCAGATTTTAGCGCCTAGAACCGCTAGGCCACCCCAGCCTGCCCTCTGCTGTCAATTAGACCGAACGTGTCCACTTTCATTACATAGGAAGCAGGTTCTCTCTTGAACAGTATACATGACACGGACGTGGTAACCACACACTTGTAAATGTGATGGAATATTGGGTTTGACATGCATTTCCACGGTACGAATTCCACTATAACACTGTAATCTATGCTGAGTAGACCAGCGTCCACGACGGACGTTTCTCACGTTACCGTATGGAGTCAATATGTCCTTCAGAAAGTTCGATTTCAACATGTGCGAGGGAAACCATACTAACGGAGTTACCGGGATGCTTGAACGGGACTTGTGAACTACGTCGTGACAGTAATTTTTCAACATGGAGGGGATCCATAAATTTCACGTACAACACGTACTCGTCTGCATCAAAATAAGCGGTGTGGACCTGATCAGAGTTCACATGAAATGTATCGACACGCCAATCGTGGATTTCTGGAGACCCGAGCTGCACGTGTCGCGTTGTTTTATCAAAAGTAAAGCTTACAGTACCTTTTCGGAGAACACACGTGGAAACCATGGTAGCCATAGCGGACCGCTCGACGCCGCTGCAAATAGACGAACACAGACAGGAAGCAAATGCTGGGCGGAGGCGCTACAATTCACTCGGCAGACAGAACACCACTAACGAGGAAAACTCCACACAAGCGACGCTGCGGCAAGTGAGATAAACAGGAACCTTCCCGCTCTGCGCTCGAAGTGGAACTGTAACTTACTAGGCAGGTGTGTTAACCACTGTGCCATCCGGGACACAGTATTAGCGCATCACGCCCAACCCTCACTTCTATCGAGCGCCAATAACCTGCAGCTCTGTGGATTTCCTCTGTGCTCGCTACTCTGAGGTTCCGACAGGAGGTCAGATGTACATCCGCACTGAAGGAGGTGGATCCATTACCCATCTAGGCGAATTTATTATATGGATGTGTGGCACCTGTTCTTTCGGACATGCCACAGTACAAATGAAGAAATTTACTACTGACTCATTACTGCCCACTGCTGTAAAGATTACAGTACATCTGCTTTAATAAAGCTTGCAATGGATAGATAAGAGGCGACTTATATGTGCTTGTTAGACTTCAGCAAAACCTTTGACTCTATCAACTTCCGCACTTTTACTTGCAAAAGTTAGCACCCTAAATTTCTCGCCAGGTGGAGTGCACTGGATTCCCTCGCGTCTGACATATTTCCAGCAATGTTTCGTGTCCAACACCGTACAGTCACAATTAATAGTATCAGGCGTCCCCCAGGTTTCGGTATTAGGTCATCTCATCATGCGTAAATGATATGCCATTAGTTCTGCCCTATTTTAAATACCACATATATGTTGATGGCCACCAGCTGTGTCGAGGTGTAAAATCAGTAAACCTGAAGACAGCTAACGAGAATCTCAATCAAAACGGGAGCAGGATATAGAGTTGGATCAGCCTATGCAAAATCCATGCGATATCTCTTGGTCACTCTAGGTTTATATATATATATATATATATATATATATATATATATATATATATATATATATATATATATACCATATGTCTTCTCTTCTGTCTTATCAACATGCACCGTCCCTCACATTCCCCCTCGACCTTATCACTTTTGTCTGAACAAGATTGCATTTACACCGGTCTCCAACAAAGTGAAAACCTTTCTGCCTCACTCCATCACTCAATCATTATCTCGAAGCTCTTTTCAGTAGCAGCAACCCGTCTCTGGAACAACCTGCCTCATTATATCAGAGAAATAAATAACATCTTCAGTTTCAAAAGATATATAATGATAAATCTGCTGAAGCAACGATAATGTATTCCTTTGTCATCGTATGTACTCGTTGCCCGCTTACATTCTTCTTTCCAGCCATATCTTCATCATTCCTGAGTGCTCCTAGCTAGTGCACCCTACTTAACTTTCCCTTCCCCAGGCCTCACTATATCAGACAAGTGCAATTTTGTATAGCTATAAATAATTTTTGTTTCACTCACTATCACTATTATCATTATTATTAGTAGTAGTAATAGTAATAGTGGCAACAGCAGCAGCAGTAGCAACAATGTTGACAGCAGAAATACTGCCAGTATTATAAAATAACTTTAGTACTATTTGTCATTTTAAAATTATTGTTGCTTCTTGGATAACTATGATGTAAAACGTACTCGTTATGTAAAACCTTGGTCCAATGTAATGGAGGGCCTGAGGGTATAATAACGTTAAATATAAAAAAAAATCCCAAACTAATTACAGCTTCTGATGTAGCTTCGAATTCCAGCGCTCCTAGTATGAGTACATCTCATTCTCAATTGTTCCATAGTTTTAACTTCATTAATTTTGTCCATTGTGGATAATTTTGAACCAGCGGTCTTACATTAAATAAATTGCAGCCACTTAATGAAATATTTGATTAATTCAGTTATTAGATTCGAAACACTACAGGCACATCTTCAGATCTAAAACTACCACTGATTACGTTGTTGTCTTTTACAGCTATGGTACAAATTCCTCTCACAGCTCGATGTATTAGAGATTATCGAGAATGCATCTAAACGCAACATGTGAAGTTGATTGATCACCAATCAGTTCGAAGGTAGTAAGGAAAATGAACAAATATTTCATTGCATGTCAAGTTTAATGGTGGTAGGGAAGTAAACAATGTCGTTAGGTCTTTTAAAGGACGTTATGGTTTATAATACTATTTATTCACAAAATACACTATTGTGCTTTCAGACGTGTGATGGTTATTAAGTAGTCTAGATCAACACATGTCAGAAATTTATGACATCTGCATATGTCGTCATCATATCCGTAGTGCTTAATTTTACCAATGTTGTGATCTGCTACAGAAATTACACACAACAATAATTTTACATCACCTTGATATATCATGCACGTATGCTGCTACTGTTTGTTCCTGTGCCGATCTGAAGGCCACCCCTGACGTTGTTAGTAAACACACAGATGGTTACCATGAGCGAAACCTACGCCTATAACGTCGCACTCGAATGGACTGCAGCATTTCAGTTGAAAGTAAAGCACCAGTAGGGAAGCAGTAGACACATCTGTGGAACACTAGGGTGAACATCCAACTTTCAACAAAGCACAACCTCGACCAGTCATTGGGTCCGCACCATCACGTTTCGCGCAAAAGGTTTGTCAAGTACGGAAGTTGATCGACGTGTCCACTAGGGTCAAAGTGACGTGATAGGGTCACGGAACAGCGTCTGATTAACAGGTAGTGTTGAGGGCTTACACCGCAGAGGCCTTCCAAGTTAAACAGATGCACAGAATGACTGATATCTACGATTTATGAGTCAAAGGAAACACAGACTGAGTGCTCCAGAACTGAATTCGGCTTTCGGAGAGACTACAGGATGTCATGTATCGCATTGATCTGTTAGGAGACATGCAAGATGCGAATCTCCGTTCCCGACAACCATGGCGACACCACGCCATATACTACGGCACCATGGAGTCTGTTACAGATGAGAAAGAAATCATACAGAATGGACGCCTGAGGAGTGGTCTTGAGTGTTGTTTAGGGACAAAACTGCCAGATAATCGCAGCCAATGTGTTTGCTGACAACCCGGTAATATCAAACACATTGTCCCACATGTGTTATTGGGGTCAAAACACATCAGTCGTGACTGTTGAGGGCTATGTCACTGCTCTACGGTACAGGAACAGGATTCTGCAACCGACAGTGCGACAGTACCGCCAACAGTTTTGACGACAGTTTCATCTTGATCGACGGTAACTATCGTGTTCATCGTCCTGTTCTCGTGAACAGGCTTCTTCAGCATGTTAGGACTACCAGAATGGAGGGACTTTCCTGTTCCCCGGACATGATCCCAATCGAACATGAGTCGGATCGACAGAAAGAAACTGCTTTTGGACGTCAAAAGCGACCACATATACTGGGCAACTTACGCAGAATTGCCATTAAAGATTGGAATAATCTGGATCAGGCCGACGTGACGGTCTCATCGATGGTATGCACGACGGATTCAAGCCTGCGTTCCACCACGTACTGACGTTGCTCAGGAATGCTACGAAAAATCACCAATTTGAAACAGACAATTTTGTCGTTGCACAAATTTTGTTTGTTTGGATATGGACACGTTACAAATGAATATCTACGCACGAGCAAGAGCCAGTTTTTGTCATCTTGTCGGGCGGCGGGTTTATAGTAAGAAATAATGTTCGCTTTCATTCACGAGCTCCTGAAACCTGCTTTTGCCATCAGCCAGAAAGCGATGGAGAACATACCGACAACAGTTTCCAGTCTGCAAGTCCACATTCTTCTTTTGTCCACTGAAGGAAATGTTTCTACTCTCTGTTTACTCAACGGAGTGAGGAACTATAATTATAAATACGCTCCTGGAAATGGAAAAAAGAACACATTGACACCGGTGTGTCAGACCCACCATACTTGCTCCGGACACTGCGAGAGGGCTGTACAAGCAATGATCACACGCACGGCACAGCGGACACACCAGGAACCGCGGTGTTGGCCGTCGAATGGCGCTAGCTGCGCAGCATTTGTGCACCGCCGCCGTCAGTGTCAGCCAGTTTGCCGTGGCATACGGAGCTCCATCGCAGTCTTTAATACTGGTAGCATGCCGCGACAGCGTGGACGTGAACCGTATGTGCAGTTGACGGACATTGAGCGAGGGCGTATAGTGGGCATGCGGGAGGCCGGGTGGACGTACCGCCGAATTGCTCAACACGTGGGGCGTGAGGTCTCCACAGTACATCGATGTTGTCGCCAGTGGTCGGCGAAAGGTGCACGTGCCCGTCGACCTGGGACCGGACCGCAGCGACGCACGGATGCACGCCAAGACCGTAGGATCCTACGTAGTGCCGTAGGGGACCGCACCGCCATTTCCCAGCAAATTAGGGACACTGTTGCTCCTGGGGTATTGGCGAGGACCATTCGCAACCGTCTCCCTGAAGCTGGGCTACGGTCCCGCACACCGTTAGGCCGTCTTCCGCTCACGCCCCAACATCGTGCAGCCCGCCTCCAGTGGTGTCGCGACAGGCGTGAATGGAGGGACGAATGGAGACGTGTCGTCTTCAGCGATGAGAGTCGCTTCTGCCTTGGTGCCAATGATGGTGGTATGCGTGTTTGGCGCAGTGCAGGTGAGCGTCACAATCAGGACTGCATACGACCGAGGCACACAGGGCCAACACCCGGCATCATGGTGTGGGGAGCGATCTCCTACACTGGCCGTACACCTCTGGTGATCGTCGAGGGGACACTGAATAGTGCACGGTACATCCAAACCGTCATCGAACCCATCGTTCTACCATTCCTAGATCGGCAAGGGAACTTGCTGTTCCAACAGGACAATGCATGTCCGCATGTATCCCGTGCCACCCAACGTGCTCTAGAAGGTGTAAGTCAACTACCCTGGCCAGCAAGATCTCCGGATCTGTCCCCCATTGAGCATGTTTGGGACTGGATGAAGCGTCGTCTCACGCGGTCTGCACGTCCAGCACGAACGCTGGACCAACTGAGGCGCCAGGTGGAAATGGCATGGCAAGCCGTTCCACAAGACTACATCCAGCATCTCTACGATCGTCTCCATGGGAGAATAGCAGCCTGCATTGCTGCGAAAGGTGGATATACACTGTACTAGTGCCGACATTGTGCATGCTCTGTTGCCTGTGTCTATGTGCCTGTGGTTCTGTCAGTGTGATCATGTGATGTATCTGACCCCAGGAATGTGTCAATAAAGTTTCCCCTTCCTGGGACAATGACTCACGGTGTTCTTATTTCAATTTCCAGGAGTGTAGAAGCTCTGAGTTTCAACTGATTCAATTATATTTAACAAAATTTCACACGCAGAACAAAGTAATATTTCTGATAATGATAATAGTAATAATAATAACATTGATGTCTCTGACGTAAATGGCACTATTAGGATTCAGAGGTGACCTCCACGATAAGTTCCCAAGAAATGGTCATTCGCCCTGCCTTCTGATAACCTAAGTTAATCCCTCCCCAAAAGTGGAAAATAATTTCACCACTTTCCACGCGGTTTTGTTGACATTATGGGCGACACACAAACATTTAATTACGCGAAACCAAAGCGATTCATGACGGTGTACAGTCCTCACGAGTTCACTGCCTATATGTGCCAAAAAGTTGCGTTTAGTAGCTGCTCGGCTGTGACGTCATCCGAAATAACGCTCAAGCCGGCTTTTGACTCACGGGAACCGACTGACAGCTGGGTGCGATGTGAAGTGAAGTGTGACTGCATCTCAGGTCGTGTTTATACACACATCAAAAAAAGTTTTGCATGACCCCGGTTCCCACAACTCCAGAGGATAGACGTTGACTGTGGATATTATATCACAGACACTGTCCCTTTGATTATTCAGAGATGTCACTAAACACTCACAAAGATGTAAACAACCATGCATGAGCAGCGCCTATTAGACGGAGGGGGTCCGACAGCCGATCAGTTTCAGTCATTTCACCAGGAGGGAGGTTCACGGCACGTCTCGTCTGTAGTTCAACCGTGTCTAGACGGCCAGTACCGCGGTTCGATCGCGTCCGCATTGTTACTTGCCAGGAACGGCGCTCAACAGCGGAAGTGTCCTGGTGTCTCGGAGTGACACCAGGACAGGGACGCGATACAGAGAGATAGGAACTGTCGATGACATTCCTCGCTCAGGCCGTCCAAGGGCTACTACAGCAGTGGATAACCGCTACATACGGCTTATGGCTCGGAGGAGCCCTGACAGCAACGCCACCATGTTCAATAACGCTTTTCATGCAGCCACGGGACGCTGTGTTACGACTGAAACTATGGACAATAGGCTGCAGGATCCGCAACTTCACTCCCGACGTCCATGGCGAGGTTCATCTTTGCAACCGCTACACCATGCAGTGCAGTACAGATGAGTCGAATAACATGCCGAATGGACCGCTCAGGATTGGCATCACGATCCCTTCACCGATGAGTGTTGCATATGCTTTGGAGGCATCCCGGTTAGGCTGAACTCCTTAGACACACAATCCAGTTAATTGCAGCAAGGTGGAGGTTCCCTGCTGTCTTGGGGTGGCATTATGTGGGGCCGACGTACGCCGCTGGTGGTCATGGAAGTTGCCGTAACAGTTGTACGATACGTGAATGCCATCCTCCGACCGATAGTGCAACTATATCGGCAGCATATTGGAGAGGCATTCGTTATCATGGACGACAATTCGTGCACATCTTGTGAATGAGTTTCTTCAGGATACCATCACTCGTCTAGAGTGGTCAGTATGTTCTCCAGACAAGAACCCTACCGAACATGCCTGATATAGTTTGAAACGGGCTGTTTATGGACGACGTGACCCACCAACCACTCGGAGGGATCTATGCCGAATCGTCATTGAGGAGTGGGACAACCTGGACTAACAGTGCCTTGATGAACTTGTGGATAGTATGCATCAATGCAAGAGGACGTGCTACTGGGTATTAAAAGTACCGGTGTGTACAGAAATCTGGACCACCACCTCTGAAGGTCTCATTGTATTGTGTTACAACATGAACAATAAAAAGGGTGGATATGATGTTTATGTTGATATCTATTCCAATTTTCTGTACAAATTCCGGAACTCTTGGAACCGAAGTGATGCAAAGCTTATATAGGAGCAGCGGACGGCCCAAGGGAACACCTGCCGTCATCCGTTGTATGCCCAAGTAGCAGCATCCAGTGTGTGTGTGAATTCCTGTGGGACCAAACTGCTGAGGTCATCGGTCCCTAGACTTACATTTTATATAAACTAACTTATGCTAAGAACAACACACACACACACACACACACACGCCTATGCCCGAGGGAGGACTCGGACCTCCGGCGGGAGGGGCCGCGCAATCCGTGATATGGCGCCTCAAACCACACGGCAGCAACATATAAATGGCCGCTTTCTCGGAGATGTTTATTTAATAACTCGGTCATTAGTCAATTAAGAATCTTCGTAATTTTTGCATGAGTGGAGTTAAGTTGGCTTTAATCATAGAAAAAGTGTTAGCTCGCTTACATACAAACTTTGCCGTCTAGAATTTTTAGAACGGTGCTGGCAGTAGAATATAATTTCTAAACTACAGCCTTAAGAAACCTTGTATTGGTTGTTATTGACATCAAAGTCTTGAAACTTGTTATGTCATCATTATTTAATAGATGTAATCAAGTGCTGTAGTCAGAACTGTCTATCATTAATATAACTGATAGCCACGTGGAGTGGCCGCGCGGTTTCAGGCGCCATGTCACGGATTGCGTGACCCCTCCCGCTGGAGGTTCGAGTCCCTTTAGCGTAAGTTAGTTTAAGAAGTGTGTAGGTCTAAGGACCGATGACCTCAGTGGTGTGGTCCCTTAGGATTTGACACTCATTTGAACATGTAAATGATAATCTAATACAGTTAAGGACATTTTTGTTTCTAATTTAGTTTTCAGTGAATTACTCGAAATCTGTTAGAGGTAGCGTAATGTGGGCCAATAGTTCACGTTTTTATATCGAACTGAAGTTTCATAAGAATTTCCATTTTCTTGAGTCTAACAGTTAGTGCCTTCGATTTCATTAAAAAACTTCGATTTTGACCTAAACATTGTTCCGATCTAGTTGAAACTTGTAATAATTGAGAGCATCGTAGATTTGCATGTTAGGATTTTTTTTTGATTTTTCTAGGTTTCATATATAGCGCCACTTTTTTTTCTTAAAACGAAGTATTTAGGGAAAGATATTCGTCTGATCACATTGAGATTTGACAATTTAAACATTAATCTACCGAAGCATATGTTGTCAATGTTTGGAAAAGCTACTTTAATTTTTAATTTAGTCCTAGATTATGGTGCAATACTTGTATGCTTAGCACAGGCGAGTTACGAGGACGTGGCGCTAGTAACAGTGAACTGGGGCTAGTGCCGGCACACTCGCTCGCCTCTGTATCTCACAAATGATACAGCGCTTGTTTCGCCACAATCTGTGCCACTAATTTCAAAATAAAGGGGTGATGCAAACTTTTGTGTGTACTTAATGTTAAATACCCATGGTACGAACATATCGATGACGTTAACACATGCCAATTATTTTCAAAATCTTGACAAGTGCTGAAGAAGCGTTTTCGCAGTACTCCACCTGATAATGATGACGTGCTCGAAAAAATCCATAGCGGGTTTTTGAATAAAAGGCACGGATGCTGTCATTTAAAATGCTTTACATGATTGTGAATCTCAGCAAGGGAAGTTAAAAATAGTTAAGAGGCACTTCTCGTTTGATTTTATTATGTTTGTGATATGTTGGTTTGATCTTATTCAAAAGGTTTCGCATGCTTCCAAATAATTTCCGTAATTCGTAATGAGAACACAAACAGTGCATTAGTACTCCGCGACTGCTTGCTAGCGGATAAAAAAAAAAAATTGATCTCACAGGTTTATGTCTGCGCGACTGGTTAATAATGTGCGTCCGAGTGTCCCGCTTAGTTGTTGTTTCCATTTAATGCACTATAATGTACACTCCAGTCACATAATGTGGGCACTGTATGTGTTTGACGTCAGCTTATAATAATCACTCACTGTAATACTAGCAGTGAAGGATATGTAAAGCGTGTCGGTGGCACGCCGAAAAACAGTGAGTCATTATCCCAATGCGGAAACCCACAGATTTATCTGGCGTCCAAAAGGGACGATAATTGGTTTTGGTGCCGAGGATGAAAGCATTTCCGAAACGGCTAACTTCGTAAACAGCCTGTGGGCAGCGTGGTTAAATATAGCGACGAATGCTAGAAATTGCAGGCCAGTATCGCAACTGGACGTCCAGTGTGTGTGTGTGTGTGTGTGTGTGTGTGTGTGTGTGCGGACAAGTGGCCTTTTCAGAAGAATTATGTTTTGTGCTGCATCGGACTGATGGACGTTGACGTGTGCAGTGAGAAACGTTTGAAAGGAAATACCCAGCAACAATCGTCGGAAGGGTCAGGGCTGGAGAAGGAAGCGTTATGGTCTGGGGAATGTTTTCGTGGCATTCTCTGGGTGATCTCGTCATTCTGGAAGCCAAAGTGGATCAACACAATTATACACTATCGTTGGGCTCCAATGGTTCAAATGGCTCCGAGCACTATGCGACTTAACTTCCGAGGTCATCAGTCGCCTAGAACTGAGAGCTAATTAAACCTAACTAACCTAAGGACATCACACATATCCATGCCCGAGGCAGAATTCGAACCTGCGACCGTAACGGTCACGCGGTTCCAGACTGAAGGGTCTAGAACCGCACGGCCACACCGGCCGGCGCACTATCGTTGGGTATCATGTCCATCCCTACATATGTTGTATGTTAACCGAGGATCTAGAAACGACGGAGAGGCTCCTCCCCGCCGCAGCCGCAGTGGTCCACAACCCCACGATGACTACCGCAGTCCACTTCATCCCTCTGCCGCCCCACACCGAACCCAGGGTTACTCTGCGCCCGGTGCCCCCCTCCCCCCCCCACCCAGCCCCCCAGGGAACGATTCACACCAGACGAATGTAGCCCCAATTTTTGCATGGTAGAGTAATTGTGGTGTACGTTTACGTGCAAAACTTGTTTGCACACCAATCGCCGACATAGTGTAGCTGAGGTGGAACAAGGGGAACCAGCCCGCATTCGCCGAGGCAGATGGAAAACCGCATAAAAACCATCCACAGACTGGCCGACTCACCGGACCTCGACATAAGTCCGCCGGGCGGATTCGTGTCAGGTACCAGGCAGGCGCTCCTTCCCATTCCGGAGAGCCGTGCGTTAGACCGCTCGGCTAACCGTGGGGGCTCTCCCTACATATACAGTAGTTTGTTATTCCTCGGTACGATGACATCTATCAACAAGACAATGCAACATGTCACGCAGCTCGTAGTGTACATGCGTAGTTTGAAGAATACCAGGATCGTTTTACCGTACTCCCCTGGCGAAAGAACTTCCCACATTGGCACGCAATCGGGAATTTGTGAGCATCATTTCGATCGGGCTCTTCGCGCGTTTGATCCTCAGCCGGGATACGTAGTGCAGCTGGCCATTGTACTGGACTCAGAATGGCTCCGTGTGTCTATCGTTGTCTTCCAGAACCTCACTGACTATCCCGCTGCACTTCTCTTAGCGGTCCACGTTGCAAAAGGCTCTCGCCAGGTGACCGGACAGGGTATTACAACGACTGACTCAGTCTTCTTCTTCGGGAGCAGCGAATTTTGCTGTAAGTGTACTCGCTGTCTGGACTACAACCAAATTGTGGCTGGGTCGAATAGCTCTGAGCACTATGGGACTTAACATCTGTGGTCATCAGTCCCCCAGAACTTAGAAATACTTAAACCTAACTAACCGAAGGACACCACACACATCCATGCCTGAGGCAGGATTCGAACCTGCGACCGTAGCGACCACATTGTGGATTAGTGTTGGTCTCACACCGCTGTTTGTAGCTAAGTTCGACTCCCTCCAACCTCTACAACCTTTGACGCTCTTTTGGTTTTCAGAGCTCGTACGGATATTTCATGGAACGCAAATGGAAACAACACGGCGGAAGACCCAGAAGCACACACTTAATGACTTAATGTCGAAACAGGCTGACTTCAGTTTTCACTGACGCGACACTCTCCATACGCTCACTGATTACATTTAAATCATAATTAAGTAGTAGAGACTGGCACAGAAAAACGGGAACATTTCCACAATCCAATAAATCTAGAACTGATGAGGGAAAGAAATGGCATTCATAGTAACTGAAACTTTACAACTTTGCCATTTACGAAACATTGATGGCATTTACCATTTTTTTTAAAAATTAAATCCCTTAGATGGCATTATCCTGTACGAATACATTCGTGTAATCTGCTTTTCAGATTCCTTATTGACCGCTGCAACATCTCAGTGGGATACTGTGAACTGCATACCAATTTCTCTGTTTTAACTCATCCAGGGTTCTTGGTCGAGTCGTGTAGACTTTGCTCTTGAGGTAGCCCCACAAGAAAAAATCACAAATGGATAAATCTGGCGATGTAGGAGGACAGGAAATGTTGCCGAATCGTGAGATCACACGGTTGCCAAACAATTCTTACACATATGGTATTGACTGCCGTGCAGTGTGTGATGTCGCTACGTCCTATTGAAACCAGGCTTATTGAACGTTTGGAAAGTTGTTCAGTGCAGGAATAACGAAAGTTCGTAGCATCTCCACGTAACGGTAGGCATTGACAGTTATTGTGTCTCCCTGTTCATTTGCGACAAAATACGTTCCGATAATCCCATATGATGAAACACTACACCATACTGACACTTTACTAGCGCGTAAAGGGCACTCATGAACGTCATTAGGATTTGTGTTTGCCAAGTAATGGTAGTTCTGTTTATTCAAATAACCTGTGAGATGAAAATGTACCTGATCTGATATCCACAACTTGTTTAGAAATTCATCGTCATTGTTTATTTTTGTCATCGTTTGTTGACAGAATCCTAATAATAACCAGTAATCGTTGTCCTTCAATTGTTGCACCATCTGCAGTTTGTACGGATGAAAGTTTAAATGAAGATGAAGAATTCTTCGAACACTCTCCCGGTCCATTCTAACCACTGCTGTTTGCTTACGAACTGAACGCCGTGGGCTCCGTGAGACAAACTCGCAGACAACATCAATGTTCGCTGGAGAACGCACACTTCTTGGTCATCCTGTTTGTTTCTTCTTGAGGGCAGATCCAGTCTGTTCAAAGTTATTAATCCAACATTTTATCACGTGATTCGGCGGAACGGCGTCATAACGTCCTAAATTGTAAAAACGTCCAAACTCCCTCTGCGCCGCTACCAAACTGTCATTGCTTTTATAAAACATTTTTATGGCTAACGCACGCTGTTGTCCGTTCCACTGATCCATGATTACTGAAATAGCGGACTGTTTATTCGCTAACTGTCACGAACTCGCCGTGCTGCTACCTGCCCATTGCTGCCACTTCTCATTTCAAACATTGCCGTTATTCTGTGTCACCCTGAATATATTGAAAGTGGAGGACGTGTAGCAGTCCCAGAAAACCAACATTCTACGGTATTTTCGTTTTTAATACACGACGCATCTCAGTGCCATGTATGAATACTTCGTTTATACCACTGCAAGCAACTAAACTTCTTCATCTAAAAAATGCAGTGTACGTTTGCGCTAGTCTTTGAAGAGAATCTCCCAGAATGGCACAATTTTTAAAGAAATGTGCACCTTTCTAGTTCATTACCCTCATTTCTGCTCCGCATTAGGAGTTAATAGAAAGTTTTACGGATACAATTAACTTCCTCTACTATTTGCCAGCGAAAAAGCTGACAAAAGCTTGAGAAACAACGTAAAACGGCTGAGTTACACGTGGCGCTAGGCGATACTCTTCCCGTATTCTGGCGGCGTATAATTTTGTATAAAGTAGTTGGCGGGAGCACTCAGCAAGTTGTAATGTGATACGGATCCAATAAATTTACCCCGGCGTGAAATCGATCCGAACAAACAGTGTCTTCTTTCCGCAGCCAGAAACGAATGCAGCGGAGCGAAAGACACGAAGTTGCAGAGAACTGCCTGCAAGCAGAAACCGATAAGAAATAGAAGCAGTCACTGGTCACGTTTATGATATACCCATAATGAAATTTTCTTTACCACTGAATACTGTGGACTGTTTTCGTTTGGTATTTCGTACAGTCAGGTGCCAGTTTTCTTTATACGAAGGAAATTAATTAAATGGCAGAAATTTTGTCGTGGCAGACGAAACTTCATGTCAGATTTGTGTTCTATCCCGAACCTTCTGGCTGGTTGGAGCATGTGAGCACATCTACAGGACAGACTCAAATTTTCTTCTGAACGCTACAAACATAGGTTCTTCCACGGAGCATGCGGAAACAGCAGCACTCGGGGATCTGATATGACGGAAGATTGTGGCTTACCCTGCCACAGAGGCATGTATGGTTGTATGCCTCTGTAATTAACAGTGAAAACTGAGGCGAATGAAATTACAGGCAATGGAAGCAAACACTTTCCATTGAAGATTGGTGGGACGTTTGGTTACGATCCACCATTAACGCTTGTAGTACATTTGTATTTGGAATGTAAACTTTTAGATTAAGTCCCCATCCAATTCGGCTCAAGTTTCGACCATTACCCATGTGTAGCGAATGTGCTAGAAGCATGTTGTTAACACATTTTGCTGCTAAGATGGTATATTACGTCGCAGTATGGCTCGTGGTGGATAGAGTCAGTACCATGGCTTCTAGATCGTTCGACCTCAATTATCCGTTTGTTTTTTCTTCTTTTTTTGTCTGGAATCACCTATAAAAGTGACGTCACGCCATTCCTTCTGATAAGTTCGAAAACCTGATTATCGAATTGTTGTCCCTTGAAGCTGTCAGATAGGCAGCCTGCAAGCAATATTGGTGGTAGCCTTGGGAAATGAAACAAACCATCCTAGTGCTTGAAAGGACGATACTGGGGCACATTTGTATAAGACCCGAGACCCAGAGGTAATGCTTCTGGTCTGAGATTATAATAGTGTTTGAATAAGAGAGTGTTTGGTGTACAGTTATGCGTAGCTATCTGTGAGAGAAAGACGATGGAGTAGGCAGTTTTTGTGGTGCGCTGTGTGAAGCCACCAACTGCTAGATGAATTTAGGTATGTCAAAATTGTCTAACATGGAAGCAGAAGTCTTCATGCAAGCAGTGGCGGATTTAAAAACTTTGCGCCCCTAGGCACACTATGTTATATGCTCTCACCCCCCCCCCCCCCCGCAAAAAAATTATTTTCAATAAAAAGTATTACCCGATCATTTCACAATTACCGTCTTGGGTGAGAGCGCTGTCAGCTGTTTCCGCCCTCTGATATTTATTGTTCTGAAGGACGCGTCAGAGGTCTAGTAGCGCTCAATCAAAATGAAATACGATTCCTGAACTGTACTTGGTATACAGCAGCAGATAAAACAAAACTGCAATGTGTTAATACATTCTTCTGTCGAAAAACAACAGAAACGAACACAAGGAAAATAACTTTTCTTTTATAGCTTAAAAATTCAGCCAAGCGTGTAGGTGGCAACGGATTTTTGTCATACATTCATTTTTAATATGTTCTTTTACACGAAACCGTTGAAAACGAAAATAAAAAAGTTACGTTACGATCTAAAAATTGAAGCGAACGTGTCATGCAGTAGAAATTAATGCGTAGTTTTACAGAGATGCTTTCAAAATTAAAATTAAACTGTAGTTTTACGATCTAATAAGTTGAAATGTGTAGCAAATAAATAAACACGTTCGGTATTAATACTTGAATCTATAGGAAACCGTACGAAATGGAAATTAAATAGAGATTTCGGTGCACGAACTAATAACTAAATACAGACGAACAAACACAGAACTGATTTGCTATCACATAATTTGACGGACAAATGTGGGAAAATCAAATTTATTTTATAATCTAGTAGTTGACGTGTAAAGCATTAGGGTGTGTGTAGCCAGATACTGCATAATAAGTGTTTACAATACCTTTAATCCATGTTATGGCTGAACAATTTCGTACTGCAGTTGCTCTCACCATAGCTCTTTCAAACGGCATTAGCAAAGCTTTTAAGTATTTATCGACAGAACTAAACTACGTTATTTATTAATACTTTTTCACCTTAGCGTACTCTCCGATAACGTATATTTCCGCGATAATTATACATTTCAGCAGACGCCAAGAACACGCATCAGTTTTAATACACTACAGTATCAGTATGACCTGGCTGTATAGCGCCGAGCGGCCTGGGCCATTCGGGTATTGTTTAGTACTGTCGGGCGCCTTCGGTCACGTCTTCACGGAAACGAGATTTAGTTCCGCGTTCTGCCATCGGAAATTGTAAAATAAACAGGTAATACGTAGTTTGCAAATCCAATGAATGTGCTCTAATTTATAATAAAAATCACATTATAATCTAAATTTTTTTAAAATAATATGAATAAATAAACAAACTCACCAGTCAGCAAAATTTGCGTCTGGCTTTGACGGCAGAAAACTCGTTGATCATATCTTCCTAGTTCAGACGGTTATCAGTTAGGATTTCAAAGTTCCGAATCATGTACACATTCACTAGGGAATGAATGCTCTAAATCTATGTCATATGACGCTTCGAGTCTTTCTGCACGTTCAGCAATGTTGTCAGGTGAACTTTTCTTAAGGTTACTGAAAACTGTGTAGGAATCCAACAGTGTTCTATATCTTTCCTTCCTTCTCACTAATGCTGCTAATCAGTTGTCGAGTATTGGGAGAAATGTTTCGACTCTAAATTTTTCCCTTCCAGCCAGGAAAACTTCTTCAGAATACGCTTCTTCGTCATCATGAAGTTTGTGTTTTCGTGATCTTCTATACGTGCATTTATAGTCTATATCAGTCACAATCTCCATAGATTTATTTTTATAATAATCGAACAAGCCACGAATAGATGCGATAGATCCTACAAGTGATTCATATAATTCATGCACTATTAGATCTCTGGAGTATGTCATTATGAATACTGTTTCTCGTCTGCTCAGTTGATTCAATATAGCTGTAGCCTCATTTCGCAAAAGTGGTTTTTCACACGTATTATTGGCAATATGTGTGAGGGCATTGATAACGCCCTCCCAGTTTTCATAAAGAGTTACACATGCTTCCTCTCTTGCTGACCAACGTGTTTATAATGAACTTTTTACCGTTCTACTTCGTGGTTTCCTGAAAGAAAGCAAATTATCCTAGCGTTGTGTGGAAGCAGAGAAAAAATTATAAAGGTTTTGCACTACATTGAAAAATAAACGTGCTTCCCGACAACAGCTTGCAGCACTAGTGCCGACTAAATTCAAAGAATGTGCTGCACACGGCACAGAATGCGCTTTCGGATTTCGTTTTTTAATGCGTGCCTGCAAGCTAGCGTAGATTTCTGACAGATTGCTTGCGTTGTCATATGACTGGCCGCTACAGTTAGTAATATCAACAGAATTTGTAGACTGGACGTTTAGTACGGCCTCAGCTAAGTTTTCGGAAATGTTCAACAGATTCAACATTCTCGTTTACATATCTGAATAGGAAAGATAATTTATCAATACGTAAAATGTCCACAGTATTTTAGAGAAATATTTGGCTCGTTTTATTTCACTTACGACAATTATTTTTATTTGTTCAGAAAGAAGCTCTATTATTTGATCTCAGACTGTTGAAGAAAGATAACTTGTATGTCCTTGCCCTGAATTTCCATATCGTTCAATGTGCTCTGCAATAAAAGGATCAAACTCGGCCTGTACGTTCAAGAGCCATCATAAACTGACCATTATGTAATGAATGGAATCTTTCAACGTGTCCACTTAGGGGAAGTCCACGATCTGTTAGCTTCTACACTATTGCAAACACCCTTTTCAACACACTGCGCTAGTACATTTTTTCCGTCTCAACGTATGACGCGAAATGGTTATCTATTGTTCTAAGTGAGTTTTTCTTGTTAAGAGGTATAACTCAGAATTTTTGTGTGCAAGCGAATTCCCATGATAAGATAAAATACTAGAAATATTTTTCCAGTCTTCAATACCTTTAGTAATATTCGTGGCCTTACCTCCAAACAATTTACATGATGCACATAAAAAAGCACCTGTGCTACAGGAGTATACTAGAAAATCATGCAAAGTTTATTATCCATTTAAAAGTCTACTGTAAAGTTGTTTCAAATGGCTCTGAGCACTATGAGACTTAACATCTGAGGTCATCAGTCCCCTAGAACTTAGAACAACTTAAACATAACTAACCTAAGGATATCACACACAGCAATGCCCGAGGTAGGATTCGAACCTGCGACGGTAGCGGTCGCGCGGTTCCAGACTGAAGCGCCTAGAACCGCTCGGCCACCAAGGCCGGCATTGTCGCCTGTTTCTCTGTTGTCAGGGAACAGTAGAAGCACACCTGCAGGCTGGAATTTGTTTCGTAAAGAAGACGGGACAGTCCCTTTTTTGGCTTCTTTTTCCCGCGTCGACGGAATTTCAGCTGGGACACAAATATGTTCTGAATGTGCTTGACACCGTCTTTCTAACTTAAGAAGCAAATAATTTTTGCAATTTCATACAACGAGGTGTGCTGGATCGACTCTTATCCCACTTATTCTTACAACATTTTAGCTGTTTCTGTATGCAGAGAAGACAGACTACAAAGTACAAGTTACTTATGTGAACACTGCTGTTATGTCTATACGCAAATGTACTTTTTGTTCCAGCATAAAATAAAAATAATATTTACTCAAAGAAAACAAGCTTAGTTAAGAAGTTTAATATAAAATTTGCAATGCTACGTACTATTCGACTGCACAGAATGGGAAGTCTGATATCGTTCAGGCTCCAGCACAATAAATTACAAAAAAGAAAGTCAGTTTCTTCTTCTTTTTTCGCCAAAAAAGTAACTAAGTAAATAAATAAATAAAATTTTTAAACTGTTGTGAAGTGTATTTCACACATTATTAAATATTCTATTTATGTTCTTTTCGTATAAACATGTTTTTCAAAATGTAAAACACTTTCAATTTCAACATGTTTTGTTAAACGGGTGTCATTAAATCAAAGCTCAGATATTGAGGACTACAGAGCTTTGACATTAATTACAGTAACGGAGGGCTGACTTGATACTTCCCCGTAATTTCTACAAGAAATTTAAGTATAGTCGGGTTTTACATACTGAGGCCCACGCGTGTTACATTATTTAAGAAACTGCTTAGTTTATCATAGCTTTTCAGGGGCCCAGTATTTTCACGGGTAAATATCGTAGGGTTGAGTAGAATTCGACAACATTCTCGGAGTAACAACGTTTAAAACATTGCATTGCCGTCCGGACAGCTTACTTCAAAATATTTTGAACAATATGAAGATAATACCAGACAGAAACGCAATGTTAAATTTCCATTCATTCACTAAGTAAATTATGTATATTTCCAAGCTTATATTATCGAATTCCATTCTTAAGGCTTATCTAAAATAGCAAGCTGTTTAGCAATATTAGAAAATTATGTCGTTTGTGGGCACAGTTGTTTTAAAACGTAAAAGGTTGAAATGAGTACAGAGCAAAAATGCCGCCCCCCCTAAGGTGCAACCCCTAGTTCCGTGCCTAGTGGACCTATATGCAAATCCGCCACTGCATGAAAGCAAGGTAAAAGATGTTAAATGATTATGATTTTTGTTTTTTTCAGCGCTTTAGTATAGGTGAGTTGGCTGCTAATTTGTAAATGTCGAGTAACCCAAGAATGTACATATTCCGTTTTGATAAAAAGGCTAGTTAGATATTTCATTTATGTAATGCTTCCAAGGTTTGTTAATAGAGCTATATGTAATATGAAGATTTGAATTTATACTGGTTTAATGAGGTTAGATAATACTTGCTGTTTAAATATCATTGTTTGTGAATCAATTGTGAGTAATGTAGCTTCAATTGTCAGATGTTTTTGAAAAGCCAAACTTAGCTTCTAATATAAGTTTGCTAAAAAATACCTCAGTGTTAGTAATTCACAGTAATCAGTACCGCCTCCCAGTACAGGTCATATATTGTTTCAACGAAGTTAGATTTGTCATAAATGTTTTCATTTAACAGCCAAAACAATTTCATGTACATTTCAAAGTATTAGAGCCAGCATTGCACACCGAAAAATAGCCTGTAGCTAGCATATTTTTATTGTTTGTGTGAGACCAGAATAATCGCGTTCCACCGTTGCTGCTTTAGAGGTAAGACAATTTAATTTATTTGTTATGTGCACAAGGACCAAAGTTACAGTATTGAGCGGGGCCAGAGGATTTAGTGCCTAAGGCGCCGAATTTATTTTTCAGTGACTGTACTTCTTTATAACTATTGTGAGTTACATTGGCGAAAGTGTTCGTATAAAGTTTTGGTAACAATAGCACAAAGTAAGCATACCAGCTGCACTTACAACACGCCGCTACACGATAATTCGATTTCAGTACTCATTCCACTGTGCTGACACCCATTCACCGTAATTAGGAAATAAAATATTTTAAAAGAACGTTACATTCTCACAAAACTTGTCTGGACGATGCGAGTTTTGGGAAAGGGGCCCTGTTGTCTTGGACCACAGCACCTCCATTGCGAAAAACACATTGTGCCATGGATAGACCTGATTAGCCAAACTGGTCACGTGAAAATTAGCAGTAATGCGACTTGCACAATACTAATGGCGCCCACGAAGTACAACGATATAGGCGCCAGAATCGACACAGAACCCCTGATTAGTATATAAAGGAGGTGAACAGAAGAGTAGAAAAATAAAAGCGCAAGACATCACCATGTGTAATACTGTGTAGGAAAACTGTTGGCATTCAAAACAGCTCACAATCTCGGAATGGATAAATGTATGTTCTGTATGGCCTTCCAAGAACTTTTATATAATTATTCCCGCAAAATAATGACAAGTTCAGGTAACGATGTAGGAGGTGCTTCTCTCCATAGTAGGCGATAAAGGCTAAATAATATTGACGTCTGGTGACTACGTCAGCCAGGGAAGATGTGACACTTCATCCTCTCGGTCCAAAAATCAGTCCTGGATGATTCGAGCTATGTGAACACGGGCTCTGTCTTCTGTCGTCTTGGGACAGGGCATCACCACTGGGGAACAAACATGGTACCACGGTACGTTAACGGAAAACAAAAAAGTTCGTGAAACAAGAAATGAACTAAGAACTGATTACAGCTATGTTTCATTAATCTAGTACTAAAATAATAATCACAGACTTTCATAGAGAAAGTTACGTTAATAATCATAAAAACAGTAAACGTTTTTTAATGAGCAACACTCTTGAGAATAAACACAAATGGGGTAACTGGTGTTCTTGACTTTCAGGGAAACATAATTATATCACAGTGTCAGGACGAGAGGGAATTAATAAAAGATATCAAATTTTCATCATGCAGATGGTGTTTATCCTTCAGCCCTTCTTTGAGCACGGTACGATTAATAAATTATTTGTAATTCACTTCTTGCGGTTGGCGTTTCATGGAAAACATAATTAAAATTGCCTCCCACAAAATTAAAAAGGAAACAGCAAAGAAACAGATTGAGATAGTAGGTCCTTCTTTCTTGACATATATTCAATCATACCGTCGAGATGGGATATTTCTGATACTTTAAGGCATACAGGAACTATACACACAAAAATAAAATAAAATGGAAAGTTTAATATCCCGCACTTCAAAAAATGTTTGAACCTACCACTGCTGATCCTTTAGAAACATCGAGAACCCTTTTATATCAGCGGTTGCATTGCCAGTTACGTAATACGTGGGGACAGTCGCAAGAGCACCAGTTATAGTATGAAGCTAAGCTGAACCTGTGTTGTTTGTCGGGTGTCTGAATGGTCTCTGTAATTGTTTAGTACCAAATAACCTTGTTGGAAGTTGAGAAGACCTCTTTGTGTGTGTTGTCCAGTAATTTCCAGGGCACGCCTCCTATCTGGACACGTCTCCACAGACGACTCAGAATTTCAATGTAACTGACGTTTCCACCTTTGATATTCGTACACTAGTACCACGGGTTCTCTCAAGGCGACTGTGGGACGTTCAGCATATCAGAGAGATTTGTTCGAGTCAATTTTGTGCGATATTTAGGAGGAAATAAGAACCAGAATTTCTATGGGTAAAAGAGCTTCTGAAAAACTGAAAGGAGATTCGTCTCATTGGGTTGGGTTGTTTGGGGAAGAGACCAAATAGCTAGGTCATCGGTCTCATTGGATTAGGGAAGGACTGGGAAGGAAGTCTGCCGTCCTCTTTCAAAGGAACCATCCCGGCATTTGCCTGGAGTGATTTAGGGAAATCACGGAAAACCAAAATCACGAAGGCTGGACGCAGGATTTAACCGTCGTCCTCCCGAATGCGAGTCCATTGTGCTAACCACTGCGATTCGTCACTTACTTTTTATGGAGTGTAGTATTATATGGCAGTGACACATGTACAGTGAAAGCAGAAGACTCGGAGATTTTTGTAATGTTGTGGTGGCGAAAAATTCTAAAAGTGAAATGCACTGAAACAATAAAACAATAAGTTGTTTTGAAAGTAGAAAAATAGGAAACGACAGGAGACAATTGGAAAGGAAAAGAACGAGAGAAATGTCTGGGATACGTATCGTGGAAAGGTTGCATGTAACAAAAAATAATCGAATGAAATATTCCAGGGAACAGAGAGAGCTGAAGAAGAAGAACTGGGGTATGCTGGATGACCTTAGAAGGGGGAGGACGGGGGAGTGGAAGGGTGGCACCTGTTCCTCCCTGCAATCTGAGTAGAGACGTTCCATCCACTGCACATTTCTGAAGCATTTCTAGAAATGACGTTACACAACACTGCAGATGTATTATTGTCAAGCGTGAAGTACAAGTTAATTTTGTTTTGTGGTCATGTTCAAGAGAGAATTTTTGCTTGCATATCCTTTATTGAATTGCAGAAAATAATCAAATTTAGAGATCACCACCTTGCTTTCAGATAGTTAAGGGGCTGGAAAATTTAATTGTGATGGGGGGGGGGGGGGGGTATGGAAAATGGGAGGAAAATACAACGGTTCCCTACAAGGGAATGACATTGAAGGCAATGTTAGAAAGAGAAGATAATACTGAAGGTATGACACTGCCAGAAGTATCTGACAGAGCACTGAATGACCTAAATCGAAACAAGATCCGTAGAGCAGACAACATTCCCTCAGAACTATTGAGATCGTTGGGAAAGCTATGACAAAAGTACTCCAGTTGGTGTGAAAAGTACTGGAGACAGGTGAAATATCATCAAGCTTAATGAAGAATTTAATAATTCCTATTCCAAATATGGGAAGTGCTTATAGCTGTTAAGCCGAAGTTGAGGAAGGTCAGTAGACGTTTCGGAGAAACAGAAACCAGACTGCAAGTACATGTGTCGATGGACGTGAAAGAGAAGCAAGGAGTTGAGAAGTCAGTAAACCCAGATTGTGCGCTATTCCAAACCTAATGAAATCTATACACTGAGCAGGCTGTGAACGTAGCAAAGGAGAAATTTGGAACGGGGAATGAAGTTCAGGGAGAAGGAATAAAAATTTAAAATTTGTCGATGACATTGTAGTTCTGCCAGAGAAGGCAAAACATTTGAAGAACAGTAGAAGGGAGTGGATAGTGTCCTCAAAAGAAGTTATAAGGTGAACACCAACAAAAGTTTAACAAGAGTAACAGGATGTAGTCAAATTAATTCATATGGTGCCGTGGAAATTAGATTACGAAAAGTGACTCTAGAAGTAGTAAATTAGTTATGGTAGTTTGGCAGCAAAGTAACTGGCTATGTGGAAAACAGAAACTGACAATAGCAAGAAAAGGATTTCTGAAAAAGAGGAATTTGTCGACATCTAACATGAATTCAGTATAATTCGAATCAGAATGCCCTCAGTAGTTATTCTATCTTACCATTTAAATTTCAGAATTCTTCTGTAGCATCACGTTTCAAAAACTTCTATTATCTTCTTGTCTGAACAGCTTACTGTTCACGGCTTACTTCTGCACAAGGCACATTCCACACACTCCATAAAAATACCTACAGAATAGAATTCCAAACACTTAAACTTATGTTAGATGTTTACAAATTAACGTTGTTGGTATACTAATAAACACATCATCTGTGAATATTATTCATCGTCATCATATTCAGTTTTCGTTTAGGTATCCTTGCCTGTTACAGTGCCAAGTAGGTTGCTGCCCATCTTTCCATCTCTTCTTAGGACGCCCAACATTCCTCTGCTCTTGAGGTGTAAATTAGTAAATTACTTTAGGTACTCGCTCTTCTAGCATCCTTTGAATGTGTTCATGCCGTATCACTAATGGTATTTTGATAATTTGCACCCTCCGGAATAATTTCTGCTGACGGCCACGAAGTAAGCGTATTTCAGTATTTTTAATCCAATCCATGAGCTTATAACCAGTTAGTGGTCTTATAACTCTCATTTCTGCTGCCTCAGTCCTCCTCCTGGGGGTTAGAGGCCAAGTCTGAGCCATACATTAGAACTGACCTGCCAACACATTATGGGATTTTAGTACTGCCTCTTTTCTAACTTTTTTGAGGAGAGTGCGCTTTATAGTACCTACCAAATGCTGGAAGTTTTACAGTTTGTATTCTTGATTATTGTGTTTGAAATAGGAGACCCCACATTCCAGATATTTAAAAGTGTTTGTTTGTTCTGGCGGCTTGTCGTCAATTATCATTTTTGCTCGTAACTGTTACTTGTTATGGAATGTTGTGAATATTTCCCAACTATGCTGAATTTAACAGCATACAGAGGCAAAATGGTTCAAATGGCTCTAAGCACTATGGGACCTAACATCTGAGGTCATCAGTCCCGTAGACTTAGAACTACTTAAACCTACCTAAGCTAAAGACATTACATACATCCATACCCCAGGCAGGATTAGAAACTGCGACCGTAGCAGCAGCGCGGTTCCGGACTGAATCGCTTAGAGCCGCTCGGCCACAACGGATGGCATACTAAGGTAATTTATGATTATAGAATAATGATATCTGCTTAGCTGTTAGGTATCATCTTTTAAAACAATATTAAGTTGATACCTATTCTTCCTTTGACATGCAGTAGTCTTCCTGTGTGTCTCCTCCAACATTCATTTCTTGCGCCACTACTTCAAAAACAGCAAATCAACCGTATCGCCAATGGCAGTTTGACATTTTGCACCGTCCTCAATAATTTCTGCTGACGGCGACGAGTAGGAGAAAGGAAAACTTGACCAGCTCATAGGAGATTCGAACAGGAGACAATGAGCTGACACAGAAAGTGGGACGGAGTGAACTGTGTTCAAGCGCTCGGAGAGAGCGATAGGAACTGGTGGAGCGAATGGCTGTACGACGTCGGTGAAGCGTTTTCGCTTCTGGAATTTTAAAACTGATAACCTTTTGGCAAGTAGATAGTGCTTGCTTTAAGCAACAGTGTACCGTCAGCGTAAAAGAAGAAGAGAGAGCTCAGCTTGTCTCCTTGACCTGTGGCAGTGTAACAGCGGATGTGCGCGGAACAGAGCGGAGCGTGGCGCGTCCCTGGGGAGGGCGCCGCACTTGTCGCGACCCTGCTGTTGCGTCACGCTGGCTGCATCTGCGCAACGACGCGACCACAGTGCGCGGCTCGAGAACGCAGCCGTCCCACAGACAGTGCACCGGCTACCGCTTTCCATTACCGGTGTGGTTCTCACTCCGGGCTTCGGGCTGCTGTCGTACCAAATACAACGTCCTTCTCGTTCCTCATCAGCAGTTTCAACAACAATTTAGGCTCACATTTTTCCATTAATACTTTCGGATCGATCAGTACATACCCCTTATGAAACGAAACGCACAGGAAAATTTAAAAAAAATCATCTTCCTCTTTTTTTGCTGTTACGGTTACACTGAGATGACAACAGTCATGCGATACCGATATGCACATACACAGGCGGCGATAGTATCGCTTTGTTGTTGCTGTTGTTGTTGTCCTCAGTCCAGAGACTGGTTTGATGCGGCTCTCCATGCTACTCTCTCCTGTGCAAGCTTCTTCATCTCCAAGTACCTACTGTAACCTACATCCCTCTGAATCTGTTTAGAGTATTCATTTCTTGGTCTCCCTGTACGATTTTTGCCCTCCACTCTGCCCTCCAATACTAAATTGGTGATCCCTTGACGCCTCAGAATATGCAACACCAACCGATCCCTTCTTCTTGTTAAGTTGTGCCACAAATTTCTCTTCTCCCCAATGCTATTCAATTACTCCTCATTAGTTATGCGATTTACCCATTTAATCTTTAGCATTATTCTGTAGCACTACATTTCGAAAGCTTCTATTCTCTTCTTCGTTCAAATGGCTCTCAGCACTATGGGACGTAACATCTAAGGTCATCATTCCCCTAGAACTTAGAACTACTTAAACCTAACTAATCTAATAACATCACACACATCCATGCCCGAGGCAGGATTCGAACCTGCGACCGTAGCGGTCGCGTGGCTCCAGACTGAAGCGCCTATAACCGCTCGGCCACACTGTCCGGCTATTCTCTTCTTGCCCAAACTATTTATCGTCCACGTTTCACTCTCATACATGGCTACACCCCATACAAATACTTTCAGAAACGACTTCCTGACACTTAAATCTATACTCAATGTTAACAAATTTCTCTTCTTCAGAAACGCTTTCCTTGCCATTTCCTGTCTACATTTTATATCCTCTTTACTTCCACCATCATGAGTTATTTTGCTCCCCAAATAGCAAAACTCCTTTACTGCTTTAAGTGTCTCATTTCCTAATCTAATTCCCTCAGCATCACCCGACTTAATTCGAATACATTCCATTATCCTCGTTTTGCTTTTGTTGATGTTCATTTTATATCCTCCTTTCCAGACACTGTCCATTCCGTTCAACTGCTCTTCCAGGTCCTTTGCTGTCTCTGACAGAATTACATTGTCATCGGCGAACCTCAATGTTTTTATTCTTTCTCCATGGATTTTAATTCCTAATCCTTATTTTTCTTCTGTTTACTTTACTGCTTGCTCAGTATACAAATTGAATAAAATCGGGGGATAGGTTACAACCCTGTCTGACTCTCTCTCCAACCACTGCTTCCCTTTCATGCATTGGCGGAGCTGCAGGTTGCACTCAGGTGATTGATATGAAAATGGCCGCAAGGCGGGAATTAACAGACTTTGAACGCGGAGTGGTAGCTGGAACCAGACGTATGGGACATTCCATTTAGGAAACGGTCAGGGAATTCAGTATTCCGAGATCCACACTGTCAACCGTGCGGCTACGATACCACATTTTAGGCATTACCTCTCACCGCGGACAACGCAGCGGCCGACGACCTTCACTTAACGATCGAGAGCAGCAGCGTTTGCGTAGAGTTGTCTGTGCTAACAGACAACCACCACTGCCTAGAATACTCGCAGAGATCAATGTAGGCCGTAGGTAGAACGCATTCATTACCACAGTGTGGCGAAGTTTGGCGTTAATGGGCCATGATAACAAATGACGAATGTGAGTGCCTTTTCTAACAGCATGTCAGCGCCTCTCGTTGCTAGTGGGTATATGGGTTGCACACGAGGTGCCTGGAAAACTGTTGACTGGTCAGATAGGTCCAGATTTCTACATCTACATCTACTTGGATATTCTGCAAATCACATTTAAGTGCCTGGAAGAGGGTTCATCGAACCACCTTCACAAACCTCTATTATTCCTATCTCGTATAGCGCACGGAAAGAATGAACTCCTGTATCTTTCCGCACTAGCTCTTATTTTATCGTGGTGATCGTTCCTCCCTATGTAGGTCGGTGTCAACAAAATATTTTCGCATTCGGAGGAGCAAGTTGGTGATTGGAATTTCATGAGAAGATTCCGTCGGAACGAAAAACGTCTTTCTTTTAATTATGTCCGGCTCAAGTTCTGTATCATTTCTGTGACTCTCTCTCCCATATTTCCCGATAATACAGAAGGTGCTGCCTTTCTTTGAACTTTTTCGATGTACTCCGTCCATCCTATCCGGTAAGGATCCCACACCGCACAGCAGCATTCTAAAACAGGACGGACAAGCATAGTGTAGGCAGTCTCCTTAGCACGTCTGTTACATAAAAAGTAGCATTTGTTTAGCCTTCCCCACAACATTTTTTTGTGTGTTACTTCCAATTTAAGTAGTTCTAATTGTAATGCCTAGGTATTTAGTTGAATGTACGGCTTTTAGATTAGGCTGGTATGGCGTGTAACTGAAGTTTAACGAGTTCCTTTTAGTACTCATGTGGATGACCTCACACTTTCCGTTACTCAGTGTCAACTGCCACTTTTCGCACCATTCACATATTGTTTTAAATCGTTTTGCCGTTTGTTTTGATCTTCTCATGACTTTATTAGTCAATAAACGACAGCGACATCTGCAAGCAACCGAAGACGGCCGCTCAGATTGTCTCCCAAATCGTTTATATAGATAAGGAACAGCAAAGGGCATGTAACACTACCTTGGAGAACGCCAGAAATCACTTCTGTTTTACTCGATGACTTTCTGTCAATTACTGCGAACTGTGACCTCTCTGACAGGAAATCACAAATCCAGTTACATAACTGAGGCGATATTCCATAAGTACGCAATTTTACGACGAGCCACTTGTGTGGTACACTGACAAAAGCCTTCCGGTAATCCAAACATACGGAATCGATCTGAAATCCGTTGTCAGTAGCGGTCAACATTTCATGTGAATAAAGAACTACTTGTCTTTCACAGGAACGATATTTTCTAAATCCATGTTGTCTGAGTATCAATAGATAGTTTTCTTCGAGGTAATTCATTATGTTCGAACACAATATATGTTCTAAAATCCTGCTACATATCGACGTTAACGATATGGGCCTGTAATTTAGTGGATTACTCATACTACCTTTCTTGAATATTGGTGTTCGGTTGGTAAGTGCTGATGGTAGGGTTCGAGTGCGGCGCAGAGCCCACGAATCCACGGACTTAAGTTGTCAACATGGCACTGTGGAAGCTGGTGATGGCTCCATAATGTTGTGGGCTGTGTTTACATGTAATGATCTTGGTACCGTGGTCAGACTGTACCGATCATTGACTGGAAATGGTTACGTCTGGCTACTTGGAGACTACTAGCAACCTTGCATGTTCCCTAAAAATGATGGAATTTTTATGGATGACAACGAGCTTTGTCACTGGTAACAATTATTTGTGACTGGTTAGAAGAACATTCTTGACACTTCGAGCGAATGATTTGGCAACCCATATCACCCGACATAAATGCCATGGAACTTTTACGGGAATAATGGAGAGCATAGTTTGTGTACCAAATCCTGCACCGGCAGCACTTCTTCAATTATGGACAGCTATAGAGGAAACATGGCTCAATACTCCTGCAGGAGACTTCCAACGACATTTTTAGACCATTCCACTTCGAACTGATGCGCTACGCCACGCAGGAGAGGTCCGACACGATATTAGGAGGTATCCCCATGACTTTTGTCACCTCAGTGCATTTCTGTATGAAGTCCGCTAGTGCAGTTTCGGCCTGTAACTATTTTAGACTGAAAACATAAACAACGGTTGCACATGGAGAATTACATCAGTGCTCTTATACATCTCTAGCGCCAAACACATGACAGCGGAACTACAAAACAACACAAAAAGCAGTTGATCAACACACTGCGTATAGCACACAGAGAATCATGATACAAACAGGTTCGCGTAACATTTTTCAGTTTTAGAAATGGCTGTTAGATTACTAATATAGCCAGCTGGCTGGACTGATATCTTGGTCGGATATTCGACGTGTAGGTTAGGTTGGAAGTGGCAATCTGCTCGTGACTTGCCAAAGCCGAAGAATGCGAATGCGAAATAAAGACTGCGATAACAGACTGATCTGTAGCGAGTCCGAAGTTTACATTCCGTTCACATTTGCGCACATTCCAATACTTAACGCATTATTCTAGTTAATAAAAAAGTTAAAACTGTAACAATAATTCAGAAAACATATTTTAAATGAGAGAGAAATCTCCGACCAGTATTTTGCTGTGTACTCATTATAAATGCAAGGAGGTCTGGGGTAGGAGAGTAGGGGCACTAGGTAAATTTTTACCAGTGAACTTAAGTAACGAAATTTCGCTACAAAAACATGAGACGTGCTAGACAGTTACGCGTGCATCAAAAACTTATCGTCTATGAGAAACAGTGGTTTTGTAATATACTATAATTACTACAAACAAGATAATGTTTCCAAATACTGATAATGAAAGCTTTAGGCCCGTAAGCGGCTCAGCAGTACTCTGAGCAAACAAATCGACAACTGCATCTTCCAACAAAATGCTGTTATTCCAGTAATTCCAAAGTGCTGGTCAAAACAGGAGACATGCCACAGATGTAGGTCAGTGGGGGCATTACTGTGCTTTGAGGGGACGTTCACATGGGCTCCCGAGGGACGCGTGGGAAAAACTGAAGGCAGGATGACAGCGCTGGACTACGTGAACATTATTGCGAACCACTTGCATCATTTCATACTTTGGTGTATTCTCCGACAGTGGTGGCATCTTTCAGCAGGATAAATGTCGGAGTCGTAACACTAGAATATTCCTACAGTGGTCTGAGGAGCTTCATACTGAACTCACGTTGATGCCTTGACCACAAAAGTATCCTGATATTAACCCGATGGAGCACATCTGGGACGATATCGGAAGCTATATCCGAGCTCAAAAACCACCAGCTGCTAGTTTGCGGGAAACACATGACATATACGTATGCTCCGGCGCCATATACCTCT
This sequence comes from Schistocerca gregaria, assembly GCF_023897955.1. Taxonomy (NCBI): domain Eukaryota; kingdom Metazoa; phylum Arthropoda; class Insecta; order Orthoptera; family Acrididae; genus Schistocerca; species Schistocerca gregaria. The sequence continues at coordinate 276,514,427 of NC_064920.1, read as the reverse complement.
GCAGATATACCAAGTACTTCTTGTGGAATTCTTGCCATGCAGAATAATTGTTTTACTACGTTCCAAAGATGGACCAAGACTCTAATAAGGAGACCGTCATAAGGTTCTGGATTTTCAGTGTATTGCAAGACCCTGCATAATTTACTAGCCGTATCTGTGACGTTATCGGTGGTGATAGTGTTGTAGAATTTAGAACAGTAAGCCGACTGGCAGAGACAAGATTCTATGTTATTTCCGAGGCAAATACTTAAAGAGTAGTGTCTCATTACAGCAACGGTACGTTATTTCTCCATATTTTATAATACTTTTCATTGTTCGTAACCGTAAGCCATCTCATTTGTTTCAGTTATTTGCATTGGTTTATTTTATACGGCGTAGTGCATTCCCTGCCTCCGTAGACATTATTTACATTTTTAGCCTGTGTTGTCTGTTTTTCTATAATTTTTTGCTAGTTTTAAATTACTGTAAGGTTCTGAACTTTAGTAACAACTTCACGTAAATTATAGAGAAGAAAACATTTAACAATCCGATATCGTTTCTAAGAGAGTACGATCGCACAGATACACAGAAAATCGAAACTAAAATAAAGATACGAGTGTATGCAAATACATATGAGTATTTTGTGTTTTCGTCCCGCAGGGAAGACGTTGCCGCTGGCGTAAATATATCAACTCACTGTTGACCCACAACGTTAATCGAGCTGTAGTAAGTCAGTGAATCAAACCATTGTATCGCAGTATTCTGTTGGGGAAACATCCGGACGAAAATTATGTCAGCTACGAACAAACAAAAAAAACTGTAGACATTACGATCATAACATTACCTACTGGGTAAAAATATTAGGGCATAGTTTTACCTTTTTCCAAGCTGACTTAAAATATTTAAGTTCAGGAACTGAGTTCACAGACAGAAAGAAGAAAGAAGAGAAATGGTACTTTTAATGTCGAAATGGTTGGGTTTTTTCGTTTACGGTAGCCTCCAAGGCTCACTGATGCTTTTTGAGGTAAGCTCTCAAATACCTCCATTCGAGTGCCTCAGAGGAACAACTCAGCCGTCTGGGCGGAGCAGATCGATAGCGGTTTAAATTTTTAGGTAATGGCTGCTCGTGATGCGAGTTTCGTGTAACGCGTCGTTCACTGTTATAGATTGAGGACATCTGTGTTTCTTCCCTCATGCCCAAAGGAACGCGAAACGATCGAAAGATAAGCGTAGGTTATCATGTCTCGACAATTCCCACGTCATTTGAAGCGAAGTAAAGCTCTGATACCTCACAGAATGGTATTGTTGAAACAAACACCTTGGCATTCGCCTCAGTTTAGAAAATTAAAGGGAAAACGAAATCTGCCTAACTGAAAATGGATGTGAATGCAGTTCCCACGGTGACGTGAGCCTAGAATTACAGAAACTAAACCATCTCGCTCAGGTCCCGATCTGGGTCTAATATCCTTTCTCTCAACTTGCTCTTTTCCTTACTTTGCTCAGTTCGGCAGAAACCGCAGACTGACAAAAAGAAGACATAACTGGTCACGCGGTCTATTTGTAAGAGATCAGCTTCACTAGTGAATTACTGACTTCTTCCTTAGGTTACCATCAACTTCTTTCTGCTTCTCATCTGCCCTTACTAATATTCATACAAGACTAATGAGGAGGAGGAGACAAGAATAGTCGCAACGTAATATGTCACAAAGAATAATTGTTTAACACGTTTGGTTGCGATCGTTTTCTAAGAGATCGAAATTAATTAAATAATTTTTATTTGCAGTCAATATTTTTGGCTGTAAGTTGTGTGAACTATTGTTGGTTGCTCTGTCGACCGCAAATTCCGCGTTGTTGGTCCACTGTTTCGGAAACGCTAACAAAGGAATAAACTACTTTGTCAAAGCTTTGCGTATCAGTCGGTATAGCAAGCTTCGATTACGCAATTGCAGTTACGTTGTTGATAGAAAAGAAAATTCGGTTTATAGAGAACAGCCTAAAGCGATGCCGTAACCACAATAACGATTTAAAAAGTCCGTCCTTTTACAAAAAGTAAACAAAATTTCCCAAACTTCGTAAAATTTCATGAGGCGAGATGTTTGATCTGCCGTTTGCTAAAGCAGTTAGCACGTTACATGTTTGATAGTACATTTGCAAGATATGGTGCTAGACGCGTGAATTTACAACCTAGTACAAAAATTCGTGTTTGAAACTATTTAAAAATTGCTACATGTACGCTTGAATATTTCCAATGCCTAGAAGCATGTGAGGCAGTCAGCAGTAGCTAAGCGATTCAATCCCGCGTCCGGCCATCCTGATTTTGGTTTTCCGTGATTTCCCTAAATCGCTCCAGGCAAATGCCGGGATGGTTCCTTTCAAAGGGCACGGCCGACTTCCTTCCCAGTCCTTCCCTAACCCGATGAGACCGATGACCTCGCTGTCTAATCTCCTTCCCCACACAACCTCCCCCCCCCCCCCCCCCCCCGCCCTATGTTATTGTCGAGTATTATGCATATGCTGCAACTTTCCAATAAGAAGAATTTTCGAAGGAATAGAAAGGAAAACCACCAGAAACTGAGACATTGGTATCTATTTGCAGCTATACGTCTTAGGGCTAGTGATCGAATAATTTTGTCGTGAAATAGTAGCCCTGATTAAGCAGTCAGCTTTTAGAAAGAGTGATAAAATAATTTTATTCATATTTCTGTAACTTGAAGTATATATCAGAGGAGTGAGGTACAAATCCTTCCTTAGATCTCCGGATTCTAATTTTTCGTTGTTCCTCTGAACTTATTAATGTGGAAGGGAGATTCGATCCTTTGTCAAGGGTATGACAAGTTCCCTATTCTTGACTAATCAGAGTCTCAGTCTCTCTCTCTCTGTCTCTCTGTCTCTCTCTCTCTCTCTCTCTCTCTCTCTCTCTTTCTGTAATTACCTCTTCGTTAACATAACGTTTAAACGAGATCTTACCTCCTTCCGTACTTATCACATAATCTGTTGAATCAAAGTCAAAAACAGTCAAGTGTAGCCACTATTCTTTATTTCTTCACGTGTGGGTCGACAGTCTCGACGTAACTTCTGAATGATGACTTTCTTTAAAAAATCCTCCGTAGGCTATCAATTCCATTTTGCTAGGTGTCTTTATTGCACCTCGCAAATATATGCCATTACTAGCCAGTTTCGACGTCTGGACATCTGTATCTATCTGTACTGATGTAATGTGAAGAAAAGTTTTTTGTATTTTTAAATATATATTGATGCTATATAGGCTTCATATCATTCAAGTCCGGGAACGATCTAGAGTAATATCAAACTTAGAAATAAGGACTTCCACAGCCAGGATCGCTAGTGATAGCTATTATCTAAGTTTTGAACATCTGATGTTATGTAAATGTACTTCATTACGTATCCATCACATGTTGTCAAGTGAAAATTCAGTATTCCATTAATATGAAAAAACTGACGCGTGGGGACGTCAGTAATAAAACAAGGTTCACATAAACTATCGTGTGGAATAATGGAGACTCCTCTCATCTGTTTTGTGAATGTGAGCTAGTTCAGTTGTTGTAATGTGCGTGATATTTAATGTACATCTTGTTTTGTTAATGGCACTTTCTTCATGTTCCTGGAATGACGTGTTACGACTTGCTACGTTATATTGAACATATTTTGGAGACTTAATGAGGTGTATTTGCTTAAGATCTGATGATGCAATTGGATTTTCCCAAACCGGTCATCAAAAATAGAATGATAACTAGGGATATAGGTTATTGAACTTTCTACTTACATATTTCCTATAAATTGATGCATATTCCGCATGTATTTTCCAACACATATATTCAATGTTTTCACTCAAATATAAGTTCTCGTGCAGTACTGCGCCAATATCTCTGAAACAGGTTTCTGTATTATTTAGAACAACCTGCAATATTGCGATATGGTTCCGCATAGATGTGAATTAATCAGTCTTCGATGTGCAATGAGGATTACTTACAGTTTAACTGTTTTACTTACAGTTTAAAACTGTGTACCGATGCGGGTTTTCGGGCACCCTTTACTGTGACTTCGTCGTTGCATTAGGTCTGAATTCTTTATTATAAACTCATACTATGTTGAACTACCTGTCACATCAGCTACTAGTAAAATGTGATTTTATTGAGGGTGTTGCATTTTTTTCTGGCAGTGTATAGTACGTAAGACCAGTGAGCAGAAATCAACGAAGCAACAAGCATCTCCGGTGAGAAAAAAAGAGCAAAAATGTTAAGTACCTATGGATGTCAATAATTTGGGGAAAGTTTCAAAGTAATTCTTTTGCTTGGAACATACGTCTGAAATGTGATTAATTCCTACGACTGCTGGCGCAGTAATTACTTCCATGCCTGAGTGCTATTTTCCAATCCAAGTCTTGAACAGGGGTTACACCACAGTATTACTCCAAGCGTTTCTCATCAACAAGAGCAATAAAATACGTAAATAGAAATACTCAATGGCCAAATACCAGACCGAGTGTGACTGGGCTTGAGGTTTATCTGATCATGTTGAAGCTCAAAATAAACTCCAAACCACAGCATGGCGTAGGGCGCTTATTATTGTTTTGTTTAACAGTTTGCGTCACGGCAGACTTCAGACTTCACAAGACACAAATTTACGACTTCAGCTGGGGCTGATGGCCAGAACAGTTAGCGACGAAGTGAGTACTTGTGGTGTTCTTTCCGGTGGATGTAGTCGTGCGTTCGTGTTTCGCGTGCTATCCACGTATTGATCGACCCGCCGGCCCTCGTTTGACTATGAATAATAAAGTATCACGTAATCGGCGTTACGGTTAAAAGGGCGCCTTTGGAGGCTGTCAATTCGGCGATATAGCCAGGCCGGATTGGAACACCTGCCGCACAGATTTTCAGCGCTGCTGCGAAACTACTTGGACGTATTTTACGGAGGTAAGATATGTTCATTTCATTCCATATTACCGTTTTACCTTCTCAGCGGCGGGGAAAAACTGAAACGTGTATTACACAAGTGAAATACTACCTGGCAAAAAAGTAAAGCACCCAGAGAACATGTTCGGATGGCAGTGTAGCTTCGTACACGTACACGTACCCACACACACACACACACACACACACACACACACACACACACACACACACACACACACACACATTGAATGATCACTATGCAGGACCCGGAGATGCCACGTACTCGTCTTAGCGTCATCAGCACCCGACATTGAATGGACTATCATTGTGGGTCTGTATTTAAACCGCTATTCGAATTGTGCAATATTCACATTTGCGGATCATTCGGAGGTGACAGCGACCCCATGTTGGGCTGCATGCGAATATACGGACAGAAAAGTTCATCGTCAGGGTTACGATCACCACATCTGACCACGACGAGGGAGAGCCTCCGTGTTGTGCTCCAAGCGAATCAAAACCTCTTGATAAATGTTCCTACCAGCCAAGAAGAAGTAATGGACTTCCTGCGAGATACCCTGCCTCCTGTGCCACTGTTAGGAGACTACCAGCAGCCGGGCTAGGGAACTACCGTCTCACCCATTGGCTGCCTTTAACACCACAACACGAACGGCTCATTATGTGAATGCGTGGTGTCTGTTGTTTCAGACATGGAAGATGGAGGATGGAGGGCGGGGGAGGGGATGGGGGGGGGGGGGGGGGGAGAGAATGGAATGGAAAATGAAGAAACTATTGATATCATTGGCACCGGGACTTTTATGCAAAATCATCGTCGACAAGTGAAAATGTGTGACCGACCGGGATTCGAACCGGGCATTCCCTGTTTACTAGGCAGTTGTGTTAACCACTGCACTATATGGACACAGCATTTACCGCACTTGAGCTAAATATCTCTTCACGCCCCTTGGCTAATCCACATCCCCACCGAGCGCCATCTATCTGCAGTCCATGTCCATTTATTCTATGCTCGTTACTTCGAGATTTCCACAGGAGGTCTAACGTAATTGTGCATCGTAACTGAAGGTGGTGGATTCATTGCCCATAGAAGCGAATCAATTATATGAATTCGTGGTGCCTGTTCTTTCGACTGCTGCGACGCCATGTGCTTTTCGTGGCGCAGAATAACTGCTCTGGCCAGCAGGATCACCAAATTTCAACGTCAATTGAGCCCGTATTGGACATTATGAAGTGATAACTTACTCGTTCTCCAGTACCTCTAAGAACAACAGCCGAATTGCTGTAGGGGGAGGGGAGGGGAGAGGGTCTACACTGTGTACCGATGCGGCTTTTCGGGCACCCTGTTTTATTGAGGGTGTTCCATTTTTTTTCCTGGTAGTGTGTAGTAGGTAAGACCAGTGAGCAGCTATCAACGAAGCAACAAGCATTTCCGGTGAGAAAAAAAGTGCAGAAAAGATAAATACCTATCGGACGTCAATAATTTGGCGAAAGTTTCAGAGTAATTATTTTGCTTGGAACGAATGTCTGAAATGTGATTAGTTCCTACGACTGCTGGCGCAATAATTACTTCCGTTTTTCGTGGAATAGAACGAATGGAAGGATGGCGACAAGAACACCCTCCACCAATCGCCGGCGTTCACACTAGACCCTGCGCCGGCGCTAATGCGGCCGTGCCTAACGCGGTGTGACGCACCGACGCCTTTGTTGTGTGGATTTCGCGTTTAATTTCCGATTTTAGTGTCGACAGGTCTTTTGTAGAGGCTTCCCGCTGTGTTTTCACCGGGTCGCTGCTCCCCTGTTCGTACGCATTGGCAAACGAAACGAAACGAAACCCACCAGCAGCTGTCACATGCTGTGTTTCAATTAGTCGTTAGATGGATTACAGCGCTTTGCTTCTTATCAGACCCAGATCCCGTGGTACAACGCTATATTTTGGTAGTGAATTTCAGGTTAGTATTGTTAGCTACGTGAAATACACAAAAGTAAAGGAGCATGGCCTTTTTGGCGGTAGACACTGAAGGACAGGTTCAGCCGCCTGATACTAACGTCCGTTCGAGAATTGTGAGCACTGTGTGTTGGTGGGTGTCTGGGAAATGTTGGTGACTGTAATGGGTGAGTGTAGTGTGGCGTTCCTGTTCGACTTAGATGATGATGATGATGATGATGAGGGTGGTTCAAATGGCTCTGAGCACTATGGGACTTAACTTCTGAGGTCATTAGTCCCCTAGAACTTAGAACTACTTCAACCTAACTAACCTAAGGACATCACACACATCCAATCCTGAGGCAGGATTCGAACCTGCGACCGTAGCGGTCGCGCAGTTACAGACTGTAGCGTCTAGAACCTCTCGGCCACTCCGGCCGGCTGCGATAAGGGTGGAACCCGGTGCCTACACACAGCGTACTCTTCTCGAATAGCAGCATGGTGGCCGCCGAGCTAAACGTCCCCATCCAATGGATGGATCACTACCTACATCTGCATCAACATACAGGGTGATCAAAAAGTCAGTATAAATTTGAAAACTGAATAAATCACGGAATAATGCAGACAAAGAGGTACAAATTGACACATGCTTGGAATGACATGGGGTTTTATTAGAACCAAAAAAATAAAAATACAAAAGTTCAAAAAATGTCCGACAGATGGTGCTTCATCTGATCAGAATAGCAATAATTAGCATAATGAAGTAAGACAAAGCAAAGGTGATGTTGTTTACAGGAAATGCTCAGTATGTCCACTATTATTCCTGAACAATGGCTGTAGTCGAGGAATAATGTTGGGAACAGCACTGTAAAGCATTTCCGGAGTTATGGTGAAGCATTGGCGTCGGATGTTGTCTTTCAGCATCCCTAGAGATGTCGGTCGATCACGATACACTTGCGACTTCAGGTAACCTCAAAGGCAATAATCGCACGGACTGAGGTCTGGGGACCCGGGAGGCCAAGCATGGCGGTAGTGGCGGCTGAGCACACGATCATCACCAAACGAGGTGCACAAGGGATCTTCCACGCGTCTAGCAATATATGGTGGTTCTAATCAAACCCCTGTCATTCCAAGCATGTGTGCCATTTTTTCCTCTTTATCGACATTATTCCGTGGTTTATTAAGTTTTCAAATGTATACTGACTTTTTGATCACCCGGTACATACTCCGCAAGTCACTGTGCGGTGCGTGGCGTTGTGTACCCTGTACCACTATTAGTAACTTCCTTTCCGTTTCCACTCGCAAATAGAGCGAGGGAAAAACGACTTTCTATATGCCTCCATATGAGCCCTATTTTCCCGTATCTTGTCTTCGTGGTTCTTACACGAAATGTACGTTGGTGGCACTAGAATGATTCTGCAGTCAGCTTCAAATCATGGGTCTCTCAATTGACTCAGTAGTGTCCCTTGAAAAGAACATCGTCTTCCTCCAAGGATTCCCATTTGAGCACTGGAAGCATCTCCCTACTACTTGGGTGCTGTTCTAACCTACCGGTTACAAATGTAGTAGCCCGCTTCTGAATAGCTTCGACGTCTTCCTTTAATCTAGCTTCGTGCCGATCCCAAACACTGTAGCAGAACTCAAGAATAGGTCACACTACCGCGATGTTCCTTGCAGATGAACCACACTTTCCTAAAATTCTCCCAATAATCTGAAGTCGCCCAATCACCTTCTCTACTACCATCCTTCCATGCTCGTTCCGTTTCATATTGTTTTGCAATGTTGCGCCCAGATATTTCAGCGTCGTGACTGTGTCAAGCTGAACAATATTAATGCTGTATTCGAACAATGTTGCTTTTTCTACTCATGTTAACATACATTTTTCTGCATTTAGAGCTATCTGCCATTCGTCACACCAACTAGAAATTTTGACTAAGATATCTTGTATCCTCCTACAGTTACTCAACGACAACACTTCACAGTACACGGCAGCATCATTAGGAAACAGCTGCAGATAGCTGCCTACCCTGCCCGACAGGTCAATTACGTACACAGAAAGTAACAGTGGTCCTGTCACACTTCCCTTCGGTACTCCTGGCGATACAATTGTCTCTGATGAACACTGGCCGTCGAGAACAACGTACTGGGTTCTATTACTGAATAAGTCTTCAAGCCCCTGGGAACCTATTCCTGATATCAGATGCCTTGCTTCATGCAGAGCAGTTTGGAATTTAATCCAGGACGCTGGATTCAAGTCTGATCACCAAGAACGCCACGGCACCACCCCTCCAACCATCAGCACGTAGCAGTGTACCTGGGCCGTTGTCCATCCAAGTTCTGGCCACGCACTTAAATTACGTGATCCGACAATAATGCGTGTATTCAACTAGTCAAGGTCATTCACATTTTGAGGAACTACAGCACCTCTTTTTAAAAGCAGTTCGGTCAGCATACGTTCCACGTTTTCCCATAGAACCTATACCTAGGCGATGAGAGTCCCAGTCCCTGAATGTTAGTCCAGTGTGTTGAACAGTGTGCCACCTCACTCGGTAAAGTGGCCCAGCGGTTGTACGCGCTTACGTCCGGGACCTCGCTGCTACTACGGTCGCAGGTTCGAATCCTGCCTCGGGCATGGATGTGCGTGGTGTCCTTAGGTTAGTTAGGTTTAAGTAGTTCTAAGTCTAGGGGACTAATGACCTCAGATGTTAAGTCCAATAGTACTCAGAGCCTTTTGAACCAATCACTCGGTAAAACAGTTTTGAAGGAAATTACTATGGGCGGGGGACTCAGAAGCAAGTTGAATAAACGACGCATAAGATTGAAAGTTATTATTGTGCGGTCATTAAGAACACATGGATTTTAATATATGTTAAAAAAACGTATTGAGGTGGATTCCAGAGGAAAAAGATAATCGGGTAGGCACTTACTAGATTGCTGACAGATGTCAAGGAAGCCACTGACTGCAGGAATCTACAAGGGTGGGGAGGGGGGGGGGAGAGGGGTGTGGGAGGTTGACAAGTAAGAAACGGTATAGCTACAAACAACTCGGAGGTACATATTTACAAGTTAAATGGAATATAATAGCTTTTAATAGGGCAACGGTAAAACTTAGTGGTACGTTATTATGGTGTTTGTACATTTTATTCGTCTAAAAAAGGAATGAAACTATAGCAATTTTGAAGCAGTTCGAGGGTTTACAGTTACTTAAATTACTGTGGGGTGAGGATTCTGTATTGGGAAAGCAACCAAAGCGCAAAGCTCATTATTACGACAGAGGCGGTACTTTATTAAGTAAGACGATCTAATTTATGGTAATGATCAGAAATAGACAACTCCACAGTCTATGGTTTAGCGTCGCTGTCTGCTAACGCGTAGCTTTCATGTGATAACTAGGAAGTGACCACTGTAGATTTTCCTGCGTTGGGAAGGAGGATCCGGTCAGTCTTGTGAATCTGATGCAATAAATAAGCAGTAAACCTGACACCTAAGGAGCCATGCGCGTCATGTAGAAAGGCTTTCACGCGGTTGGTAGACACATGAAACGTTTTGTATTACGAGTTAAGACTCCAGTTTATCACTTTTTGTAGGCCACTTACAAACACAACAGTTTAGTACGGAAATAATTGTAGAAGGCACAATACATTGTAATCACTATCCTTCCCTAAAGATGCTTCAAAACCTTCAACATTTATTTCTGCTTCCTATCAGTAAGCTCCTGTACAGAAAATGTTGCATCGGAAGCAGTATTTCCTCACTGGTTCATTTACTACGGTCTGCATATACCACGAGTATGTCGACTTTTTGTGCAATGGTAAATTCCATCGTCCATCTACTCATGACCTAATGTTTGGACTGTCAACACACTGACTGATAGCAAGTCACAGTGCACTCAAGGAACACGCGAGCACACTGTAAGCAGTTGTAACAACGTATTGGCAACTACGCAGGTTGAATGGCACGAATAAGAGTCGGTGTGGAAACTGTGCAAAATACGATAAATCGTAAACGACTCGCACTAAAATCCTGCAACAAACACCACTGACATGCTAATTTACCCTATTTTTTAGTCTGTTAATGTAAATAGCCATTATTCCATTTAAAAAGTGTACGTTTGCACAAAAAACTAATTTTTTTATAATCTGTTGATTGGTTGACAATATGAGCACTCATATACAACCGCTCGCTCACCGATAGATCTGTACCTACAGATTGGAAAATTGCGCAGGTCGCACCAGTGTTCAAGAAGGGTAGTAGGAGTAATCCATTCAACTACAGACCTATATCATTGACGTCGGTATGCAGTAGGGTTTTGGAGCATATACTGTATTCAAACATCATGAATCACCTCGAAGGGAACGATCTATTGACACGTAATCAGCATGGCTTCAGAAAACATCGCTCTTGTGCAACGCAGCTGGCTCTTTATTCGCACGAAGTAATGGCCGCTATCGACAGGGGATCTCAAGTCGATTCCGTAATTCTAGATTTTCGGAAAGCTTTTGACACCGTTCCTCACAAGCGACTCCTAATCAAGCTGCGGGCCTATGGGGTATCGTCTCAGTTGTGCGACTGGATTCGTGATTTCCTGTCAGGAAGGTCGCAGTTCGTAGTAATAGACGGCAAATCATCGAGTAAAACTGAACTGATATCAGTTGTTCCCCAGGGAAGCGTCCTGGGACCTCTGCTGTTCCTGATCTATATAAATGACCTGGGTGACAATCTGAGCAGTTCTCTTAGGTTGTTCGTAGATGATGCTGCAATTTACCGTCTAGTAAGGTCATCCGAACACCAGTATCAGTTGCAAAGCGATTTAGAAAAGATTGCTCTATGGTTGTGTCAGGTGGCAGTTGACGCTAAATAACGAAAAGTGTGAGATGATCCACATGAGTTCCAAAAGAAATCCGTTGGAATTCGATTACTCGATAAATAGTGCAATTCTCAAGGTTGTCAATTCAACTAAGTACCTGGGTGTTAAAATTACGAACAACTTCAGTTGGAAGGACCACATAGATAATATTGTCGGGAAGGCGAGCCAAAGGTTGCGTTTCATTGGCAGGACACTTAGAAGATGCAACAAGTCCACTAAAGAGACAGCTTACACTACACTCGTTCGTCCTCTGTTAGAATATTGCTGCGCAATGTGGGATCCTTACCAGGTGGGATTGACGGAGGACATCGAAAGGGTGCAAAAAATGGACGCTCGTTTTGTATTATCACGTTATAGGGGAGAGAGTGTGGCGGATATGATACACGAGTTGGGATGGAAATCATTACAGCATAGACGTTTTTCGTCGCGGCGAGACCTTTTTACGAAATTTCAGTCACCAACTTTCTCTTCCGAATGCGAAAATATTTTGTTGAGCCCAACCTACATAGGTAGGAATGATCATCAAAATAAAATAAGAGAAATCAGAGCTCGAACAGAAAGGTTTAGGTGTTCGTTTTTCCCGCTCGCTGTTCGGGAGTGGAATAGTAGAGAGATAGTATGATTGTGGTTCGATGAACCCTCTGCCAAGCACTTAAATGTGAATTGCAGAGTAGTCATGTAGATGTAGATGTAGATGTAGATGTAGAGCCCCTGACTGCCAGTCGAATCTGTGAAAATCGCATATCAATAGCACTTCCCATTTGTGCAATATTTGCGGCGCAAGTTTTAGGTGATTCACATCATGTACAACTGAAATGAGCCATATTCACAGATACACGATTCTAACGTGTTTACATGACGATGAAGGTCCTTCGTTAACCAGCTTAGGCACTGATGATGATTCTGTGCTGAAAAATGTACATTTGGTGAATTAAATAGGCAATTGAGAAAGCAATAAACAGTGTTTATTGACAGATTTTTCATTCGTGTCCTACAGTCGACAAGAATAATCCATATGGCTATCATGAACTTATCTGGCGCAGTTGGAGGCATTGCTTTCACACTCGCATGGAACAGAAGATTTTATGACAGTATTCATGTTGCCAGTATAGCTTGACCCATCTTGGTCATATCATAAAAAAAAAAAAAAAAAAAAAAAAAATTGTCCTTCAGTAATCGGGCGTATTTTCGTGGCTATCATGCCACCCATTTTTTCCACTTTGGTCGCTATTTTGCTCACATTCATTGTAAGTGTGTTCGGGGGCTAGGAGTTTATGCAATAAATGTCTCCGAAATGGTATAAAACCAATACTGCGCACTATGTTTCCTTGTATTGCTCTCCTAGATAAGGGAGATTTATCCAGCAGGCCACATATGCTCTACGCTTGCTGTGTCACCTAGAGCCCACCTGTTATCAAGCTGTGGCACAGGTTTCTGTGACGTATTCTTCTATTGTCGTCTCTCGCTATATTACTGCCTCGGTTACTAGTGAAGTGATCGTTTTGCCCTCTGCGCCCGGGACGTCCTTTGAGGGTCCTCTGTTACCGAACTTAGAGGAACCTCGACAGTCTCTCCATAGATTGCAAAGTTGCACGTGCTCGGCAGAGCCCTTTGAGCGAACTTGGAAGTCGACCAAAGGTCACGCCACGTGTTCCGCAGAACTTATCAGCTGCTTAGAGCTATACAGATTTCCAGTTTGGTGTCGTTATTCATTTTGAGAAGTTCCGGGAAACCTCAGGGACCGGGCGCTAAATCTGGACAATAAAGAGAGTGTCGTGGCTGTGATTGCTGTTTGTTAGTATGTGTACAGGGACGAATACTTCTCCGCCAAAAATAAATGCGCCTTTAAAATTTCAATAATTCATAATAAAAATATAAAAAGTCGTAATAAAATCATTATCAAAATAATGTTAACATTTTTTACAGGTTTAATTCTAAGCATTATTCCTTGAATCGGGCCTGGAGAGTTGTTTGCACCAGGGGAGTGAGCGACAAATGAATGTTGAAAGGTGGCTGAATCTTCCGCAGCCATTTACCGTCTGAAAGTGATTGGTATTTACTTCTGAATTTGCATCTACACCTACACTTCACAAGCCATCTTACTGCCTATGGCGGAGCATATTTTTTGTAGCATTGTCACATTCCCCTTTTCCTGTTTCATTCGCGTATGTTTCACGGGAATAGCGATTGCTGACAGGCGTCTGTGAGGGCTCGAATCTGTCTGATTTTATCTTCATGGTCTTTTCGCGAAATATACGTACGGCGAAGCAATACAGCGGTCGACTCTTCCAGGATGGCCAGCTCTCGTAACTGTAGCATTAGGTCATGAAGAACGACCCTCTTGGATGATGTCGTCCAGGATACGGAGTAGCATACATAGCACATGCCTGTTGGGCATTTTGATCACAATAGCCACACCTCAACACGATATCGACCTTTCCGCAATTGGTAAAAGGTCCATTTTAACACGGGTAACGTATCACGAAGAAAATACAGTCCGCACTGCGGAATGTTACGTGATACCACGTACTTATACGTTTGCCATCTATAACAAAGCGAAAAAAGTGGTCCAGTTAAAACATTCATATTTCTTTACGTACTACACTAATATGTAATAAAAATGGGGGTTCCTATTTTTTTTAAAAACGCAGTTGATATCCGTTTGATCTATGGAGGCGCCATCTAGCGGGCCAACCATAGCGCCATCTGGTTTCCCCCTTCAAGCTAGACAAGTTTCGTTCTTTGCACCTTTTTCGTTTGACGCTTATTTCGTGAGATATTTGGCCCGGTCACGATCAATGGACTATCCTGTATAAAGTACAGTATAATGCTTCAAGTATTGTACGAGAGGGTGCTGGAAAGTAATGTCTCCGAATTCTACTTCTTTATTCTCCGTGTCTACATCTATGTAGCCCTCTGCCGCCAAAGGACTTCGAATTGTAGCGTATAACACGGCAGTTTGTAATCTAACTAGGTCTGTGCGTGAGAAACAGCGCGTTTTAACAAAGTTTCCAGTCCGAAGACTTCGTCCACACATGGAGCACCCTATACTCCAGCGTGACAACGCAAGACAACACACGAGCTCTTCAACATCTGCAGCCACCCGACGCATTGTGTTCACTGTCATCGATTATCCTCCATACAGAGGCAACTTGGTCCCATTCAATTTTCATCAGTTTCCGAAACTTAAAGAACACCTTCGGCGACTGCACATTCATAGCGATGAAGCGGTGGAAGCATAGGTGAGGTTGTGGTTACGTCAACAGTCACGGTATCAAATTGGTCTCTCGCTGGCAGAAGTGTGTTCGTGGCCAGGGTGACTATGTTAAGAAATAAATATATAGATATGAAGAATAAAGATGTAGAACGTTAGCAAACTTCGTTTTGTTTAAAAAGCTTTAAGAGTCTTCACACAAAGAATTTGGTGGCATTACTTTTCAGCACGCCTTTGCAGATAGTCTCCCCCCCACCTTAGCACAATTCACTGAAAGTTCATATAAACTTCTGAAAGTTTCAAAAAAGGCCTTACTTTTGGTCGCGTTTAACTGACGTATCACATTTTCAGTCTGCCATCTTGTCGTTCAGAGATCTATTTTACACTTTGCCGTTTTATAGTAAGTTTATTTTACACTGTGAAGATTTTTTTCCGGAAAAGAACTGCCCGCATTTGTTATTTCAGTCTAGTCTTAGGCGGCATTCTCTGCAGTCAAAGCGTGCGGGACGAAGATTTCACACACTTTTTTCTTCTTCAAAACATTATGGAGAACGTCTTGAACTCTTCATTTAGGTATGTTGTTCCATTTAGATTTGTGACATACACTACGGCCGCTTGTCCACTTCTTGACACGGATTGCTCACTTAACTGACTGGTCGAATTCACATCTGTTGTTTGCAGTTGTTAGTTCAAGCTGCCACCGTGGTTACTGCGCTGACCTCGCATGTGTCTCAGGATTAAAATTAGTCTCGGAAATTTTTTGGATGGTCGGCGTATTTTCGTGAAAGTAGTTGGCGAAATAGGTCCGTGAACAGATATGTGTTGATTAGTAAGCCGTCAGCTACTAACCATACGAGTCTTTATTTTCTCAAGCAAATTTTAGTTGAGATTTCCAACAGGACCACACTTTTCTTTGAATACACATTTACTAAATGGAACAGTAAATTTGTGACACGTCTTTGGTAAAGAACCATTGTCGTTAAAGATTTCCTCATTAATACTACTATTATCTCATCCTCTTAAAATAACAGAAAGACATTTGGGACAGCCGTACATATGTATGTCAGATAAAAAGTAAGCATAGTACGTCATGGCGATGCAGCTGTCGCAGAACAAAGTTGCCAGTAGACTCGTGCAGCTATGTTGCTTACAGTAATCGATACAAAATATCGTTCACATGAATTTTTCTGTCGGGTAATTATACAGACGAGATATTCGTGTTGTTCAGAAATGAACTGGATATCACTTTGTTATAATTTGTTCACGCTAGTATGAAGTTTCGTGATCCTAGCAGTCTGTTTAATTCCAATATGTACTTTTTTGAGTCAATACAATTTAGTATGCGTTACGCTCTTCAACCATTAATGTGAACTTTAACTGAAGTGTATTTCTAATAGTAGATTAGTCTTAGTGAACCAGTGTTCTTTATTAAATGCACGTGATAGAGCGCTGAGGTCAGGGGACATTTGTTCCTTCGCAAATGGCAGTCAGTTTGCAGTAGACTGGAAGAGGCAGCTAACTTTCAATGTCTTTAGGCCTCACTACACGCCATGATATTTGTCATGTACCTACGATTCTTCTGGAGTTAAGTGGTGGTCGCCGTAGAATTGTTGCGCAGTCTATCGCTCTTACCAGTTTCTTTGAAGTCCCCAGAACGGTTTCATGACTTCAACGTCACATTCTTCCAAAGACCCCATCTAACTTTGATAAACATCTCTGTCACAGTTTTGTTAGTCTCTGCTTAAAATTCAAGATCTCACCAAAAAAGGTTCAAATGGCCCTGAGCAATATGGGACTTAGCTTCTAAGGTCATCAGTCCCCTAGAACTTAGAACTACTTAAACCTAACTAACGTAAGGACATCACACACATTCATGCCCGAGGCAGGATTCGAACATGCGACCGTAGCGGTCGCGTGGTTCCGGACTTTAGCGCCTAGAACCGCCCGGCTACCCCGGCCGGCTCAAGATCTTACAGCGTGGCTCTAGATTGATTCAATGTCTGTTGAATGGGTACTTCATAAGGTCTCCAAATACATCTACATCGACATCTATATATACAACCCCCAAGCCACCGTATGGTATGTGGCGGAGGGTATCCTGTACCACTACTATTCATTTCCTTCCCCGTTCCACTCGTAAAAAGAGGAAGGGAAAAACGACTGTCTATATGCCTCCATTCTCGTTGGTTTCCTCAAAACAAGCAGACTTCCATATTTCCATTTTCCATTCATCCTCGATAGCTCACTTGTTCATTCCCTTTCATATCCATCCACAAATTCACGACTAAAGTAGAAGGGAAGCTCGTTTTGTGTTGTTACGAAATAAGGGAGAGTGTTACGAATATGATGAGCAAATTGGAGTGGCAGTCATTAAAATGAAGGCGAGTTTTCCCTGCCGAAAGATCCTTTCACGAAATTTCCATCACCAACTTTCTCCTCCCAATGCGAAAATGTTTGATTGACTCTCACGTACGTAAGGAAAAATGACAAAAGCGATAAAATAAGAGAAATCGTCGCTCACACGGGAAGTTTTAGGTGTTCATTTTTGCCACTTGCTATTCGGGAGTGGAACGGAACAGAAATAGTCTGAAACTTGTTCTGCGTATACTCTGCCAAGCACTTAACTGTGAACTCTAGAGTAGTCATATAGATGTAGATTGAATCGATTCTCCGGTTTTATTAAGCTATTGCAAGGCTGCTGGGCTGTAGTTCACAAGAAATATTTTTTCATAACGTAAACAGCGCTCTCCAACATTCTGTCATACTACCACACACCAAAACGTTTTTTCCAGTAGTCTGTCGAAGACAATTTAATATCCGAAGAAACAGAAAAATGAAGACTGGTTCACATTTGTTAATTACTGCTATGCTGCGACAGTTCTGTCACTCCGGAATGTGTTATGCTGTCGTTAGTGGATACCATCGACTTTCCAAGGAAAAGTCTTTTAGGTTTATTATATACTGTCATTTGTTTAATTGCTGCGTGTTGAAGTAGAGCATGCAGTCGCTGGAGACGTTTCATGCCAGGCGCTCATTTAACAAAAAGTGGTGCAACAGGAGACAGAATAACAAGAAGTTGGATACTTTGTGGTAGAAAGCCTGATAAACACGCAATGTAGAACGCACTAGAACTTTTGAATCAGCCACTCTACATTAAACAGCACTCAATAATTTGTAACGGAGCGAAATCACTCTTGGCTAGAATAGGTAGAGTCATACATGGTCCCATTAATGTCTTGACTATATTTTAATTTAAATTGTTCGGGTAATTCAGGGTAAACGTAATCGAGAAAAGTGTTGCGTCTGCTACATATGAAGGAATAAATTTTTTCCTAGTATGCGCACTGCTTGACATACTATACGGATCCGGTATTTGAATCAGGTACTTTACCATTGTAGTCCAATTATTTTATTTATAGAAACCTTAGATGCCAGGTGAAGTGGCGTTATTGATGAACTTACTTATTTTGAAAGAAGCACGCGTAATTACCTTTGTAGAGCTACTACAGGTTGCTATTAATTTTTATCATCTTCCAGTAGTCACAACTCTAACATCTTCCCTCGAGTTTGACAGGGCACTGATCTGAGGAACGAAAGGCTAGATGTAATTTTTCTACTAGTCCACGTCGAGCAAGCTACCAAGAGACTGTTTTATTCGTTTACGCTCACTTATAATTCAGCCGCATCAGTGTGTACTAGTTAACTCAAATTTTGCATTTTAACAGCAACCTGTTTCATGGGAGTATGTAAATCTTGCGCCTTGCATAGCACATAGAGAATCTGTTACAATGTATCTGTGGGCGAGTAGCGGAATATTAAATGAGTTAACTGGTTTTTCCGTCGCTTCTTGCTAAAACAACTTCATGATTACAAATGCACAACATTGTAGAATACACACCATTTACGCTCTTCAAATGCAGTATGTTTTTTGCATACCTCTCAAATATTACGAGGGTGCACTGGAAAGTAACGCCTCTTGAATCTTCCTAAATAAATCAGTTGGTATTAATATTCTACATCATTATCTTCTCCTGCATACATACTGGGTGAGGCAGTGAAACGCCCGCGATTTCGACTCCTGCTCATGAGCGTGGCGCGGGGGGGGGGGGGGGGGGGGGGGTCGTGCGATGTTATGGGAAAGGGGGGGGGGAACGACCTTGAGCGTCTAGACAGGTAGAATTTCAATAGCCATGGAGCGTTGGTCAAGGGCGCAACGTGCTTTTGCTGGAAAAGCATGTTATAAAAACACGGATAGTGTGGTTGGTGCCCAACACGCTTTCCATCGTGAGTTTAATCTACCGTCACGGGCTCCCACATGCCATCAAGGAAAGCTATCCTCCTGTGGATGAAAAACTTTGAAAACACTGCAAGCACGACGAAGAAAAGAGGTGGTAGTGAAAAAACAATCCTGGACCTAGAGAACACTGATCGTGTGCGCGCTGCATTAGCACCAAGTCCGCGAAAATCGGCAAAGCGACACAGCGCTGAACTTGGTCTCAACTATCGATCAGTGAGACGGATTTTGAAGAATGACCTACACTACGAGGCATACAAAATACAGATAGTTCAAGCCCTAAAACCTAAAGATTACAATCATCGCATACGCTTTTGCCAAGCGATGCTTATTGTTATCGAAAGAAATGGAGGAAGAGTGCGTAACTTATAGATGAGCGATGAAGCCCACTTTCACCTTAGTGGTTACGTCAACTAGAAGAACTTTCGGTATTGGACCGCAAATAACCGACTTAATCTTCACAAAAAACCTCTCCATTCCGAAAAAGTAACAGTTTGGTGTGCATTATCTTCTAGTAGAATCGTGGAACCCTCTTTCTTTGAAGATGAACGTGGTAATACAGTAAGAGTGCACTCTGAATGTTATGCTGACATACTGGCAACTTATGGTCTGTCTGAAATCTAATGAAGAAACACTCTGCTAGCAAGATGGTACAGCAAGCCATACCGCCGATGTCTCAGTGGATTTACTTGAACTCGCATTTCTAGGACTGCTAATCAGCAAGAATGGTGATATCCCTTGGCCTGCCCATTCATCAGATTTGACCGCCCCAGACTTCTTTCTTTGGGGCTATCTTTAATGCTAAATCTTCGAGGAAACTCCATCAAGAACTAAAGAAGATCTGAAGGAACGACTCCGACAGGAAATTAACAACTTTCCGTTGCAGATGCTACAGAACGTCAGGGACGGATTTCATCTTAGACTCCGACAATGTGTGCAAAACCAAGGACGCCACCTTACTGACACCATAGTCAAAAATGATTGTTTTAAGGTAAAGCATTAATTTCCACTCATGCACTTAAGATTCATTTTGAAATAATTATACTCTTTTTTGTAAATATATTATTGGTGATTTTTCAAAACCGTAAGGTTTCACTGCCTCACTGTGCATTTTCAGCCTTCAGCCGCAAGACGGCTGCGAATTGTAGCGTCTAACATGGCGATGCGTAACGTAACTATATCGGTGCGTGAGAAACAATGTGCTGTAATCGAGTTTCGAATTGGACGATTTCTTTCCCACATGAAGCACCCTCTCCTTCATCATGACATTGCCACACCACACACGAGCGCTGAGACATCTGCAATAATCCGACGCCTGGTGTTCACTGTCATCAATCATCCCGCCAAAACCCTCCTAACTTGGCCATCCAGTTTTCATCTGTTTCCGAAACATGTAGAACGTCTTCCACGACTTCACTTTGGTAGTGTCTGCCCCCGGCAGCTGAATGGTCAGCTTGACGGATTGTCGCTCCTCTGGGCCCGGGTTCGATTCCCGGCTCGGTCGGGGAATTATCTCCGCCCAGGGACTGGGTGTTGTGCTGTCCTCGTCATCATCCTATCATCATCCTGTCATCCTCATCAACTGCAGGTCGCCGAAGTGGCGTCAAATTGAAAGACCGTTACCCGGCGAACGGTCCGCCCGACGGGGGGGGGGGGGGGGGGGGGGGGGCAAGCCATACGAGTAAATAAATACTTTGGTAGTGGTCAAGCGGAGGTGAGGTTGTCGCTCTGTCAATGAAGACAAACATTCTGCAGTGATGGGTCACCAAACTGGTCTCTCGTTGGGAGAAATTTGTTCACTGCTAAAGTGACTATTCTGAGAAATAAATATGTCGACATGAAGAATAAAGAGGTAGAATGCTAATAGGTTTCTTTTATTTAAAAGGCTTTGAGGTTTTACGTAAAAAAATCAGAGGCTGTACTTTACAGTGCGCCCTCGTGATTTATTTCACAACATCGTGGCAACAGGTAGCACCCGTTAATTGGTAATATAAAATAAATATATTTGGAAAGATGTCCCAGTTATTTTCGTAATGGTATAATACCACTTGAAATTAATAACCCATTTAGGAATCACATACAGTTTTAAGACAATCAACTGTCCAGCTTTACAAGAGCGTAAACATTCAATATGGATTCAAGGTCGGAGACCAAATATTTTCATTTTTTTTTCCACTCCCATTGACACCCAGCCCAGCGTGCGTGGTTAGTCATGGAGTAACAAATTATATCGGCCGGTCGAGGTACACCGTGAATACACTTGTGAATAGTAGTTACTTTCTCGCAAGAAATGCTATGAATTGCTACGGTCGGACATTTGTTTGCTGCAAAGCTGTTCCGTTCTGTAAAATCAAATTAATTATACACCTGTCAAAAATACGAAGTGTTTTATTTATTGCAAAATATTTTTCAGATTCGCGCTTTTGTTAACACACAATTTGATCATGAACAACGTTTGTTGTCCTCGCTTAGGAGAAAGAATAAGTAAGTTTTGCCAACCAAACCTGGAGAAAGTGACGTAAAGCACATAAATTTCCATGTGAGAAAATGGCTATCTCGAAATCATTCTCAACAGCATAATATATTACGCCTGTCGCGTGTTGATGCAGATCTAGGACGCTAGATACTGTGCAATAGATAAGCATACAACAATGTTAGCCGCACGTCACTTTACGCATAGAAAGGCAGCGAAAACAGTTGACTAAAGAACGAAGAAACCTCATAAAGAAAATATCGTATAGCGTAATTGGGCTTTCAGTAAAACACAATAAAGCATCAAAGTGTGGGAGGAATGTTTCATCGCCTTCAAGGAAGCACATGTTGAAACGCAGTAAAGCGAAATATCTACAGGTTTTACCCTGCAATAAATTTCGATAAACTGTCACATACAGGAAGATTATTGAAACCCGTAAAACTGGGAGTCTGCTATCGGGAATGCAATCTCCATAGCTTTATGTCTGTTTTATGAGCAGCTGGGGCAGAACTTTAATTTTTAGGGCGTGCAACGGAGCTAACAGAGTGGACGGTGGAGATGGGTGGCTCTTTATCTGAGTGTGGTGGCCAAGCCTATACACAATTCCCATTCGGCGTTCCGACGTGTTAGACGGGGTACAGAACTTCACTAATGATAACGTTGTGGTCTTCGGTCGGAATACAGGTTTTAGGCAGCTCTCCACACTAGAATATCTTGTGGAAGTCTCTTCATTTCTGCATGAATACCACAGCCTATTCCATTTGAACTTGCTTACTGTAAACAGGCAGAAGCTTATGATAGGAAAGAATCACGAAATACCGGAAACATTCTCCTCAGAAGCCGCGCGGGATTAGCCGAGCGGTCTGAGCCGGACTGTGCGGTTAGTCCCGGCGGAGGTTCGAGTCCTCCCTCGGGCATGGATGTGTGTGTGAGATTGGCCTCAGGATAATTTAGGTTAAGTAGTGTGTAAGCTTAGGGACTGATGACCTGAGCAGTTTAGTCCCGCAAGATTTCACACACATTTTTTTTTTCTCCTCAGAAGTCAAACGTGCTGTAAACAAGTTGAAAGCAAAAGGAACAGCTACAGAAATGATGACTATTAAGTCGATATTTTAAAGCTGATGGATAACGAATTTATAAAGGAAGTAGTTAAAATATTTTCAAGCTGTTTGGTCAGTGGAATATTACCAAGAGATTGGAAGAAAGCTGAAATAACCCTTATACGTGAGAAAATAGCACTAGAAACATAAAGAACTATCACCCTATCAGCTTCGAGTCCATGTTCTACAAATTTGTTGCTAGAACTCTGACTACCAAAGCGAGGATTACATTGGACCTGGCCTAAACCAATGACCAAGCTGGGTTCTGCGCAAGATTTAGTACAACTGACCGTATTCTCACTCTACACGAAACGACTTCCATCTATCTCTTTGTCTTATCTTCACAGACACTGGAAAGCCATTCGATTCCATCAGTCACCCAGCAGTGGTTCAGGCTCTCACAGAACAACGAGTAAAACAGGCCAATACTAAAGTCTTATACGACATATGCAAAACCTCCACAGCGTTTGTGAATGTAGCTGAAGAAACCAATGAATTTCCCATCGAAAAGTGTGTGAAACAAGATGTCTCTGTGTCTCAGCAGCCCTCAAAAAGGAATGTGTAAATTGGATTGGACAATAATGGGAATCCAAATTCTGGAAAAAAAAGATTTGCTGAATATAGCTCTATTTGAAAGTAGTATAGAATAACTTCAAATATTTGTTAGTGAACTTGCGTTAGCCTGAAAATAAACTGCGATAAAACCAAGATCTTGATCAATGAATGGACACCGGACGGAAATATGCCTATTGGAGGTATGCAACTGTGAAGTCTCACAAAATATTACTATCTGGATCAACTGCTGACACGGAAAGGATACCAAAAATTATAAATATTTCGATTAAATTGCGCTGTTAGACTTATGAAAGGTACTGTTCAGTATTGTGAAGTCTAAGATGTCAGCCGAGCCAAAGTAAACAGTTTTTGATCAATGTATACTGCCAGAAATAACTTATTGCTGTGAGAAATGAACATTAAATGAATTCATTGTTAGAAAATTAATAGCAACACGTAGAGGAATTGGAAGGTCAGTGTTGGGCTACACAAAGAGAGAAAGAAGGAAAGTAGTTGAAAATGGTTCAAATGGCTCTGAGCACTATAGGACTTCACTACTCTGATCATCAGTCCCTAGAACTTAGAACTACTTAAACCTAACTAACCTAAGGACATCACACACATCCAAGTTCGAGGCAGGATTCGAACCTGCGACCGTAGCGGCCTCGCGGTTCCAGACTGTAGCTCCTAGAACCGCACCGCCACTCCGGCCGGCGGAAAGCAGTTGATATCAGACAACAAAGATCAGTGACGTAATGGAAAGAGTGTACACCTTGAAATGGCACTGGGCTGCTCATGTTGCTGGAAGAAAAAATTTTAGGTATTCAAAGCAAGTGCTACACTGGAGCCCAATTTACCTAAAAAAACGACGAAGCAGACGACCGCAGGACAAATGTGACAGAGACTTACGAAAGACAGCCGGACTGACCTGTCAATAGGAAGCTCAAAATCGGCAGAAATAAAAGAACCTGTGAGGATCAGATGTTGAGTCAGCGGACTCAAAAGGGCTACCTCAACAAGTGATAGAAGTCGCTGATAATCATAATGACTGTAGACAAGCCTTGGACTCTCTACATTTTTTACATCCACACCTCCTGTACACAGCCTTGAACTCTCTCTACATTTTTTATACGCACTCCTCTCCCAGACAATTTTTTCCATTACCGAACTGACGATTCTTTGACGTGTCAGAATGTGATCTATCGACCGATCCCTTCCTGTAGTTAGGTTGCATTATAAATTTTTCCTGATACGATTCAATAACTCCTCATTAGCTATCCGATCCGTTATCTAACCTTCATCATTTGTCTATAGCCTTACAGTTACAATCCTTCAATTTCTTCGTGTCTGCTCATCGTCGACATTTCTTTCCTGCACAAGTTTGCACCCTAGCCGAATACCTACAGAAAAGAATTCCGAACATGTAAATTTAAACTCGATTTGGTTCTATTTCTCTTCCTAGTCCTTGTCATCTTTGACAAAATGACAATATCATCGACAAAGTTCAAAGTTTTAACTTTTTCTCTTTGAAATTTAATTCAGTTTCCAAAGTGGTCCTTGGCTTTCTTCAAAGATTCCTCAATATACAGATTGAATAACACGGACTGTAGGCTACAAGCCTGCATCATACCGTTCTCAATTACTGTTTCTCTTCATGTACTTTGACTCATAATTGCATTATGGTGCTTGTACTAAGCTAAAATTCGCTTCCTTCAGAATTTCAAAAAGAGTGGTTCAGTCAATCTGTACAGGGTACTGAACTTAAAGAACAGAGATTATATATTACGTATTTTTTGTGTATAGTTAACATGGAAAAAGCAGGAGCTGCAACATATGTAATAGTTGGACAATCAATCAAATATGCTGAAATAAACATTTTTTTCTATAGATCAGAAACCATAAGCAGGTTCCAGTGGGTTGTTACTGCAGAATTCGTCTCTCATAATTGTAACGGTTTGCAGAACCTGCTCTAGGAAACTGTCTATATTCATTATTGCGTTATCTGGCACACAAGAAGAAACAGTAATTTGTGGAGATTTCGATGGAGATACCTTCAAAAATTCTGAATATAAATCAGAATAATAATAGGGTTCTTTCGATATGATTTACGTACTGAAAATTCCAACTCACGTTGCGAGCTAACATCCCAAAGATGTTCGGGCTCACATGTGATTCCTCTTCGTCGAAATGTCTTGACTCAAACTCGTCTAGTGGTTGAACCGCACATGTCGCATTACACGCCGTAAATTAGACACTTGTGACCCTTTGGTTAAATTGTCTGGCAAGTTTTCGAAATTGTATGAAGCATACAACGTTAATTTAACATTTAACAACAGTAATAATAATATTGGGAGATAAATTCACGGCCCATAAAAGATGTAGGCCTCACAGTTGCGATTTGCTTCGAATAATGTTTATTCAGAAAGCAAACTAATAGCGAAAGCGGTCGTATTTAGAATTACTGTTACACTCAAGTATATGTCCATTTGACACAGTTCGATCATTCACAATCTCGCCTCGAAATACAAGTGCGATACTCTACACGAAAAGTTGGAGTTCACACCAAGCGCGCGGCTGCTCACCGCTCAGAGAAAGTCCCGCGATACCGCACAACGCGAAATTTTCTAAGTTGTTTCGCTTCCTGTCTGCCTAAAGACCGACCGTCCGCTTTCGCGTCTCCACCAGCACTGACCCTCTGCCTGCCCCGGTAGAATTTCCCGCGCGCCGAACATCCTCACTCAACTGACCAGGGCAGTTCCCTTTCCTGAAGCCGTCCATTTGATTGGCGACAGCTTATTCTACATTATTTTACATTTTAACATATTTAAATAATCAAAGCTTCACCATTCTCATGTTCTAAATACAGTAACAATAATATCCATTACAGAATAAACGTTAAATTCCTTTACATAAAACCAATAAATTTCCTTCTTAGCTTTGAATGTCACGGCCTTGCACAAATGTGCTTTCTGATAAATAAAGAACAAAAAAGTAACTATTATGCACTAAACTTTACAACAAATATTCTGTAACCTGTTGATTGAATAAGGTGTCATGCTGTCATCGTTCAATGTGTTCTGTGTGGAGGAAATGATGATCTGATGCCTAACTGAAAACACTGATAATTTAAATTTACTATATCTTTTAAACAAATCAAGTCACAGAGCTGATATTTACAAAATCTGTCATTTTAATGATGCACTTCTATATGAAATGTCGATCGTTAAGATCGATCAAAGAGTTCAGATTTTAGCATTCAGATTTTTTGTTACGAAACTTGTTGATTTCACTTTAACAGCAAATTATAAATGACTAGAGATATGATCAGTATTCACGTTTTATTTGGATCACCATGAAAATTTATGAAGTATGGTAGATTAGAATTACTGTGGCTTTATTCCCTGAATTACTACAGAATTTAATAGTTTTCATAGACATTTGTCTTTATAGCCGATCTTAGGTCATACATATTTAACACTGTTACGTTTCCCTGACCACAAACAGCTATTACGCAGTTTCCCTATGATGTAGGTTTCGTCTGTCGCACTTGCATACTACAGCGCTTAGGCCTCATTCATCACAATAGACGCCTGTCAATTTCCCCATCTCGTGGCGAATCTACGCTCTTTGCGGCACACGGTCCTGGATGACAGGGTTAGTTTCAAAATTCCTGAAGGCTGCCCCTTTCGGCCATATACTTAAATGAAAGCGAAATGCTCGCTAACTCACAATGTGCAGTAAGATAACAGGACACTGACTGATAACATTTTTATAGCTAGTACTCAGATGGAAACAATTTTTATGTACCCATTTGTTAATGAACCGTCTAATCATCATGTACAATGAATGGAAATGAGCAGTGAAGCACCTTATGCCTCTAGGAAATGTTCATACAAAGCAGTGAGACTTATTAAATACACCATAATACAATGCTTTAAAAAAATTCAGAGGTGGCATGCGATTCATTATATACTGAGAGATATAATAACGTGAAATTTGTGTCAATGATTGGAAATAGATTTCCTATAAAGTTATCTCTTCAGTCTATTAAAAAACGTAACGCATGGATAACTAAAGAGATTAAATTATCATATGGGAAGAGAAGGGAAATTTATGTAATGGTCGGAATAAATCAAGCTACGATTTCCTTGAAGTGAAAAAGCTACTGTAGTATTTTAAGTAAAGGCATTAAGATAGATAAGCATATCATGACATAATGAATAGTGCATATAATAAGATTAAAACTATCGTGGATATTGTGAAACGAGACACAGGACAACCAATGATTTCATAAGATCCTATCACAATTAAATTAAATGCCGATGTTGTCATTAATAATTCACGAGTTGCGAGTATGCTTAACAATCAGTTTCAAAATACAACAGCGTTAACAAGATTGGATGGTTCAGTTGATAAACCACGATAATAAGTTAAAATGGAATTATAAAAGTTCTCAAAACCAAAAGTCCTGTGTCAGACAGAATTCTGAAGGATTATTCTAACTTGAGGTAATGTCCTTACTGGCATATGTAATGCACCACTAGCATATGGAATTTTTCCAAACACCTTAAATTATGCCATTGTTAAACCTATTTATATGGAAGGTGACAAGTAGTACTTAAAACAATCAACGTCCAGTTTCCTTACCGGTGTTGTTTCCCAAAATATTCGAAAAAATAGTGAACTACGGAATAGTCTCATATTTAAATAAAAACAATTTACTTAGCACAAAACAGTTTGGTTACAGATGAGTTGCTCGACTGAGAAAGTTGTTTATACATTCACTTATCAAATATTAGAAACGTTAAATAATAAAATGTCACCAGTTGTTATTTTTGTGGAGTTTCCCAGGCGTTTGACTGCATAGTTCATATTACAAATTAATAAAAAGTTAAGTTGTATTAAAGCTGTTAAATGGTAGGTCCCCCGGTAAGTGGCTGGGTGAGGTAGAAGTAAGGCAATGACACCTCATTAATAGGCGATGCCTAGAAGAACGCTGTGGTATTTGAAACAACCCTCTGTTGATGGAAACTTTATTTTTGTGACTAAATCGTTATAGTCTCTGATTACCAAGAGAAACATCATTTGCTCTTGTGCAGCGTAAAGAGTAAAGTTTTATTTTTTAAGGCCAACCCATTTGCCTTTGACTGTTACCTCTATCTGACAATCACATCAATCTTCTATTCGTGAATCCTCCCCCCTCCCCCCCCCCCAATCTTTCATCTGGCCATCTCTGTCAATCTCCTTCTGTTTCCCATCTCTGGCCATCTCCTCCTACTCCTTCTCCCTGTCCATCCACCCTCCCTCCTCTCCCCTCCCACCCCCCTCCCTCCAATCTCTTTCCATCGCGTCCTCCTATTCAAGCTTGTTTGTAGTGACGCATGTACTGTTTAATAGTTCAAATAACAGAGCACACACTGATGAATTTTAAGTGAACGTGTACATACGAGGGCCGAACCTGTGTCACGTGTTTGCTTGCATTTGTTACAATAGGATAAATGTTGATGTTTATGGGACCTCTTCTAATAATGGCGGGATAGTGGTTTACGGGTGCTATTTTCTCGTGATTATTTAATCTACTTTCCGATGTGATGTGTCACTTAAGTTCTCTTCAAAGACGATATCCGATGCTAAGAAAAAAAAGGAATATAGCTCAAGATGTGGCAGTTGTATGCCGTGCCATTATCCACTCTCATTTCAGAGTTAACAGACTTGCTGACTAAAATAATGGTTAATAGAAGGAAGCTAAAGGAAACATATAAAGAAAGATGTGATTTTTTGTGAAAGTGAGATTGATGAAAACTACATCGTGGTCCTAGCTAATAATCACGAAGAATTTGAATTTTGCTTTAGCCTAACTGTCAGAACTGACAAATGTCGACAGCGACGACGTGAAACCATTGCAGCACGGGAGAAGACGTGCACAAAAAGTTTATCATGGCGCGTCTTCAGAGTGTAGAGCTGGGAATTATGGAGACTGGCATAAGATTACTAGCAGGCTTAAAATAAAGATACGGCTTGATTTTCAGGGACAGACACTACCTCATTTATGACTGTGTGGATGATTCCAAGACAGTTCAGAATGGAAAGTAAAAATAATTCATGAAATAACTGTGTATTGCAGAGTTAGGAGACATTATCTCACATCTCAGTTTGAAAGTGTCTCCCGTGGGGCCATCGGGTTAGACCATTATATTATAATAAGAATGAATATTACTAAATTGTCTAACGTCACAGCAGATCAGGAAGATTAGCAGTAGGGGTGACGAGTTACTGTTGAGGGAGAAGGCGCCGTGAGTTGGAAGAACTCCAATGTACGACGAATGACAGTCCTCCTTCAATGACATAATAAGCTTTGTTTTTACTCATGTCGAGTTAACTGCGAGTACGTGTAATCAAGTACATTATTTTATTTGTAACAGTCTACACAAACTTGGACGATGACAGATAAAGAGCAAAACTTATGCCGTGCAATACGCCATCACTCCAGCCCAGATCGGTATGTGGGACGATATGGCCTATCTAGTTGTTTATCGCCTCCGTGTTGTGAATATACTGTCGCCGACGACATCTTGGCCACAGTGGCAGGTTTACATTCTTGTTTGTTGGCAAATATCGTTTTACTTATCGCCGGCAGATCATAAACTATTCTAACGTCATGGTCTTATGATCCACGTGGCAGAGCACAAATCATGTGCCATACATTCCAACAGTGATGTGAAGCATAGAACTGTACATTCATAGATTGTAGGCAACTGTTTCGTTCACAGCTGTAATGTAGTGTTGATCGGAAGTAGTTTCGATAGCACAATTAATGCAACGAATGGACACCTACCAAACTGGACGGCACTTCGCCTCAACAATCTATTAATATTTCACCAGGTCTGTTTGCTCTTCATTTACTGGTATACCAATCTGACCCAGAGCGTTGATGTGTCAGAGTAATTCGTATCAGCGTCCATGTAATGTAGCACAGCATTCTGCCAACTGCAGTGCAGGCAAGGGCAGTATCAGTTCAGGGATGTGCAGCTGGGCTTCAAAGATGGAGTACCAGCAGGTAAGGTCTGCGTTGTAGCTCTCTCACGCACTCCTGTTAGGCTTCCGCTTCGTGGCACAGGAAATTTGTCCAAAGGTACATTGGAGGTTAGGGTTTACGCAGCTATTTTCTCTCGATCTTAAATGATATATTTTGTTCCTATTAGCACCTAAAAGGATAAATCCTAATAACTTCAAAAACGAGAAGAATTAAAAATATTCAAAGATCCAATCAGAATATCGCTTCTATAACTTAACAGTTGTATTCTTACAAGTTACTTGTGTTAAGTCAGAAAATTAGCCACGCTATTTGCCTCAACGCATATCTCACATAGGCGTACATAGACTTTTATAAAAAAAAAAAATGGTTCAAATGGCTCTGAGCACTATGGGACTTAACATCTGAGGTCATCAGTCCCCTAGACCTTAGAACTACTTAAACCTAACTAACCTACGGACATCACACACATCTATGCCCGAGGCAGGATTCGAACCGGTTGTGTGGTTCCAGACTGAAGCGCCTAGAACCGTTCGGCCACAACGGCCGTCGACTGTTATATGTAATTTTGATATGTAACGTGTTGCATTATCATGAGTAAAAGAAGACACTTAGGTGCAATTAACACACGGCTAGTGGTAGTCATTAAAATTGCAACACCTTGAAAATAACAAGCAACAAACGCCAAATTGGCATGAAATCTACTACATGCTTGCAATTTCAAATGATAATTTCAGTACGACCACAAGAAGTAGGTAGGAGTGACACCAGCTACATTATATAAATAAGGGCAGATTACGCAGCCGATTTATCATCATGAAACGGCATGTCAATATTACTTGCATGTGAGAAACGTTGTGCCGTTGTAAGAAGGAAAAACTTTCATCAGCAAGTGTGGAAATTCCACCGCGGCAGGGTCTGTGATATTTATGGTTGCTTTGACCTAGATTCCGTGTCTTTCATGCGAATATGAAATCAATGGGTTAACAAGCCCCACGCCACTAGTACCGGAAAGGACTGCCGTCTTGTTCGCCCTACTGGCAGGACCATAAAAACAAATTTTGTACCTTGAGTCAGCAAATAAACTTGAAAATTCCTGGCAGATTGAAACGGTTTGATGGACCTAAATTCGAAATCGGGGCCTTTGCCTTTCAGGCTAATTACTTTATTGACCGGGATACCCAAACATGTTTCACGGCCCTTCCCTTCCGCCACTACCTCATCTCTTATCTTCCAAACCCGGTCTGATACACAATTTTCATCTGACAGGATGTTTCATATCAGCACACAATCAGCTGCAAAATAAATAAAAATCCATTCAGAAAATAAACTTGTTTGCAACATGACAAGTATCTATAAGGACAGTACAACAGGCGTTACATTACATTGTCTTTTCAGGCGAATACTGGTTCGGCGTACATCATCGCGATGGAAATATCCATGTGTGAAAACTCCAGAGGGAATGATTTCTTTCGTCAGTGTGGTACAGGCCCAGCTGCTGTTGTAATGTCATTTGCTGCCCTTGGATACACAACACGGTCACCTCTGGTTTCTACAGCCAATAATTTGAACAGCTAACTTTACATTTATGATTTGTTAAGGCCGGAGTCTCTACACTATTTTCGACATCTTTGTGACGATATCTTTCAACATGATAGCCTGCGGTTTCCTGACCTACTTCGCTACAGTGGATGTTCGACTGTTGCCCTGGCCAGCTCGTTTTCCTGATTCCTCACCCATTGTAAACATCTGGTCACAGGTTGTTGTGAGACAGAGATGGCGCCACTCGCCAGCCACTATAGTTGATGAAGTCTGGCGTGGAGTTGTAAGAGCATGCAGTGCGTATCCAGTAGGCCTTTCGTGCTGACAGAATGGCAGGTCTTACAAAATTTTGCACTCGTTATACCCCCTAAGCATCTGCAAATTGAATTATTTATTTTTCGTGAGTTAGTGTATGCACAAAAAAGAGCAAAATTTCGTTATTTGCTATGTCTCCTCATGTTCCATTTTCAGTGGCTGTCAGTGTATTAATCATTCTCGTCATTTGTAGTCTTCAGTCCGAAGACTGGTATGATGCAGTTCTCCGCGCTACTCTATCCCGTGCAAGCCTCATTATCTCTCAACAACTACTGCAGCCGACACCCTTCTGAACCTGGCTAATGTATTCATCTCTTTGTTTTCTTCTACGATTTTTATCCACTACACTTCCCACCAATGCTATATTGGTGAGCACTTGATGCCTGAGGAAAGTAGATTTGCCTCTTCTAAGTCTGCCTTTTAAAAGAAGTTCGAGGGTCAGTATTGCCTCGTGTGTTCCACATTTCTCTGGAATCCGAAATGATCTTCTCCGAGGTCAGTTCGTAACAGCTTTTCCATTCTTATGTAAAGAATTCTTCTTAGTGTTTTGCAACCACGACTTCTTAAATGATAGTTCGGTAATATTCACACCTGTCAGCACCAGCTTTCTTCAGAATTGGAATTACTATGAGGGTTTTCACCTGTCTTGTACATCTTGCATACCAAATGAATTAGCTTTGTCATGGATGGTTCTCTCAAGGCCACCGGCAGTACTCACGGAATGTCGTCTTCTCCAGGGGCATTACTTCGAATTAGATTGTTTAGTGCTGTGTCAAATTCCTCTCGCAGTGACATAACTCACACCTCATATCCATCTACGTTTCCTTCTCTTTATACGATATTGCCTTCAAGTTACTTCCATCTTTCAGGTTTCCTTCCTTTACTCTGTACTGGTTTTCCTTCTGAGCTCTTGATGACAATACAGCTGATTCTTTTTTCTCCGAAAACCTCTTTAATTATCCTGTAGGCGGTATCTAGCCAGTGAAATATAATTGTAAATCCTATCATTTGTCCTCTAGCCAATCATGCTTAGCAACCTTGCATTCCCTGTCAATCTCATTTTCCTGACGGTCATTTGTCGCAGTTTTGTTTTCTCCGTTCATCAGTTCTTCGATTTCTCTCGTGATATCCAAGGATTTCTACTAGTCCTTGTGCTTTTGTCTATTTGACCCTCTACTGCTTTCACTATCTCATCTCTCAATGTTACCCATTTGTCTTCTACTGAATTTATTTCCCCCGTTCTATTTAATTGCCTAATGCTGTCTCTAAAACGCTTATCAACCCCACTGTCTTTCAATATATCCAGGCCCCATCAGCTTTATGCAATGTCTTCACTTGTCATCTACAGTTAGAAACCAATAAATAGCGGTCCGAGTCCACATTTGCGCCTGGAAATGCCTAGAAATTTCAAATCTGGTTGTGAAATCTCTGTCTTATCACTTTGTAAGCAAACAGAACACAGCATGTTCTTATCAATGGAGAGACGTCTACAGAGGTTAAAGTAACCTCTGGCGTGCCATAGGGAAGTGTTATGGAACGATTGCTTTTCACAATATCTATAAATGACCTAGTAGATAATGTCGTAAGTTCCATGCGACACCGAGCGAGGTGGCGCAGTGGTTAGCACACTGGACTCGCATTCGGGAGGACGACGGTTCAATCCCGCGTCCGGCCATCCTGATTTAGGTTTTCCGTGATTTCCCTAGATCACTTAAGGCAAATGCCGGGATGGTTCCTTCGAAAGGGCACGGCCGATCTCCTTCCCCATCCTTCCCTAATCCGAGCTTGTGCTCCGTCTCTAATGACCTCGTTGTCGACGGGACGTTAAACACTAATCTCCTCCTCCTCCTCCTCCATGCGACTTTCGCGGATGATGCTGTAGTATACAGAGAAGTTGAAGCATTACAAAATTGAAGCGAAATGCAGAAAGATCTGCAGAGGATAGGCACTTGGTGCAGGGAGTGGCAACTGACCCTTAACATAGACAAATGTAATGTATTGCGAATACAAAGAAAGAAGGTTCCTTTATTGTATGATTATATGATAGCGGAACAAATACTGTGGGATACGTACCAGGTGGGTTCACAGAGGAGGTAGAGAAGATCCAAAACAGAGCGGCGCGTTTCGTCACAGGGTTATTTGGTAAGCACGATAGTGTTACAGAGATGTTTAGCAAACTCCAGTGGCAGACTCTGCAAGAGAGGCGCTCTGCATCGCTGTGTAGCTTGCTGTCCATGTTTCGAGAGGGTGCGTTTCTGGATGAGGTATCGAATATATTGCTTCCCCCTACTTATACCTCCCGAGGAGCTCACGAATGTAAAATTAGAGTGTTTCGAGCGCGCACGGAGGCTTTCCGGCAGTCGTTCTTCCCACGAAACATACGCGACTGGAACAGGAAAGGGAGGTAACGACAGTGGCACGTAAAGTGCTCTCCGCCACACACCGTTGGGTGGCTTGCGGAGTATAAATGTAGATGTAGATGTAGTCTCAAACCTTCCGGTATCTCCAGGTCTGTTCCAACAGATCGAATAATTTTGCTCTCTGTTTCCTTGTGCTTTCGTCCCGCACTTTCGCAGAGTCCGCATGGTTATGGTTGAATCTGGCAAGGTTAATTTAATGGGTTGCCGGATGCCCTTCCTGTCGCCACCCCGGTGGATGAGATGAGCGGAGAACAATCCCTGACCCAGCCGGGAATCGAACCCGGGCCCCTTTGCGCGGCATTCCGTCGCACTGACCACTCAGCTATCGGGGCAGGCAATAATTTTGCTAAGTGAGTAAAAGGAGTGGTTAGATATAAAACAAAAAGGAGTAAATATCAGCAAAAGTTCGATGAACAGTGGTCATACATAGAATATCTATCTCTCGCAACATGAGCAGAGAACAGGTGAAGGGTCCGCGGTGGCACTGCGCGACCTCTGACCTTTGTACCGGCGGCAGGGCGGAGCTGGCAGTCGGAGTGGTGGTGCTGCTGGTAGTTGCATTGGCAGCGCCGGTAGGGGAGTCTGTGTTGCCGGCGGAGGGGAGGGAGGGCCTCGGTGGTGGGGGTCAGTCGCGGACTCTTTGTCTGTGGCTCTGCCGGCGCCCAGCGTCAGCGGCGGGAGGTCGCCACTGATTGAGGCTGTCACACATCCCCCCCCCCCCCCCCCAGCTTTCCCGCCCCCTACTCCCACCGCCCTTAGCGAGGCTGTGCGCCAACTGGAGCTAAAGAGACGTCCGTGACGCCGTGCCCTGACGTCTCGTCCTCTCGACTTCTACTGCCAGTTGCGGTGACGTCATTAACACCGTGCCAAGCTCACCGTCACTGCTATCGTTGACCACTACATTTTCCTCTCGCGTGTCTCACTGCGTGGCAGAATATTGGCGTTTGGCGGTTCGCAGTTTTATACAATTAGCTTCATTCGGATACGATGAAGATAATGTTCATTGTAGTCGTCCTGGATGACCCTAAATAAATCACTTGCCTTGATTGCCAACAAACGATTTACGACGAGATAGTTTTGAGGTTCAAAATGTTATGTTCTCCAGCCCGAAAATTGCTTTGATTCAGCTCTACACTGTGTAAATCTGTTCATCTCTCTATAACTGCTGCAGCTTACATCCACAACAGTTTTGATCTCTCTCTATAAATTTTATATCCCCCCCCCCCCCCCGCACACACACACCTCAGTTACTAAGTCGACGTTTCCTTCATGCTCAGATTCAGTACTTTCAGTTTTTTAATTCCATCCCTGAACTATTCTTTTCAACCTTCATTGATTCTTTGATGTACAGGTCTGTCTTACAACCTTTTTCATCCGACTGCTTCTTTATTTTTATTAAAAATGAAATTCCTCTGGCTGTACTTAAGATTTTTTATTTACTTCGCTACTAGTTTCGACGTTGCGTCGACGCCACCTTCAGGCCCGTACACTTTGATGTATTTCATTTTGAATAAAAATTATACCAGCTGTGTCCCACCTTCATCCAGTTTAAATATGAATGAAACGAAGCTTCTTTACTTGTCTTACATTCTTATTGTTCGCTCTTGATGCTTGCACATACTGTACAGCGCAACTTAAAACGGATAGAGAGACTAAAGACGGCTGCGAACAATTAACTGATAGCGGTACGACGATGAGAAATGTACGAGAAAGTTCACAATTTTTAAAGTATTTAATAGGTCTTGTATAGGACTCCCCTTTGAATTCTCCTGTTTTTCTTTCCACGCTACGTTAACCTACTTACATTTTGTCTTGGAGTGAGCAAGGTAGCTCCGGACGGCCAGTACTCGGCTAAATAATTTTTCCCACTGACTCGTATGAACTGTGATGGTAGAACCACAATTACTATAATCTAGCACGGGAAATTACTTATGTACAGAATCCATCACTTTCGCTTATGAGACGAAATTTTTCAGTTATGCATAAATGCGCATGCGCTGGTTTCTGATTCACTATCGAAATTTTGAACTTTCTTTTCCATTCCCTGTATTTTTTATCGACGCAACACTATGGATTAAATATTTATATCCAGTTTTAATCGCTAGGCCCGTGTTTCCTGTAGCTTACATGTACTTTATATAGGGGCATTCACAGGTGCCTCCTGGGTTTCAGAAGACGACTGTGCAGAACGCCAAGGTATCCAGAGAAATGACGCGGATCAGTGGTTCGTAGCGCGTGAAGTGGCGTAGCTGAAGGAACGTCAGAACATATGGACAAATCTTTCGCTCCGTACTGTCGCATTGATGTAGTTTGCGCCTGCAGATAAGCAATCAAATGAACAACTCCCCAAAGTGGTCAGCTGTCGTACCAGCAGCAGGGAGTTCAATGAATCTGCATTCACGTGCTCTTACGCCCGTATCTCCGTGTCACAAACACTGCCCACAAAGAGCATTTGTATTGCGAGGTAAACAAATTTCTGTTTGTGCAATTACGGTCCGCGCCGCATTTTTTTCCTGGAAACATCTGGATAGAACCATAAAAAATGTTTGTATTAATATCTAGGTTAATTATCGATGTCTTCAATTCAGTGGTTACAGAGAGCAGTATAATCGTCAAAGACTAGATAAAGCGGAAGTTTATCGCATGTAGCGTCGGTAGACAACACAGCGATATTTGGCGGTTGCGATACATACTCGTTTGACGCTGTCAAGTTGATATCGACAGCCGGCGGGTGTGGCCGTGCGGTTCAGTCTGGAACCGCGAGACCGCTACGGTCGCAGGTTCGAATCCTGCCTCGGGCATGGATGTGTTGTGATGTCCTCAGGTTAGTTAG
The DNA here is from genome assembly GCF_023897955.1 of Schistocerca gregaria. Taxonomy (NCBI): domain Eukaryota; kingdom Metazoa; phylum Arthropoda; class Insecta; order Orthoptera; family Acrididae; genus Schistocerca; species Schistocerca gregaria. Next base: position 276,476,950 of record NC_064920.1, on the reverse strand, counting down.
GTTTAAGTAGTTCTAAGTTCTAGGCGACTGATGACCTCAGAAGTTAAGTCCCATAGTGCTCAGAGCCATTTGAACCATTTGATATCTACGTCTGTACTATCGCTGTTTTCTGTATTTCCTTCCAACTAGTCCTGCACATGAGACGTAGACTTTTCAACTGTTGCTGGCTTCTGTATGACTCATGGGAAAAGGAACCCCGTCCGCCGTGAAGGCCCAAGGGTACCACCCGGTCTGCCGTGTCATCCTCATCCCTGAGGATCGCCAACCAGTTACGTAACTGCTTTACGCTTTTCCTGCACCTGCTTTTCGACGTTACTATTACTCTCACATTCAGTCGGCACTGGACTTTTAGAAATTTTTATTCCTTTCGACGCGAGCTTTCTTCTGACTTGTGTTTCCTATAATTACGAAAATATTTACGAGTCGCATGAGACATCTTAGTCCATTAATTTGGAATTTACAAAATAATACCGATTTTCACTAACGTTCCACCGAAGGCATAAGGTCCTTTGCAGTCCTGTCCAAGCTCTTCACAATGACATCCGAATCAGCGTCCTAGCAAAACACGTTTTGCACTCTACACCAATTTCTAACTTCACATAAAGCTAATTCGTTACAATCAAGCGCGTGCCCTACATTGCTACGACAAAACCAAACTCAAGTCAAATACAGCGGGGGAAACACATTGAGACCTGATCCATTCGCTTTGGAGTCAACCAATGATTACGCATTATTATTCCTATACATTTTAGCGATTCAAATCTTACGGTATTTTGTCACGAAAGGAAGTTTGACTGAATACCATTGTAACGAACATGTAAGTCGTAACATATTTTCGCGTCAAAAGTTGCAGAGAGGTCCTACCCACTGGTGTCTATTTATGTATGTATGGGCGTTTCGAGCAATCGTCTTCTGAAACTCCGACGGTACTTAAGAGGAATGATATACTTGGAATTTAGTGACTGGTTACGTGGGTTTATCTATATTTCTGTACAGGTAGAGCTGACACGCAAACCTAGAAGTGTGAGGGTGGGCCATTAAGATCATCATCACTAGCAGCGTGCGATGTGAAGAACGAGAGCGGAGGCATTAGATGCCCGCGGTAGAAGGGTTGCGCGGGTTGCATATCGAGCGCGGCGCGGCGCTACGGGAGGCTCGCCGAGCCAGCAGCCGGAACTGGTGGCGCACGTCAGCGCGCGCCAGACGTGGAACCCCAGACGCGCTCATTAAGAATTCACGGGCGTCGCGCCGGCCCCGAGTCCGACAGATCCGCGTAGGCAACGAGGCCGGATCCACCGGCCGGTATGTTGCTCTAGTCGTGTCCACCAACGGCCCACGTCACGGTATTAGCAGACGCGTCAGCATCCAGCTCTTGCATCTCACTCTGTCCTGTAATATGCAGAATGGTGCAGGGGTTGAACGAAATCATACGGACGTTCTGGTAAAATGAGCCAGGGCCGCCTTTGTAACCCAAAGTTGCGTTGGCAGTCCTGAATCTGTTTCTGCTGTTGTGGCCTCCAGTCCAAAGATTGGTTTGATGTGACTCTCCTCGCGAATTTTTTTCTGTGCTAACGTAATGGTCTCTGAATAGCTAAAACCACCTTCATTGACTGTCCCCTCTCCCACACTACATTAGATGTGCCTGGTCTTGTTTTAGTTGTGGTTCATCCTTCGTGTTTCGGCTTCACAATCACAATCAACAGTCGTCTTGGTCTTCTTTACAAGAGCAGAAATATCGCTGGTGGATTGGTTACTAAAGTGATATTCAATGACTAGTGAACGCTCGAAGTCGCTGAGCTGTCCTGGCCCACTGCTGTTACTGCTTCTCTACTGACAACAAAATACTCAAATGATTCAAATGGCTCTGAGCACTATGGTACTTAACATCTGAGGTCACCAGTCCCCTAGACTTAGAACTACTTAAACCTAACTAACCTAAGGACATCACACACATCCATGACCGAGGCAGGACTCGAAGTTGCGACAGTAGCAGTCGCGCGGTTTCCGACTGAAGCGCCTAGAACCACTCGGCCACAACAGCCGGCCAACAAAATACTCTCCACCTCCCTGCCTCTCATGATACCTGGCCTTCAATTTCACATTACAGATTGGTGTTCGGGTATTGTTGGTCAGCAGTCTATATTTACCGTTGTTGACAATTCTCTGTTACCTGACACCTAGCAACAAAAATGCACAAGGAATCTAAGGTGTTAATATCCATCCATACTGAAGGAAGTTTAAGAATTTTATCTGGCAATTAAGATTATACAGAATGGTCATAGCAAGGAAGACAATAGGCAGAGGAAGCTTGTTCAGTAGGAGAGTTCGACAGTTGTCATGCAACGGGTGGATAAAAATATGGAAACACCTCATTAAATTGAAGCTTGAACAAAAATAAAGATGCTAGACTAACCTGTAGCTTGCTCTGTTGTATTTGATCATGAAGGGAATCGGTGCAACGCCTTGAGATGTTGTAAGCGTCAGTCGTTGTCAGAACAGTATTCTGTGGAGTTCTGAGTGCATTATGTCGGAGTTAAGCGACTTCGAACATAGGAAAATTGTTTGGGCTCATATGGTGGGTGTTTGGCGTTCCAAGAGGCGTCGTATCAAGAATTTATAGCGCATACAGGGAAAGCGAAAGAACATATGCTAGGTCACAACGCGTATGAGACTGTGCGTTGAGTGATCGTGGCAGACGGACATTGAAAAGGATTTTAGGGAAAATAAGTGGACGACAGCTGCAAAAATCACTACAGAAGTGAACGTTGCACTCGCAAAGTCTGTCAATAGCAAAACAACACAAAGTGCGCTCAGTAGGCAGGGAATTGAAGCGCGATTTGGAATTCCAAAACCACTATCACAGGAAGACATAATGCCAAAGCAAGAAACATTGGAAAATTGAGCAATGGAAAACAGCCATTTGGTCTGATGACTATCGTTTCATACCGTTTCCAGCTGCTGGACAAGTTTACACCCCAGGAGTGAAACATGGGGGAGGGGTTATATCTATATAAATCACATCAAATAATGCAGAAAATACTAACATTACATGAACAAGAAATAGCAAGAAATTGTTACACAATTGTGGTTAAATATGTATATTTTTAGCATGTATGTATCTATGGTATTCTGTCTTATGCCAGGTCTTGTCATGGGTTAAGCTTCTTCCACTTTTGTCTGTCCTTAGCCAGTCTTTTCATTTCAGAATATTTGCCTCCTCTGATATTGTCCAGCATTTGATATCTTCTTTTTCCTCATCCCCTTTTTCCCTCTATCATTCCTTCTATTCCTTCCTTCAATAAACAGTCCCTCCTCAAACAACGTTCCGTTTTCTCTTTCTGATGACTTTCAGCGTGTTTCTTTCTTCTCCAACTCTTCTTAATACTTCTTCATTTCTTACTCGGTCTCTTCATTTCACTTTTCCCATTCTTCTCCACATCCACATCTCTAGTGCCTCCAATCTTCTTTCATCTTCCTTCCTCAATATCCAGGTCTCCGCACCATATAGTACATCGCTCCAGGTGTACCATTTGGCAAGTCTTTTCCTCAGATCTTTGTTTAGTGGTCCACAAATGAATTTCTGTTTCCTCTTGAATTCTTCTTTTGCCATTGCAATTCTTTTCCTAATTTCTGTTGAGCAATACATACCATCCATTATTACACTTACCAAGTATTTGAAGTTATTCACTTGCTCTATTTCCTCTCCTCCCATTTTCGTACAGGATTTCCTCGCTTTTCCTCCAATTACCATGCTTCTCGGTTTCTTCTTGTTAATTTCATTCCATATTCTTCTAATTTTGTGTGTAGATCATCTAACATTTGTTCCATCTCTCTTGCACTCTCTGCCATCACAACCATGTTGTCTGCAAATCTTATTCTCACCACTCTCCGACCTCCTATTCAAACTCCTCGCCTTCCATCAAAACTTTCACTAATAATTTCCTCCAGATATATATTGAACAGTGTTGGTGATAAACAACCACCTTGTCTTACACCTCTTCCCAGTTCAATTTCTTCACTCATCACACCTCCTATTCTTACTCATACTCTCTGGTTCAAATATAAATTTATAATTAGCCATCTACCCCTCCAGTCCACTCCATGTTTCCTTAGGATTTTCAGCAGTTTGTCCCATCTGACATAGTCAGAAGCCTTCTCAAGATCAATGAACACAACTTACACCTTCCTTTTCTTCTCCAAGTACCTCTCCCGTCACTATCAGTAACCCAATGCCATCTCTAGTTCCCACTCCTCGCCTGAAACCAAATTCTTCATCTCCTATTACACAATTCAGCTTTCCAGAAAGGCTTCTGTCGAGCGTCCGCAGTGAGATATTGGCTGCATGCGTTATCAGGCTCGTTGTTGTATGTTCCTCACACTTTTTGCTGTTCTTTTTCTTTTCTATAGGTATTGAGATACTTTCTGTAAAGTCCTTTGGCCATGTTCCTGCCATGTATATTTGATTACACAATTCAATCAACTCCCTTTCCTCTTCTTTCTCCAATGACTTTAACAGTTCTGCGTGAATCTCATCAATTCCCATTGCCTCTCCATTTTTCATCTCCTTCATAGATTCTTCAATCTCTCTAGTTAGTATTGCATTTCCTTTGTCATCCCATTATTTCTTGGGGCTCACTCACCATTTTACCGTCTGCTGCATCTACTTCCTTTAGCCCATTGTTGTTTCTCTATTCCCTGAATGTGAAATCCATTGCTTCTTTGTACATCAAATCATATTTTCCTTCTTTATCTAATTTCTCTATCTTGCCACACTTTTCTGTCAGCCATTAGCATGTAGCAGGAAATAAACCTACATTTTTCGATTCCAAAATTGTACGTTTCTAACAACAAAACACCGCCCAACACATGTAACTCTGACCATTATTACCGTTCATCTTAGGGTCTCTTACAAGCTTTTACCACCAATAAGTCATTAGTAGACATTTAATTGTTAAATATTGTACCAATAGTGACATATTTGGATCTCCAAAGCACAACTGCCTTGAAACAGTATACTGTCCGTGCTGGCATAAGCTGACTCCAGTACACCATGCGGTTGTGAGAAGATCGATACAGGCCAAAGACAGAACTGCAAGAAACGCGCCGCCGACTCCCTCTCGGCCGCTGGTATTTAGATCGCCACAGCGGACCGGAGGGCCTGTCCTTCGCAACCAGTCAGTTCCAGTCTGTCATTCCATGAGTCACCGAGACATCAGTCGTAGCCAACTCACTTGCAGTCACAGACAGTCGCAGACAGCACAAAGTGGACTTGTACTTCATCAGCAGCGAGGCTAACGTGAACTTTTATGAAGAGCTTGTACCACAACACCCGGACTATCTTGAGTTAAATAATTTTCTATTGTGATGAATAAAGAACCCAATTGATACTTGTGTGCAGTTTGTGTTATAAAAAGATGATACCAGCCACGAAACGACATCCTCTCTTTGCTTCCCAAGGTACGTAACACGCAGCTTATAATATGGGGACAACAAAATACGATAAAATCCAATATGGCGTCTCTCAAGTGTCAAACTAGAGATGTCACCTTACCCAACCCTAATCCCAGGTGTATCCTCACTTTAATCACCCATCATGGCGTATGTGCTGAGTATTCAGCTGGCCAGTACAGAAAAAATATAAGGGTCAATCAAAACCTTTCAGTTCGAAGGCTTTTCAGTCTAGCATAGGTATGCCACTCACGCAAAAGTGCCGTGAGCATTGAGGCAATCATTCCACCGACGCAACAGGTTAAAGATATCCGTTTGGTAAACTACCATGTCCCGCTACCTGAAGAAATCCTAAACTGCCTGCTGCACATCTTCGTCCGACAGGAATCGTTTACCATCCAAGGCCGTTTTAAGGGACCGAAAGCGTGATATTCGCACGGAAGTGATCAGTGGGAGTACGAGCGTGTCTCACTAGAATTGGCTTAACTTCTTCTGCGTTACCACATTTGCGATATGGGGACATACGTTATTATGAAGCAGGAGCACCATTAAACAACCGTGATATTCGACAGACTTGCTCCCCCATACACATTTTTCATAATCCGATGAATGAACAGTTTATAAAACATTCCACAGTTAGTTAACAGGTACTTTAAAAGCCCATCTTGTTCAAAAGAAATATCATAAAACAAAAAAGGGTAACTTGTGGTACACCAAAGAAATGGAGAATCTAAAAAATAAGCTACTGCTGTCGAAGCGCCTTTCCAAAGTAAACGGTTCTAATGAAATTAAGGATCTCGAAAGGGCCACTAAGAAACTGGACAAAGAAGAGTTACAATTGGCGAAACAAAGATACAACACAAATCTCATAAAAATAGTAAAAACCAGTGCAAAACAGCCTGGTCAGTAATTAATACTGTTAAAGGTGAAGTCAGAAACTTTGACAAGACAGTCTCAATACCAGCAGATACATTCAATAAATATTTTGTTAGCTGTGCTGATGACATCAAGAAGTTGATCAGTAAACCCAATGTAATATGTGTAGATTATCTTAAGAGTGCAAACCTAAATCATAATAGGGCCGTATCATCATTGAAACACTTTAAAGAGGTACGCCAGAACGGAGTTCTTAGAATAGTCAAAGTAATAAAAAAGTTCATACAGTACAGATATTTTTAATATGTCAAACAATCTATTGAAAGAAATCATACATTACATTGCAGCACCATTAACATATTCTATAAACCTGTGTCTCATAGAAGGCGTTTTTCCTGATCCTCTCAAACTATCCAAAGTAACTCCAGTATTTAAGAAGGGTATCAAATCAGATCCTGCAAACAACAGGCCAATTTCACTAATTCCAGTACTAGGAAAAGTCTTTGAAGGCATAATATATCAGCAGATGTATGAGTATCTAGAACTAAATGGTATGTTAAGTGCATCACAGTTCGGTTACGCAAAAGGAAGATCAGCTACACATGCTGTAGAGCTCTTAGTCAGAGACATTTTAGCAGCATTCGAGGACTGTGCTCACAGACAAGTAACCTTATGTGATCTGAGCAAAGCTTTTAACTGTGTTGACCACTCACATTTGGTCTCTAAACTTGAGTACTGTGGAATATGTGATAAAACTCATCAAATCATACCTCAATAAAAGGAAACAGGTGTTGAGTGCAGGAAGTCATCTGTCAAACACACTCAATGTTCAACACAGAGTGCCACAGGGATCTAAATTGGGACCACTTCTTTTCCTTGTACACATAAATGACTTACCAGGAAATATAGATGTAAAGACATATATGTATGCAGATGATACAACTTTTCTCTCTGTAAACCATGTACTTGATAACCTTGTAAGTGATATGAAATTGGCAAAAGAAAATGCAACATCATGGTTTAATGCAAATGGTATACTATTAAATGAGGGAAAGACCCAGAATATGTGGTTCAGTCTATGAACGACAACAAAAATAGAAAAACAAAATGCAAAGTTTTTAGGCATCATACTTGACAACAATATAACATGGAACTCTCATGTTGATCACTTAGAGGTTAGGTTGTCAAGAGTTATATATATGTTGAAGAGACTGGTGTTTTGTGTGACATTTGAGTTCGTAAGGACAGCGTACTCTGCGTTTTTTGAAGTTTTTTTAAGGTATGGGTTAATACTCTGGGGAGACAGCAGAAAAATAAATGAAATTATGGTGATCGAGTAGAAAGCAATCAGAGAAATGGCTAAGGTAGATAATAGAACACACTGTAAACCATTGTTCATTAAATATAGAATTTTAAAAGTTATTAATTTATATATTCTTGACAGCATTAACTACATACTTGCTGAACTACCTAATTTAAGTGTGACAACTCAAAGGAATGACTACTGTACAAGAATCTGTACTTCTCTGCTGTTGCCACTAAATAGATTAGCTAAAACTAACAATAGTCATACGTATGTGGCAATTAAAATATATAACAAATTGTCTAAAAGTGCTTCAATCAAGCCTGACAAATTATTTAAATAAAATGTACATAACTTCTTGTTAACTAATCCATTCTATTCATTAGAGGAATTTTTAGAAATGCCCGATATTAACTTAAATATGTAAAAATTTATTTTGTAAAAGTAATAGCTTAAGTGAACTGACGAAGTCTATTGTCTGTTATAATGCTGAATGACCAATAAATAATCTGAATCTGAATGTTTACGGGGCTCTGGCTTCGGCACCGAAGAAAAGAATACCAGCACGTTAGTCGTGTTTAAACACATATGGTAATAACGTTGCCGTGGTTCACGTTCCCGCATTTACCGTACGCATGTCGGAAAGACAAGAATGCCACACTAATCCCTTGCCTAAATGTCGGTGCTTGTATACACCCATCGGAGTCGCATTGCGTTGCATATACGTCACAGCGTGTGAAACTTTTTGATTGCCCCCTTATAGACTGAAGAGCCAAAAAACTGGTTCAACTGCCTAATATCGTGCAGGGCCCACGCGAGAAAGGAGAAGTGTGGTGGAGGGAACTGACGCCATTAATCCAGTAGGGTTGTTGATAAATCCGTAAGAGTGCGAGGGGGTGAAGATCTCTTCTGAACAGCGCATTGCAAGACATCCTAGATATGCTTAATAATGTTCATGTTTGGGGTGTTTGCGGCCAGCGGAAGTTTTAAACTCAGACGAGTTTTCTTGGGGCCACCATGTAGCAATTGTGGACGTGTGGGGTGTCGCATTGTCCTGCTGCAATTTCCCATGTCCGAGGCAAGACACAACCGACATGAACAGATGCAGGTGATCAGACAGGATGCTTACGTACGTGTCGCCTGTCAGAGTCGTATATACATGTATCAGGAGTCCCATAGTACTCCAACTCCGAAAGCCCATATCGATGATGTTTAGCTGAATGGTTCGCTCGCTGACACTCGTTGATGGCTTAGCAATGGAATTTGCAGTAGTCTGCGGAAAGGTTCCACTTCTGTCACGTTGAGCCATTCTCTTTAGTCGTCGTTGGTCCAGTTCTTGCAGGATCTTTTCCCGGACGCAACGATGTCGGAGATTTGATGTTTTACCTGATTTCTAATACTCACGGTAAACTCGTGAAATGGTCGTATGGGAAAATCCCCACTTCATCGCTATCTCGGTGATGCTGTGTCCGAACTTTCGTGCACCAACTATTAACACCACGTTCAAACTCACTTAAATCTTGATAACCTGATATTGTAGTAACAGTAACCGATCTAACAGATGAGCCATACACATGTTGTCTTATATAGTCGTTGCCGACCGCAGCGCCGTATTTTGCCTGTTTATATACCTGTATTTGCATACGCATGCCTATACCAGTTTCTTTGGCGCTTTAGTGTATTGACAATCTGTTATAGAGAATTTGTACACGAGTTTTCTTTGTCTTTTATATAGCTTTTTAATTATGCTAAGAACACATACATAACATTAACATTTTTATGATTCTACATTTCTTTTTCTGTCTAATAACTGGATAACAGCTAACATACATAAAAAATTCACTCTTTGTTACGAACTCTGGTATATTTAAGATGTACGACATATTTAGACTCTAGCAGATTCAGTTTTTTCTTCAGTGTTTGTATGCCGTTTCCGATGATTTTTCACATGAATATTTCACATTTTTACATGCAGATGGTAAAGGAAAGTCTTCTTGAAAACCAGCATCCGATGAGAAATTCTCACCCCTCGAAATGTGATTTAAACGCTACCTCCATTTAAATGTATTGCTATATGAGGTTAAACTTAATACTGTGTACATAAAAATCACTTATTATTTAATGTCTAACGTTAAGTGACGGAGCTCGTAGATACACACGTGATATAGGATTAGTCTATACTAGGTGTTATTCGAGAATCAATTTCAGCTCAGTTCTCTGAAATACAGCGATTTTTTTTTATTCTTGAAAAATACGAGAAAATATCAGTTCTCTATTGGCATCAAACGAAATCCCTTATTTCTGGCGCTGGCAAAGCAAAACTCCGATCTTTTGAATGTTACTCCCCATAAAAGCACTTATTCATGCTGAAACAGAATTTTCTGTCCATAAACATTAAAAGCCGCTTCCAACCCGCTACTCATAGAGGTGATAGCGGATCGCCAGAGTAAACATGAATCGGGATGTTTTCAGATCACCATTTGTGAAAAAGGTTTTAAAATGAAAAGGAATCCGATAGAAACACTGTTGAATGATATACTGTGGACGGAAAGGAGATTTTTCTACTGCTGAACAGATACACTGGAACAGATAAACTATCCGTCTATTCATTTTATTTCTATCAAGCTACTTCACGTAATAAGAGTGCTTTGACTTTATACCGAAATTCTACTTCCGGTAGTTATTACGTACAGATATTTAATGTTAAAAATATTAATTACAACAGTGGATTTTTCTTCAATTTGACATTTATTTTTGTTCATAGATAATATCTTTCTTAACCGACAGTAAAACTACTACTACATACATAGTACATACGCAAGTACTGCATCTGCAACCAAATTAAAGCGTTTTGTAGTTTATTAATTCAAGTTCCCATAAGAGGTGCATGTAATATTTTTATTAGTGACTAGTTTCGATATTTTCATTCGCTCTCAAACCATTACCTATGTTAGAAGGTGCAATGTTGGGAACGTTTTTGTCTGTTTGCCATTAACTTTTCACTTCTATTATTTTGAAGCACACTTAGTGGCGCGTAACACGTAATTTTCTGAATGCTAATTATATATACTAGATATGTGGTAAACTACTTTGATACATGTTCTTAAACTGTATTTTGCCAGCGTTAGTCCCCTTTGTAATTAAAAAATGCTTTCTGGACCCTGGTTTACCTCACAAAGAGGAGTTTAGGTGACGAAATTTTTGTACGTCATCAAGTAAATTATTGTTCACAATGAGACTTATAGAGGCATCTCTGTAGGACGACCACTTAAGGTAGTCCCCTTCGACATTTGGCAAATTAATGGCAGGTGGTTTCAAAGTGCTGGCACTGCTTGTCGGGTACGATTCCAAAGGCTGTAGCTTATCGTTCCCCTTCATTAAACACTTGATAGTCCATTGAATCAAGTCCCATTAATCCTCGAATTCTCCCCTATCCTTTCTGTGATCAGCGGATTCGTCTTAAACTTCCAGCCGACCTTGAGACGACTCAAAATCAGTCTGAACTCGCGTCGGTCTGCCTAATTTTTCCTCTAGTATTTCAATGCTAGCGCTATCTGCATTCTGCGAAAAGGTCCTTATGCGTGATAGAGCAGCTCTTACAACCCCTCTCTGTTTAATTAATTTTATTCTCTCACAGGAATCCATTTCGGGAATAGGTAGATAATAACAGGAACCAAACAGTTGCTCTTACCAGGCTGCAACGGCCGTACAGGACAGTACGAACTCAACAGCAGCGGCATCACATGCGCTGGCTGTTGGAATGTTAGGGGCTGAGTCTCCGATGGCCCAAAGTTTCGGCGAGAGCAGGAGTTGATGTCACAGATTATGATACCACCGTCCGTGTGTGTACTTCTCGATTGTAGAGCTCAGAATACATTAATGTCTTGGAATACTGGTGCTAATAAGACTGTTGTTATAGAAGTTTCGAACAGGCCTTGAAACATTCGGTGGCGCTCACCGACGAACCCAGAATGTGTGTAACTTATACGTAGTCATCTTCTCGCAGTTTTTTACGTGTTCACAAATATCGGAACAAAACAGGAGCGCAAACGTAACTATTCCGCGTGCTGCCGGGAGGACCAAAAAATGTATGTATTTCACTTGCAGGCCTCTGGCCTTGCGTTATTACATTAAAGTTTTCAGCATGCAGTGTGAGAGTACACTGCCCTCCCCTTGTTTCCACTCACAGTAATTAGACCGATGGCGACCTTTTTGATGTATAAACACTTTATTCCGTATTACATTACGGATGCTATTCAGCAATATCTAACAAGTGCACAAGCTGCGGCCCTTGGCTGGACGAGACATGCGTCTACTCGCTGCAGAGTCGCTGAATACCTGCTGGCCGCTTACAACAGCTGACCAGCTTACCTGCGTGCACAAAGGACCTGGGAAGTGCAGTTCCGCATACACAGTTCCAATGTTTCCAGGAAGGGAGCAGTTTATGCTGGACAGTCTAGCCTCCCCAGTTTTTAAAACTGCCGCTACATGGCTCTTACAGCGGCAAGTGAGTTATAAAGCTCAAAACGTCTACTGGCATCAGTTGCAACGTGCGTAATAAGCCAATTTTGTTATGTAATTAGTATCACTATCTTCATTTACCCATACAGCTAAACGTAACTCCACAATATCCTCCAACCGCATAACAACAACTGCCACAAGAGAAAATAAATATAGCAGGCAAACTTTGAATCCAAAGTGGTTATTGTCATATACAAACTACATAGCTAAATTAAACTCCATAATACTCATCAATGACATGACGGTAATAGTCGTAAAAAAAGTTATTAAAAAGCTGGTTGCAATGTCAATTTGGTATTGATACCTTAAACAGGTAATCGAAAGTTGGGGTACCACCTGTTTGCTTTGACCTGTGACGCAACTGTGTTGCATTGTGTTTACAGATGGTGTGTTGGAGTAAGTGGTCGAGCACTCTAGTGTTTGTGAGTGATGCTAGTGTGACATTGGACTTAGTACTGTTTGTTACTCGGCGTTTTGGGAGTTTGTTCTTGTTGGTGAATCGGTCAGTCGTTTTAACGTTTTCAGTTATTTTCTACTCACTTGTTTTCGATTTTGGAATTGTTGGTTCGTCGTGTTGTTAATGACGTGAAATTTAATTTTTGTATTTTTCTTTTGGTATTAGATATGGATCCTACGGAAAATTTACTGGTCGTTCCTTAGTTGCTGCTCTGGGTTACGATATGACTGCCACAACTAAATTTCCCCGGTTGCACAGCCTTGTGGAGAAATCTGTGAAGTGTGAGCAGAGTGGTGACTCTTTGAAACTGACCGAAGTCGGTGTTTCTCTAACCAGGGACGAGTACACACGCCGGTATAGGCGTGACAACTTTACTTCTGTTACGAAATTCCTTGGCACATTAAAACTGTGTGCCGGACCGAGACTCGAACTCTGGACCTTTGCCTTTCGTGGGCAAGCGCTCTACCATCTGAGCTAACCAAGCACGACACATCCCCCGTCCTCACAGCTTCACTTCTGCCAGCATCTCGTCTTCTACCTTTGAGTTCGAGTCTCGGTCTGGCACACAGCTTTAAACTGCCAGGGATTTTCATATCAACGCACACTCCGCTTCAGGGTAAAAATCTCATTCTCATTACTTCTGTTTCGTTTGAGCAATGGAAATTCATCCAATACATGAAAGCTAAATTGTTGATAGTCGCATCTGAGCAAGCAACTAATAACACTAACGATATGAAATAGGAAATTATATTTCTCGTCGAACTTTTATCCTTTTGTAACCTAATGTCAAATCTGGGTGAAGTGAAAAACGTTGATGCACTAGCCCCTAAGTACATATCTTCTACGTATCGAAGAGCCACATATGATTAAAATTCTTTATCCATACGTCGTTATGTGGATGATGGGGTTTTATATTCTCTAAAGCTATCACAAGTAAGTGAAGCAGCAGTGTATCGTTTACGTGGCAGAAAGGCTGTTGGAGAGAAAAAGCGGAGTTCATGCTCAACATCACCAAACAGAAGCCGGAAATATTCCACCAATGCGCCTCTTGTTTTCATCCGCCACCGTGACACAAAGGGCGTGTGGCATACTTCAAAGGAAGCATCTGTTGTCAGCGGAAAGCGTCAAGTGGGGGAGCTAAAAAATTGACGACGTACGCCGTCAGCGTCCAGAGAGAATAAGTTTTACGTAAATTGCCTGTGCCAGTTAAGGAGCCTGACTCAGTTCAAAATACTTTATATCACGTTAGCAGTAAAGACTGCGGGTAGCCCCTCGTTAATAAAGATTAATTTTTTACTCTGGAATATAGAAAGAAAAACTTCACATCCAGTATCATTAATTATAATTATATTTTTGATGACCTGTTTCGGCAGTTCTAATTTGCCATCGCGGTATCTGTAAAGCACATAGATCGCGAATTGCAGTCATGATCTGGTCAGCTACAGTACGGGGGGGGGGGGGGGGGGGGGGGTTACATATTTTTACAAAATATATGCAACGTACCTCGTGTAAATATATCTTAATACACCTGCATCATATGTACAATACGTCGCGTCACAAGATTTACATACGATATCATGCATATTTCGCTGATTACACAAGCTCATTTTCGTAGGACAGGTCAAAAGGCTGACGATCACGAACCAAAGACGTTAGGACTACCAGCAGGTAACGCTGTAGTAGTAAACATACAGAAATACCATCGTAAATTATAAAGCATTTGGAACAAGTTACATCCAAGGAGTAGACAGAAGAATACAGTGTGTACATGGTAGTGTTTAATTATATAACTCAAGTAATACAAACGAGAATATATTGGAATAACAACATTTATTTTTTCAAAAATTTTTATAAACAATTTTAAAAATTAATTTTTTCTTATAAAACAACATATTGTACATCGGTTGTATTACCTACTGCCTTTATAGTTAAATAATTACAAAGCTAGTACAGAGTGGAAAATATATCGCCATTAAGTAATCTTAGGAAAGATATCTCGATATCTATGTAATAATGCACGAAACACATGTCATGATGTATGTAACTAACAAGGCGGACAACTCAGATATTGTATTCTTAAAATACGACATATAAATCACAGAACGTATTATACAGAGTGATTAAAATTAAACTTTGAAAACGCTGTAGAAAGAACAACACTATTCAGAATGACATCAAATTGCAACGGAATACTATCGGAGAAGGGGGAAAACGTATGACAGAAGAAAAAAAAATTAGTGCGAAAATTGATCAATAGATGGCGCTGTGTGTTTCAGGATACGTAAATGAAAACACCTGTCACGCGCATGACCCAATGAAGTTGGTATAAACATGTCGGGTACACGACTTTTTCTCCTTTCGCGACTGGGACGTTCACCGTGACTGTCTCAATGCAGGATTGCGCTCTGCTTGTAAAACTGCATTAGAAGAATGATGACTGTGCACACGTCGCTCTGCAAAAGCTCCGGACACTGAAGGGTTGGTCAGATGCCTGCCGTGGATCTGGAGAAAATGATTCGGAAATTCGAAAAGAAGGGTTCTTTTGGCGTGCACCCTGTTAAGAGGGAGGAAACGAATTGACTCGACGTCAGTGAAAGCAGTGGCCGCAGCAGTGCAGGAGGAGACAAGTGATGGTGTGCAAACGTGTAGTGCACTGAGAATTTCCCGAACATTTGACATACCCGTTAGCGCGGTGCGCAAAATCCTACGAAACATCCTTCTTTGCTATCCATTCAAAACTACCCATGTGCACGAACTGCGTCCTATTGACCTGCCAGCAAGAGACACCTTTACTTTAGAATTTCTTGCTCGCTTGGAAGTGGACAATGATTGGTCGTGGAAGATTTCGTGGACAGACGAAGCCTACTTCCATCTGATAGGATATGTCAATACAGAGGACGCTCGAATATGGGCAACGGAAAATCGAAACGAAAATCAACCAGTACTACTTCATCCTGAAAAGGTCACTGTGTGGTGCAGGTTTACGGCATCATGTATCATATGGCCATATTTTTTCGAAGAGACAGTTGCTTCCGGTTCTGTTACCTGTGCTGTCACTGGTAAGCGCTATGGGTCCCTTTTGCGCAACGACGTCATTCCAGCTCTCCAACAGCGTGGATGAGTGGATGGGATCATTTTTATGCAAGTTGGCACACCTCCGCACATTGGTAATCCAATTAAGCAGCTGATGAAGGGCCATTTCGGAAATGCTAGAATTATCAGCCGCCGTTTCCTTACAGCCTGGCCGTCCCGATCACCTTATCTTCATCTGTGTGACTTCTGGCTGGAGGGCTATCTGAAAGATGTTGTGTTGAGTGTTCAGATTGCAAACATAGCTGGTCTGAAGGCACGCACAGCAGAACACGTTCTGAACGTGACGTCTGAAACACTTCGGTCAGTTGTGGAACATGCTGTTTCTCCATTTCCACTTGTTGCAGAAAACGGTGGACAGTTTATGGAACACGTTTTTCGCCAGTCACACGGAAATTAATAGTCCGATATGATTTCGATTCATGCTATTGTGCGGTTTTTTGGCTCAGGAGAGTTGAAAACCGATTTTTCCCATCCGGTGTGATATGACATTGCCGTGGTGGATGGGCTTACGTAACTAACAGCATCACACCTGTACACCCATGCACACTGAGTAGTACAGTTTGTTTAACGTCAAACGTAGACCATAGGCATTGTACTATTATTCATTTGCCATTTGCAGTCGACCACTATTAATTGGGTCAAATGGCTCTGAGCACTATGGGACTTAACATCTTAGGTCATCAGTCCCCTAGAACTTAGAACTACTTAAACCTAACTAACCTAAGGACATCACACAACACCCAGCCATCACGAGGCAGAGAAAATCCCTGACCCCGCCGGGAATCGAACCGGGGAACCCGGGCGTGGGAAGCGAGAACGCTACGGCACGACCACGAGATGCGGACCCACTATTAATTTATGACGCTTACAGATCCATCTATTGCTACATTTTGTAATATTTATTTTTATTCTGTCATACGTTTTGCCCTTTCTCCCATAATATTCCGGTGCAGTTTGACGTCATTATGACCAGTGCTATTAATTCTATGCGGTTTGAAAGTTAAACTTTAATTATAATCACCCTGTAGATTTGCAGCGGTACAACACACGGTCAATGTGCTATAACATAAGACGACGTTCGAAGTCTTGATGTAGTAAGCATCTAGTTTAAGACCAGATTTAAATTAGGAATAAATGTGTGGAGATAATCTGCAATATAATGCCGTAAATTCAGTACCTAAATAACTGTGATAAAGTTATATACAGCTATTATGATGACATCCCTCGTTTCAATAATGGTTCTACATAAAGGTCACACCGAGACTTGGAGCTAGCATACTCTTTTATGGTTGCTATATTGTCTGTATATAATTTAAACAAGGTTCTACTGAGATGCATTTCCATAAGGTACATTTTACTTATCCGTTTTGCGCAAATATATACCCATGTTTATTTTAAATGCGGTCGATATGCATCACAGATCCCACGATGGATTTTAAATTTGCTGAAATCGATCATCTAAAATAAAATTATAATTAATGGTACAGACTGTTGAAGTGTTTACTTATATATTTCACATTACATTACCCCTACACTTTGTCATATATTTAGGATGTAATAACTTGTACATTATTGAGCTTAAGGCCGTTGAAAGCCGGCAGTCCAAGATAGGAAGTCAGGGACACAGTGCAAGGAGCAAGCAAAAGTGGTAGCGTTTAGGTTACCGGAGACCATCAGTAACGCTAGAGCCCTGCCATTTGCAGACGCTTGGATAGACGCTGATGCAAGGCGTTACAGCAGAAGACGGCCACAAAAAGGCATGTCTTAGCCAAAGTAGCAAACTTGATACCTGCCCCTCAGAACCGCAACTTCAATGTGTTTACGCTGGTTAGAGTGGTATAACAGCGGTCCACACTGCCAAAGAGCTCAGGGCGGGTCAAGTGACGTAAAATACTGGCCATAAGAGAAACAACAGTGACTTTTAACTTTCAGCTGAACGGTGCTGCTCCCGAATTTGGAGTTTGTTGCTGTGAAGTCTAGATACATCTCTACCTACCGAGTAGGAACAGGGAAATAATGTGAAAGTCGTAAGACAGAGGCACCCTGGAGGTGAAGAGCCACTTATCAGTCTGGCTGAAGCCTGTGAAGTACTGGTGAGTTGGTGAGTCGACCACAGGAAGGGAAGAAGAGTGTGCCACCACAACTATTTAAAAAAGCCATGATTTTTTATTCAGACAGAGTTCTCATTCAGCTCATACGGACGCCAACTCTGTTTGCAGTCAATCTCGGTAAACTCTGAGAAGTCTCTTTCTCTCTCGTGGTGTGATACTCTCAAAGTTTGAGCTTAAAATGCAGCTAGTGTTCGCTGCTCCTGTTAACACTGACTTCACGGTCTCAGTCACTGACTTCTATTGTGCAACCAGTGGCACCCTTTGCTTTTTGTAATGTTTGGGCAGCAACAGCAGGCCGATACAGACGCAACAACAGAGATGTAACCGATTTTTTTACTTTTACGAGTTTCTAACCAGGGACAAATTTTATAATATCATCTGTGTGCTTTAATAGTTTAGTTTCTTGAGTTTCTGCATTTTAATTTAATAATGAATAGCCACAGTTTGCATCTGAAAGTAAACCGATTTTGTGACATATTACACGTTTCTAATAGGGGCGAATTATTTATTCATCTGACTGCTTTCAGTAGTTAGGTTTTTGAATCTCTGCGTATTAATCTAATTTATTAGACACAGTTCCTGCGGTTTTGTCACCTTCTACATTACACTTCCGCAGCATGCGCCGATAGTCCATTTATTGGGGTAGTTGAGTTTTTTACAGTCTTTAGAATGGATAGGGACTGTGATTGTTCTGTGCAAATGCGAGCCGAGTTGGTGACACTTCGCTCTCAGCTCCAGGCTGTGATGGCTTCAGTTACACAACATGAGGCTGCAGTCGATGGCACCACTGTGTTGGCCAGCTGTGGGGATCTAACAGATGTCCAGCATGTCAGAGTCCTCCTATCTGTCCTCGCTGGTGACCAGCTCAGTTACTGATCACACTGAGGTTGACCTCACACCTGTGGATGAGTTGGAGGTCACCCCAGGGTGTAGCAGGCGGCGAAAGACCTCCCAGGGGGCCGCATTAAGGCCCCCCAGTTAGTCTGACAAACATGTTCCAGGCGCTGCCTGTGGCTGACACGGTCGCTGAGCCAGATGACGACAGCTGTCCTGTTTCAGTGGAAACCTTTCAGCCTGAAAGATCTGGGCAGTCACAGAGGGTGGGACTATTGATAGTTCCAAGCTCCAACATGAGTTGCATTATGGGGCCCCATAGGGACATGGCTGCCAAGAAGGGGAAGAAAGCCTTTGTCCAATCCATGTGCGTACCAGGTGGAGTCATTCCAGATGTGGAACGGGTCCTCCCAGATTCCAAGTAGGACACCGAGTGCAGCCAACTCCAGGTGATGGCTCACACCGCTACTAATGATGTGTGTCACTTTGGATCAGAAGAAACTGTGTCTGGTTTCGAGTGGCTAATGGAAGTGGTAAAGGCTGCTGGACTTGCTTGCAAGATGAAAGCAGAGCTGATCATTTGTAGCATAGTCGACAGAACTGACTGTGTACCTCTGTTACTGAGCCGATTGGAGGGTCTGAATCAGAGGTTCAGGTGATTCAGTGACCCTGTAGGCTGCAAATTCCTGGACTTACGCCGTAGGGTGATTGGGTTTCAGGCTCCGCTGAATAGGTCAGTTGTCTACTATACGCAGGAGACAGCTAAACAGGTAACAGGTTAGAGCTTCTCGGGGAAACACAAAAAGAGCTTCAGTCACAAAGGGTGCAGGCTGAACACAGGGAGAACTTAGATAGAGGAACTATCGGTATAACAGTGGTAAACCGTTAAATTTGTGTTGGTAAAGTATCAAACGCTAATACAAAGCACTGATGCTCAAATCGTTATAGCCGGAGCAAGCTCAGCCGAAATTTTTTGAAGAACCTAGCGATGTTCCGAAAGGATAGGCTAAACACAGTTGGCGGTGGCGTGACTATTGCTGTTGGAAGTAGTTTACCTTGTCGTGAAATTGAAGTAGATATTTCTCTTGAATCGGTATGGGCAGAGGTCATTGTTGACAACTGGAATAAAATAATAGTTGGATCCTTTTATTGACCTGCGAATTCAGATGACAGAACTGCTCAAATGGTCAAAGAAAATTTGAGTTTGATTTCAAACTCGTACCTGACTCATACGATTGTAGTTGGTGGTGACTTTAATTTACCCTCAATATGTTGTCGGAAATACATGTTTAATTTCGGAGGAACGAATAAAATATCATCCGAAAATGTGCCAAACACATTCTCTGAAAATGATTTCGAGCAGTTAGTTCCGAAGCCCACACTAATAGTAAACGGTACTGAAAACACACTTGTCCTCTTAGCAACAAATAATCCTGAGTTCATAACGAGCATCAAAACGGTTACAGAGAATAATGAACACAGGTTGTCGTGGGGAGATTAATTGTTGTAACCCCGAAAACAAAATTGTGTTTTGCTAAAGGCGGACACTATCAAAAAACATGCACTGTATAATGAGCAGAAATGTTTAGGAGCGTAGGTAGCTTTCTTACAAAATTACACATTTGAGCGGAGTTACTCGTTTCGTAAGCGTGCAGGAAAAATAAACGGTAAAGTACCGCTTTACTGGAGCCATCACGAAAGAACACTGTTCCGTTATCTTGTGAAGATCCTGGAATCGAAAAAGTTCTCTTCACTTAGTGTCATGCACTCCTCGCAAAGATTCCTCCACGAATCATTTTGGCAGAAACCTGTGTCTGAACATCCATCACTGGTCTGCCAGTTCAAGGGTACAGGATATATTGAGGAACGTCACGAAAAGTTTGCAAGAACTTAAGAAAGTGGTTACCTACTAGACGAGCGCATCGCATCGACTTGCAGCTGCTTGATATGCGGGAGGTGACAGGAAATTACAGTTTTCTTGTGCAGCGTCAATATCACGTTCCGGCATATGTAGATGCGGTCGGCTGCTTTCCGAAGCTGATACAGTGCCGACAAAGAAGAGCTTCTGTTCCTTCTGAAAGACAGTCAGTTGTCTTACACAGAGACTACCGAACTTTACCATTCATCTCCTACACAAAACCGGAGTGCTAACCGATACTACAACGCAACAACAATTATTCGTTAGATGATTCTTTGAACAAATGCATTAGTAACGTGTGAAAGATAAACGTGTTTATCAACCTCTTTGATACAAAGCCATCGATAGACGGCTATCTCATGACATTCTTAGCGTTCTGTCACGAAAAACATACCGTTCCTTAATATGCTCACTGGACAAAAATTAGAGAACCCGGTGCACAGGCACAGGGCATAAGGACGTAGCATCGCGTTTGGCCGTTCCTATGGTCATACGGTGTGTAAAGTTGCTGGATTTTTTCGTGTTTCGCGGGGGACTGTACAACGTGTCTCCTAGAAGTGGTTAATACACGTGTGCACGGTAGGACGACGTCAGAATTGGGGTCGGAAGAAGATCGTACTGCGAGGGACTGGGGACGCGTATCACGGCTTGTGAATCAAAATTGCGTCCAAACCCGACAGCAATAGCCCGCCGGTGTGGCCGAGCGGTTCTAGGCCCTACAGCCTGGAACCACGTGACCGCTACGGTCGCAGGTTCGAATCCTGCCTCGGGCATGGATGTATGTTATGTCCTTAGGTTAGTTAGATTTATGTAGTTCTAAGTTCTAGGGGTCTGATGACCTCAGAATTTAAGTCCCATAGTGCTCAGAACCATTTGAACCGACAGGAACTGATCAAGGCAGCGACTGAAGATCCATTCCAATCAGTTTGCGAGAAGACATCGGGACGGGAACGGCATATAGCGAATATTTATAGCCAATCACCTTGCAAGATAACGCTGCTCACAAGGGGACATAAAGACGATAACAGCAAAGTTTATGGAGCTGGAAGAATATGACTTGTTTTGTAAACACTCCCTCCTCCATCATATTACATCTTGACTGACCTGCAAAATCACCAGACTTTAACCCCATTCAAATTCTTTGGGACATGTTGGAACAGTGCGAACAGCGCCGAATCAGGCTCCCAGCAATTTGGTGGAACTGCTCGGTAACTTCCTAAGCCAGCGACTTAACCTAGTTGCGACAGACGTGCACTAAGTTGTGGATTCACATCCTAACCGAAACCAGGTGGTATCAAGTGCAGGGCGGATGGGAAGGGAGGGGGAGAATTACTTGGTATTAAATCACGCTCGTAATGATTTTTATGGGGTTGACTACTTATTTGTGCGCACTTCTCCTTCATTATACCATTAGTAAAAATTTTTAACCATGAAATTTTCCTTTTTCATTAGCATACCATTTTCAGTTCTGTGTCCTTATCGTATCGTATAACGTGTAGAGCGCTAGCTTGCGTTACTGGTGAGGAGAATGGGGTGGGGTGGGGGGGAGGGGGGTTCGCATCACATCCGGATCGAATCAACACGGTACATGGTTTTCCACATTCGTTTAGGCTGAACTGGTCTCGAATCTCCGCTTCAGAAAATATGATACAGTTAAAACACAACTGCCCACTACAAGGTAAACTGACGACTACGGCGACATCAAGGGCATGGGACTCAAATATGAAATACAATAACACTAAAATTTACTAAATAATGTTAATGGTGAACCCCATACGAGAGATAATCGCTAGGAAAGTGAGAATCATTCTGGGTTCCTTGACTTCTATGTGGCTTTTAGCTTGTAAAATTACGCTATTTTAAATTCCTAGTTCTCGTGGAACTGGCTTCACAATTATAGTTACGTTTTTTTCATATTCTATGAAATGGATCAATTAATTGTGAGTAACTCTAAGTCATGAGTATACTGCGAGGAATAACTTATAATGGTGGAACCAAACAGAAAACAGTGAAGGAGAGACATGAAGAAATTGAGATGAGTGAGTCACCTGCGAGCAGACCTTGCACAACTGACCACGTAATTTCTGTGTATTCCATGGAACGTAAATAATTACAGCATAAAAAAAGTGTTCGCACTCGATGAAGTAGATGAGAATTAATACAAACTGGCAGCTATTTCTTAAAAATGTGAGTCGTGTAGAAGACAACGTTTCTGTACCTTATTAAATTCTGCAGTGTCATTTGTACCAGTACCTTAATGACCAACTTATTAACAATTAATAGCGCAAGCTAAACGCGTTCTTTATATTTGCGAAACCAAAGCTTCCCAGTATGATAAGACTCATTATTATCGAAGTATCAGCATATTTGGTAACCTTGTGCAATGTTAAACATGTAAAACCTTAGCGTTATGATAGTTTTGTTTCTTCCCTACAGACTAATGACAAATTCGAAACCAAAATCATGTCTCGTACAATGATATAATTCTACAGATATCTTCAGTGGTATGTGTGGTTACTATCTGAAAGTGGATAGCGAACAGAGTTAAGAGTAATATATTAATAATAAATATGATTTTTGCTGAAGTTGTACTGCATGAACAATGAACATTTAAGAAGCAGTCGACAGTCTCAATTTCATTTTTTGTGGTGTTGTAAACGAGAAAAGTTCATAGCAAGATTGAATTTATTTGTAAGTTTGCTGTTGTTGTTAATTGATATCTTTCTGAAAAGCTGCATGAATATTGTCTGTTTTTTTTGCGCACTTTTAGCTATGCTGTATCAAGACGTCTACATAGTTTCCAATTGTTACTTCCAATGTTAAAACTTGAACGTACGATTATGAGTTTTAATGTGCAGATTAAGACAGAGTCTTACATTTTTAAATTTTTCCAATAAGTATATAAGATACTGAAATTGAAATTTCTGTTTCCCTTAAAAGTTGTTCGAAGGGTTAACTGTAACTGAGTAAGTGACCGGTTTAGCCGTTAAATAATATAGCTTATTAACATGATTCATGTAAACGAGTTGACTGAGAATTAGATCGAATGAGGCACTGCATCAAACACACTTTACAGATACTAGGCGTACCCAGGTCGGGTGCCGGCGGTGCTGTATTGAAATGCTAACATTCTTTATAAGCTTCACCTCCTCACCCACCTCTCGGTGTCCATAAATTACTCCCTCTCTCTGTTCACCTCACCATCCCTTCTCTATCCATCTCTTCCTCCCAACTTTCTCTGTCTTTTCATCTCATCTCCCTGCCTTTGTCCAGATCATCCACTCCTCTCTCTGACCATATTTTTCTCCCCCATCCCTCTGAGGTGCCCAATGCTCCTCTAAACCTTCCAGCCGCCTCATGAATCTTCTTCCCTTCTCTCTACCCCTTTCTCTGTCCACCCCCTTGTCTATCCGCCTCAACCTATCCCAAACTCTGTTCATTGGCATGTGTAGCCCCTGCAAAACAGTTGAATAATGCAGTCCGATACTACTCCCACAACACATCTGTCATGTAGTGAAGATTATCTGGAAGGGCCTGCAAAACCGTTTCCTGCCCCTTTCTTGATATGGCAGGCCAATACTATTCCATCAGAAAGTGCTTGTTGTGCAGGGAAGCCTTTATACCTGGGGCTGGAAGCAACATGTTTTTTTCCTTATCATCGCTCCTGTTGCAGCAAGGTGGTTATAAATCCTACAGTGAAGATACTGGCGAGGTCTGCTATTTCTGTGCCAGATATGGTGGAAATCGATCCAGGGGTTTGGGAGGAGATCCTGCACATACACACATACACTCTGCTTTATTATACACATCTCAGGTACAACATTATGACCACCGACTTATATCAATATAAACCCACACAAGCAAGAGCAGCGTCATCTGGCGAGGAATGACTGTTAGTCAGACACATTTATGGTGCATTTAGTATCAGTGATCATGCTCTCCATGTGTAGAATGGGAAAAGTGCTCAATCTGAGTATTACCAACGGCAGATTGAGATGACCGGGAGGATCAGCAAGAGCATTTTGGAAACTGGATGGTCGGGTGTTCGAGGAGTGCTGTGGTGGTGTTTTCAGCACATGGCGAAACCAAGGTGAAACCACGTCCAGATGTTGTGGGGTTGGGCAGCCAACCCTCATTACAGGTGTTGAACGTCTTAGGCTGGGCAGACTGATAAAACAGGATAAGTGTCGAACTGCAGTCCAACTAACGTCAGGCTTTAATACTGCGCAGAGTACAAGTGTGTCTGAATATACAGTGCACCGAACTGCTCTTAATGACGGACCTCAACATCCGACGACCTATACATATGCCAATGTTAACACCGCGACGTCGGCAGCTACCACTGAAATGGGCACGTGACCTTCGGCAGTGGACGGTGGCACAGTGGCCGAGCGTTGTATGATGTGATGAATACGGATAGTTTCTTCATTATGTCGATGGGAGGGCACAAATCCGCCGTCTTCCAGGGGAGCAGCTCCTTCGCTCCTTTACTGCAAGATGGAGACAAGCTGGCGGCAGCTCAGGGAAACATTCATGTGGGCGCTGATAGGTCCAGTGGAGCTCGTGCAAGGCACCATGACGGCCAAGTAGTGTGGTACACTCGTTGCAGACTACGTACACCCCTTTATGAGGATCGTGTTTCCTGACGGCAGTGGTATTTTCCAACAAGATAATGAGCCATGTCACAATACCAGGAATATGAGTGAGTTGTCCGAGGAACACAGAGGCGAGTTCCAATTGATGTGCTGGCACCAGATCTGAACTCGATCGAGCATTGAACATGATGTCAGAGCGCATCACCCCCTTCCCCGGAATTTATGGGAACTGGGTGACTTGGGTGTGCGGATATAATGACAACTTCCTCCAGCGACCTACGAAGCCCACACTGCTTCCATGCCACGATGCGTTGCCGCTGTTATCTATGCCGAAGGTGAAAATACTGGCTGTTAGGTTGGTGGTCATAATGTTCTGGTTGATCCGTGTATAAGACTATATAACACCAACAACTAGTTTTTAACGACAAATTGACTGAGGAAGATTTTGTACCTGTAAGTGACAAACAAAGGGAAAAGTTCACGTACTTCTTGCGATAAGATGGTTAGTCTTGAAATTGGGGAAATTTGTAACTTTTAATATTACGCTGCAGTTTACTGTACATTAGAATGCTTCTGCGTTGCAACACTTCGATATAACAAGGGTCTCAAAATGGGTTAGAATGTAAGGATCTATTGCACCACGAACTTTACCGGTATTGGAGTACCACTTGAGGGCGAACAGTTTCAGTTGCGATCACACATTAAGTGAATAAAACTTAAGAAATAATTTCACACAATCAAATATTTCACATATTGTCGAAGCCATTTCGAATCTTTCATTCTCTCCCAGGAACTAAGTCATTGGATTGTACCACGAACCACAGCAGCTTAGAGTTTCTTGAACTGTTCCATCCGCCTTGGTACTGTTTTTAGTCTGTTTCCTGGTCTATCACACACTAAGCGTCTTAGAACGTTTTCACATACGTAAATACATATGTTTGCAGCATCAAAATGTGCGATGGAACACGCTGCCAAGCTAGTGTATAACTCGTGTCTCTAATCTTGTACATTTCAGTGCAGATATCGTGTGTCTAATTAAAATTGTACAACTAACAAAATTAGTAGGCAGTATGCCATGACGTTAAGATATGTCACGAGGTTAAGATATGTTACTAAAGCACAAAATAAAGCTCGATTTAGCAGCAATCGCCATACAGAAGTTTTTTTATGAAAATGCTGCATTTTTTCTCTTTCACATGAAGTACATAATCATTTCCTTCCTACATCTATTCACCCTAAAACAAAGCACCACCACCTTGTTTGAAGTTGGGTAAGAACAGCTTTCACCTTCAGCGAATCAAAACTGTGTACGACGACTTAACCCAGAATAAAACACATTAACAGCAAGATAAGTTCTATCCTCTTTGAGCTTGGTGAACGGCGTATTTAAGACAGAATAATGCGCGTTGGCAGACTTTTGGGCCATTACCTAACACTAGAATAGATCTGATGTTTGCATGACGTTCTACCTTTCATGATCAAGCTGAACATTTAACATGCGCGAAATTAGGAAACTCTGCTGACCTTGAAGCTAAGAAACAAGGGACAAAACAACTTATAACCAATGGACATTATGTCAAAAGGAGCCTGTCAAATGATCGTCTGCCGCTGAAATATAAAAAACACGTTAAAGAAAACCTATAAGTTAGCAAGTGAAAATACTGAAGACTCACTTTCCTAAATAATCTTTTCCGTAATCACTCATTCGCAGGAGACGAAGTCAGTATCCGTAGAATCTCGTTGTGAGTGTACATATCATTCACAACTCTAGTCGAGTTTCCAAATAAAACTTGCAAGAAAATAAAACTACACGTACTTTCGTTTGTTGCTACACACAAAGCGTATTATTTAACTTAAACATGTAATGCATACGCGTGTAAACAGTTTTCCCTTCACAATGATTTTGTGACTCGTTTCTAGTTGCATTAACACCTTGCAATCTATCGGAATGGTTATTGGAGTGTGCACCTTTCATAGTCTGCTGAGAACCGAAGCGGATAGGTTTAGATATATTATACACATCCACACAGCAATACGTTTAATTTCATTTAAAATATTTTCATAATGGCTTTTCAAACGCAATAACGTGACAGATGTGAAGTGCTTGGGTTTGTGTTTCTTCACGCAGACAAAACCCGGAAAACTCGCTCGTTGCTGAAGACCTTTGAGCAACCCACTTGACATTTGTCTCTGTCGCTTTGTGTGCATTTCAAAGTTCAATAGGCAACAAAACCCGATTTCTCCGTAACAGTCGTGCGGCAGAACATTTCTGTTATTACTCACTCCAACACCTTCCTTCCTGATGGGTTTAATTTGTTGTTCGTGTATTGATCTTTTTCAATCCACAAATGGTATTAAAAGAGAATCACGAAAGTCCGCCCAGTGTTTATCAAAATTTTTGTAGCAATATGCAGAGTGTTTCAGAACGAATAGAAAATATCTTGGGTGTGGTAGACCAATTCGAATAAAACAGTGATATGTGTCTAACTTTTACTGGTTATAGAGAACAGCTGTTAAAATGTAATTAAAAAAAATCACTCATAGAAGAAAGTAAAAGAAGGTGAATGATTCAGGTCAAAGGTATTTTCATGAATTCCACCTTCGACTTGAATGTACTTTCGAATTCTCTTGACAATACCACGTGCAAATCTTCTGACGTCGTCTTGATGGTATATTGTGATTACAGCACTATTCTTAATACGAATGGCAAATTCGTCTAGTCTACATCAATACTCAACTAGCCACCTAACGGTATGTGGCAGTAGGTACTTCTGGTCCACTAACTGGTACCCTCTTTACAGATCCACCCACAATTCGTGTACTGGGTGACAGCCAGTCAAGAAACATTTTACGGAATTTGTTAAAAAAACTTTATTTCAAAGGCCCAGGCAAATCTTTCTCTCTTTTATCCCAGAGCAACTTCCGCTGTGCCTATGTGACACAATCACCTGCCTGTCAGAACCAAGGCAGTTCTTCCAGTTAAATCTGCTGACAAGAGACCCCTTCAGCCCTGTGCTGAGGTCATTAGCGAATTCACGCCATCGGTTTTAGCCAAAAGCGTGCGTGGGATACAGGTCACGTGTGTGGACGCTGGAGGATTCTGCAATGCAGAACACAGATGCTTCGCTCTCTTGTGATCCAGACCTCGAGCAGAACAGATGTCTTTAGAGGAAGGCACAGCAGACCGGCCGTGACAACAATTAACAAGAATCGCCTCCCCTTCCTTTTCCCATTTCAATTACTTGTTAGATCTCCTAGATTAGTACAAACCTGGTAACTTCCTCGCTAGGCGCGCCCTTTGTATTCTGTAACGTGAAATATATTCTAATTTTCTGTTCTATCATTTAACTGTAGCCCTGGATGCCCACTTACTTAGGAACCTTCCCATCGCACCCCCCTCAGATTTAGTTTTAAGTTGGCACAGTGGATAGGCCTTGAAAAACTGAACACAGATCAATCGAGAAAAATGGAAGAAGTTGTGTGGAACTATGAAAAAAAATAAGCAAAATATACAAACTGAGTAGTCCATGCGCACAGATAGCCAACATCAAGGCGAGCGTGGGGTCAGGAGCGCCGTGGTCCCGTGGTTAGTACAAGCAGCTGCGGAACGAGAGGTTCTTGGTTCAAGTCTTCCCGCGAGAAAAAAGTTTAATTTTTTTTCAGAAAATTATCAAAGATCAGGCAATCACACAATCAACTTCGCTCTCCAAAATTCCAGGACATGTTCAGATTTTCTTGGACATATGCAGGGTTTGACGGTCTACACGCGGAAAAATTTAGAAACGTTAAAATCATATGTTTTGACAGAGCACAGGGAAAACCGTGCGACTGTGAAACTTTTGCATTCATTTGTTGCAGTTTATGTGACAAACTCTTATGTTTTCATCATTTTTTTGGGAGTGATTATCACATCCACAAGAAAACCTAAATCGGGCAAGGTAGAAGAATCTTTTTACCCATTCGCCAAGTGTAAAAGTTAGGCGGGTCGACAACATATTCCTGTCATGTGTCGTATAGAATATATCAGACGTGTTTTCCTGTGGAGGAATCGGTTGCATATGACCTTGCGATCAAATGTTTTCGGTTCCCATTGGATAGGCACGTCCTGTCGTCTACTAATCGCACGGTTTTGGGGTGCGGTCGCAAAAAACAGACACTAATCTTATCATAGTGAACAGAGACGTCAATGAACGAACGGACAGATCATAACTTTGCGATAATAAAGAAAGTAAACTTTTCACGCCAGGGAAGACTTGAACCAAGGACCTCTCTTTACGCAGCTACTCACGCTAACCACGGGACCACGGCGCTCCTGAGCTCACACGCCCCTTGATGTTGCCTATCTTACACATGGACTACTCAGTTTGCAAATTTTGCTTATTTTTTTCATAGTTCCACACAACTTCTTCCTGTTTTCTCGATTGACCTGTGTTCAGTTTTCCAAGGCCTATCCACTGTGCCAACTTATAACTAAATCCAAGGGAGGTGCGATGCGGAGGTTTCCTTGTTAGAAGTCATGACCGCTCGACCTCCTGTAGGTTATGGTCATAAGCCGTATGTAACGATCTTCTTCCCTCTCCCTGCCCACGTACAATGGAATGTGGGAAGAACGGATGTCGGTAAGTCTGTGTTAGCTCTAATTTCCCTAATTTCTTAATGGTGGACATTCCTCAAGATCTATGCAGGAGGAAGTAATATGTTTTTCGATACTTCCCTAAAAGTACTCTACCGAAATTTCAATAGTAAACCTCTCCGTGGTGCATAAAGCACTCTCGTGTGGCGTTTTTGGTGCATCACTGTAACGATCTCGCACCGACTAAATGATCCCGTGACGAAACGCGCCGCTCTTCGATGGATCTCCTCCATATCTACTGTCAGTCTTACCTTGTAACGGTCCCAAATTGATGAACAATAATCAAGAATCGGTTTTCCATTTTTCTTTCTAGACTTCGTCTGTCAGCCATTCCCACAGGCAAAGGGGCTGTTGAAGACGATGCGCTAGCGCAGCAGGCCCCATCAACTGATTGTCTACCATACCTCACCACACATTTACACAGAAGCGTTCTTGAAAATATGTCCCCACAGGGACCACTGATGTGCATTGGGAGTTTTACCGATACTGTTGGGAGCGAAGCGCTTTCATCACAACGGGATTTCTGGACTATTAACCAACGACAAAATTCGAATCGTCTGCCTTTATTTCCTTCTCGGCGGTGTTGGATCCATTGTAAGTGATAGAAACATAGGACATGCTATCTTAACTTCTGCCATATTCTTGTAAGACTAGAAATTCTGCGTGTTCTTGTTGAAAGTCTACGCTATACCAACTGAATAATTGTTTTGCTTCACTCAGATTGTATCGAAATGGCTCTGAGCACTATGGGACTCAACTTCTGAGGTCATCAGTCCCCTAGAACTTAGAGCTACTTAAACCTAACTAACCTAAGGACATCACACACATCCATACCCCCATACCCGAGGCAGGATTCGAACCTGCGACCGTAGCGGTCGTGCGGTTCCAGACTGAAGCGCCCAGAACCGCTCGGCCACTGCAGCCGGCTTCTTAGCTCCAACAGAAGTACTATTTCCCAATAAAAATCTGAGATACTCGTTTGTGAAGGTTCAGTAAGTCAGTGTAGCAGTCCACAGCATCTTGTGACGACCAGAATACACGGATATGATTAATTCGAACTATTTCACTGAATACTGTAATTGTTACTTTGTATTGTAATTATTGGATGATCATTTTACTGTTTATTACAATTGAGAATATTTCGTGGAAACTTATTTTAGTCGATAAAAGGAAGCTTAGTGTGCAAGGCATGTTTTGAAAATGGGTACATATTTTTGTATAAATAGTGCATCTAAAATCATCTGCGACCGTAGCGATCTCGCGGTTCCGGACTGTAGCGGCTAGAAACGCACGTCCACAGATTGTATCAATCTGAAAGATGTTAGTGAAACCACGAAGTAACTCTCTTGAATCTGGTACTCTGCGAATAGAAAATGGTCTATCGTATTCCCACTTGGGAGCAGCAGCGATTCCATTACAAAACCCCGTACGTGAACTATATCGCCATACTCTGCGTTTATAAATACGTGCGGCAGTCTTAAGCTACACAGCGGAATTGGATGAAAAACCACAGTCACAATCACAGGTGACATATTCATTTTTGTAAACTTATGCACAAGTTAACAACTTGACAGTCGATAAATAAATCCACAGCACCTAGAGTGCAGAAACGTGAAGTGGGAAGTTATCACTGTAATTAACTGTAGGAGTGTACCAAATAAAAACTGCATACATGTTATGCGGAACGTTTTAATCTAAGGAGACGGTAATACCACCTCCTAAAATATCTAATACTCTCGTTTTCTCTGTGGCCTCGCGCGCGTACGCTTTCGAAACATTATATTCCACACATCTCCTCCTCCTCCCACAACCTCCTCTCGCCCTTACTCTCTGTGCAGGGATTTGGAGTGCTTATTTACTCTAATTGTTAAGGAAGGCTGTTGTTGTTACCATGACGCAGAGCCATAGTCGTGCTGGCGTGATTTGAAGCCAGAGAGTTGGAGTGGGTCTGGCGCCGCTTCTACGTACACCTGTCACCTCCAGTCAAGTGACGGGAATTGAGCACGTGTCAATGACAAAACCCCAGTGTTGCTGGAGCTATATGGATCACCAACTGTTTGTGCATGTTGTCGCTTGTTTCTGGCAGTACAGTAATGCATACAACGTTCGCAGCAGTTAGAAATGAACGGCATTTGTATAGGTACGCAAATACTATGTCCTAGCAAATGGCGAAAGTTATCCATTTGTTATTACCTTAGACGTAATCCTATTGTCGTGATGAATGTGGACAGTCACAGTGTGTAGAGCGCAGCTGTGTCGTGCGCATGCTTCACGACACCCGGTGAGGCGAATACGTAAACATCTCTATGGAAACGCCTCAGTATTGCTGGTGCTATGTTGACGTTTCTGTGGAAACGCCTCAGCGTTGCTAGCGCTGTTTTGACAGATGCAGTTTCGACTTTGTAATTGACAGAGATTCGTGTTGTAAGCTGTCCGAAGCATTCTCAAATGTGAGGTCTTTCCTTAGGCTGTATAGCCTACTGAGGTGTACCGTCGCCACGAAGTATGCACCGAAGGTCCGTTTAATACGTGTACCACGTGCCTATTCATGTCCTCTAAGCTTATCTCTCTCTGCATTCCCTCCTTCACCGTCTCACTGTCTACATCTTCCTTCCCATCCCTCTGTGTCCCTTATCTCTGTTTTTATCATCCTCCCCTCGCTATGACTATATCATTCTCGCCCCTCTCTGTCCATCTCCACCTTCCCACTTTTTCTATCCATCTCCCCCTAGTACCTCTCCATCTGTTCACATTCTCCTCCTCCTCCTTTTTCCATTTTCTCCCTCCCCTCTGTACCACATTCTTCTCTCTCTGTCCACCCCTCCCCCATCTTTATTTTCTTATCTCCTCTTCCCTCCCTATCTGACCACTCCTTCCTACCTCTGCCTTCATCCTTTTCATCCTCCTCACTCTATTGGCCAACTCCTCATCTCTAATTTCTCAGGCAGCTTCCCCTGTGCCTATCTCAGTCCATCTCCTCCTCCCACTCTATCTGTTAATCTTGCCCTCCCCCATCTATCTGTTCATCATCTCCTGCCCCTTCTCCACCAGTCCATATATTCCTACCCCCTCCGCTCTCTCTCTCTCTCTCTCCACCTAATCTGCCCACATCTGCCTGTCCTCTTCCTCACCTTCTCTCTATGCCCATATACTACTACCACCACATTGTCCATCTCCTCCTCCCACCTGTCCTTGTCTCTCACATCCTCTCCCTCTCATGATAAATTCCCTTCATTGCCCTCTATCTGTTGAGATATGTCAATCCACACTTGTAGCCCCTGTAACATATGCTGATACTACCTGCACAACATGTCTGATGAACAGAGCAATCTAGACAAGGGCTGAAAAATTCTTCCTCACCCATATTTCCACTGATGAGGTAGTTAGGAGGCCCTATCCCCAGAGTGCTGATAAAGTGGCCGCCAATCAGACTAAAGAGAGGAAGTGAAGAACTATTCTGATCATCAGTGTTGGAGATGTATATCGTACAAAATATTGGTCACCTTCTTAAAAGAGAACATTGGTTATTTTGTATCGCTGCAGAAGGTGCAGAACTGGTGTCAGACAGTCATATGACCCTCCACTGCTACTGTAAGAAATATACGGTGAAGTGGTGTATACAAAAAAAAATGGCAGATGTGGCAAAAGAACTTTCTGGATTCTTCCCGAGCAACTGAAGAACAACCTATTGAGACTGCAGCAGGCAGTCGTCAACAGTTGTGGCCCTGACAACTGTACATATTTGACATTCCATATCATAGTCTCATACTAGTACCGATGATCTATAGACTTATCAACAGGGCTCTGTTGAGTACCATTCTTTATACAAGTCATGGGAGCATGATGGAAGAGCCAGTAATCCAACTCCAGTCTCGCAAGACATTTATAAGGGTGATCTGTGTTATTTCTCTCTGTGAAATTGTATGGGCATTCACCATATGTGATTACGAGTAAGCCAAAGAAATCAGCTTCCATAGCAAGACAACACAAAACCAGCTCTTCTTTGCCCAAAATTGTACGTCTGCCTGTTTTTTCTTCCTTGTTGCTCAGATGTAACATACTTCATATTTGACAACTTTGTAAGTGTTGTTTTTGGTACACTAAACTGCTTACTGTCCTCTTTCCAACCCATCTTCTTTTTCTGAACTGCATCACTAGCTTCGGTGTTAGTAGATGGACTGCATTTTCTTTTATCAACCTTCTCCGTTATCCTCTTGGAATCTACAAGAGAATAAGGATATGCTAATAAAGTCAAACTTTGAACATGAAAAAGTACCAGGTTCAGTTCATGCGGCTATTGCCTTCATTTTATTAACGCAATAAAATTTTAACCCAGTATCTAAATGAAATTGTTTGGTCATAAATGTTAACCTTAAACTCATCTGTTTGAGAACAAATATAGGTTGAACGATTTGCTTGCCATTACCTAGAAGCGATAATGAAAAATGTAGCACAGCGTAAAAACCTTATCCAGTGTCAAAACACGCAGTGGCGAACTGACAAGTAACATGTGCGGTGGGCGACTTATGCATTCTGCTACAGAGCTGGTAGAAGTCTAAACTACTATTTACACTTGACTCCACTAAGGTTCAGGAGAAGGCAAGACACCAGGAAATCGGTTTGAGGGGAGAAGGAAGAGAGGGAATTCTAATTTAGAGCACTTTCCTCTAGTAACAAGGTTACGTTGAATCACATGCACTTGAAGAAGAAAAGTGGAAATCCAATGCAACACTTGTTGAATTGTAAGCTCCGAAATTTCGTTTAAATATGCATTGTTTATGTAAGCTAAATGTACGAATTCTTTTTTGAACCGCATTCTATAGAGAAATACCTGAGAATGAAGACTATTTCGGCAAAAGTTACAGATGTTGATTACAGCTGAATTACAGCACGCTTTTGAACAACGCCCCGACAAGTTTCCTACTCCGAACATCAAGCGATGAACCGTCGACTAATTAAAAAAATTAATTCACCAATGATCTACTGTTTTGTCGGTTGTGATTATGAATAAGATACGGAAAACATTTAGGATAGTAGTGACGTTTTAATTATCAACTCGAGAAAATAATGCCTCAATTATGAGACTTTTTGTCAGTACGTATTTACCCTTCAATGCAAAACAATTTTCCCAACGGTGGATGGAATGGTGGTGACCTTTGTTGTGGAAGTATGCATTTTGACTGTTAGTGAAACGTTACACTTCGAAAATCATTTCTTTAGTGTTCTCGAAATGCCTGCTACGCAGTGGTTCCTTCATCCGAGGAAAAAGGAAGAAGCCACTAGGCATCATGTCTGGAGAATTCGGAGGATGATGATCAAAGGCCCATAGAAGCAGCATGTGTGGCTTTGCGCTGTAGTCAATGAGCTGGGAAGTTATCGTGAAGCAAAGACAGCCCCTAGGAAAGTTTCCTTCGACACTTCGTCTTGAAAGTCTTTAGTAAGTACATCGGGAGACATCGTTAGTATGCCTTTCTGACAGTCTGCCGCCTAACGAGTGTAATGTTTTAGCACCACACCATGGCACATTGTCACCTTGCCTGATGACGACTGTGTGTTCACCTTGGTCGGTGGTGGTGAATTACATGTCACGATTGATTGCTTCGGTGGAGGTGAATTGCATGTCACGATTCATTGCTTTCCTCATTGTTTGGGTGTCGTCGTGATTAAACCAGCAGCCGGCCTTGGTGATAAGGACAGCGAATGGCACCATCTGGGTTGGCTTGACACAGCTGTTAACGTTTCCTCTGGTGCCTCGGTTCACTGGGATCTTTGAATGAGTATGAAGAGTCGCCAGCAATGACGTATCTCATGTTCCAAATGTTATGTGTTGCTGAAAACTGATCTGTGGCAGATATCGATTGCAATACGCCCACCGTCGAGCACAGTGGTCCCCACTTCTCTTAGGATATTCACGGAGAGGTGGTCTGCCACTTGGTTCTTCGTCATTCAGACTTCTTCAACCACATTGCAACTGTCTGCACCACCTGCCCATGGTGTCATATGATGATGCATTGTTGCCGTACACTTCCAGTGGCTCAGCAGGGACTATTGAAGCGTTGTTCCCCTTCAAAGGCAGAGAAAGACTTAATCTACAATTCTCTATTCCACTGGGCCATTTTGGTTTAGCTCATTTAGCGGTTTGCTACAATACCGTGGCGTAAGGATTTCAAAGCGTACGTGGGCCATTCATATGTTCACCAAACAAACAAAAAGTTGATGGTTTCTGAGAAAATCTCTCTTGAATAAAATCAGTGATTTAATTAAAACAATATATACAATAAATTAAAACAGTCTCGATTTCAGTAAAATATTTATTTGTAATGGTAACCGGTTTTGGTCAGAATGTGACCACCTGCAGATCATTTATACGTCAACGTCTATGGAACCATAACACCTGCTTCGTTCACCGCCACCGTCTACCTTTATGGTACAAATTGTCTGAAGATGGTCAAATTCTGACCGAAACCCGTTACCATAAGAAAAAATTGTTGCAGTTATAAAATTAAGTACGTTTCTTTACTTTTTCGTATTGATAATTATAACTTTATGTCAGCCTGTTGTATGTGTCAGAATGTATACATTGAATGGTTTATAAGTAAGCCATCAGAATGTAATTGAGTTCAGAACAGGTACCAAAGCCAGCGAGACTGCAGGCAACTAGCCAGAAAGGCAGTCAATAACAAACAGGAAAAAGGAGCAGCACGTATTTCTTGGGGGCGGCGGCTTCCTTTCCTTTTTTATGGCTACAGCGTTGGAGGAGGGCTAATGGCCTCAAGATAATTGGACTTCGCGTTAGTTGACGGCCGTTAAATTTCTCTCATAATTGTCGTCTCTACGGCTTTGTGCCGTTTCGCGCAAAAAATAGCAACTCATGCGGAAACCTGGACAAATTGTATGACTGGTGTTGAGTTAAAGGGAAACAGAAATCCTGCTAGATACTGATTCGAAGAGATTTCTGTTATTGGTGAGGGGTAATAGGAATCTGCAAATAAACAGTTTTCCTCGTTGATAATCCACTGAAATGCGTTGTAGAGCCTATTTTTCATTCAAACGTGGTGGCGAGAACGGAGGCATGTGACCAAACAGGGACTTCTGTTAACGCTTTGCTTATTGTTTAGAGGAGAAATCACTGCGATGAATATTTGTGATGTAAGAAAACAGCACTGGATCAGGATGAGATCTTGATGCCTAAATGTCGTTAACAGTCTGTCTTCAAACTCATTGAGCACACCTCAGAGGTGATTCAAAGCCATTCATGCCAAGTAAATCAATAAGAGAAGGAACAGATCGTCCCATGGGACACAAAACAGGTCAGGACACTGGTCCAGAGGAGACGATTTAAAACAACGCAAAATCACCGAGATTGGTAATTTTTTTACAGAAGCTCGAAATTTAGAGCGGATTTTGATAGTTTAGAAAATAAATCTCTGTCTAGGAATCCAGATGATAAGCCAAAGAAATTCTGCTCGTATGTAAAGTACGACAGTGGAAACAGTAAATGTCTTCTCTGAACAATAGCAATGGTAATGCTGCCGACAACAGAAGCACTAAATCGGAGTTACTGCACAGCTTTTTTCGAAATTCCTTCGCTAAAGAAGGTGCAGTAAACATTCCAGACTTCAAAACAAGAAGAACCGGCCGACTTAAGATCAGTGTAGTCATAAAGACACGTTTAGCGGTCCAGAATGTATCCCAGTTAGGTTAGAATCCTGTCAGAGTATGCTGGCGTAGTAGCTCCATGTTTAGTAATCATAACCGTTTGCTCGACGGAAAATTACTACAAAGAACTGCCAAGCTGCAGGTGTAACACGAATACTCCAGACATGAAATAGAAGTAATCAGCTGAATTAAAGACCCGTATCACTGGCTTCAGTACCAGTACACATACTATGTTCGAACTTTATGTAATACCCCGAAGAAATCGGTTTATCGACACATAGCACGAATTCAGAAAATATCGTTCTCGTGAAACACAGCTGGCCCTTTATTCACACGAAGTTATGAGTGCTACCGACAGAATACCTCGGTTCCATATTTATACATTTCCAGAAAGCATTTGACACTGTTTCTCAATAGCGCCTTCTGATGATATCTGGGGTTTCCCAAGAAATGTTAATTGGCGCTCAGCTTTTTCTAATCTATACAGTGAACTGGTTGTACACACTGCCAAGTGTCGAGAGTTCGTGGCAAGAGTTTTAGCGTGGAAGTTTCAGCGGAAGAGTTTAACGACGTCCGCTGGGATCCTGCAAGCTTTGCAGAGAGGCTGAGTGCAGGGCTACGGCAGAAACAGGAGATTATAGAAAGAAAAGAGGTTTCCCACTCAGTTAGGCACCTGGAAAATGTGTCTCTTTACCGAGGAGCAGACAGCTTTCGCTAAAGTTAACGTTACAGTAAACTTACTGGTGTCTGAACAGCACTGCTAGTATATAATATCAGCGTGAAATCAAGAATTCTTTTAAAAACTGTGCTGATACGTTACAGATAATTCACGCAGATTGACATAAAAATCGAAGCAAAATTGTCTATAATTTGTATTAAAGTTTAGTGTTAATTTCCTTGTTTAAATAACATGCTCGACCCAAGCAGAGTCACTGATTAGTAAGGTGTCTTTGGACAGCACATCAAAAGTGGCTCGAGGATAACAGTATCAGCGTTCTGTCCCCGGGCAGCTTCGGCTGAGATTCCAGTTTCATTGCCTCGTTTGAATCCGCGACAATAGCTTTTTGCGAAATTTCCTAAATTTTTAATAACAGGTTGGGATTGGATTGCAAAAGATGCGACGACTATAATATTAGCAGCTGATGATATAATTTAGATTACGAAAAAGATTCCACTTTTAATAAGGGAATTACAAGAGATGCATTGGTTTTTGTTCCACATATATTAAATTTATCATTTTACAAATAACTACATGTTTCACACGAAATTTCTTAGCACATTATCAAACATTCGATATTATTTCATTTTTATGAAAATTGGCCTATTTCTTTTAAAATTGTGAATTTCGAGTGATTTATAGTGACAGGTTTTACGAATCAGTTTAACGACAAAGAGTAGAGCAGTGGCTGTCGCAATTATTGAAACGCGAGTGTGCTGAGAATTTATGAGTTAATATAATACACGAGGAAGATTTACGAACAGTAACAAAATTTTAGTATCTCGGTTCTACACTCTCTAGCGATGGCCGGTTTACAGATGAGGTCAGCTCAAGGACGCAGGCATCTTGAATGAAGTGTCACCTGCAATCGACTAATTAAGGACCATCAGAAATCAAAAATCTAAGGGAATGCCGTCCGTCCTGTTCTCTCTACGGCACCGAGGAGTGGCCAGCTACAAAGGAAGCGGAGCGACGATTGGGGGTCATTCAGACCAGGATGCTTCGATTTACAAATGACATCATTCAACTGGGTCATGTTTCGAACAACACTATCAGGAAACATTTCGGTGTGCCACCGATGCGGAGAAAATGCGAGAAAGCCGTTTGCGATGGTCTGGATTTGTGCTGCACACGGAGGCAGATACCACTGCTGACGCACACACCCAGTGGAGGTCATCGGAAAGAGACACGAGGGGCGACCCAGACAGCGATTGGCCGACACTATGCACAACGACATGAAGGCTGTAAATCTTCATCCAGCCAGGCCCACGATCGAACCAAACGTAGAAAGCGAATTCACTCAGCGGGCCCTGCCACTGCGAGAGACAGATGCTGCAGAAAACGGAGAAAAAGGTAATATAGGAGGGCTTTCTTTCGGAACGCGGTGGAGGCAGGAGTGTCGTTTTGATTGAGGTGAGGAAAGGATTTGCATGTAGTTCGCCGTACAATGAAGACTTAGTTTTCTGTGTAGTACACAACCGCAAGTGTGCTCAGCTGAAAGCCTTAGAAATAACGCGATTGAAGTAAAGGACATTCTAAAAATTAGCTGCTTTAGTGACGGACTGTTAAACTGTTGTAGGATAATTTTTTAGGTTCACTTACGGACTGGTGACCACAGTCGTTTATTCGCCTCTAAATACAGTGATTAGCGAAAATGTTGTGACCAGTGTACACTGCGGGACTGAATGTTACATTGAGGTTGTGCGGACACGTGACGCGGTAAGAGGGTTTATTTATTTATTTATTTATTTAGCCTGATCAGATTAGAGACAACAGGCCCTCTCATACATCGGACCAGTGTTACACACATGAAGCATTTCACACATCAGAGTTACATCATGACAATAGTTTAAATAAGAAAATTAGATTACTCTAGTGACAATATGAATAAAGAGTAATGACTAAGACCTAATAAAGTAAATGCTGGCAGCATTTTTACTACAGGTGCTATACATACAAATTATGATAAAAGCAATAATAATAACAGCAAAAAAATCAAATAATAATCATAAACATGAGAAAAATTGGCAATAATAATGAAGATTTGTGCAGATGTACACTAATATCTTGGTGAGTAAAGTAGATGCTTATTAGTATAGCGAGTTTTGGGAAAGGGAGATTTAAGGAGGGGGAAAGAGGGAAGTAATGAGGTGAAGTGCATTCATGTACAGAGGAAGGCATTACTGTTGCTTAAGTAGATACGTCATTAATTGTTTTTTGAAGCCGGACATGTTTTTAAGTTCTCTGACATAATGAGGGAGGTTATTCCAGAGTCGGGTCCCGCTACTGTAAAGGACTTGGAGAAGGTGACTGAGCGATGTAGTGGAACAGAGAGGATTTTATTGTGATGGGAACGTGTGTTTCTGTCATGTTGTTCCGACATAAGCGTTAAGGATGAGGAGAGATATGAGGGGCAGTGTACATTTATAAGGCAGTAGATGAGACAGAGTGTATGGAAATCTCTGCGTTTGTCTGCACGCAGCCAGGAAAATTTAGCATATGCTGGTGAAATGTGATCAAAAGGCGAACGTCACAGATATATCGGACGCAGGCATTCATAACCAGTTCCAGACGTCGTGAATTTTCCTGAGAGAGGCCTTGTTGGATAATATCGCTATAGTCAATGATTGGGAGTATAAGCGTTTGTACTAATTTCTTTTTCAGATCGAAAGGGAAGAGTTTTTTATGTTTTTGTAGGACATGAAAGGATTGCAGTTTCGTGCGCTGTCCAATTTAGATTTTCATCTATTATTACTCCCAAACACTTTGTTGAGGGAAAGAAGTTAATATTTGTTCCATTTAGGATGAGAGATGGTACGGATTCCTATTGTTTTGGGCTGATGAACTTAGAGTGACCAACAAGTACCGCTTGGGTTTTAGATGGGTTTAGTTTTAGTCCTATGTCTTGTGCCCATTTTGATAGTGCATCGAAGTCAGTATTGAAATTTTCAATACCTTTCTTAAGATTGCTTGGTTTCGCACTTAGATACAACTGAAGGCCATCAGCATACATATGTTATTTGCAATAGGTCAGAACCGATGACACATCATTGACAAACAGAGAGAAGAGTATAGGACCTAATACTGAGCCTTGGGGAACGCCTGACACTACCTGCCGGCATTGTGATTTTATACTCCCGAACAGGACGCGTTGCTGACGAGGCGTCATGTATGAGCGAAACCATTGCACTGTACTTGGTGAGAAATTCAGACCGCTAAGTTTGGCTAGTAAAATGTCGAAGTCGACAGTATCAAATGCTTTGCTGAAATCTAAGAAGCAAATGATAGTCGCTTCTTGTCTGTCGGTGGCAAGTTTCAGGTCATCTGTCACCTTCATCAGTGCAGATGTATCTAAGAGGAGCAAGGCCAATAGTGAATCA
This sequence comes from Schistocerca gregaria, assembly GCF_023897955.1. Lineage (NCBI taxonomy): Eukaryota > Metazoa > Arthropoda > Insecta > Orthoptera > Acrididae > Schistocerca > Schistocerca gregaria. The sequence continues at coordinate 276,435,404 of NC_064920.1, read as the reverse complement.
GTTACATGAATGTGTGACGACTGGTTTTTCGAAATAACAGACACCACCTCGATGGGTAATGAATCCACTGTTTGGAGTCCTCTCTTCAGTGCGCATCAATGAACATAGATTTACCGGCCGCTGTGGCCGAGTGGTTCTAGGCGCTTCAGTCTGGAACAGCGCTGCTGCTACGGTCGCAGGTTCGAATTCTGCCTTGGGCATGGATATGTGTACCGTCCTTAGGTTAGTTAGGTTTAAGTAGTTCCAAGTCTAAAAATGGTTCAAATGGCTCGGAGCACTATGGGACTTAACATCTTAGGTCATCAGTCCCCTAGAACTTAGAACTACTTAAACCTAAAGAACCTAAGGACACCACAGACATCCATGCCCGAGGCAGGATTCGAACCCGCGACCGTAGCAGTCCCGCGGTTCCGGATTGTAGCGCGTAGAACCGCACGGCCACCGCGGCCGGCAGTTCCAAGTCTAGGGGACTGACGACCTGAGATGTTAAATCCTATAGTGCTTAGAGCCATTTGACCCATTTTTTGAACATAGATTTTTGCAGCAGGCAACCACCACGTGCTCACATGATGACGCAACGACATCGTCAATAAATTACGATTGAGTGGGTGGGAGATCGAAATTTACCTTGGATCAATGGAAACGTATTGCCTGGTCGGATGCCTAACGTTTCTTTTCACACGAGGTCGGTGAATGTACGGAAATGATGTCATCCAGGCAATCAGCTAATCTAAACATGCACCTTGCTAAGGATAGAGGTAGTGAGGCTGACCACCTACATCTCTCCATGTTTCATATTTTTTCCGAGACCAATAGTGTCTTCCAACAGGCTAAGTGCCAGTGTCACTAGACTAAAATCGTGGCTTGATAGTTTTAGGAGTATTATAGGGAACTCACATTGGTGTCTTGGCCAACAATTTTGTTTGATCTGAATGGGACCGAATGTATCTGGGACGCCGTTGGGCACCAGTTGCGCGACCACAAACCACCCATCAGTAACACTAGCAGTGCCAGTACTACTGCACGGTGCCAGACTAAGATTATTGTTATGTTACACAGATGAGACACTTCTTGGACGCTATTGAGGACCAGTTCTTCGCACAAACCACTGGTCAGTAATTTACAGGAAATGTGTGACCTGAGAGTAGAGATCTGGCGTCACATACTTTCGAAGTAATCTTACACACAATCGCTGCTCTACGCCGTTCCAAAGACGGACCAACAGACTTATGTAAGGCGTCTTAATGTTTTGGCTCATCTGTGGACGTCCACACCATGTACCGCATACAGACAGATATTTTGGTTTTTGTACATCACAAATCTTCAAACGGGACAACCTTTCCTGTAACTTTTGTCCACTCACATTTACTGTCCTTCGATTTGATCTTTATGCAATGCGGACAGTCAAAAGAGCGACGGAGATGTTTTTAAAGGCTAAAATCTTGAGCATGGCTGGATGCAGAAACTACAGATTCGAATCTACATGAGGATAAACTGTGTAACATCCACGGGATAAATTTTAGCTACAGTGCGACGAGAGGAAATTATGCCTCTAACAACTATAAACATTATCTATTTCACATATGAAAAACAGTGAAAACTATGACACATATTAATTATTTATATAATATTTTATAATATAATTGGACATATCGATGTGTGCTATACAAAGACAATGATAATTGTAAAGTCCTTTTATGATCTGCGTTTGTCTTCCTTTGTTTTTACCTTTTGTTGGTTGGCTTTTGTAGGTTGCGGATGCATATCAAACTGAGGTCTGTCAAGAAATTGTAATTATTTGTTAATTATTACTTGAGAATAGAGTTCATTATTATCACAAATATGAGTGAATAATTAATTGTAACTTTAATTCCTCTCTCAGTAAGCATTATCTGTGTTAATTATTTCTTTCCGTTGCAAGTAGCGCAGCCATTCATAATAGCGATTTGTGTCGCGGTTTTGTCTGTGTTTTCCTTAGAAAAAAATCAAATGTTTGCTTGATGAAGTCTAAATAGTGCACAATACGAAAGTTAAGTTTAATAACCATTTCAAATACTTATCTTATTTGCTCTAACAATAGAATGTCTCTATCAATTGTCTGCCGCCATATTAACAATCATCTCAGCGGCAAATTCAAATTACGAATCTCTGCAGACATAAGTGCCGAACGTAATACAAGTGTGTAAAAATAAATGTGCGCTGGTGGTCCCGAACTCATTTTGATGAAAATAATTCGAATCAGATTGGTTCTTTAAAAACAGTGCTCATAACACGATCCTTATAACAAACTTTTCTAGCTGATGTATGGAGCCGAAATTAATTAAGCACGAGTTACGAAGAATATTGTTCAGGTAACATACGTCAGTGTTGTTCGGTGGTTTTAATGATCATTTTGCTGAAGATAACTACTTCCATCATAATCAATAGTTGTACAGAATCTGTTGTATGAACTGTGATTAAGTGACACTTACACAACTCACAGACAACACTTTAACACGAGGTTAATTTGGAGTTCTTTAGCAACTTGACCAAATCTTTGGCCGGGAGAAAAATTATTTAGTAATTACTCACTTTAATAAAATAAGATTATCATATTCCTTTACAAATTAGTTAAATACCAAACCACTGAATAACACAGCGAACGCCACAACTGAAATACAGCCAATCAGTTGCAGATGCGGAAGGTTTATTCATACCCCTTGACCTAGGTTTTGACGTCTTTAAAAACGTCTTCGTTTTATGAAAAAGACGTTTCAAAGAAGTCGAAACCTAGGTGTGAAGAATATTTTTTTAAGCCGCCGAAGGCAAGGTCAGGAGGCTTGAACCAAAATTTCGTTTCTGCAGCTGACTGGCTGTATTTAATTTTATTCTCAGGAAGCTTTTAAATGTTTTAAACTGGACATTTACGTGGAAGGGCGTAGCCTCTACAGTCATGAAACAGGCGGCGCTCTAGACTGTAATGACGACACAGCTGTGGCCTGCAGTTCTCCAAATGGGATTATCGCGTGCGCGGTTGCGCTCGCGTTGCGTCGGACGTTTGTGTTAGGGACAGCCACTGTCGCTTTCCGCAGGGGCGAGGCGACCAGTGTGAAACGCAAAACGCTACAGGTCGATAGGCGAAGTACTAACGGGGAAAGGGGGCCGCGCTCTATGAATTATAAAGCACAATTAACTTGCGCCGAAGTGGCACAGCACTGTGAAGTGTGTGCGAACACGTGCACGTCACGTGGAAGCGAGAATTGTATGTTAGGAGAACTAGAGAGAGAGAGAAAGAGAACAGAACAATTACGTTGTTGTAGAAAAAGAACAGCAGCTCATATAATGGAATTTGTGAAATATGTGGGTGCCCCGCAAAAGGCAGTGAGCATGAAGCAAATGTCGAAAGTCTTCACATGTTCAGGTGCTACCCTCATCTGCTTATGCTGGAGAACGTCACCTGTAGCAGAGTGTACTTTTTTACGGTATGTTGATAATTATTATTCTTGAGCAATGGCAAGGAAACCGTTTCTGAAGAAGAGAAATTTGTTAACATCGAGTATAGATTTAAGTGTCAGGAAATCGTTTCTGAAAGTATTTGTATGGAGTGTAGACATGTATGGAAGTGACATATGGACGTTAAATAGTTTGGACAAGAAGAGAATAGAAGCTTTCGAAATGTGGTGCGACAGAAAAATGCTGAAGATTAGATGGGTAGATAACATAACTAATGAGGTATTGAATAGAATTGAGGAGAAGAGCACTATGGGACTTAACTTCTGAGGTCATCAGTCCCCTAGAACTTAGAACTAATTAAACCTAACTAACCTAAGGACATCACACAGACCCATGCCCGAGGCAGGATTCGAACCTGCAACCGTAGCGGTCGCGCGGTTCCAGACTGTGGCGTCTAGAACAGCTCGGCCACCCCAGCCGGCAAATGTAAACTAAATAGTAGAAACAAAAATGTATTCCAATACCATGACTATGATTTCCAATGGAAAAAGGTGAAACACGTATGGCACAAAAATTGTGTTTTATTCAGTTGTGATTAGATGCTCCCAAAGAAATAATTATGAGGATATCGTAATATTATGCGCAACTGAAGATGGCAGTGCCACAAAAGTTGAAGATGTTTCTCTTATTTTTCTACATTAATTAACGTGAGTGTTGAAGGTTGTATACTTTTGAACTGTGCGTCTTTAGACATTTATGGGAGAACAATCGTCCTTTCGCACCTTCAGAACTGGAAGATACTGATTCGGTAAGTGAATAAACTTGAAGTGTATTTGTCAGATTAAATTTATGGAAATATATATTAAAGTTATTAATGAAAGGTTCAGATTAAGAAGAAACGATCAACAAAACATCCCTTACAAGTACTTCTAGTAAGTGCAATACGAGAAATGTAAATCTCTTGTCACCCGGACATCGCCTACTCAGCTGTTGAACTCACAGGTGTTGAACCACCCTGCAGGGAATAAGATTCATAGTAGTAGAAGAATCTGCGGAGGGTTAAAACTGGTGAATGAAACTACGATTGGAATAAATCCCACTAATAAGATAGCGCAAAAAGAGTAACCATAGAAGGCAAATAAATATATTGCACTAGATTCCATTATGATATTGTAATTTTACCAGTTTAATAGATACAGGGTGACAATTATTCAACTATGTGAAAAAAGGAAGTTAGCTGCAAACTACGGGGTGCATACACTTTATTCAACATGTAAACGTCACTATAGCTATTCGGATTTAGGTTATGACAAGTTCGATATGCCTGCCATACTTGGCTATGATGTGGCGCAGGTAACTAGCGAAATTCTGCATGACCCGCTGAAGTGTCGGCACTTCGATGCTGTTGATGGTCTCCTGAATGGCAGTTTTCAGCTCAGCAATGTTTTTGCAATTATTGTTGTTCACCTTGTCTTCAATACAGCACCACAAAAAGGAGTCGCATGTGTTCAGAGCTAGAGAATATGGCGGCCGACCGAGGCCAATGGCAGTGGCTTCTGGGTATGCTAGAGCCAGAATGCGTTCCCAAAACTGTTGCTCCAGGACACCAAACAGTCTCTTGTTCGATGGGGTCGAGCTCTGTCTTGCATGAATCATATCTTGTCGAAATCAGGGTCACTTCGGATAATGGGGAATCTTTACGTACCGTTGAGTGGTCACCGTGCCATCAAGGAATGTTGCACCGATTATTTCATGATTGGACATCGCACACCACACAGTCATCCTTTGAGCGTGAAGAGATTTCTCGATCACGAAATGCGGATTCTCAGTACCCCAACACGCCAATTTTGCTTATTGACGAACCCGTCCAAATGAAAGTGAGTTTCGTGACCTAAGCAGGTTGGTCGCTTAGGAATTCACATACCTTTGAGCATTTTCCTACGGGGACGAGACGTAGGGAGTTGTAGAATATTCCTAGAGTCATCATTTAAAGTTAGTTTTTGAAAATTTGGAACTAGGCTTTCTCGGGACAGTTTTCGCCTGCCTCCACCAGTCGGCCAATAGAGTTCTTTGATGCTATCGCATGGGTCTACGGAACCTGTTAGCATTCGTGCTGCCCTTCTCTGTATACGTTCAATAACCCCTGTTAGTATTTCTGGTGTGGGTCCCATACACTTGAATAATATTCTAGTTTGGTTGCCACGAATTATCTGTAAGGAATATCTTACGTAGACACATTGCATTTCCTCGGTATTCTGTCAATACACTAAAGTCACCCATCTGCTTTATCCACGACTGAACCTATGGTATGACTAGTGCATCCCGATTTACACTGAATATATTTAATGCTGAGTAGTAAAATAATGAGCTGATGTGGGCGCCTACGATATTTGATTAATGAATTCACAAGGAGTTAATGATTTGTTACCCAACTCGCTCTTGTCTCACGTGACACAGTGAAAGCCTTGGGTCAAGTCAGTCAGGTAGATGCAGTATTTCTTGATTTCTCAAGAGCCTTTAACTTAACACCGTATCTATATCTATTATCAAAAGTACGATCGTATGGAGAATCCTGCGAAATTTGTGACTGGAGTGAAGATTTGGATTTTTTGGTAGGGAGGACGCAGAAAGTTATCTTGGATGGAGAGTCATCGACAGATGTGGAAGCAACTTCCTGTGTGCCCCATGGAAGTGCTTTCGGACCCCTGATGTTCGTAGTTTATATCAGTGACCTTGCGGATAACATTAATTACATTAAGGTATACGTTATAACTTGCGCTTTCTTTAATGGGATATTTAAACAAAATAAATGTATGCGGTTTGGAACGTCTAATAATATTTTCATAAACAGAATGTTTTACAGTATTTTATAATTTAAATAGGGTAAAATATTTGATCAGGTGAACATCCGCAACTGAAGAACATACTTATGGAATTAAAAATCCGCTTCAACTGCCAGAAATTTCTTAATTTATTGCACGACCCGTTTCTAAGTCTGAAGCTTCCATCTTCAGGAATAACCAACTAATTGCAAAAACTTAAAATGTGCGGCGGTCGCGCTAGTCAGTCGCTGGAGATCGCATCCAAGTTAACCAAACGCATGCGAGAGTAGGAGCAGCAGCCACTGCGCCCGCCTGGACGACACGACACGGAAGAGAGTGTTTCAGGCTAGTGGTCTTCGTCGACGCAGCCTTTGCTCCTAAAGTAAGCAACTGAAACGACTCAGCATCAAGTTACACTACTGGCCATTAAAATTGCTACACCAAGAAGAAATGGAGATGATAAACGGATATTTATTGGACAAATATATTATACTAGAACTGACATGTGATTACATTTTCACGGATTTGGGTGCATAGATCCTTAGAAATCAGTACCCAGAACAACCACCTCTGGCCGTAATAACGGCCTTGATACGCCTGGGCATTGAGTCAAACAGAGCTTGGAAGGCGTGTACAGGTACAGCTGCCCATGCAATTTCAACACGATACCACAGTTAATCAAGATTAATGACTGGCGTACTGTGCTGAGCCAGTTGGTCGGCCGCCGTTGACCAGACGTTTTCAGTTTGTGATAGATCTGGAGAATGTGCTGGCCAGGGCAGCAGTCGAACATTTTCTGTATCCAGAAACGCCCGTACAGTACCTGCAACATGCGGTCGTGCATTATCCTGCTGAAATGTAGGGTTTCGCAGAGATCGAATGAAGGGTAGAGGCACGGGTCGTATTACATGTGAAATGTAATGTGCCGTCAATGCGAACAAGAGGTGACAGACGTGTGACCAATGACACCCCATACCATCACGCAGGCTGATACGCCAGTATGGCGATGACGAATACACGCTTCCAATGTGAGTTCACCGCGATGACGCCTAACACGGATGCGACCATCATAATGCTATACAAAGAACCTGGATTCATCCGAGAAAATGACGTTTTGCCATTCGGGCACCCGGGTTCGTCGTTGAGTACACCATCGCAGGCGCTCCTGTCTGTGATGCAGCGTCAAGGGTAACCGCAGCCATGGTCTCCGAGCTGATACTCCATGCTGCTGCAAATGTCGTCGAAATGTTCGTGCAGATGGTTGCTCTCTTGCAAACGTCCCCATCTGTTGACTCAGGGATCGAGACGTGGCTGCACGATCCGTTACAGCCATGCGGATAAGATGCCTGTCATCTCGACTGCTAGTGATACGAGGCCGTTGGGATCCAGCACGGCGTTCCGTATTACCCTCCGGAACCCACCAATTCGATATTCTGCTAACAGTCATTGGATCTGGACCAACGCGAGCAGCAATGTCGCGATAGGATAAACGCAATAGCGATAGGCTACAATCCGACCTTTATCAAAGTCGGAAACGTGATGGTACGCATTTCTCCTCCTTACACGAGGCATCACGACAACGTTTCACCAGGCAACGCTGGTCGACTGTTGTTTTTGTATGAGAAATCGATTGGAGACGTTCCTCGTGTCAGCACGTTGTAGGTGTAGCCACCGGCGCTACCCTTGTGTGAACGCTCTGAAAAGCTAATCATTTGCTTATCACGGCATCTTTTTCCTGTCGGTTAAATTTCGCATTTGTAGCACGTCATATCCGTGGAGTGGCAATTTTAATGGCCAGTAGTGTAGATTACAAGAAAACTAACAAGGGAACCTCCCCATCGCACCCCCCTCAGATTTAGTTATAAGTTGGCACAGTGGATAGGCCCTGAAAAACTGAACACAGATCACTCGAGAAAACAGGAAGTAGTTGTGTGGAACTATGAAAAAAATAATCAAAATATAAAAAAATGAGTAGTCCATGTGCAAGATATGCAACATCTAGGAGAATTTGACCTCAGAAGTGCCGTGGTCCCGTGGTTAGCTTGAGCAGCTGCGGAACGAAAGGTCCTCGGTTCAAGACTTCCCTCGAGTCATTTTAACAATTTTATTTTCGCAAAGTTACGATCTGTCCGTTCGTTCATTGACGTCTCTGTTCACTGTAATAATTTTAGTGTCTGTGTTTTGCGACCGCACCGCAAAACCGTGCGATTAGTACACTAAAGGACTTGCCTGTCCAAAGGGAATCGAAAACATTTGATCGCAAGGTCATAGGTCAACCGATTCCTCCACTCGAAAACACGTCTGATATATTCTATACGACACTGGTGGCAGCATGTGCGCCACATGACAGGAATATGTCGACCTACCTAAATTGTACACTTGGCGAATGGGTAAAACGTTTCCTCTACCTTGCCCGGTTTAGGTTTTCTTGTGGATGTGATGATCACTCCCAAAAAAGTGATGAAAACATAAGAGTTTGTCACATAAACTGCAACAAATGAATGCAACAGTCGCACAGTTTTCACTGTGCTCTGTCAAAACATATGTTTTTAAAGTTTTCAAATTTTTGGGTGTGTAGACCGTCAAATCCTGCATATGTCCAAGCAAATCTGAAAATGTCCTGCAATTTTGGAGAGCGAAGCTGATTATGTGTGAGTGCCTGCACTTTGATAATTGACACACGATGACGTGAACAATACTGCTCTGTGTACCTGTGGAGCTTCGCCAAATAATTGTCTGAAAATAAAAAATTAAACTTGTCACTCGAAGGAAGTCTTGAACCAAGGTCCTCTCGATCCGCAGCTGCTTACGCTACCAACGGTACCACGGCCCTCCTTAGGGCAGGTCGCCTTGATGTTGCCTATCATGCGCATGGGCTACTCAGTTTGTATATTTTGCTTATTTTTTTCACAGTTCCACACAACTTCTTCCTGTTTTCTCGAGTGATCTGTGTTCAGTTTTTCAAGACCTATCCACTGTGCCAACTTATAGCTAAATCTGAGGGGGGTGCGATGGGGAGGTTCCCTTGTAAGAAGAGGAAGTGAAATTTACACGTACCATCATTGTTAAAATAGGTATCGCGTTAAGCTAATTCAGTTCCCCTCCACTGGCATAATTAAAGCTGACCACAGAAAGACAAGAGGCTGCCCGAAAGGCTCGCCGCGTTCCACCTTTATTTTCTTGCCAGGCAGCGTAAATAAACACGACGTGTCGAAATAAACTGCCGATCAGGCAGTGTGTCTGTTGAACGAAGTGTGCCGGGGGAGTCAAAGATAGCTGCGTGCCCTTAAAAGCGTGGAGCATTTTCTGCCCTGTTGGCCGCGTTGGCCAGCGTGCTGTGAGCGGCAGACAGGCGAGGCGAGGCGCGAAGGCATCCCAAACGTCCGCGAGGCCACGGCGGCGCGGCGCGGGGCGGCGCAGGACCGCCCCTTTGCGTTCCGCGCGCCCGCACCTGCTCTTCCGGCCCGGCGCACGCGTCACGCGCCTCGCCGGCCATGCGCGCTCCCAAACGGGACAGTCCCGTGGCCTGCCGCGCTGCAAGAAGCCGTTCGCCAACACAGCCGCCACTGTATCTCGAGCGTCCTCTCACGGGACGTGAAAACGCACGTGGAGTAAGACGAGGCCCACGAGAAAGACAGGTTATTGAGAGCCAAAGAAAGTGGCCTAGGCGTGCATATTGAAATAGGCAAAAATAGACAGAAGAACGCGAAATCCCGAAGATTGGCTAAAATTTACAGACGCGCGAAATTTGGCACGGAATTCAATGCGAGATGCCTTTAATCGGTTCCACTACGAAACATTGTCTCGAAATTTGGTAGAAAATCCGAAGAAATTCTGGTCGTATATAACGTACACAAGCCGAAAGACGCAGTCAATACCTTCGCTGCATAGTGCCGATGGTACTGTTACCGACGACTGTGCCGCTAAAGCGGAGTTATTAAAGGCAGTTTTCCGGATTCCTTCACCAGGGAAGACGAATGGAATATTACAGAATTTGAAACACGAACAGCTGCTAGCTTGAGTCTCTTAGAAGTAGATACCTTACGGGTTGCAAAGCAACTCAAATCGCTTGATACGGGCAAGTCTTCAGGTCCAAATTGTATACCGATTAGGTTCCTTTCAGATTACGGTGATATAGTAACTCCCCACTTAGCAATCATATACAACCGCTCTCTCAACGATAGATCTGTACCTACAGACTGGAAAATTGCGCAGGTCGTACCAGTGTTCAAGAAGGGAAGTAGGAGTAATCCATCCAACTACAGACCTATATCATTGACGTCGGTTTGCAGTAGGGTTTTGGAGCATATACTGTATTCAAAGATTATGAATCACCTCGAACGGAACGATCTATTGATACGTAATCAGCATGGTTTCAGAAAACATCGTTCTTGTGCAACGCAGCTGGCTCTTTATTCGCACGAAGTAATGGCCGCTATCGACAGGGGATCTCAAGTTGATTCCGTATTTCTAGATTTCCGGAAAGCTTTTGACACCGTTCCTCACAAGCGACTCCTAATCAAGCTGCGGGCCTATGGGGTATCGTCTCAGTTGTGCGACTGGATTCGTGATTTCCTGTCAGGAAGGTCGCAGTTCGTAGTAATAGACGGCAAATCATCGAGTAAAACTGAACTGATATCGGTTGTTCCCCAGGTAAGCGGTCTGGGACCTCTGCTGTTCCTGATCTATATAAATGACCTGGGTAACAATCTGAGCAGTTCTCTTAGGTTGTTCGTAGATGATGCTGCAATTTACCGTCTAGTAAGGTCATCCGAAGACCAGTATCAGTTGCAAAGTGATTTAGAAAAGATTGCTGTATGGTGTGGCAGGTGGCAGTTCACGCTAAATAAAGAAAAGTGTGAGGTGATCCACATGAGTTCCAAAAGAAATCCGTTGGCATTCGATTACTCGATAAATAGTGCAATTCTCAAGGCTGTCAGTTCAACTAAGTACCTGGGTGTTAAAATTACGAACAACTTCAGTTGGAAAGACCACGTAGATAATATTGTGTGGAAGGCGAGCCAGAGGTTGCGTTTCATTGGCAGGACAAGAAGTCCTCTAAAGAGACAGCTTACACTACACTCGTTCGGCCTCTGTTAGAATATTGCTGCGCGGTGTGGGATCCTTATCAGGTGCGATGGACGGAGGACATCGAAAGGGTGCAAAAAAGGGCAGCTCGTTTTGTATTATCACGTAATAGGAGAGAGAGTGTGGCAGATATGATACGCGAGTTGGGATGGAAGTCATTAAAGCATAGACGCTTTTCGTCGCGGCGAGATCTATTTACGAAATTTGTCACCAACTTTCTCTTCCGAATGCGAAAATATTTTGTTGAGCCCAACCTACATAGGTAGGAATGATCATCAAAATAAAATAAGAGAAATCAGAGCTCGAACAGAAAGGCTTAGGTGTTCGTTTTTGCCGCGCGCTGTTCGGGAGTGGAATGGTAGAGAGGTAGTATGATTGTGATTCGATGAACCCTCTGCCAAGCACTTAAATGTGAATTACAGAGTAACCATGTAGATGTAGATGTAGATGCAGCCAGCAGCGTCTTTATAAGACAAAACGTTGTTTTTTTTGTGGTGGTGGCAAGGATGCTATCGCCTGGGACGATTGGTCCCTCATGTGTGCATGTGATTTTACGTATTTGGGGACACCATTTATTTTGAAATAGTTGCACCAGGCTGGACTCTTTAGAGGTCCCTGTGGGCACACTTTTGATCCTTTAGGTCCTCGTAAGCGGTCGTTGTCGGAAAAAGGTCTATGTCAGTTCGACCGAGGTATGGAATTGCTGATGTGCAAACGTGTACCGGACCGAGAAGCATGTGGTCTATTCGAATAGTTGTGAAATGTCCATGCCAGGAGGTGACGAAAAATTCTAGAGATTCATCCATGTGCATCAGTCTATACGAAAAATACACATTCTTGACGTGTTCAGCGAGACCGTGACCAATCGCTCGTGAGCTGTTGTAACACCTCGGTTCAGTTTACAGTGATAAAAGCTATAGAAAGAATAATGTAAAATTAAGAATAGAATTTTTAGAGGGGAAAATAGTGTAGGATCAGAGTTCGGTAATTGCAGATCAAAATTATACTATATACGCAAGTAGTTTAACGTCTAATTACAGCAAAGCCACGGAAGTTCCGTCATGGAAAAGGCAGTGACGTTAAATTCTTGTGATTAAAAATCTATAAAAAGGCCTGATCGTCATTATTGCCACCTTTTTTCCTTTATTGTTTAGTAAAAGGGCAGGGAACCTGTGTCAGTCAGTGAGACAATAATTAGATTGGACTTTATCGTGTTACGATTTACGATAAACAGTTAGAATATTACGGAGATTAAAAGTGATGTAGTGTACGATCTATGACTGTTGGTAGCAACGGAGTATGAAGGGGATTTTAGGACTTTAGTGCTAGATTGGAACTTTACGGACATATAGACGTCAGCAACTCAAATTATCTGCTGATACGAGTGAATTCAGAGGTACCGGTATTCAGATATTAACGTGCGGACTTTTGAAAGTGTCGTGTGCCGTTAGTTGCGAATTTGGACGTAGAGCGCGTGCATATCGGCATTTGCGGACTATTTAGATTCGTCCAGGCAAGGAACCTTTTAAATAGAGCATCATCCATCACCATCTTAATCCTCGAATATAGAGTGAAAGTGAAATACAAGAGTATTGTACTTATTTCATTTACCTAGTCCGATTCCGTGAAGCTTTTACGGAACCAAAGCTATTCAGCAGTAAGTCAGCACCATCTAGCGGAAAGCGAAGGCATTAACTAACACGCTAACTGAAGTGAACGTTTACGTGTTTTACGGACTGCTTAATATGAACTTTTGAGTGTCTTTGACGTCCCCACTCCCTCCGAAAGGTGGTGCAGGCTGTCTTAATCATAAAAAGGGGAGAGTTTTAACCGTGCAAATTACTAAATAAAAGTGATATTTACAAGACTCGCAGTAATAGCAAAACACAAGGCCCGCACCTCATCGGAGAGTCGTCGCTGTCACGTTGGGAAGTAAAAGCCGGAAAACCTACCGAAGATACGTATCTACGAGCAGACGTCGACGTGGAGTACCTAAAAAGGGAACCACAAGAGAGTTGGGGATGCTTCATTGTCCATCCAAATCGTAAACTTGAAGATTCATAACCGGGTTGCTCGGTGCGAAAGATCGTCAGCGGTACCCTGACCTTATGCGACGGTGCTGGTTCATAGGTGGCAATGTCGTCTACTGGTTGAGATGCGGTCGAAGCCTGTTCATCTTGTTCACCAGGGCGGTCGTTGCGTCCTTGACAAGTTTGTGTGGATGCGGCATGTCCAGATCACTGAGAATCCGGGCAGTACTCGTCCACGGAGCGGCATTTAGGATCAGTTTCAGGCACTTATTTTGTAGCGTTTGCAGTATTCGAAGGTTGGTGCTACAGGTGATGCCACAGGAGGAACAACCATATAACATAGCCGGCACGAGGATGGTCTTGTAGATCTGGTACTTTGTTGCTGGCAGAATGTCTTTGCTGGCCAAGAGGGGGTAGAGGACATGGATGTCCTTTGTGGTTTTGAAGACAAAACGTGTCTGGAGCACTTGTTAGATCGGTTGCAGATGCTACAACGGCAGGTTATCAAAATTTAAATGAGTCTGAACGTGGTGTTACAGTCTTCGCACGAGGTAGCGATGAAGTGGGCATTTTCCCATACGACCATTTCACGAATGTATCGTGACTATCAGAAATCCGGAAAACATTAGATCTCCGACATCGCTGCGGCCGGAAAAAGAATCCGCAAAATGGGTGTAAAGAGGCGGTTTAATTTTGGCCCTTGACGTACTATTTTAAATAGTGCTACTTCTGCAAGTTTCGAGGGGGAGAGCTTCTGTGAAGTTTTGAAGGTAGGAGACGAGGCAGAACTCAAGCTGTGAGGACGGGTCGTGAGTCGTGCTTGGGTAGCTCAGATGGTAGAGCACTTGCCTGCGAAAGGCAAAGGTCTCGAGTTCGAGTCTCGGTCCGGCACACAGTTTTAATCCACCAGGAAGCTTCACATCAGCTCCATGGCTAAAGTATAGCGTGCATGGCAAAATGGCGCCGAGGAATCTGTGGTACAACGAGGACCATATACGACAGGGTAAACGACGGTTACGGTATGTGTGGGGGGAAAAGACTTACTGCTGTTGAGCAGCTGAGAGGCCAGATGAACCACGAGGCTAAGCAGGCGCCTGGTGCTTGCACCAATGCTGACTGTGGATCACGGGCGATGAAGGCTGGAATTCGCAGGTCAGTATCGCAACTAGGTGTCCACTGATTGGCGACATGCGGCTTTTCCGATGAATCACGTTTTACGTCCAATCGGACAGATGGCCGTTGTCATGTGCGGTCGTGCAACAATCGCTTGAATGCTACAGGCCGGTAAAAGGTGCGTTATCGACTGGGGAATATTTTAGTGGTATTCCCTGGGTGATCTGCTTATTCTGGAATACACAATGGATCAACACAAGTATGCCTCTATGTCTACCCACACATATAGTTTGTTTTTCCTCGGGACGATGGCATCTTCCAACAGGACAATCCAATATATCACACAGTTCTCAGTATACGTGAGCAGCACTAAGAGCACCAGGATGAGATTACTGTACTCCCTGTCCAATAGATTTAAGCCTAATCGAGAACCTGTGGGACCACCTTCATCAGGCCATGGATCCTCATCCGAGAAATCTGGTGCAGCTCGCCACGGCACTGGCGTCGGTTTGGCCCGACTTCCCTGTCGGTACCTTCCAGAACCTCAATGACAATCTTCCTGCATGTCCGCACTGCAAAAGCTGGTTATTCAGACTTTTGAGGTGCCGTCACATTTATCTGATTGGACGGTGTATTTTGTGCTACTGGTCCAGAAAGTTCGGTGGCCTAAGCACACGTGGGGAAAATCCATTACAAAGTAAAACAAGTCAGAGAATACTGTAAAGGCATATAGTATCTCCAAAGCGGACGAGGAAGACAGCTCAATGAAACAACTAAGGACATAATTATAGACACCCAGGAAAACGAAGGAAAAGTTGGGATTGAAGCAACGTAAGCAGATAAAAAGCGAAAAATCATATGGGAACACGGAAATAATGGAATACAAAACAAGTAACATTAAAATAGATTTCTGTAAGGCCGTCACTAATATCATCAGCTCAAAGGAAAGAGAACATCCGATTGCACTACACGGTTTTCATCTGTGTCAAAAATGTAACGTAGCCGACAACATGTTTCACCCACTTACTGGCAATTCGAGAATGGCCCATGGCAAATAGCTCTTTCTTAAGTAGGCATCCTGTCAGCACTGACAGAAACATTTGATGTGTTGTGGCCTGATAGAAAAAGTTTGCTAAATATTAAAAGTAATACAATCGTGTCGTTAAATGGTAACTTCATCAACTAGTAAAGCATCACGGAACCGCAACAAGGAAACCTAGTTTGGAGAATATCACGCAGAGTGACCGCGCGGTTTGAGGCGCCATGTCACGGACTGCGAGCCACTCCCGCCGAAGGTTCGAGTCCTCCCTCGGGCATGGGTGTGTGTGTTGCTCTTAGCGTAAGTTAGTTTAAGTAGTGTGTAAGTCTAGGGACCGATGACATAAGCAGTTTGGTCCCTTAGAAATTCACACCCATTTGAACATTTGGACAGCTCAGCGGGATTCCAGGAGCTGGAGAATCCAGCAGAGACTCACCCCTCATCCCCACCCCCTTCCCCCTGCCTGACCAAAGAGTGTTCCTGCTGACCAGCTGTGCCACAAATGTAATTGCCGTGTGTGCGGTGCTTTTTAATGCGTTGACCCAGGTTTTTCCCAGCGCATCACTGCAGAATGTGTGTGTCAGTGAGAGTACAATTTCTGCTTTTCGATTAATAAATATGTGCCCCAGTCTCACATGTTTACGAAATGTACACACGAAACCAGGATTCTTTAAGTCATAGTCATGCGCTCTTTTCTGGATATACAATTACACAACTGGTTATGCATTGTTTTGATTTTCTCGACGTTACTGTGTTTCACAACGTGTGCTTGTAAATGTTAATGTCCACCCTTATGTGTATTACGAAATATACGGAAACGCGATAAATATTTTGTTTGCATTCCTGTGTATGTAAAAAAGGGAAAGAAATTTTTAAAAACACTTTTAAAAAAGTGTGGGCGTGATCTTACCGTCAGACACAGAACCAGCGGTCTGCGCAGAGTAACGGACGACAAGAAGGCGACTGCCGGCGCGTTTCTGAGAAAAGAACTACCTGCGGCAGGCAATTTCCTTTCCAGCATACTGCCATCTTCGGTATGCTCCGATAAGCAACCAAGCAAAGAAAAGGAGTCTTGTTATCAGTTCTCTTTTCCGTTTCCTTTTCTTCTCTGTTTTTTTTTGCGGAAAAAGATCGCTCCTACTCTCCACATTTGCAAGACGTCTATTTCTGAATTTCACGTTACGGTAAACTGTAGCTCACTATTAGTCCATTTTCACCTTTGCAACGGCAAGGGAAACAGGTGCCTGTTTCAAAATGCACCACTCGAAAACATTTGCGCACGGAATGTCTGAAGAGATATGCGACCAAACCAATGACATTACGACAAGTAAAAATAGAGGGAAGAGGGGAGAAATAGAGAGGTCGGGGGGAGAGAGAGAGAGAGAGAGAGAGAGAGAGAGAGAGAGAGAGAGAGAGAGAGAGAGCGGGGGGGGCAGAGGAAGAGGGAGGGGTGGGAGGGAGGGGGAGAGGGAGAGGGAGGGGGAGGGAGAGAGAGAGGGAGAGAGAGAGAGAGAGAGAGAGAGAGAGAGAGAGAGAGAGAGAGAGAGAGAGAGGGGGGGGGGGCAGAGGAAGAGGGAGGGGTGGGAGGGAGGGGGAGAGGGAGGGGGGGAGAGAGAGAGAGAGAGAGAGAGAGAGAGAGAGAGAGAGAGAGAGAGAGAGAGAGAGAGAGAGAGAGAGATAGAGAGCATTTACCTACGTATGATAAATCCCTTTCCTCGAGAATTTCCTTCTTCATACCTCCTTTGTGATTTCGCATATCACATGTCACGGATTTCGTCTGTGTTAAGATTGCAGGCCATGCGAGTTGCCTAGATGCTTCGGCCGCCCTGACTGGGATTTGTTAAGCTCTGAATATCGCTCACCAGCGTGCAGTCTCCTATAGTTGTCGTCCCCCGCGCAGAAAAAGGCACGTAGGTCGATAATCAATTACCTTGTGGCTGTAATCAACTCTTAGCGAGGAACCAGTATTGTAAAAGTAATTAAATGTTGAATTGGTTTGCTGAAACGGGATTACACTCGCTCTTTGTTGGCAGAATAGGAGAAACTGCACAAACACAGCCCACTCCACGATCCACAAATAATTTCCATTCTTCACCCTTTGACAGAGAATAAACAAAATAATGAAGTGTATGCTTGCGTGATTACTGTTTAACAAGTGATCAGTTACATGTCCAAAAAGCCAGAGATGACTAATTTAATTCTTAACCAGTCCTCCAAGACTCCCTATAGAGCTCTGACATTTATAAAACAGAGGCTGTTAAATAAATCTTAACTGTTACTGACCTTTGAAACTGCCGAACCAGTTGCGACCTTACAGCCGAACCACCACGCCCACCACGAGCGTCAGGCGCGTCCCGAAGATCTCCGAGTTACTTCCTCTACGTTTTCCTTTTGCAACTTTTTATTCTGATGGTAATGAACAATAGTGAAATACACTATATGATCAAAAGTAACCGGACAGCCCAAAAAACAAACATTTTTCATATTAGGTGCATTGTGCTGCCACCTACTGCCAGGTACTACTCATCAGCGACCTCAGTAGTCATTACGCATCGTAAGAGAGCAGAATGTGGCGCTCGAACCCGGTCAGTTGATTGGGAGTCACTTGTGTCATACGTTTCTATGCGAGATTTGCACACTCCTAAACATTCCTAGGTATACTGTTTACGATGTGATAGTGAAGTGGAAGGGACACATACAGCACAAAAGCGTACAGGCAGACATCGTCTGTTGACTGACCGTGGCCGCCGACAGTTCAAGAGGATCATAATGTGTAATAGGCAGACATCTATCCTGACCATCACACAGGAATTCCAAACTGCATCAGGATCCATTGCAAGTACTATGACAGGCGGGAGGTGAGAAAACTGGATTTCATGGTCGAGCGGCTGCTAATAAGCCACACATCATGCAGGTAAATGCCAAATGACGCCTCGCTTGGTGTAAAGAGCGTAAACATTGGACGATTGAAATGTGAAAAAAAAAAAACGTTGTGTGGAACGACGACTCATGCTACACGATGTGGTGATCCGGTGGCAGGGACCTTACCGATGGAGGATGCCACGAATTTTTAAGTCATTTTCAGCCAGGTGTCTGGATACTTCTGATGACATAATTTAACAGAATAACAGCCTGCTATTGGGAAATGCTTTTGTATGAAATGTAAGTAAATTTACTGTTTAGTTTTTATGATTTTAGTAACAGAAGTTTATCATTTTTGCGAGCTACTGCCGAACATGGCAGCTAGTCGCGAAAAAGGACCATAATTTAGGCGGTCTTTCTCATGATACACGTACGGAATAAATCATCTCTCAGCGGTAGCTCGGCTGACATGACGTAGTCTTCCCACTGCTACCTTTTGAGCTTCTCTAAGAAGAGCTTCTTGTACATGAATTTAATGACTGTAATAACTCCTTGGGAACACAACCGCAGTATGTTGTTCTTAATGGGCAGTCATTGTTAAAAGTGGAGGCAGTGTCTGGCGTACTTCAGGCGAGAGTGCTAGGGCTGTTGCTGTTAGCGGTGTATGCTTGTATGGGATAACTGTAGGGTCGCAGCACGCCGCACGGCTTGGCATCATGGCCTAACGAGGCAGCGGCTCCTTCAGGTAACTTCATGCACTGTTATGGGAATGTGGTGGGGCGCCGATTTGTTGAAGGATGAAATCCTTGCTGTCATCTCGAAAGTTTTGGCTTGACTCACAATTGCAGCACGTCAATATAACATTGGAAGTTCACTCGGTGGAGGAGGATCCACAGACTATATACACTCCTGGAAATTGAAATAAGAACACCGTGAATTCATTGTCCCAGGAAGGGGAAACTTTATTGACACATTCCTGGGGTCAGATACATCACATGATCACACTGACAGAACCACAGGCACATAGACTTAGGCAACAGAGCATGCACAATGTCGGCACTAGTACAGTGTATATCCACCTTTCGCAGCAATGCAGGCTGCTATTCTCCCATGGAGACGATCGCAGAGATGCTGGATGTAGTCCTGTGGAACGGCTTGCCGTGCCATTTCCACCTGGCGCCTCAGTTGGACCAGCGTTCGTGCTGGACGTGTAGACCGCGTGAGACGACGCTTCATCCAGTCCCAAACATGCTCAATGGGGGACAAATCCGGAGATCTTGCTGCCCAGGGTAGTTGACTTACACCTTCTAGAGCACGTTGGGTGGCACGGGATACATGCGGACGTGCATTGTCCTGTTGGAACAGCAAGTTCCCTTGCCGGTCTAGGAATGGTAGAACGATGGGTTCGATGACGGTTTGGATAGGTTTGGATGTACCGTGCACTATTCAGTGTCCCCTCGACGATCACCAGAGGTGTACGGCCAGTGTAGGAGATCGCTCCCCACACCATGATGCCGGGTGTTGGCCCTGTGTGCCTCGGTCGTATGCAGTCCTGATTGTGGCACTCACCTGCACGGCGCCAAACACGCATACGACCATCATTGGCACCAAGGCAGAAGCGACTCTCATCGCTGAAGACGACACGTCTCCATTCGTCCCTCCATTCACGCCTGTCGCGACACCATTGGAGGCGGGCTGCACGATGTTGGGGCGTGAGCGGAAGACGGCCTAACGGTGTGCGGAACCGTAGCCCAGCTTCATGGAGACGGTTGCGAATGGTCCTCGCCGATACCCCAGGAGCGACAGTGTCCCTAATTTGCTGGGAAGTGGCGGTGCGGTCCCCTACGGCACTGCGTAGGATCCTACGGTCTTGGCTTGCATCCGTGCGTCGTTGCGGTCTGGTCCCAGGTCGACGGGCAAGTGCAGCTTCCGCCGACCACTGGCGACAACATCGATGTACTGTGGAGACCTCACGCCCCACGTGTTGAGCAATTTGGCAGTACGTCCACCCGGCCTCCCGCATGCCCACTATACGCCCACGCTCAAAGTCCGTCAACTGCACATACGGTTCACGTCCACGCTGTCGCGGCATGCTACCAGTGTTAAAGACTGCGATGGAGCTCCGTATGCCACGGCAAACTGGCTGACACTGACGGCGGCGGTGCACAAATGGTGCGCAGCTAGCGCCATTCGACGGCCAACACCGCGGTTCCTGGTGTGTCCGCTGTGCCGTGCGTGTGATCATTGCTTGTACAGCCCTCTCGCAGTGTCCGGAGCAAGTATGGTGGGTCTGACACACCGGTGTCAATGTGTTCTTTTTTCCATTTCCAGGAGTGTAGTATATCATTTTGTTTAGATCCATTTTTAAACGTTTGCCTTATCTTTGACTACTGGTCGAATTAGATTTCAGAGACGTCTCGGTGCGTAATGCAAACGTCACTGTAGACATTTTTGGTTTACGACTGACTGTTAGGAAATACACTAAAGAGCCAGAGAAGCTGGTACACCTGCCTAATATCGTGTAGGGCCCTCGCGAGCACACCGAAGTGCCGTACACGACGTGGTATGAACTCGACTAATGTCTGAAATAATGCTGGAGGGAACTGAAATCCTGAATCCTGCAGGGCTGTCCATAAATCCGTAAGAGTAAGACGGGGTGGAGATCTTTTCCGAACAGCAAGACATCTAAGATATGCTCAGCAATGTTCATGTCTGGGGAGTATGGTGGCCAGCGGAAGTGACATGACTGTATGCAGGTGATCAGACAGGATTCTTATGGACGTGTCACCTGTCAGAGTCGTATCTAGACTATCAAGGATCCCATATCACTCTGTCTGGACATGTCCCACAGCATTAAAGAGCCTCCACCAGTTGGAACAGTCCCCTGGTGACATGCAGGGTCCATGAATTCATTAGGTTGTCTCCATACCCGTACACGTCCATCCGCTCGATACAATCTGAAACGAGACTCGACCGATCGGGCAACATGTTTCCAGTCATCAAAAATGTTGGCGCTAATGGAACCAGACGAAGCAGAAAGCCTTGTGTCGTACAGTCATCAAGGGTACACATGTGG
Organism: Schistocerca gregaria; assembly: GCF_023897955.1. Taxonomy (NCBI): domain Eukaryota; kingdom Metazoa; phylum Arthropoda; class Insecta; order Orthoptera; family Acrididae; genus Schistocerca; species Schistocerca gregaria. The sequence continues at coordinate 276,413,942 of NC_064920.1, read as the reverse complement.
GTCTTCGGCACGGAAAGCCCATATCGATGATTTTGCGTTGAATGATTTGCACGCTGACACTTGTTGATGGCCCACCATTGAAATCTGCAGCAATTTGCGGAAGGGTCGTACTTCTGTCTCGTTGAACGATTCTCTTTAGTCGTCGTTCGTCCCGTTCTTGTTGGCTCTTTTTCCAGTCGCAGCGATGTTGGAGATGTGTTGTTTTACCGGATTCCTGATATTGACGGCAAACTCGTGAAATGGTCGTACGGGAAAATCCCCACTTCATCGCCACCTCGGAGATGCGGTGTCCCATCACTCGTGTCCTGACCTTAACACTACGTTAAAACTCACTTAAATCTTAACCGATCTAACAATTACGCTAGATGATTGTTGTCTTATAGAGGCTTTGCCGAGCACAGCGCCGTATTCTGCCGGTTTAAATATCTCTGTATTTGAATACGCGTGGCTGTATCAGTTTCTTTGGCGCATAACGGCCTTGCCGCAGTGGTAACAACGGTTCCCGTCATATCACTGAACTTAAGCGCCGTCGGGCTGGGATAGCAGTTGAATGGGTGACTATTCGGTCTGCCGAGCAGTGATGGCAAGCGGGCTCCACTCAGCCCTTTGGAGGCAAACTGAGGAGCTACTTGGTTAAGTAGCGGCTCCGGTCTTGTAAACTGACATACGGCCTGGAGAGGGATGTGCTGACCACTTTACCCTCTACATCCAGTGAAGCCTATGGATTGAGGATGACACGGCGGTCGGTCGGTGTCTTTTGGGCCTTCATGGCCTATTCGGGCGAATATTAATTTTTTCACTTCAGTATCAGAGCTTATTGAATTGTCTATATAATATGCATTTTCAGAATTATTTCAAGACAAAATTTTAATTTATATTTTCCCTGCAGCTATTCGGAAATTATTCTATACTGACGTAACCTTTATTGTGAATAATATCAGAGATGACTGCTATTAAATATGAGTGTGAATTACTTACTTACACCATCATTGAATTATCTAAGTCGAAAAAGGGATAATCTGTAAAAAGATTTATAAAAGTTAATTTCATGCGCAGTTTCGTGGTCTTATCTGGAAGGATAGACTTCAGAGTCGCTGTCAGACTAATTCTTATTCTGATGATATATGAACCTGGTACAAGTATAGAATATTTAAAGGAAACAATAATTATTAGAATTATATCCAATGTTAATAGCCGCCAAATAAGAGGGATGTCATTGTCTTAGTGAACACTAGCACTCGGTAACGTAGAGACCTAGAACCTATCAGTGTGTGCTGAAAAGTAATTCCCCTGAATTTTTTAATTTTTTTTACTGTGGAAATTCTTAATGCTTTTCAAATGAAACAAAGGCTATTAACATTCTACATCTTTGCTCTCCACGTCTACATATTTGCAGTCCTGTGCCTCTCGAGGACTTCGAATTGTACCGTTTAACTGGTGGTGTGTAAAGTAACTACGTCGGTGCCTGAGAATCAGCGTGCTGTAATTGAGTTCCAAATTCGAAGAGTTCGTCCACACATGGAGCACGCTCTTCTTCAGCATGATAACGCCAGACCACACAAGAACGAAAAGACATCTGCAACACTCCACCGCCTCGGGTTGACTATCATCGATCATCCTCCATACAATCCAGGCTTGGCGCCGTCCGATTTTCGTCTGTTTCCAAAACTTAAAGAACATTTTCAAGTACTTCACTTTAATTGTGATGAAGCGGTGCAAGCAGAAGTGTGGTTGTAGCTCCGTCAACAAAGTCAAACATTCCATGCTTCAGGCAGAAGAGTACTGCAAAGAGAACCACAAATTTAATCAAACTGTAAATGAAGTCTGCACAGGCTACCATTGAAGAAGTAATCCCGTAGAGACCAAAGAATTAAGTGAATAACTCAGCAATCATCCGTCCCAGCGGTGGGATTAAAAGCAACGCGCTTGAGTGAATGACCTGCGGAACATTGGTTATTGCGAAACGTCCGTCCTAATTAACCAGTGACATGGAATACCGAACTTCCAACCGGCTGCAGTTTAAACGGATGCTATTTACGGCTGCTGGTCACACGAGCCAGACTGAAGTGAATGTGGACAGCGGACGCCGGATAACGGTGACATCCTGTGTGCAAAATCTGTGACGCGAAATATTTCAGCACTTCGGTTAGCAGGTTGCTCGTTCGAACGGCATTCGATTCCAAAAATAGAAATAACCAGAAACATATTGTACGCCGCAGCTGCAGACGTAAGTGGATTTTTATATTGCACTAACTTACAATGATAGGGGTATAAGAGTAGAAGGAAACAGAAACGTATCGCAAATGACGACATTTAGGAAATTATATACTAACTGCAGTACTACAAAGCAATGTGACAAATATTTCCCGACATATTAACAGAATGGGCCTTCCCGCTGGAGGTTAGAGTCCTCTCTTGGGCATGTGTGTGTGTATGTGTGTGTGTATGTGTGTGTATGTGTGTGTGTGTGTGTTGTTCTTAGTATAACTTAGTTTAGGTAGTTTGTAAGTCTATGGACAGATGACCTCAGCAGTTTGGTCCCTTAGGAATTCACACACACTTTATTAACAGAATTAACTAAATGGAAACCGCTTATCGTTGCTACTGCGTTATATACAGTATAACCCAGTGAGTGGCAGGCTGGTAAACTGGACCCTCGTGGAATTCGTGCACTGATTAGCGTACGTTGGTTATAGTACATCGGTTCACGCTAGCTGTGTTTTTTAGGTGACTTCCTTCATCATCGTAGGTAAGCGCCTGACCTGCTTGCCAGCTCCGTATCATCAGCACGAAAATACGCAGAACAAAATTTATCGGAATGACAGACACACGGAGAATTGGTCGAATATTATTATTTTTCCCTTTACACGTGGGACTATGCGACTTAAAGTTACTTGGTCATGGAACAGGTCACTATGGCTAAACACAAGGCGTGTTTTATTAAGTAAGTACCGTTTTAAAATTAAAAAGAGACGTGCTAAGATATCTCAATAACTTTATTTTTACATGAAAGCCATTACAGTCTGATTCTTCCTTGTTTACGTTGTGTACTGAGTGTTTAAGATGCCTCCGATAATCGTGAGTCCCGCCTACTGTGAAGTACAGGGTGTTATAAGATTTCTAAGTGTTAAAGGCCTACAAGCGATCGACATTCATCGTGAGATCTCTGCAGTTTACGGAGAAAACGTTATGAGTGATGGAATGGTATGAAACTGGGTGAGAGCATTTAAAGATGGCCGCACAAATGTGCATGATGAACAACGGAGTGGGCGTCCTTCCGTCGTTAATGAATGCTTGATGCCGGCCGCTGTGGCACAACGGTTCTAGGCGCTTCACTCTGGAACCGCGCTGGTGCTACGGTCGCAGGTTCGAACCCTGCCTCTGGCATGAATGTGTGTGACGTCCTTAGGTTAGTTAGGTTTCAGTAGTTCTAAATCTAGGGGACTGATGACCTCAGGTGTTAAGTTCTATAGTGCTTAAAGCAATTTTAATTTTTGAAAGTTTGGTGCAGCAAGTGGACAATAAGGTGAGAGAAAACAGACGCTTTACGATTATTGCGGGATGACTTTCCTAATGTTTCTCGTAGTGTTTTGTATCGCATTGTGAGCGAGCACTTGAAGTACCGAAAATTGTGCGCACGTTGGGTACCGATAATGTCGACGAATGTGCACAAAAGCAAACGTTTAGACAGTGCATTGACCTTCCTTGAGCGGTACCACAACGACGGTGATCATTACTTGAGCCAAATTGTTACGGGCGATGAAACATGCGTGGCCTAAGTCACACCAGAATCAAAGCAACAGTCCATGGAAGTTGAGCAAGGGCATCATTTTGCTGCAAGACAATGCCCGTCCGCATGTGGTGAATCAGACCAAAGATCTCATCACATCTTTTCGACGGGAAACTCTAGATCATCCTCCGTACAGCCTAATCTTGCGCCCAGTGACTACCATCTGTTTCTGCACTTTAAGGAACATCTGGGTGGTCAGCGTCTTCAAGACGATGATGAAGTCGAAACAGTGATGATGCAGTGGTTAACAAGTCAGGCGGAAGACTTCTATGAGGAGGGTATTAAAAAACTGGCACAACGTTATGACAAGTGCCTCAATATTGACGGAAATTATGTAGAAAAGTAGATTAATGTACAGGCTTTCATGTAAAAATAAAATTATTGAGATATATTGGCACGTCTTTTTTTAGTTTCAAAACCGTACTTACTTTAAAATCACGCATCATATGTGAAGAGTACTACATCGAATTTACTTAGTGTATAACTTAAATTAATATTCATAAACTATCTTCGACTGATTTGTAGTGCAATTTCCATTTAATAACTGGAAGTCTGTAAATTGTGTATCATGAGAACACCGAATGAGGGAGGTGAGTTTTGATGAGAAGCGTTGTTAACAACATATATTTCAGTCAGCAGTCAAGCGGGTATTTTCGAAGCTGGAAACTACTGATAACTTCTGCAACGTCCCTCCTAGAAGACAGTAACGTGCAAAAACAGGCATCGATTCCAGCAACACACACAAGCGTCTATAAGTCGAATACTTATCACCGATCGTCTCGAATGTTGGTAAATCTAGTAACTCCGTCTCGGAAGACCCAACGTTACTGACAGACCGCCGTGTCTCCCTCAACACATAGGCGTCATTGCATGCGGATATGGAGGGACATGTGGTGGGCATAGCGCTCTCCCGGCCGTTTCCAGTTTTTGTAACCGGAGACGCTACTTCTTACTCAAGTAGCTCCTAATTGGCCTCTCAAGGGCTAAGGGCACCCCACTTGCCAACAGCGCCTGGGAAACCAGGACGGACTTCCACCCAAGCACTAACCAAACCCATCAGTGCTAAACTTCGGCGATCTGACGGCAACCGGTGTTAGGACTGCGGCAAGGCAGTTGGCTTGATAAATGTACTAGTTAGCCATAATATTACTACACCTACGAGCGAGGGCGTTTCAGTCGGCTTACTGGGGTTCTTCATCGTGATATTTCACGAGAACATGCTGAACCACTTGACAGCGTGCGCACAGCTGCCTTGAAAGCATTGAAAGTGCGATGTGTTTTCCTTAGTCACTACCGAATTTGTGTAATGTAGCGTCAATCGCGTGTTTCAGATAATGGTCACGGGAGGCAAAGTGCAGTAATGTTGTGGTCGGGTAGTACCGGACAAGAACAGCAACACGGCGATTTGTTGTCCATTGAGTCGGCAGCCGCCACAAGAGACGCTAAGTCCATCGCGAGCAAACACTATTTTTCTATGAATTGTCACTTAGCCGCCAGCAGCTCGCACCGTATCCGTGCAACGCGACAGATCTTAGGCCAGCACTCACCCACGGATCGACAATTCGTTCTAGGTATTAACCTCTCATTCCTTCCAGTTCTGTCGGAGGCACTAGCTGCATCTGCAGCCCATCACTCAGAGCACTCGTCATGAACTTGGTGATAGGTGTAAAACAGATCTCAAAGTTAAATTCCTGTAACTTCTGAATGAGCAGCTGGAGAAAGCATTCGTCAGAATTTTCGTGATAGGCTTGTCGCACTTCTTCACATACGTTGTCTAGTTGTACAGTCGCTGCGCAGTGCTTATCGTCTACTCCCTATCGAGTTGCGGCAGGAACTTTTCTGTCTTCAAGCTAAGGCCATACGCCAACTAAGTGCAGATGGTCTCCCTTCCCAAGAGCACGACGTTGGGTCATGAACATTACAAGTGATTCTAGACTTTAACTTTTTTATCACTCACGTTCACCATCAGACACATATATCTCTCTCTCATTCGGAGATGCAAAATACCAAACTACCAATTCTATGTCTCCTCCACGAAGGAAATTTATGTTTTTTGATATTTATAGAACACTATTCGACTTTGTTTATCTGGGCAATGTTCACATTCCGCCTCCACACACGCAAGACCTGTAAGTTTCCGTTGTGAGTCACGGCAGGGACACAGCTGATAACTGAATTTAATATCGAGCGGACGAGCTATCAGATGCTCGCTGTAATTAGTAACAGGTACAATTAAGAGCGTTATTAATGGAAGAAAGATGCCGATACCAATATAATGATACTTCCAAGCTAATGGAGTAAGTGTGGGTTCTCTCGTCGTTTCAGCCGTAGCAGTAGCTTCAACTTCGCCAAGGACGGCGTATTATGTTGGCCATCGATTAGCTTATCTTCGGATTGTGCCCCCTTATTACTGATTTCAGAGTTCAAGTGGTTTCTGTGTAGGTTGACTCTTACACAGAAGATTAAAGCAACCAGCCACTTTTTATAGTGCTATTTATTTACTTAAACAGCGCCGTTACCGGTTTCGAACCGATAGGTTCACCTTCAGACGCCTAGTTCACGTTTTACATTACATTTCGTGTTTTGTTTCCCCACCTGACGAAACTTCCTTGGGATGGTCATGCCAATGAAGAATCTGCGCCATTACTTAGGCACAAATACAGATCGCCGTAGTATCGCATTCCAAAGATATAAAAGAGCACTATATTGGCGGAGATATCATTTGTACTTAGGTGAGCCACATGAAAATGCTTCCACGTGATTATCGCCACACGACCGCCATTAACAGACTTTAGATGCGGTATGGTAGTTGAAGCTAGACGTACGTGACATTAAATTTCGGAAATCATTAATGAGTTCGATCTCCCGAGATCCATAGTGTCAAGAACGTGGCGGGAATTCCAAATTTGAGGCATTACCTCTCAACATGTACTACGCAATGGCCGACGAGAGCATGGACGTGTGTATAGGCTTGTCAGCGCTCACAGACAACGAACAGTGCGTGAAATAACGGCAGAAATCAACGTGGGACGTACGACGAACATTACCGTCAGGACAGTGTGGCGTTAGTGAGCAGTGGCAGCAGACGACTAATGCGAGTGCCTCTCCTGGGCTCGTGACCATCTCGATTTGGTCACCAGACGACAGGAAAATCATGGCCTAGTCAGGTGAGTTCCGATTTTAGTAAGAGAGAGCTGATGGTAGGGTCCGAGTGTGACGCAGACTCCATGGAGGCACAGACCCAACTTGCCAACAGGAGGCTGCATAATGATGTGCGCTGCGTTTACCTGCAATGGACTGGGACTTCTGGTCCAACCGGTCTCATCACTGACTGGCAATGGTTACGTTCCGCTACTTGGAGACCGTTTGCAAATATTCATGTTCTTCATGTCTCCAAACAAATATGGAATTTTTATGGATGACAAAAAAATGGTTCAAATGACTCTAAGCACTATGGGATTTAACATCGGAGGTCAGCAGTCCCCTAGACTTAGAACTACTTGAATCTAACTAACCTAAGGACATCGCACACATCCATGCCCGAGGTAGGATTCGAACCTGCGATTTAGCAGCAGCGTGGTTCCGGACGGAATGCCTAGAACCGCTCGACCACAGCGGTCGGCCTATGGATGACAACGCGCCATGTCATCGGGCCACAACTGTTCGCGATAGATTTGAAGAACATTCTGGACAGTTAGAGCGAATGATTTGGCCTCCCATCGAACTTGTATGGGACATAATTGACAGGTCAGTTCGTGCACAAAATACTGCACGGGCAACACTTTCACAATTATGGGTAGCTATAGAGGCAGTGCGGCTGCCTATTTCCTCAAGGGACTTCGGAATTGTTGAGTCTATGACATATCGAGTTGGTGCACTATCCCGCCCAAAATGAGGTCCGACACGATATTAAAAGGTATTCCATGACTTTTGTCATCTCAGTGTAGTATGGTACTTTATTCATTCTGGTATAGACGTAAATAATGGTTACAAATTAATACAGCAAATATAGTATTTCTAGAAATACTGAGTTTCTCAAACTTGTATATGACTTAGCGTAAGGAGTACTCAGACGAAACGTTGCTGGATTTGAAGTGAAATCGGTCACCATCAGTGGTGCAGCAATGCGTGACGAGCCATTTGTAGGATAGACAGTGTGTTCAAAGAAACCGAAGAAGCTCATGGTGGGAATCCTGAATTGCGCTTTTCGGTTTCTTGCTGTTGCTCATTCAGAAGTTCCTGGAACCAAACAATACGCACTAAAAGAACATACTGTCAGTACCGTCATATGACGAATCCCAGTGTCTCTTCATTTAAGTAAGTTTTTCATTTCCAACTTTGGCTTGTGCCACTTCGCATAGCACGTCATTGCAGGCAGCAGAAGCCTCGTGTGTTGTGCACAGCTGCGTCTCGTTACGGACAAAATTAGAATATACCTCACATACTTTTTCAAGAAAGAAAGGAGGTATCGCTGTCCTTCGACCGCCAAAATTAATTTCGAGACGTTAGCTATATTTCGTATGCAGTAATCTATGACCTACAATGAACCAATTAATAACTGATTAGGGACTACATTCTTCACTGCAAACTTTTCACAATGTGCCTGGTGGTGTACTTATTTGGAAAGTATCACAACTACTATGGTCAACAGCGAAAACAAACCCAGTTCATTGTCAGGGCGTGGTGCGGGACTACGAAATGAGAAAATGTCAATTTTTTAATGATATAGTTTCCTTAGAATGGAATGAGAAAGACTACATAGAGGAGAACACACACGAATCTCTATACAGTCGTTTTTAATTTCTTACGCAAAAACAAAAGTTTTATTGAGAAACTAAGTAGTAAGATGGATGTAGCTTCGCTATCTTTACAAGAAACAAATTTTTGAGGCACATATGGTGAGTCGCAATTTGTATCATACGACACAGTTACGTGGTACAACGAGCACTCCTTGTTGTACCAAGCGATACAGTAGAGATGACGTGTGGGTGTCGTATAGCTATCGACTCAACGTAAACCATTTGAATTGCTCCAACTACTTTCCTATGTACTCCACCAATGCTGGTTACTTCTGTAATGTATCGTGGGCCGCGTTGCATATCATATCACCTCACTGGGAACCACTGCTTAAAGCTAAGTCCAGAAAACAGGCAAATTATTATAAGAAATCCTATTCTCATGAATTTCGCAATATTTATTTCCCATACACAAACAGTGAAAAGAGCTCTAGAAATGGCTATATTAATATAGTTTACCTTGGTGTTAACAGTGTCACTTCTTCCTTTCTTTTTTCAACCTGCAGACTACAGTTTCATTGGAAACAAAGTGTCAGAATTATTTCCTTTTCTACCTTAAAAATAGATATGAGCTGTTCTCCAAGAAGAACATACACTAATGAACAAAATCATTATGACTATTTATTTAATATCTAGGTGGTTCACGTATAGAATGTAATACAGCGGTGATTCTAGGTTCACGGACATAGTGTCACCAAATGTCTACGATCAGGTCACGCGATTCCCCTACACTACAAGCCAGTGGTGTGCTGACGAAGAGCTCGCGTCTGTTAGAGTCCCAGATGTGTTCCATCCGGTTCATAACTTTCTAATTTGGTGGCAAAGATCTCAACTTGAGTTCATCAACATACTCCTCAAACTGGCGTAATACGATTTTGTCCTTGCGTATGTTGTATGTTGTATGTGAACCGGGGACCTAGACACGACGGAGAGGCTCCGCCCAACCACAGCCGCAGTGGTCCACTACGCAACGACGACTACCGGAGTCCACTTCACCCCTCCACCGCCCCACACCGAACCCAGGGTTATTGTGCGGTTCGGCCCCCGGTGGACACTCCAGAGAACGTCTCACACCAGACGAGTGTGCCGGCTGCGGTGGTCTCGCGGTTCTAGGCGCGCAGTCCGGAACCGTGCGACTGCTACGGTCGCGGGTTCGAATCCTGCCTCGGGCATGGATGTGTGTGATGTCCTTAGGTTAGTTAGGTTTAAGTAGTTCTAAGTTCTAGGGGACTGATGACCACAGCAGTTGAGTCCCATAGTGCTCAGAGCCATTTGAACCATTTGAACCAGACGAGTGTAACCCCTATGTTTGCGTGGTAGAGTAGTGGTGGTGTACGCGTACGTGGAGAACTTGTTTGCGCAGCAATCGCCGACGTAGTGTAGCTGAGTTGGAATAAGGGTAACCAGCCCGCATTCGTCGAGGGAGATGGAAAACCGCCTAAAAACCATTCACAGACTAGTCGGCTCACCGGACCGCCTTGTGGTCGTACTGCAGGACACTATATCGGCGAAGACATCAGGCAGAAATGGATGCAGATGATCCGCTATAATGTTCACGTAAGCTACAGCTGTCATAATGTCTTCGATTACTACCACAGGTAGCATTAAAGCTCAGGTGAATGTCTCCGACAGCGCAGTACTGCCCCAATCGGTCTGCGTCCGAGGCGCGGTACCCGATTCAAGTAGCCATTCGTTTAGATTTGGGCACAGCCAGATACAAGCGTGGACATGGTGTAACAAGAAACATGATTTATCCGACCAGGTGACCAGGTAATTCGTTTCCATTAAACGATGGTCCAGTCTCAGTGACCTCGTGTCCAGCTAACGATGTCGTAGGGGGCCAACATGCGAACACGTAGAATTCGTCTGCTGCGGGGCCCAATGTGAAACAATGTGCACAGAAAGGTGAGTTCCGAAACACTTGTGTCTACACCAGTGTCGTATTCTGTCGTCAGATCTCCCACCTGTCGGCGCATATCCTACTTACAGACCGGGCGAACCTCCGCCCACATTGTGTGATGGGGCGTGAACGTCCAACACCTTGTCGCCTGCTCGTCATTTCACACTACGTCAACCACTTATAGACACACACGACTTCTGTCCGGGAACAAAGACCAGCTTCGGCGTTTATTCGATGCTCGTTTCCCGACACTCAACGGTAACAGTTTCCCTTCTGGTAAATATTGAAAAGAAGAGAAACTGCAGCACTGGTCGTATCAATTTGAAACAGTTATTATTATTGTTATTATTATTACATATTGATTTTAATCACAGAGTGATCATCTTCAGTGCAAGATTAAGACCATGTGGACTCATATGATCATACACAAAGTACAACTTCAAACACGGGTGTTTACAGTGAAGAATACGCCAACTAGCACCTCAGATTCAGACTCAAACTTTTGTCGAAGTCGCTTATGGATTTTCCCACTTACTGCTCGTGTCGTCGCTAGAATGATTTCCCAGTCGTCTCTACTCCGCTTATGTGCGTTCCTCAGCGCGTCTTGTGCTCATTGCGCCAGTAGGCCGTTTTCAGTCACGAAGTTCACAGTCGTCATGATATTCTGGCTTAGTAGTGTACACATGGTGAATCAAGAGAAAAGATACGTGCTTTAAGGGGTGGTAGTGAACCCTAACAGAAAAGTGCGTCGTGTTTTTAGATTAATGAAAACAACGGGGAACAAGACAAATGCAGATGATAGTAAATGAAACATAGTGTTCTAATGTTTTGTTGAATTGTGTACATTTCCTCCCAAAAGATGTTCAAAAAGTCCACCGTCAACTGCAATGCATTTCGCAGCTCTTGTAGACAACCGCTGTGTTGCTGATCTAAGCCCAAGAGTACAGTCCTTTACTTGAGCACACGCATGTAAAAGTGCGAGCCAAACGTTCCTTCTCTGCGTCTCCTCTGAGGTTTTAGACTTCGATCTTAAGTCAACTCTACAAACAATAATCGAATGAAGTTAGATCGGGTGACATCGATGGCCAAGAAATGACTCCACGGTGACCAATCCAACCTCCAGCATACGTTTCAGTGAGGCACTGTTCACTGGCCGTACTAAATGTGTAGGGTTCTGCCGTGCTGAAGTATATACTATATCGTTTTGCCCTAGAAATACCCTCGCAGTATTCTGGTAAAATATTTTGAAAGCAATGAAGATACCTTACTCCATTGATATGGTCATCTAACACAACTGGACTGATGAGTCGGTCATCAGTCACACCGCACAACGCATTCACTGAGAAACTTCACTGAAAATTTGTTTTCACAATAGCGTGCCGATTTTCATCTGCCCGCACGAGAGACCTGCGCGTGTTATTGATGCCGTTGCGGGTGAATTACGACCCGTTATTGAACAGAATACCTGCAATACGGCTTTCATTGGCACTGATCCATTGATAGAATTCCTTTCGTGTGGCATCACCTCCTGCATACAGATACTGCACACACTGTCGACGATACGGATACGGATTCTACTCATGTACTGCGCGCATAATTCGTGTTTGTGGAATACCAAGCTGCTGGTTGGGTTGCGTTCTACAATTTCAAGAATGTTCTCAATTTCGCTAAGCTTGATGGATGGGACGTTCGGGTGCAATATACACGCTGGGAAGCGTACCACGCTCACTCAATCTGTTAAACACTCTGATAAATGTCCTGTTACCCGGAACTTTGAGATTAGGAAATCGTCATTCGTATTCGCGAACAACAGCACCGTTAGACAAAGATCATGTCGCCATACTCCGCATGTGTGAAGGCTTGTGCCATTTTCGCTACATCGGCCCGTACTGTCTTGACTGTTCACGGAACAACACTGTAGTACACTGATGCAACCTCTGTAGTACTGACACTTGAGGTAAATACCTTGCACACGGATAAGACTCGCCGCCCAACCATGATCAAGTGAAGTGCGTGCCTTCTGAAATGGACAGTGAAGACGATACTACGTAGCCTAATGTCGCTTTGGCTGTATTCCCACCTCAGTGCTGCTAAAGAAGGACATGCGAGTGACACCACTTCTTCTCAAACAGCTGTAATAGTTACGGTCAAGAAAATTGAATATGTTCATTTGAGAATTTTTGTTCGGAATCACCAATATTATCACCAATAAACTCTGTCTAATATGGAGTATAACGATTAAAACAGACGGAAACAAGATATTTACGACAATAGATTCAAGTAAGGAAATATATCCAATAAAAGGCTATAAAATACTGCAAAGACACTTTCTGGAAGATTAAACTGTTGTCGAGCTGCGACTCGAACCTTGAGCTTGCCATTAGTGGGTAACTGCTGAGCCATTTACCTGCGACTCTAAACCTCCCTCTCTCCGGCTCCTCTTCCCTCACCTTACAGCTTTACTTCCGCCAATAGAGCTCTCTTCTACTTCCTTTTCGAAACTCTGAACTTGATAATAATCGAACAGTCTTTGTGCGACTTGCGCTATTGAAAGACAGGTACTGCATAGAACTGGACATTACATTTAGAAAATATTTAGCTTACTACTAACGTTTAGATGCTCTACTACGATCCCAGTGGGAATAAAACTGGAATGTAGTGCCGAGCTTTCGATAACGTGTTTAAGCAAATTGTCCATGTGTATATCATTTTTCTGTCTTACTGATTTTGGCGGCCTTAAATGGTTTCAGGTAGATATATTATATCACGGAAGACGTTTTGATGTCAGAGACAACAGGGTCATTCCAGAAGGCACAATATTGAACAATGTCAGCCTGAAACATTTCCTAGGCATTCCAGAGGTCTCTTAGCTTATGAGTAGTGCAAGCCGGACGCCAAGCGCACCCTACACCAGTCCGAGGCGGACAGATGGTGCAACCTTCGAGTTCGATTTACTAACCACAGTTATATGAATATCTGAAATAAATTGGAAAAGCTCGAGGAACAGCCTATACGAAATTAGCGAAACGGACATGACGCACCGTTCCGAACGACCTTTCCGCATACTGACTTATCTTATGATACCCCTTATATCAATTTATTGAGAAAACAAGTACACAATGTTTCTTGTTTTTATGCTAGTGTGAATGTAAAGTATTCTTACAGTGAAGAGAAGAGCATTCAGTCTCTGGTCAAGATCCTTAATGTGACATTTCCAAATACGTTTGTTATCTATCTTCTCTTCTACAAATATGAATCAATAGACTTCAATGATTATTTGATTTTTCTAATATACAATTAGCACGATTTCTGTAAGTAAATACAGAATGCACTGCATAAGCCACGAGCTAATTATATTCACCTAGCTATGTCTTAAGTCATTTACAATACATTCCATATCTTTCCCAAGGACAATTAATTGTTTCGTCTGTCAGCCTCGAACAATGCGGCACTATAGTTTCAACAGTGGATACATATTCGGGAAGGCAGCGATTCATATGATAGTCAGGGCATCTAGATTTAGGATTCTCGTGTTTTCCGTCAATCTTTTAAGACAAATACTGGAATGTTTTCGTAACTTTTCCCAATCTGAGCTTGTGCTGTGCCTTTAAGCACTTCGATGGGACGTTAAATCTTCCTCCTCCCTTCATTGATATGGAAATAGAAAACGTGTTTAGAAGGACGACACTGTTTCGAGACAATGTTGTTGTCACGGAATACCCACCACAAACCAACAACAGAGAGGTATCGACTGCTGAAGTTTTTGTATCGCAGTCTAGTTTGGCTGATTTTTCGCACGCGTGGTACATTATGTCAAGTGATAATTGAGTTCATTTCTTAAAGGCGAGAAGCGCTCATTTCGTGGGTCTCTTACTATTAGAAAAATAACACCTTGACTTTCCACCCTTAAAAAAAATGCTTCACCCTATGATCTCGGATGGACCTATTAACGTTAAAAACGTACTTATCGTTGCATGCTTCACGTTAGCAGTGGAGTAGAGGAATGGATCCTCTTTTGTTGTGGTTACGAATTACTTTCCGAATGGAAATAATGATTTAGTACAGGTGTGGGCAGCCTTTGGGCCTGAATCATATACATACGTACATACGTACTTAAAGTTCGCGTGTCGTCTTGCCACGTGACGTGTCAGCAGCGCTCCTAGCGAGTGGAGTCAAAACTATAGCGTTGATGTTTATTGGGTAACCACCTATACGGATGGCGTCCCTATGCAAGCACACCACGCCAACAAATTATGCCACTAAACAAGCATACCTACGACTACATCCATTTTACATTAACCCCATTTTCAGATGTTTACACTTATGCAAAATGTAACTTTACTTACCACTTTTTACAACAGTGTCTTAAAAACTTTACGTTGCAAAATTCTGCAACGGTAATACGCAAGAAACAATGTTCATCACGCCTAAATAAATGAAAATATCTGAAGGTAGGGTGTCAGACATCTTGAAACACCATAGAAACAAACACCAACAGAGGTAATAAATCATTGTGAATTACACACAGTTTCAACCGCTGCAGTATTCTAAAACTTCTACAGTGGACAAGAATTATTCACTAATGCTAATACGGGAAATAGTAGAGATACAAAATACGGCAATAAGGTAGGCAATTCCATTCGACTAGCAGTTAGGAGTAACTTACGATTTTTAGCCACAGAGAATTCATACAAGTTTTTGAAATTTAGTATGCTAATTTCCGCAAACAGCATTAGCGAGCACTTTTCTTAAAAGATTTGTCCGAAAATGCTGTTTATGATTGACTGCGATAATTTCCGAAAATCTATCCTGGACGGAGTAGATTGAGGGTGGGCCTCTCTCTCTCTCTCTCTCTCTCTCTCTCTCTCTCTCTCTCCTCTTCTGTTCCACGGATCGGATTGCAACCAATCGCGGGCCGGATTCGGTTCGCGGGTCACCGACTGCCTGCCCGTGACTTAGGATAACAGGTATCGTAGAAGTAGCTGCGTAACAGCACATTATTTCTTTCGGAAAATGCGATTACTGGTACATAGGAACTGTATACTGGAGGCAATATAGCAACGTGAAGGCCGAAAGGATAGTAATAATTCTCTGTTTAGCGGCCTTTATTACTGTTATTAAAATGGAGGATAGCTAAAAAATGTTATTCTTCTAATAACGTATAGAGAACGACATCTGAAATGTTTTTCTTGTAATAAAGTATAGAGAACGATACCTGTCACAGTCTTAGCAATTTGGGAGTGTTATTACTTTTAATACAAATTGTGGAAAGCAAACGTACATTGGCTCCAAACAATTAACTGGTTCAAATGGTTCTGAGCACTATGCGACTTAACTGCTGTGGTCATCAGTCCCCTAGAACTTAGAGCTACTTAAACCTAACTAACCTAAGGACATCACACACATCGATGACTTAGGCAGGATTCGAACCTGCGACCATAGTGGTCGCGCGGTTCCGGACAAACAGTTAACTATACCGTCCCACCATTATTAACATGAAGTTAGCCTCCAATCTACGTACATCTGCGACATATTCAGTACTCTACAAATCACTGTGAAGTACAGCAGCAAGTACTTACAGCTGTACCACATATTACAGTTTCTTTCTGTCAATTCGCGCATGGTGTGAGAATGGCTGCTAACATGTTTCTATGCCTTCGCAATCCCTACGGAAACGAAACGTAGGATGCAGTAGTAAGAGAGATTATAGTAGATCGGTCCACTTCTCGCCCTTTAGCCTCTAGTCAGACCTGAAACAGAAGTTAAATATATATTTTTATTCCACGACGGCATAGACTTTCATGTGCTACAGTCTTTTCCTGAAATTACAAAAATCTCTTCGAAAAATTACGGTTTTTCCAAATGTGAAAACTTGTTCTAAGGTACAAGATGGTCTTTGCCTTTCACGGGCTGAGTAAGTAGCTCAGATAGTAGAACACTTGCCAACGAAACGGAAAGGTCATGAGTTCGACTCTCGGTCCTGCACACAGTTTAATCTTCCAGGAAGTTTCATGTCACCACACACTCCGCTGCAGAGTGAAAATTTCATTCTGGAAACATCCCCCAGGCGGTGGATAAGACATATCTCCGCACTGTCCTCTCTCCCAGGAGTGCTGGTTTACAAAGGACAGATTTTGTGACATCTGGAATGTTGCAGACGAGGTACTGGCGGAAGTACAGCTGTGACGGCGAGTCGTGAGTCGTGTTTCGGTAGCTCAGTTGGTGGAGCACTTGCCGATAAAAGGCAAAGACCCGAGATCGAGCCTCGGTCCGGCACTCAGTTTTAATCTGCCAGGAAGTTTCATATTTGCACACACTCCACTGCAGAGTGAAAATATCAGCCTGGAGGCAATGGTGCTGCTGCTCTTCATGAATATCGACGCATTACGAAGAGCTCCTCTTTCCGCATCTACGTTGAGGAACATGATTCGGAAGTTCGAATTAAGTGAAGGCTTTGGGAATAGTCCTTAGGAGAGGCGGATGACTAAAGATACCACAAATTTTTGAAGAAGTTACCGTTAATGCAGAACAGGGAATCAGCGATCATAAAGCGGTTACTGCGTCGATGATTTCAGCCGTAAATAGAAATATTAAAAAAGGTAGGAAGATTTTTCTGTTTAGCAAAAGTGACAAAAAGCAGATTACAGAGTACCTGACGGCTCAACACAAAAGTTTTGTCTCAAGTGCAGATAGTGTTGAGGATCAGTGGACAAAGTTCAAAACCATGGTACAATATGCGTTAGATGAGTATGTGCCAAGCAAGATCGTAAGAGATGGAAAAGAGCCACCGTGGTACAACAACCGAGTTAGAAAACTGCTGCGGAAGCAAAGGGAACTTCACAGCAAACATAAACATAGCCAAAGCCTTGCAGACAAACAAAAATTACGCGAAGCGAAATGTAGTGTGAGGAGGGCTATGCGAGAGGCTTTCAATGAATTCGAAAGTAACGTTCTATGTACTGACTTGGCAGAAAATCCTAAGAAATTTTGGTCCTATGTCAAAGCGGTAGGTGGATCAAAACAAAATGTCCAGACACTCTGTGACCAAAATGGTACTGAAACAGAGGATGACAGACTAAAGGCCGAAATACTAAATGTCTTCTTCCAAAGCTGTTTCACAGAGGAAGACTGCACTGTGCTTCCTTCTCTAGATTGTCGCACAGTTGACAAAATGGTAGATATCGAAGTAGACGACAGAGGGATAGAGAAACAATTAAAATCGCTCAAAAGAGGAAAGGCCGCTGGTCCTGATGGGATACCAGTTCGATTTTACACAGAGTACGCGAAGGAACTTGCCCCCCTTCTTGCAGCGGTGTACCGTAGGTCTCTAGAAGAGCGAAGCGTTCCAAAGGATTGGAAAAGGGCACAGGTCATCCCCGTTCTCAAGAAGGGACGTCGAACAGATGTGCAGAACTATAGACCTATATCTCTAACGTCGATCAGTTGTAGAATTTTGGAACACGTATTATGTTCGAGTATAATGTCTTTTCTGGAGACTAGAAATCTACTCTGTAGGAATCAGCATGGGTTTCGAAAAAGACGATCGTGTGAAACCCAGCTCGCGCTATTCGTCCACGAGACTCAGAGGGCCTTAGACACGGGTTCACAGGTAGATGCCGTGTTTCTTGACTTCCGCAAGGCGTTTGACACAGTTCCCCATAGTCGTTTAATGAACAAAGTAAGAGCATACGGACTATCAGATCAATTGTGTGATTGGATTGAGGAGTTCCTAGATAACAGAACGCAGCACGTCATTCTCAATGGAGAGAAGTCTTCCGAAGTAAGAGTGATTTCAGGTGTGCCGCAGGGGAGTGTCATAGGACCGTTGCTATTCACAATATACATAAATGACCTGGTGGATGACATCGGAAGTTCACTGAGGCTTTTTGCAGATGATGCTGTGGTGTATCGAGAGGTTGCAACAATGGAAAATTGTACTGAAATGCAGGAGGATCTGCAGCGAATTGACGCATGGTGCACGGAATGGCAATTGAATCTCAATGTAGCGAAGTGTAATGTGATGCGAATACATAGAAAGATAGGTCCCTTATCATTTAGCTACAAAATAGCAGGTCAGCAACTGGAAGCAGTTAATTCCATAAATTATCTGGGAGTACGCATTAGGAGTGATTTAAAATGGAATGATCATATAAAGTTGATCGTCGGTAAAGCAGATGCCAGACTGAGATTCATTGGAAGAATCCTAAGGAAATGCAATCCGACAACAAAGGAAGTAGGTTACAGTACGCTTGTTCGCCCAATGCTTGAATACTGCTCAACAGTGTGGGATCCGCACCAGGTGGGGTTGATAGAGGAGATAGAGAAGATCCAACGGAGAGCAGCGCGCTTCGTTACGGGATCGTTTGGTGATTGCGAAAGCGTTACGGAGATGATAGATAAACTCCAGTGGAAGACTCTGCAGGAGAGACGCTCAGTAGCTCGGTACGGGCTTTTGTTGAAGTTTCGAGAACATGCCTTCACCGAGGAGTCGAGCAGTATATTGCTCCCTCCTACGTATATCTCGCGAAGAGACCATGAGGATAAAATCAGAGAGATTAGAGCCCACACAGAAGCATACCGACAGTCCTTCTTTCCACGTACAATACGAGACTGGAATAGAAGGGAGAACCGATAGAGGTACTCAGGGTACCCTCCGCCACACACCGTCAGGTGGCTTGCGGAGTACGGATGTAGATGTAGATGTAGATGCCGTGGCTGAGAACACTGGACGAAATGTTCGATCTTCAAGAAGTGAGCGAGCAATGTCACGACAGCTGAAAATTCCATGGCCCACTGTTCGGAAAATACTGCAAACGGTTGCAAAATGGTAGACGTACGAACTTCGACGTTGTTGTTGACGCACTGAGCAACGTTTGCGACCTGGGACGTAAACGCTGTAAGAAAGTAACAAATGTCACTCTCCAATGTGGAAGGTAAAAGGTGTTTCTTTCAACAGTTTATTGGTTATTTCACATCCGCGTGTTCTTACAAATGTTTTCACAAAGTACCATTGTCCTACGATCACTCTTTTTTTCATGAGGGCCCTCTCAAGTAGCGGAAGTTTAATTAAAGCACCTTTCATACCACATTTATAATGGTGCGATGATTAATCAGAGGCAGCATCCACGTATCATTCGTTGTAAAGCAACATTTAAAGCCGGAGCTTAGTTAATCTTAATTTCAGTTCTGTATCATTTATGTCTGTATTATATATGTCCGGGTCTGGGTCTTGTGGGTGATCTTTCGATAATATTCTCGTACGATAGTCGCTAAAGATTTTATGTTTTACCGGTTCGACAGCCAAACATGTGTCACGTCACATCTGTCTGTCTATATCGATACATAAATAAGTGGAATTATCGTTAATATTTGGTCTCGGCTATGCCGGCCGACAAGAGATTCATATATTTAACATATTCGCCGAGAATGTAATGACATATTGCATCGTATTAAGACATTTTTACTGTAATACTATGGGATAAAGGAATGATATAAATTGGTTAAATAGCAACTTCGCCCTATTTTTCATACTATCCATTATGATATTGGTAGCTCGTTTACATGTCACGTATCACGACGCGCAATATGTTTAGGTATAAAAATAGTCCCAAATGTAACAATCAAAAGAGGATAAAACTGTAATTAAAACTGTGATGTCACGTTTACGACGAGATTACTAGCAAATGGAAATATGCTCAAAGTGTAGAAGGATGGTGAAGGATGTTGACAGTCTCCTTTGCAAACGCACCCTCTCATCACTAGCCTTTAACTGTTTATAAAAACAATGGAAATATAAATCTAGATGCAAATATTTAATCTATTTTTCACAAATCCTTGTCTTCACGGTTGCGGTACATCATATGGCAGAAAAAAGGGATTGTAATTTATTTGTTAAATTTTAATCCATCACTACCAATGCTATATATTAACGTAATTTGAGAATGTTGCTTCTCCCCAATGTCGTGAAACTCGCTCCGATGCATAAGACTCAGTCAGATACACAAGATACTTACAACAGATTCCTCACAGCGTATATTGTGTACGTATGTCCGTAAAGAAAGGCAGAAAATTTATTTGAGAAATCATGAGAAAATTTCTCTCTTTCTTCTCACATCACTATCGTGGAAATATTCTTCAGTGGGATCTATATAATGTAGTGTTTGTCTACGCAAAACTGTGTACCTAAGAAATCCATGATGATTGTGTCCACCATCTTAACAACATTTTTCTTTGATTTCAACAGAAGAAAATATTGCTAACATAAGGGTTGCCTCCTGTGCGCAAGGTAATCCATAAATGTCTCACTGGACTGGACGACACCAGGAACAGACTACTGCGTTATCAAGAATCATAATTTTAGTTTCGGTATACACCATCTTAACAACATTTTTCTTTGATTTCAACAGAAGAAAATATTGCTAACATAAGGATTACCCCCTGTGGGCAAGGTAATATATAAATGTCTCACTGGACTGGACGACACCAGGAACAGAATACTGCGTTATCAAGAATCATAATTTTAGCTTCGGTATACAGGTGTGTAGTTTGGCTTTCTATGTTGTGATATGAAGCAGAAACCAAATAAGCTAAAAATATGCAGAAGTAACGTTGTTCTAAGCAACCCATGACCTTTGTGACTTTGATTATGTAGGTGAACAGAAAAATTTATCCCTTTTCTCCAAGATACAGAGTAGCACTTATCAGAAAAAAGGCGGATTACCTGCAACACTGTATACTGTTCACTGAAACACACCGAATGTTTCATCATTTCGTCGCCTAACCGTGAAGATGAAAACATATGAGAAAAGTTATGAGAGAATTATTGTTCCTGCGAGTGACATTCAGTGCGAAAGGAAGCCTGTATAAGAACTTGCAGAATTTTGCAACGTAATTTCTTATGTTTGCTCAATGTTTACGCAGGGTTATTTACATGCTGCACGACGATTAGCTTCAAGAAAAGTTGACCCACTATATCGACACATACACACACACACACACACACACACACACACACACACACACACACACACACACACACACACACACACACAAAACTTTCTACAGTAGTAAATAACATGTTTAGAGTTCAATATAAATCCCCACTCCCAACAAAAATATTGACTTCCAAAATGAGAACCGCTTTTTACAGTGATTGCTTCTTGCCTTGGAATTTAGAAGACAGATAGTAAATGAGAAGCACTAAATAATAATTTTGTGCAGGATTGTGCAGGATTGTGTCCTGTGCTTCAAAAAAAGGATTATTACTGCTCATATTTTTATTCCACCCCTTCATTTGATTTTAATACATCGTTTATGCTCATTGCGTGACGAGGTAGGTATTTCATGCGTTGATCTCAACAAACAAGTTTCACGTGGTCATTATAGAAATGTGCTAACATTATACCTCCTTCACTGCTGAGCGAAGTTAACCATCTGTAATGAAAAAGTTGCTTTCACGGTGATTGTGTTGTAGTTTGGGAAAGTAGTGACTGTCTTCTCCCAAAAGAGTGCAAAAACTTGTTGGGTTTTCACTACAACGTTTCTGTAATGGTGTACACAACTTCTTATTTTATTCTATTACGCGAAGCATTTCAAAATAGTTTTCAGGGGCTACATATAAGTGATACTGGTGGCTTTGTTTTCTATGTTTCGACACGAAGTATTTACGTATTTCCAGAAATATATCATACCTCGATTGTTCAATATCGGGAACACGCTGTCATTCAATTTTGTTTCTGTGCATCTGCCAAACAATTACACTGAATCTTGTTAGAGCCTGAAAACTGATATAAATCTCTTTAAAACAGAGAGAAAAGTCAACGTCGATGTATACAGATAATTAACTGTTCACGAGACTAGGCAGATCATTGTAAACTCCATATAGAATAACAGGATATTTTGCTGTGGTAGCAGTGATACTTAAAGGTTGACCTGACCCACGAAAAATTGGAAAAACAGAAATAAAAAAGAAAATGAACAGAGATATCAACAAAGGAGCTTCAGTGCAACAAATTGGCATGGAAATAGCCTAAAAATTGACAATGATAAAAAATAGAGATGAGGTTGCAGATAGTTTACGTTGAGAACCTAGAAATCCAAAATACCACAGCTACTTTACAGTGACTATATTTTTGTAAAAGACATAAATTGGTTGGGACTGAAATTCCTTTCGTGTTCTTAACAAGACAATTTGTTATATATAGAAAAAAGTGCAGTACTTCAAGGGAACAGTTCTATAATGACACTTTACAGGAAAAAAAGACAGGAAGTTTGAGGACATCGTCGATGAGTAATTAATCCTTCTTTCAGTAATGTCTGAACTTGTCATATAACTTTTGAAGAAAGTACAACAACATGGCATGTCGCGGTCTATAGACTGACGTTTCTCCTGTTTTCTGTACGTTTTAGCAATTGTACATAATGTAAGGTTCATTTTTAAGGCACGGAATCGACGACATTAAAAATTCATTTTATAAGCACGTGATAAACAGATAAGGCCACTTGAATTCAAAGGTACAGATATGCATTGACGCATATCAGGAGATTTTTCCGAATGAAAAAAAAAATCCTGTCCCTCAAGAGCTCTCTTTTATCGTAATATTAGCGTTACCAATGAAAGAGAGCGTTCTGAATCGATTGTCTACAAAAGGTGCTGCAGCTAACAGAATTTAATACTTCATTAGTCAATTTTTTAAGTAAGTGGTCTGTTTCAGTGTCTAGAAGTCTTTAACTTTAATAATTTTTTAATATGCAATCTACGGGCTTTAGGAAGAAAACAATTTTGAGTAATTTTCTACATTGAAGAAAATGCTTGGAGGAACACTTACATGAAAAGATCATGTTATTGAATGAACGTGGTCAAATTGTCCTACACAGTGAACAGGAATTGAATGTTTAGAGTGTCCTGTAATCAGTCATTATGTAATATCATTCTGTCAAGTAATAACTAGCAGGAGTTACGTCCTTAATGCCACTATATTAATTAGTTGACTACAAACGCACATTTTCGTTTCTGAATACAGTAACTATCGATGTCTGCATACTTTTCCTTAATCTGGACACAGTGATAGACACCATACTTGTTGTGACTAAGGAGCAATTTATTAAAAACTCTCTCAGACCAGTAGTTATCATCAATATAATATAACGTGGAAGTAGTAGTTACGATTTACGAATCACTGACATGACTGAAATACTGAATAACTAACTAAATACTCTTCAGAATTTGCCTATATTTACTGTGCTTTCCCAAACTATGTGTTAATTATGTACGAGTCTTTCTGGATCATGCAGATGTATCTAGTATCGCATACATCTAATGGAGAATCACTTTGGATTATGGTGCACTTATTCAATAATAACTCAACGTTAATGAGATGAAGACTGGAAATTTGCGATGTAACGCTGTATATTGATCAAAAGCAAAATCGCAAAAAGAACACAGGTTCGTTTTCGTTATTGGGCAAATTTCCTCAATGGAAATGGCATTATTATCTAAATACTATGCAAAACAAGTATATGGTGATTGGCTAGTAGCACTGGTTGATCACACAATATGAGTAATACGATGTTTTTGTAGAGGGTATCTAGCAGTTAAGTGTAAGCCCAACACATTCATTTTGGTGTATGTATCATAATTATTAACAACAGTCTAATGTACCATTTCCACGATAGCAAATTTGTGGATAGGGCAGTAGCAAGTGTAAAGTTACAACACTGTGATCAGTTTTCTAAACATAATGTTTTCTCTAATGTGTAATAGAAGCAATGTGTACTAGGCAACTGTCACGATGGATTTCTAACAAACCATTTAGTACACCTGCACCAGAATGAGGGAAGTAAATAAGGATGTACAATTAATGAATCTTTTATGTAGAAGTTTGCTACATGTTTTTCTTTGAACCTAGACCCACTGTTTCCAATTTCTTGAATGACAGCACGATGCCTGTTAATTGTTAACTTTTATTTTATTTTCAAACTGTTATACTGTTGTACAAACTAGGGCATAGGCCATTTTCAGCTACATTCATACATTTGCTTCATATTCGATTGTAAAAATACCGATTATGGGATCGCCTATTCAGTGTAAGGTTTTTTACAATGAAGTTATGCCAATAGTAAATATTTTGGCACTATCTGTATCACAGGTCTGCCTATCATCAAAAAATGAATAATACATCTAGGTAATCGAAAATGTCTGTGGCTGAAACCTTATAATAATATAAAAATAAATGAATAAATAAATAAAAATTAGCAGTTCAGGCATCATGGGGTCTTTGAATTTTTTTACTTATCTGTTAGATTATATTCCATTAAAAATAAAAGGTTCACGTGTAAGAGTATTCTTTGTTGTATTATTAATGAATGTGTTTATAGGATGTAAAATGAAATTTTAGTATTTCTTTAAAAACCACATAATTTTTCAGATTTTTTTTATTCCCCTTATGAGTGCTGTTTTCCTTTCAAGGTATCGAAAATGAAAGCAGTATCCACATGTTGTATTGCTAGTGGGGTAGGTAAGGATTGTTTTGCAAATGGAGCGAGCTCCACTGGCGCCATCGACAGCGGCGGTGGCAGTTGCTGCGGCGAATACCTCGGGATGCGGTCGTAGCTGTCCCACGACGTGAGGCAGTTGTAGGAGGAATAGCGGCTGGACGAGCCCATGGTGGTGCGCGCCCCATGAGACGGCAGCTCTTGACCACGCCTGTAGACCGCGCGCGCCTCCCTCCGCGCTCGCACTGGCTGCCGCGCCGCGCCACAACACGACGCCTGCCGACGCCTGGCGTCGCCTCGCCTCGCCGCGCGGCGCCACCGTCGGCCCCACCTACCTGCCGCCTCCACCCCGCCGCCTGACAGGTAGACTAACCCGCGTGGCGTGGCCGCGTGCTGGGCTGCCGGCCACGCCTGCGCTCACTTTCTCCGTTTATTTATTTATGAGTATGTCCCACCGGAAACGAAGTCAATAGTGACCGAATTTTGGACAACAGTCAGTATTAATGTGAACGACGTACTCTATTTACTTCTCGCTTCAAATGTGAGTGAAGTGTCAAAATTTGGACAATCTTCTTTAGCCTTTGTCAGAAACGGACGACTGTCGTTGCTGCTGTTGTGGTGAGCATTCCTGACCTACAAACCTTGTTGAATGGTCAGCGTACGTCGCCATTACTTCATGCTGCCAGAGGCTGTGCCAGTGTCTGCGTTGTTGGCGCCAGTGCACTCATAGGGATGTACACAACACACCATATTTCTTTGTGTCGAGAGCTCGCCTTCATTCACCAGTCAGATTACAGCTGCTGTCCCAGATGCACTGGTTTAGTAACGTAATCATAGTGAATAGATTACAGTATCGTATTACTCGCTATCGCTCGCATCGCTTGCTGTGCAGTAACAGAATTCCTTGTCGTAGAAACAACCGCAAAAAAAGGGTTGAAATGGCTCTAAGCAGTATAGGACTTAACATCTGAGGTCATCAGTACCCTAGACTTAGAACTACTTACGGATGGTAGGACGTCAAATCGGCCGACTTGGAGCAGGAGAGACACAACTGAACATATTAGTTTCCACTGTCTATACTTTTACAAATGAATTCATAAAACTTAGTCAGCATGACCAGAACGGATCCAGCATTGACACTCATATGGGTGGAAGTTCAAAAAAATAACAAAATAATATTTTTTTATATGCGGAATTTTATCATTTTTTCACTTACTATTGGCTTCATTTTTTGCTATAGGTACACTTTTCTTCATAAGTAAGAGAAATTCTTTGATGAATTTTGCACAGCATACAAACCATACTTACAGGTATATGAAACTCTAGAGTTTTCCAAATCTATTGAAAACTGTGGTAATAATGGAGATACTTAACAATACATTTTGGTTTTTTTCTAAACATTAACTTTAATATGTAAGAGCTCATTCATTTATTCATAAATTAAGTAAATTCTATAGTTTCATACACCTGTACATATGGTTTGTACGTTGTGCAAAATTCATCGATGAATCTCTTTACTTATGAAGAAAAGTGTACCTATAGCAACAAATGCTTCCAATAGTAAGTGAAAAAATGATGAAATATCACATGTAAAAAGATTTACCTATAGCAACAAATGCAACCAATAGTAAGTGAAAAAATGATGAAATATCACATATAAAAATATTTATTTTGTTATGCTTTTGAACTTCCACTGTTATTAGTGTGAATCCTGAATCCTTCCTGGTCATCCTGACAAAGTTTTATGAATTTATTTGTAAAAGTTTAGACAGTGGAAATTAAAATATAGTGTGGTGCCTCTCCTGCTCTAAGTCGGCCCGTTTGACGTCCTACCCCCCTTAAACATAAGGAACCTAATGACATCACACACTTCCATGACACAGGCAGGATTCGAACCTGCGGCCGTAGCAGCTGCGTGGTTCCGGACTGAAGCGCCTAGAACCGCTCGACCACAGCAGCCGGCAAACAACCGCAACACAAATCTGTAGAGTACCACATACATTTAATGAATGGTACGGCATTGCAGGCAAATTGATTTTTCAGAAGCGATACCGGAAAACACAGTTTGTTTGAGCTCAAAAAGAGTCTTATTTCTTCCATGAACTTTGATGCGAACCACACGAATTTGGTCATTGCGATGAAAGCAGTTGTACTGAATTAATACAAAATTGAAGGACGTATTTCTATGCAGTCTGCCTTCGAAACGATTTCTCTAACAGTCTTTAGCAAATCGGAAGCATTTTTTAAATTTTTGTTTGAAAATGTTTTACCTCTCTATAAAAACAGACGGCACGGGTTTGGAAAAGAGCATTACGTACGGGTGGGGATAAAACTTACGATGCAGGTGAGTGCTTTACTTTCATCTACATAGATTTTAACGTAAAATTTCAGAACAGACTACCCTACTTACGAATCAGTAACATGAAAAAAAATCCTGAGACAGATTTCAAATATCCTTGTAGAACACTTTGGTGAACTTAAGACTTCTTCATTTCATGCAGGTTACAAGTATGCAAATTCCCCGCATTGTTCTTGCGCAGATAAGAAAACGTAAAGGACTACCTTCCCTGACGCAATTGTAGTAAGTGGTCAACTGTACGTCGATTGCTACTGAGAACTACTGTACTTTGATAGGTAGTAATTACATAATCAGGTTCGCAGTTAGGAATAAGTACTTTCATCTGTGCCTGGAAACGTTCCGCAGCTGCTAATAATTCGCCCACCCTTGCGAATACTTTGGAGCTCTCCAGGTATTTGGAATTTTAACTATGTACAACAAGTGGCATACAAATTTAAAGAAAGTCTCCTGTACTGATTTAACTGTTAATGAAATTACTACGGCGAAAATTATTTTTGAGTGATTTGCATGCCATATACTATTTAATGATAGTATGTACAACTAAACCGAAAACAATCGGGTGGAAATTGAATGCGTACCGCCAGGGTGGTGGCTGTAAAATTTAGCCCCAGCGCTGATTTCGCACGCTCCATACACGATTCATGTGACGGACGTAACACTTACGCATTAAATTTCAGCATATATTTTCTAAAAAACTACGTTCCATCATATGAAAATTGGTTACCTAAGTATTCGGAATAGGTCCCTCTACATTCTACAACGTACATAAGACTCATTAAAACCCCTGATTACCACGTCTGAGGGTCCCCTAGTTAGTTTCATCGAACATTCTTCTGAGAAGATACAGAAAAATGTGCTGAATTGCAAAAAATAAATAGAGTGCTGGCACAGACAAGAACACAATCTCTGGCAACACAGTGTAATGATGAAATACGTCGACCAATCACGAGCCGTCTCTGAGTTACAAATAATCACCAAAACACAAGCCATGACAGCCATTTATTCCTGCAAAGACGGTGTATTACGTCATCTAAAGCTCACGATTTTAGCCTTATTTTACCCGATAAGTAAACAAAGAATGTTTTAATCAAGGATGACATTATGAGACTCTCTAATCGAAGGTTATTATCAATACTACTAAAAGTAGTGGCTTCAACAGCATGTTACATCACATGTCGCATAACTTTTTTATTGCTGTCTAATTATATAGTTGTATTGCTTTATAATACAAATCGAATTTAAATACAGATCTCGGACATTGTTTTACAACGCAGTACAATTGCACTTCCGAAAAAAAAATTAGACAAAATCGCCTTTCATATTTAAAGATTTTAGAGGTCTGATAAGTACTAAATAGTGTGGTGTTGTAACTGCAAAGTGGATTGTTCTAGTCTCACTAGTAACAACTTCCTACTTCTATGGAACACTATATTTATTTTTTAAATGGGAATGTTAGTTAATAAATGTTTAATTAAAATCTATTTTTTAATAAAATTGATGTATTCTGCATATAATTACAAATCATATGAAAAAACCACTTTATTATACCTAGCGTGTGAATGGTTTTATAGGTTTTATGCAAATAACTTTTTCGTTTAACAAGAAGGCATTTCGCATTTCTGCACACACTTCTATTTTTTTACATATAATTTGTGTTTAAAGTAAATGTTTATCTTTATTAAAATTGTGATTCAGTATTTGTTCTTAGTATTTGCATTTGATAGTAGAGTATAGACAAAAGTTACAAAATTCATATTACTGAAAACTTAACCGTGACTTGACATTTATAAAGGAATTGTAAATGACATTTTCAGCTACCAGTGTTCTCTGTAGAAAACTCTAAAATGTTTTGCATCTAATGGTGGCTGTACACCTTCAAACCTAGGGTGGTGATTTTTTTTTTTTTTTTAGAAGTACATGTACAACTTCAGAAAAGTGAGATCACATTTCTAAATTACAAATTCTATAAAATGAAGGAAATCGAAGATGGCCAGTCGGTAAAGCCTCCTTTTTCGTTTTAAACAGACAGATGAGTTGTCATTAGGTGCTGATGAAAGATAAAATGTCCCTGAGATGTATAATACAATTAGTTTCCTCAGAAAGAGAACAAGTAGTCTGTACGTTAATTAAAAGCAATCCGCAAGACGTCAAGACGCAGAGTGGTGCAGTGCAAACTGCTATCTTATCGCCTTAAGCGGCAACAGGATTCACAGGTTGTGTCAAGAGATGACGTAAGAGGCGATACTTTGTCGTAGATACAAAGACGGAAAAGATGAGGAATGCTTCCACGCGGGAGAGCTGTGCAGGACTCCGGGAATGTCCTATGACATTAACACAGGTGCGCATCTGGTCTCCAGATTGTGTAAGACGCAAAAAATAAATTGCGAAGACACCCTTCAGCCAAGAGGGACGACTCGTCAAACAGAGTTAAGTGGGAATAGTAGAAAAATAGTGCGGTTCAAAGAAATAATTTTGACCAATAAAGAGAGAGAATAAATTCTACGATAACGTCATGCTGATGTTTTTATTTCCAACATATATGTCAGTGGCATCTTACTCTGTGTTAGTCACAGTGTACGTAATCACGAAAGACGTCACAATGGCTGGCCCGAGGTTACCTGTTTCAAGCAGAGAGATATCTAGAACGTTTCCATGCTATTGTAGGAACGTAAGTTTACACGAAGGTGGACCTTTGATTGGTTGTACCGTAAAATGAGTCGCATTGGTGCCTGAATTCGGCACACAGAGTCTCACTTTCGCTACCAATAGGAAGGGTTGGCGAGCGAAACTTTAGTCCGGGTGTTGATCCCAGTACGATTCTAGCCGATTACGTAGCGATGCTCGTTTCATTATTTGTATGTCGCCCCATTCTCACCTCTGCCATTTCAACACGAATTCGTTTGTGAGTGATATGTGTACCAAGGTGGGTGAAATTGTTCGACACATTCTGTAGTTATGTTTTATATGCCAACCATTCTCAGTCATACCACCAAACGAATCCTAGGGGTCAAATCCCTTTACCTCTTTCAAATATCAGCTACATCTTTACTAGTTTAATGTCTTTGGGAGTTACGTAAATTAGGTGAGAGACCACGAAAAATATGGAGTCGACATATAAATAGATTGTAATTTATTAGTTTTACACGTGACCCTCTAAGTCCACAGACACCTCCCCTCCCTCCACACTCACACATAAATACAGGCATTGGGAACAAAATACATACAGAATAAATATTTCGTTGTGGATCGGAGTGTCTCTTGGTACGTAAATTCCTGGCAGCTTAGAGCTATGTGCCACACCAAGATTTGAACTCGGGATCTTTACCTTTCAAGGGCAAGCGCGCTGCCAACTGAAGTTCGCAAAGTAGGAAAAGAGATATCGGCGGAAGTAGAGCTGTGAGGACGGGCCATGAACGTGCTTGGCTTGCCTGAGTTGACAGAGAGTTTGACCACGAAATGCGAAGGTCCCGATTTAGTCTCGGTCGGGCAGATACTTTTAATTTGCTATAAATATTCAAAGCCCATGCAGCTGTTCGGATAATTTACATCTTGTATTATCCGTACGTCTCATATAATCACATACTTAAAATACATGTTTGCCCATATCCAACTACATATCACAGAACTTTGCCCATTATTTTGTTGTTGCTTTCAGTTTCCGGTGTAGTATTTTTGCGCTACAACTGAGGTGAATGATATTCGGGTGATTATAATTAAAGCTAAAATTTACAACTCTGTAAAAAAGAAGGAACTACTGATCAGAATAACGTCAAATTGCGTTACCTGAAATTACCATAAACCACTTCAACTGCAAGATATTGTGCGAAAATGTATGTGTTTATAAGGTTTGACAACGCTCTTCTCTTCATGGAAGTAAGCGATTTATTGGGATGAAAGTAAAAGGTAAGTAGATTAAAAACGTGTTTGGACAATGAAAATTAATTTTATATGTATATGTTAGTGTAGACAGAACTCATTAACATGTATTGGTGGCAAAAATGAGAACTGTGAATTTATTTAAGCTTACTTTGTTATTTAAAAGACTGTTAACAAAAGGCAGTAACAATTTTTGTTTAAGGCAGTAATTATTCAAATTCCGTTTTTTGTAGAAATGCGAATCAACAAAAGCCTACAATAACCTGTTTAACCTTCAGCAGCAATTAACTTTTCAAATTTACAGACTTTGGAAATTAGATTCGCCATAGTCAACTATGGTAATATTTCCACACTAAACAGTTTTTCCAATGTATCATAAGTCAAGCAGCTGAACTAAACATCACAATGAGAGAACAATTAGTGGTAGTATATGAGAAAATAGGCACATTTTAAGACTTTCCAAATGCGTAGATATATTAATACGCTTCAGCACGAATCAGCAAACAACTTTTGTTTGTAGAGCGTTTTTTTTCAATTTCATTTTCATATGACGTACATGATTATTGGGCGATTGACTGCGTATTCGAGCTCACAAATGGGGAAGCCGGAGGTGGACGATTATGCATCTAATTTATGGCATAGTTTATTTTGGTAGCATTGCTTGAAACAATGTGAGTGTCGTATCTTGTTATTAACAAGACGAAGAATTGGGGCCATCTGGGGACATGTGAAATTAATTTCAAGAGTGACTGCATGGAAGCAGTTTTATTTCCCATTAACCTTAGTAGCCTTTCATAGTAGTTTACTGACACACTAATAGCAGCTCTACATTTTTCGTCTCTTTTTAATTTGTACATAAGTGCATTTCAGTATAATCAATCAAATGACGTTTTCTGAGTGAACAGATATATTATGTAGTGCAAAATCTG
Source organism: Schistocerca gregaria (assembly GCF_023897955.1). Taxonomy (NCBI): domain Eukaryota; kingdom Metazoa; phylum Arthropoda; class Insecta; order Orthoptera; family Acrididae; genus Schistocerca; species Schistocerca gregaria. Next base: position 276,381,799 of record NC_064920.1, on the reverse strand, counting down.
TAAAAAGGAGAATGAATGTGCAATGACCTGTCACTCGATGGCTGTCAGTGACAGTAAAGTTCCCTAAGTTAGGAGTAATAGCTTGATACAAATTATTGTATAAATGCGCACCACAAAACCACAGTATATTATAAAGTGTGATCAAAAAGTTTCCATTGGAAATCAGTACAATTCAGGGACGAGACAGGACTATAGGGCGGGCACCAGTGTTTCCCACTTGTTCATAGTGGATGAGGCGGGCCTTCCAAATCGATCGGTGTCTTGTGTCGAGCGCGACAAGCACAGAACTTTGTACACCATTCCACAACGGTGGTTTTCGAAGCACATGACGCCCTATACACAGTACTGCTTCTCTGATGGATGTCTATAAGCGTTTGTCCTTCTGCAACCGAGAAAGGAACGACACGTTTGTCCTGCTTGGATTTATTTGGCAATAGCGCGAAATATTGTAGTTACCTGTCATTTGTTTTAGTCATAGTGGCTTTATTGCAAGTGAAATCTTAAATTTAGTAAGCTATGGACACTCAGAAGCACCTCTCTACGCAAAGAACCGGTCACGTTCACAACTGAGACCTAGAGTGTTTACATGTTATACCTGTTTTACAGTGAGGTGGACTATCTCCTAAAATCGTGTCGAGATCCCCTTTTTTCCGAATTAGTGCAGCATTTCGACTTGGTACTTACTCAACCAGTCTTTACACTCCCCAATGAAACCCTGAGACATGGTGCTTCTATAGCCGTCCATAATTGCGAAAGTGCGTTTATGTCCCATAAATATTCGATGGGAATCTTGCCTCCGAGTTCGGTGGTCAAATTCACTAGAATTGTCCAGTTCTTCAAACCAATCGCGTACAGCTGTGACCCGGTGACAGGACGCAATGTCATCCATTATCGGTCCGTCGTTGTTTGGGAATATGAAGTGCATGAATGGCTACAGATGTCTCCATGTAGCCTCAAATAAACGTTTACAACCAACAATCTCTTCAGCTGGATCTCAGCATCCAATCCATTTCGTGTAAATACAGCCTACACCATTACGGAGTCACCACCAGCTGCCACAGTGCGTCATTGACGACTTGGATCCATGGCTTCGTGGCATCTGCGCCACGCTGGAACCCTACCATCAGCTCTTACCAACTGTAATCAGAACTGATTTGACCAGGCTACGGTTTTCCCGTCGTCTGGAGACGATGTGTTATTGACACAAGCCCAGAGAACCGCTGCTGGAGATGTGCTATTAACAAAGGTACCCGCGTCGATCGTCTGCTGCCGTAGCCCATTAACGCCAGTTTCGCCACACTGTCCTAACAAATACGATCGTCGTACGTCCTAGACTGATTTATTGGGCGATTTCAAGCAGTGTTGCTCATCTGTTAGCAATGACAACTCTACACGAACGCTGCTGCCACCTGTCGCTAACGGAAGGCCGTCGGCCACTGCTTTGTCCGGTGAGCGGTAATGCCTGAAATGTGGTATTTCTGGCACATTGTTGACGCTCTGGATGTCTGAATATTGGATTCCCTAACGATTTTCGAAATACAATATCCGATGCGTCTAACTCCAACTACCAAAGTCTGTTAGTTACCGTCGTGCGGCGATAATCACCTCAGTAACTTTTTCGCATGAGTCACCCGAGTACAAATGACTGCTCCGACAATGTACTGCCCTTTCATACATTGTGTATACGGTACTACCGCAATATGTATGTATATGTACATTCGTGGACAAAACGAGTGAGACCCCTCGCCTTTCCGTTATACTGATCCGCACAGCTTTAAAGTCTGCTACACAGCATAACAGGCACGGCGATGAAGTGCTACCAACATAATATGCACAGGCGTGAAATTGACACTAAGCAGATTCAGAAGGATGTAGGTTGCAGTATGTACTGGGAGATGAAGAAGCTTGCACAGGATAGAGTAGCATGGAGAGCTGCATCAAACCAGTCTCAGGACTGAAGACCACAACAACAACAACAACAACAACAACAACAACATCCAAACTTTGTCAGACTGTTTTCAATCATTTCTAAGACTAAATTAATGCTGATTAGTGTGTTAAATACAACGTGTAATTATAAGATATAAATGAAAGAAGAAGCGCTAATTAGTGTGACTTTACTAATAAAAATTAATTTCAGCTTATCGAGATAACACAACTCTTCTAGTAAGACAAAGTACCCCAGATCGTAGCGAATTAGCAAAATATTATGCGCATTCAGCCGCGAAATGGTTTGTGTCAACTTTCAGACCAGTCATAGTGGATTACCGTTACTGACACCATGGAAGTGTGCTAATTTAGCAATGCGTGAAGATTCATACGAAATTCAGTTACAAATCATCAGTGCCACACGTAAGTGGATTCAATTATTGGCACAATTGGAAAAAGGAAGCCAGTAACAAGCATGAAATTCTACAAGAGTTTCATATTAACATCCACAGGGCGCCAGTACAGAATAAATGTAGCAATAAAACGTATTGGGGGCGCTAGAATTTCTTCAAATTGCTTTACTGATAGTTTATCTGCCTCTATCGAGATTTGAACCGAAAACAAACCAGACCTCCGTTGCAGTAGCAAACACCTTTCACTATGCTAGCAGACAACCCAGGCAAACAGCCCTCTGTTATTACCCCAGACCTGAATAAGCCGGCCATTTCGCAATGAAAATTGCAAAATAATTTGCAGTTTCTGTTGCATAGAGCTTTCTGGACTCTAAAACATGAATTTTCTACCTTTATGTCACCGCTTATGAGACAATCATTCGAGATTTTTATCGAAATAACAAAATACTGTTATTAGCTAGTAACGGCAACGGGTTCTACACAACGATGGTGACTACTTTTAAGGACAGTAACAGGTGCAAACGTGTAACTCTTTTGTATCGATTGTGAATAAATAGTTGCCACTATCTAAGCTCCAATCCTCGTATAGTCTTACATATGATTGAAAACAGTCTGACAAAATTTTAATACTTTGTCAATTTCACGTCTGTGCATAGTATGTTGGTAGCACTTCGTCGCCTTGCCTGTTATACTGTGTAGCAGACTTTAAGGCTGTGCGGATCAGCATAACGAAAAGGCGAGGGGTCTCGCTCATTTTGTCCACGACTTTACATACTGCTACCCCACGACTTTAGTCACCTTATCGATTATCAGAACGTGGATTTGAAAGAGCTTCGAAACGAAATCCTTGATTTAACAATAATACCATAAATGGATTGGTGATCGGAAACTTTTGATCGGCAGTGTACGTCAGTGCATTTCACTAATTACAACCTGTATCGTCGCTAGAATGACTCGCAGTTCGTTTGTGTTCCGTCTATTTGCTTTCCTTGCAGTGGCACGTGGCTCCAGCGGCACCAGATGGCAATGAGCCTCGCGCAGGGCAGGGTCATAATGCTTTGGTTCACCAGTGGACTTCCTGTAGGCGACAAATTTTGTTCACTCTTTGCACCAAGGATCACACTGTTCGGGTCTTACAGCTGTCAAACGTTGCTCCTTATCTAGGAAGCAGTGGGTCCAGAGCGCCAGCTTTCGCTGGTCGGCGCCTTGCAGGGCCAGGGACAGTGGCGGCAGTGAGCGCGTGCATAATTCATGCCGCTGACCCCTACAGCGCCGTACCGAGCGCACGTGGGAGCCACTGCTGCAGGTGGACCCGGCCGCAAGTACAGGCCGCACATCCATAATGAAGCGCCGCTAACCAGATTACGGCTACTCGGGCCCGTGTACCGTCGCAGAGTGCCGTCTCGGCCCTATCAGCGAACGTAAAAGCCGCGGTAACAGATTAACTAGACTCTGTACTCTCAAACCTGGTAGAAAGATTTTCTCGGGTGGAAAATGTATGTAGTGAATCAAGAGAAATGAAGCTAGGTAGAGTAGACTACGTGGAAAACTGGTAGCGAAATAAGGATTGGAGAAACTTGTTAATTAGACGGGTACTGAAGGGAACAGAAAATGTAAACACTGTGTCAGCGAGTCGAGCGATATCGAAAAGGCAAGGTATGTTTAAATTCATCAATTTGCATGTTCTAGGAGACAAGTCCAGAAATGCCATCGTGCTTGGTCATGTTGAGGCAAAATTTCTGAAACGTGGATCAGTCCAAGATACGTTCTACAACAGAGGCTCTGGTAGTATCAAATTACAAGATTATTGGTGAACATCTGAAATACGTCATATCTTTTAAATATGAGTTTAATTTTGTCAAGCAAGAATATTGCCCCCTTCAAAGTAGTTCTCTTGGGATGTGTGTGACGTCCTCAGGTGAGTTAGGTTTAAGTAGTTCTAAGTCTAGAGGACTGATAAGTCCCATAGTGGTCAGAGCCATTTGAGCCATTCGAAGTTCTCTTGGCCAGCCACACACCCACAGTGTCGTTGTTTCCCATCTTTGTAGTAGCTCTGAAGGCCATCAACTGGTAGGGCCTTTGACGTGTCTGCCACATTCTTCTGAAAGTTCTCCAGAGTCCCAAAACGAAGCCCTTTTAAGAAATTTTTCAACTGCGGGAAAAGAAAAAAGTCACAGATTTTTCATCTGTGGGAAAAGAAAAAATCACAAGGACTCAGCTCAGGTCAACTGTCGGGGGAAGGGGGGGGGGGGGAAGGAAGCGAGCCGGCCGCTGTGACCGAGCGGTTCTAGGCGCTTCAGTCCGGAACCGCGTTGCTGCCACGGTCGCAAGTTCGAATCCTGCCTCGGGCATGGATGTGTGTGATGTCCTTTGGTTAGTTAGGTTGAAGTAGTTTTAAGTCTAGGGGACTGAGGATCTAAGATGTTAAGTCCCATAGTAATTAGAGCCATGTTTGTAGGAGACGAGTGGCGAGCGTGACTGTAGTGGAACAACAGGAATGGCTTTTGGGGCTCAAAAATTCCGTGTTGGGTGTTGCCGCGTGACATGGTGTGTTGTCATCATGCAGCTCCACTTGTCTGCAATGTCCTGTCTCACTTGAACATTGCAAAGGAATCTTTGTAAAACACTTGGCTGGCAGTTTGTCCTTATTGTTAAACGTTTCTCTGATCTCACAAAAACACGCAATAATTCGACGTTTCCTTAGATTTTTGAAGTTAAAGGGCTCCTCGGGCGAACTTCATCTTCAACGTGTTCTCGACATTCCAAGAATGATTTTCATCAGTGTTAAACGTGCGCAGTTGATAAGAAATGTTCCCCATTGGTCCCTTTCAAGTTTTACAACGTCACACTTGAGAATTCCTCAAGTTTAACACAAAATGTGATGGTATAACGTTGCTCTTAATTGCGCTGTTCCGTTTTCGTAGCACACAACAAAAACATAACTTCACTGATGGCGCTCCCAAAAATAACAAGATGGCTGTTCTGAGCTGAAACTCGGACTGAGAATCATAAAGAGATGTTGCCATATCACTCGCATATTCTCCGTCTCATTACTTTTCTCACACAACCTGCAATTAGGGCTAATACTAAGAAACAGCATGAAATATGACTTTCAGAGAAACTGAATGGAATGGATAGTGTCTTTAAAACAAGTTATACGATGAGCATTAAAAAAGGAGTAATGGAATGTATTCGAATTAAATCACGTTATGTTCAGGGAATTACATTAGGAACTGAGGCACTAAAAGTAGTACATGAGTATTGCTACTTTGGAAGCAAAATAGCTCATGGTTGTCGAAGTAGGGAGGATATAAAAAGTAGACTGAAGAAGAGGAATTTGTTAACATCGAGTATAGATTTAAATGACAGCAGGTCCTTTCTGAAAGTATTTGTACGGAGTGTAGCCGTGTATGGAAGTGAAACATGAACGATAAACAGTTTAGACAAGAAGAGAATAGAAGCTTTTGAGGTATGGTATTACAAAAGAATAACAAAGATTAGATTGGTAGATCATGTAACTAATGAGCAGGTACTGAATAGAACTGGAGAGTAGAGAAGTTCGTGGTGTGAACTGACTAGAAGAAGGGATCGGTTGGTAGGACACATTATGAGGCATCAAGGGATCAACAATTTAATACTGGAGGGAAGCGTGGGTGTAAAAATTGTACAGGGTGACCAACAGAAAAATACAGTACGCAGATTCAGAGTTATGTAGGTTGCAATAGTTACTCGGAGATGAAGAGGCTTGCACGGGATAGAGTATCATGGGAAAGTGCATCAAAACAGTCTTTTCACTGAAGACAAAAACAAAAACAACAAAAGTACAAAGTTTCTGAGAGATATATCAGAAACTTTGTACTTATATATATATATATATATATATATATATATATATATATATATATATATATATATATATATCACAACATAGTGGTTCAGGTGAATCTGTGTAAGTATGTGAATCTTGGCAATAAAGGCGGCATTATTAGCACGAAACCGTGTTGCGTAAATTTAGGGAAGGGGTGTCAGAGGAAGATCGTGCGACAGCTAGATTAGGGCATGTGTAGAGGCACTAGACATAATTTTCCGTTGCTCAGTTTCACAATGGAATAAGACGGAAAGTACGGTGATGCTTGTACAAAGTACGCTCCGCATGCACAGATTGTGCACAGATTGGAGCAGATGGACGAGTCAAAATATAACGACTTGGGTATAGGAACTTATAGTCTTGAAAGCAACCCTGAGGCAGAGTCAGGGATCAATGTACTCCAGAATGAACGTTTACTCTCCTGCCGAGAACGCGCTGAGTTGAAACTTCCGGACAGATTCTCGCTCTGCTGGAACGCGACTCGAGCCGGGGACCTTTCCCTTTCGCGGCAAGTACTCTACCAGTTCAGCTGTCCCTGTGCTGATCCGTACTCACTGTCTTACTTCGGCTAGTACCTCATCATCTAACTTCCAGACTTCAAAGCCGCTCTCCTGCAAACTTCCGGGGTTAGCACTCCAGCCCTTCTGCGCTATGTGTTTCATTCCAGGAGTGCTAGTCTGCCAAGATTCGCTGGAGAACTTCTGTGAATTATGTAAGTTAGGAGGTGATGTGCTAGCGGGAATAAAGCTATGAGTGCGGGTCGTGAGTCGTGCCCTCGCTGGCGCAACACGTCAGCGACCTCGGTCAGAGGACTCTGTAAGGAAACCTGGATGAAATTTTGATTGATGGAATTCGATAGATGCCCTGCGACATCCGCAGAGAACGGGAAACGACGAAAAAGAGAGATATAAAGAACGAACCTGAAAATGGAAATAGTCGGTAGAGCACACGTCCGCGACAAGAATAGGTCCCTGGTTCGAGTCCCAGTCAGCGCATAGGTTTAGGGTACCAGAAAGTTTCAAGATAATGTGATTTTATCTCAGTAATGTTCTATATTAGAGAAGATATTGCTATTTGGGGAGCAAAATAACTGATGATGGTCGAAATAGAGAGGATATAAAATGTGGACTGGCAATGGCAACGAACGCGTTTCTGAAGAAGAGAAATTTGTTAACATCGAGTGTAGATTTAAGTGTCAGGAAGACATTTCAGAAAACATTTGTATGGAGTGTAACCATGTATGGAAGTGAAACATGGACGATAAATAGTTTGGACAAGAAGAGAATAGAAGTTTCCGAAATGTGGTGCTACAGAAGAATGCTGATGATCAGATGGGTAGATCACATAACTAATTAGGAGGTACTGAATAGGGTTGGGGAGAAGAGGAGTTTGTGGCACACCTTGACTAGAAGAAGGGATCGGTTGGTAGGACATGTTCTGAGACATCGAGGGATCACCAATTTAGTATTGGAGGGCAGCGTGGAGGGTAAAAATCGTAGAGGGAGACCAAGAGATGAATACACTAAGCAGCTTCAGAAGGGTGTAGGCTGCAGTACGTACTGGGAGATGAAGAAGCTTGCACAGGACAGAGTAGCATGGAGAACTGCACCAAACCAGTCTCTGGAATGAAGACGACAACAACAACAACAGCACTGAACATGTTGACCGCCACATTCAATACACGCATAAAATCTTCGCATGAACAACAGACATGTCACATATCTCATCTGCCGCCTAATCTGATTCCTCTTCTTTTTCCCTTCGATGCCGTCTGACAGGACTCGCGTACATGACGCCCACAGCCGGTGGAGATATATTTCCCCATGGGGTACAGGTGTACACAGCAGAGAGCTTCGCAAATTCCTACGTAGATGTTATGCTAAGAAAAATGTTCAGATGTGTCTGAAGTCTTATGGGACTTAACTGCTAAGGTCCCTAAGCTTACACACTACTTAACCTAAATTATCCTAAGGACAAGCCCACACACCCATGCCCGAGGGAGGATTCAAACCCCCGCCGGGCTCAGGCGCACAGCCCGTAACTGTAGCGCCTTACACTGCTCTGCTAATACCGCACGGCAGATGTTATGCTTTTACTGAATGTGGAGGTAGGTACTATACTGGTTACATTGGGCACTTTGTCAAAATTTTTAACCGACGATGTCCGTACTTTACGTTTAAAACAGTTTGGCACACCGTCCAACTACGTTGTCTTAATACGTTAGTAAACTGCAGGAACGTGTTTTACGAGGTCTGCCAACAAAGTAATGCACCGCATTTTTTTCTTCAACAGTTATTTATTGAACTTAATGAGAATTACATACACGAATGATTGGGTTTTATAAACACACCCTGTTTTTCCACGTAATCGACATCCCGTTCTGTGACCTTACTCCAGTGTGAGAGAAGGGCGTGTATGCACTGTCGGTACCAATCCTTGTCCTGGTGGCGGAGCCAATGCTTCACTTTGTGACTCACCTCCTCATCATCCTCAAAATATCGAGTCGTAATGTGTCTGTCCTCGCGAATGACAGCATCAGCTTGCTGCAACGTACCAGGCGTGACAGCCATGGATGGTCTCCCCGACCGCTGCAAATCGGAGGGCGCCACCGAACCGCGTTCTAATGACCTCGCCGTCCGTGCCCAGAGACTAACTGTACTTTTGCCGACAGCAGATGCTCTCCAGACTTTGCACAAGCGTTTGTAAATATTCCCAAGAGTTTCTTTCTCTATAGTGAGAAATTCAGTGACGGCAAGTTGCTTGCAACGTACATCATCTACAGACGCCGTTCTGAAACTGTCCTGCAGCTATGGTACTGTCGGAAGTGACGGGAACTTGGCGCGCTCACTCAGGATAGAAGTACTTTTTTGGCAGAGAAAAAAAATGCAATGCATTTCTTTCTGATCAACCCTCGTATGATGTGTTACCGCCTTAGTAGATTATCTGAGTTACAATTACGATGGCGGCTGCTCCCCATAGTAGTATATTCAGACGATCTTCGCCCCGTTAGTCTGACAGACATTCGACTGAAACTACAAGTTTACTTTAACAAGTCACGACTTCTTTATTGCCACTATACGTTTCACATGTTTAAACTACAATCGTCAGGTGGATTTACGCCAATTAATACAACTTGTATGTCTAGTATTAGATGACAGAATAAAACACTGTTTTATTACATGATTCGAAGTTTTGTGCATGCCTTTGACAACAAAGATGAACAAAAATACACAGACGGGAAAAATTGCAACACCAAGAGAGAGTTATGCGACATAAACGAAAGGTGGTACGCGTGTTTCCACTTGTGAAAGATGATGTCTGTTCAACATTCGCACTACGTTCACAAAAGCGGCGCTAGTAGCTCCACTATAAGGATGCAAATCAGATTTTCCGTAAATACACGCTGTAACGGTCGTGAGCGTTAGTTATCTATGATGTTGGGCGTGATGAGTTGATGATCGTCAAGAATGCCCTTAAGGCGACAAAGATGCAGTTATCAACACATAATTGATCCCAAACCTCCACCATTTGCACTATGACTGTAGAACTGCACTCAATCTGCTGATATGACCTGTTGTGCTGACATTCACAAACAGCATTTCAGGGGGTGTTTTTTCAAAAGAATAACGTTCGTCCACATACGGCTATTGTAATGCAAAGTGCTCTATCGCGCGTCTACACGTTGCCTTGGCCTGCTCGATCACCAGATCTATTTCCAATCGTGTACATATGGAACATGATCGGACAGCAAGTCCAGAGTCATCCACAAACAGCATTAATCGATCCTGTATTGATCAGCGAAGTGCAAGAGGCGTGGAATTCTTTCACACAAACTGAACGTCGGTGTCTGTACAACACAAGACATGGACTCAGCGTTCTGCCAGTTACAACGGTTATAATTTGCAATGGCTTATCACCCGCGGACCGAGCGAGGTGGCGCAGTGGTTAGCACACTGGACTCGGAATCTGGAGGTCGGCGGTTAAGTCCCGCGTCCGGCCAGCCTGATTTAGGTTTTCCGTGATTTTCCTAAACCGCTCCAGGCAAATGCCGGGATGGTTCCTCCGAAAGTGCACGGCCGACTTCCTTCTCCGTCCTTCCCTAATCCGATGAGACCCATGACCTCGCTGTTTGGTCTCTTCCCCCAAATCAACCCAAGCCCTTATCTAGTGCTTTAGTGAAACTGAGATCTTGAAATGAAATATGTTACGCAGGCTAATGTATTCCAGGAAGTTCATTACTTAAACTGTAGAGGGAAACAGGTATTGGAATACATCCAGCAAATAAGAGAGGACTTGAGCTGCAAGGGCTACTCTGAGGTGATGAGGTTGGGACAGGAGACGAATTCGTGGCGGGCCGCATCAAACCAGTCAGAAGATTGATGACAAAAAAAATTATTTGGTGTTCTTTTCCGTCAGCGCATAGAAGTACGAGTAAAATTAAGAATACCTGTATTGGTACCACACACCTGTTCTGTCGTGTAGCACGTCACACATTTTGCAAACACTGAAGTACGCGAAGTCGAATACATAAGACGTACATGTCGCATTAATTCACATAAGCCCACCTAATAAAGGAGGTTTAAACTTCTGAAACGTGTAGTGGTTGTATAAAGCTCATAGTTCCAATTGAAAAAATAGCAGTGAGGTCAAAATATAACTTAAAATGTCTGCATCTTCATACGTCTTCGTGGCTTTACAAATACTGTGTAATATTTAATGTCTCGCATTACTATACAAAACTACAGAGCGTCTACGACCACGTCTCCCTCGTGGGAAGGGAATCAAGGTGTTTCGAAACAATGCTAGATCTAGCACTTAGTTCTCAGCTCAGATCTTCTCAGCCCAGATCAGCATAACATGGTCCCTGTCTCTGACCACTGCACCGGCAGAGGTGGTGTACCGATTAAGATACAGCGCAAGTATTTGGGACTATCACGCTTCTTTTCCCAGTCCGACCATACAGGTTTGCGTTATCTGCGATCCTCTTGAATCAGTTCACGAAAATGCAGAGGTCGTTCCTTTCAAAGCGAGACAATGATTTCCTCCCTCATCCTTGCCAGTTCAGAGTTTGTGCTCCAAACCTTCCTTCCCTTCCTAACGTTTATATCCAGCGCTCTAGTGATGCGTGCGCCTTTGAGCCGATCAGATAGCTTAATTTATAAACATTACGGTATGTTTACAAAATTCTAAAACTGACGTTTCAGGCGTATGTTATATTAGTAGAAGTCTGCTTACATGTCTGCTATTAGTTTAGTCATTATGTTACATCTCTGACAGACAGAGACACTAAAATTCAAAGTATGCTGAAACAGTTGATTCTGAAGAACTCTTACTCCATGGAAGATTCTGCACGATCGTAGACAATCCAAGAAATCTCCAACACCCTTGAAATAAGTTATGCTTCATATGGAGGTATTCCGTTACACGAATTGAACGTGAAAGGATTCTGCCAAAATTCATACCTCAACTATAAAAAAAAACCTGCAGTATACTTACACAGTTTCTTAAAGATAATCGAAACTTTATTCAAAGTTTTCCACTCGTGATGCATGTTGTGTTTGTGTCACGGTTTGTGCGGTTCTCCCCGTCAGAGGTTCGAGTCCTCCCTCGAGCATGTGTGTCTGTGTTGTCCTTAGCGTAAGTTAGTTCAAGTGAGATTAAGTAGTGCGTAAGCCTAGGGACTGAGGACCTCAGTAGTTTGGTCCAATTTTCTCCTCCAAGGTGAGAACGAAGTTTATATGGCGGAGATTTCATTCAATGGAGGAGACTCGACCAGAGTCACGGGAAGCGCCGCACTAGAAGCCGTAAAAAATATTTCCTTGATGCAATTCAAAAGTGGCAGAATCATTGAAATATATATATTCTCTCTCATGGGATTATTTTGAACGTAAGGGTCCAGAAAAAATCTCGTTACTACTTAATATAGTTCCGTCAGTTTTGGATACCTCTTCGTAATTAATGCTTCTGAATTCAAATGGATTTTTTACAATGAATCTGAAAAAAGAATGTACGCACTGTGATCGTGTAGCTCACAACTCGTTAGTCATTGTCTACAAGATGAAGGAAGGTGAGGGCCGCATACTATTGTCAAGGCACGATTTTGTGCTACGAAGACTATCTTTCTTAAGAAAAAAGAAACTATAAATAGCTGTAAACAGCCAGTTCCGCGTGAGTGCATCCCAATATTTGATAAAACGCAGTACTTGGTCCAACAGTGATCTGATGGATTTTTTTCAGAAAATCTACGTGTTAACTGCTGATCTTCCTGCCATTTCTCGTATCAGTAGGACTTATTTTAGCTGCATTTAAATGTAATGGTGGAAGTATAGGCCACGCGTGACTTTTAGCGTATCGCCATACCGGTATTACGCACGCCACATAGTACAGTACTGCCGATGTATTGAAAGTTGTTTTTGACGAGTAACAGAACAGATTACTATGATTATACACGTTACCTGTTACGTGTGAACTATGGTTCCACTGTATACAAACTGAACATCCATAAAAAATGGTACACATGTCCAATAACGTGTAGGCCCACGCTAGCTAGCATGCCGCAACACGGCGTGGTATGGACTCGAGTAATGTCTGAAGTAGTGCTGGTAGGAAGTGAATCCTGTAGTGCTCTCCATGAATACGGAAGGGTATGACGGGAGTGGAGATCTCCTCTGAACAGGATGTTGCAAGGCATCCCAGATATGCTCATTAATGATTATGTATGGGGACTTTAGTGGCCAGCGGTAGTGTTTAATTTCAGGAGAGTTTCCTGGAGCCACTCTGTAGCAATTCTGGACGTGTTGGACGTCGTATTGTACTGCTGGAATTGTCCAAGTCCGGAGGAATGTGTAACTTACACGAATTGATGCAGGTGATCAGACAGGATGCTTACGTACGTATCACCTGTTAGAGTTGTATCTAGACATATCAGTGGTCCCGTATCAGTCGAAGTGCACAAGTCCCACACCATTAAAGTGCTTCCACAAGCTTGAACAACCCTTACTGACGTGCAGGGCCTATGGATTCGTGAGGTTGTCTCCATACCCGTACACGTCCATCCGCTCGATACAATTTGAAGCGAGACTCGTCCGACCCAGCAACATGTTTCAAGTCATCAACAGTCCAATTTTGGTGCGGACGGGCCCAGACGAGACGTAAAGCTTCGTGTCATGCAGTCATCAAGGGTACACGAGTGGGCCTTCGGCTCCGAGAGCGCATATCGATGACGTTTCGTTGATTTGTTTGCAGGTTCAGACTTATTGATGGCCCAGCATTGAAATCTGCAGTAATTTGCTGAAGGGTTGCACTTCCGTCACGCTGAACGACTCTTTTCAATCCATGTTGGTTCCATTCTTGCAAGATCTTTTTCTGGCCACAGCGATGTCGGTGGGTTAATGTTCTGTCGGATTCCTGATATTCACGGTACACTCGTGGAATGGTCGTACGGGAAAATCCCCACTTCATCACTACTTCATAGATGCTGTGTCTCATCGTTCATGCGCCGACTGTAACACCACATTCAAACTCATTAAAATGTTGATAACATGACATTGTAGCAGCAGTAACCGATCTAACAACCGCGCCAGATACCTGTTGTCAAAGATGCCGGCCACAGCAGGCCGGCGTGGCCGCGCGGTTCTAGGCAATACAGTCTGGAACCGCGCGACCGCTACGGTCGCACGTTCGAATCCTGCCTCGGGCATGGGCGTGTGTGAAGTCCTTAGGTTAGTTTGGTTTAAGGAGTTCTAAGTTCTAGGGGACTGATGACCTCAGAAGTTAAGTACCATAGTTCTCAGAGCCATTTCAACCATTTTTTGCCGACCACAGCGCCGTGTTCTGCCTCTTTACACATCTCTGTATTTCAATACGCATGCCTATACCACTTTCTTCGACGCTTCAGTGTAAGCTTCATATTGAATGTTAATGCATATGAATTGATACAGGAATGTTAGAGTTTAAAAAATACCTACAGGCGCCTCAAATATGTACTATCATTGTCAATATTATTCACTGTCATTACTTTCATCTCTGTTTTTTACTGTCACTGGTTTTCGATGTTATTACTGTCATTTGTGTTATTATTGCCATCATAGCTTTTGTTTTGTCCTAGATCTAAGATATTTATAAGGTTTATTTCCTTTACTGTCATGAAAATAGTTTTCCTCTCCTTTATACGTGTCACACCTCTAGCTATAGTTGTGTTTTAATATTGCAGTCGAATGTTTCTTTTTCACATGGAAGAATTGCATTCTTGGTTCTCCAAGAATTAACAATGTAAATGTAGTGCCACTTCATTGAAGTCACATAGGTTTCAACGCACAACAACGTCCAGTGTAAAATGATTTTCAGTGTTATACGTTTATGCTGTAATTAATATTTAAGAAAAAGGAATAACTGTTTCATATTACACATTAATACGAGAGGCTACACCGAGGTCAAAAAAATCATAATATACCTTCAAATATCCTGTTGGGTCTCATTTTTCCAGGCGTACTGCAGCAACTTGATGTGGCATGGACTCAAAAAGTCGTTGGAAGTTCCATATAGAAATACTGGGCGATGATGCCTCTATATCCGTCCATACTAGAGAATGTGTTACCGTTGCAAAATTTTGTGGACCAACGATTAAAATGAGGTGATAAAAATCATGGGATAGCAATACGCACATATACAGTTGGTGGTAGAATCGCATAAACAAGGTTTAAAAGGGCAGTGCATAGGCGGATCTGTTATTAATACTCTTGTGATATGCATGTAAAAGCTTCTGACGGCATTATGGCCCTACGACGGGAATTAACAGATTGTGAACGCGGAATGGTACTTGGAGGTAGACGTATGGGACATTCCATTTCGGAAATCGTTAGGGAATTCAACATTCCAATATCCACAGTGTTGTGCCGTGAATACCAAAGTTCTAGCATTACCTCTCACCAAGGACAACACAGTGACCGATGGCCTTTACTTAAGACCACGGGCAGCGGCATTTGCGCAGAGTTGTCAGCGCTCAATAGACGTGGGACATACGACGAACGTATCCGTTAGGTCAGTGCGCCGAAATGTGACGTTAACTGAGTATGGCAGCAGACAACCGAGGCGAGTGCCTTTGCTAACAGAACGACGTGTCCTGCAATGGCTCACTGTGCAGCTGGTCATATCGGTTGGACTCTACTGTAAAACCGTGGCCTGGTCAGATGAGTCACGATTTCGGTTGGTGTGAGCTGATGGTAGAGAACGGGTGTGGCACAGATCCCACAAAACCCTGTACTCAGGTTGTGAACAAGGTGCTGTGGTAGCTGTTGGTGGCTCCATAACGTTGTCGGCTGTGTTTGCATGGAACTAATTTGGTCCTGTGGTACAAATGAACTGGTCATTACCTGGAAATTGTTTTTTCCGCTATTTCTTTCTTTCTAGGACCGCTCCGCTGATAGACTTTTTGTCAAAAGAAAAGATTTTTTTTATGTACCGGGTGATCAAAAAGTCAGTATAAATTTGAAAACTGAATAAATCACGGAATAATGTAGATAGGGAGGTACAAATTAATACACATGCATGGAATGACATGGGGTTTTATTAGAATCAAAAAAATACAAAAGGTCTGAAAATGTCAGACAGATGGCGCTTCATCTGATCAGAATAGCAATAATTAGCATAACAAAGTAAGACAAAGCAAAGATGATGTTCTTTACAGGAAATTTTCAGTATGTCCACCATAATTCCTCAACAATAGCTGTAGTCGAGGAATAATGTTGTGAAAAGCACTGTAAAGCATGTCCGGAGTTATGGTGAGGAATTGGCGTCGGATGTTGTCTTTCAGCATCCCTAGAGATGTCGGTCGATCACGATACACTTGAGACTTCAGGTAACCACAAAGTCAATAATCGCACGGACTGAGGTCTGACGACCTGGGAAACTGGCGGCTGAGCACACGATCATCACCAAATGACGCACGCAAGAGATCTTTCACGCATCTAGCAGTATGGGGTGGAGCGCCATCCTGCATGAACATCGTACGTTCCAGCAGGTGTTTATCAGACAGGCTGGGGATTATGCGATTCTGTAACATATTGGCGTACCTGTCACCCGTCACGGTAGCAGTTACAAAACCAGAATCACGCATTTCCTAGAAGAAAACAGGGCCGATAACGGTAGGTGTCGTAAATCCAACCCATACCGTGACTTTCACGTCGTGCAATGGAGTTTCCACGACAGTTCTAGGATTTTCGGTAGCCCAAATTCTGCATTTGTGGACGTTGACAGACCCTCGCACGGTGAAATGAGCTTCGTCGGTCCACAACAAGTTACTCAACCAATCGTCATCTTCCGCCATCGTTTGAAACGCCCACACCAAAAATGCCCTCCGCTTCACTAAATCGCCAGGTAACAGTTCATGATGCCGATGGATTTTGTACGGATAGCATCGGAGGCCTACGTGCGAACCAAACAGTAGTGAATGGAATGCCGGTGCGACGTTCGACGTTCGACTGCACGAACGCTGACTTCCCCGTGCATAGACGAACCCACTACGGTCTCCATTTTCTCCTGAACTGTCTCAGCAGCATTACGCCTTGTGCTCGGTCGGCCACTACGGGGTCTATCGTCTAAACAACCTGTGGCTTCTAACTTCGAAATCATTCTCTCCACAGCTGCATTTGATAACGGAATCCCCATTATATGGAGATAGGATCGTAACGCTGAACTAGCACATTCCCCATTCTGATAATACAGCTTCACTAAAACCGACTTTTCAGGTAACGTCAACATGTTGCGACTGCTGTCGCATTTTATTCTCTCTCTCATTACAGCTCCTTTTATAGATGATTGTCATGCGCAGTTACTGACGTTTTGTTGTCCAGCGCCATCTGTAGGACATTTTGTGAACCTTGTTTTTTCTTGGTTCTAATAAAAACCCATGTCATTCAAAGCATGTGTGCCAATTTTTACCTCTCTGTCTACATTATTCCGTGGTTTATTAAGTTTTCAAATTTATATTGACATTTTGATCATCCGGTATATTTCATCTTTCTTTCTCCCGAGCCTTTCTTAAAAGAAAATTTAGGAAGGAAGGGTACAGGGGGCCATACATGTATTATGTATGTTCCGTTACACATTCTACTGTGAAATGTAGAGCGTACACAAAGATTCAAATGAAACACATATCAATGGAACGATTGTGTGAATGTATAGTCATAGTTAAGGCAATACTATTGCTAACAAAAATATGTATCTAAAATTAAAACTTTTGGTTCAGAAAGCGAACAAATATTAAAGCAAGCATACTGAAAACTCCCACATATCCTCGGAGACAGCAGAAATTACGGAAACTACCTGAGGAAAAGAGGATAGTTCCGAGTGATCTCAAAGAACGTATGTCTAAAATATATTGCTAACTTACACAGCCACGTATTTGAGACACTTCCACAGATGCAATTTTGTGCGGTTTTTATGCTTCCTTTGTATCTGCAAATGTGGAATGTAATCATTGACTGGACACACGCAATTCCTCCAACAGTAAAAATATGAAATGTTTGGAGAAAATTATTCCGAGATGTTCAGATATCTAGTGATAGTGAATGCACTGTGGCTCCAACACTGGCGATAATAAAGGAAATCTATGACAATCGTGTCGTGATTCTGTCAATACTTCTCGCGTTATTTCTTTTTCACACAAAATTAAAGTGTACACAGGCAGCTATACATACATAAACATATACACATACGAAACTTTAATGTTTGTGATAATGGGCTACAGTTTGACAGATCGAAATTAATATAGTTCCAGTGTCTGAGTAAGAACGAGGTTTCGGGAGGTTTCTCTTAGTTATCAGGTAAATTCCCTCCCAAATGTTCCCAAACGAGATTCCCACTGCCAGCTGGGATACTTGGCAAAACTGATTAAGTCCTACAATAGCCAGACTAGAGACGACGTTGGAAATCTGAAATAATATGGTTGAAATGGCTCTGGCCACTATGGGACTTAACATCGTAGGTCATCAGCCCCTAGAACTTAAAACTACTTAAACCTAACTAACCTAAGGGCATCACACACATCCATGCCCGAGGCAGGATTCGAACCTGCGACCGTAGCGGTAGCGCGGATGCAGACTGTAGCGCCTGAAATAATACTGTGCATGTATCCTGACGAGGCTCTCATAAGCAGCTCAATCAATAATTTCAGTCGCAGAATTGTCAACAGTAATAAGACTTAACAATTATCAGACTGAACGCTACGATATTGTCTATCCAAGTCCGCTTTTGTATTCGTGTCGGTTTTGATCACCGTTGTACCATTTCGCAAAATGTTACGATATTTTCTCTCGGCACCGTATGTCGCTGTACGAACCAATTGAGCCAGGCACTTCAAACTTTTCACGCCAAAATACCAAAAGCCCCTCTGCCTAACAGTTCTAGCGAATTCGATTGCACATTGCATTTTCAGCCGCGCGTGTATCGCAGCGAATGTTTGCAGAGAGCCGCCGGAAAACTGTTTAGTCTGGACTGGAATTTAGCTCTCAGTGGCAATAAGCATGCCACCATGGTCGTATACACCTAACTGTACGTTTGGAGTGTTCTCTAACTACTTCAATTCAGTTATCTGTTGACACAGGTCCCTCTAGTTGTTGCAACGAAAAATGAAATACGTACGGTACCGCACAGTAAAATATTTGTATGTGAGTTTTCTTCAATAATGCCATACACGTTTAATTACCAAAAACTGCGAAATGTTTCGAAGGGCGTTGTACTGTTCTCTCGTGGAATATTAAGCCCGCTGAACCATTGCTGACGCAGATGAATGCATGAGCTCTTTGTCTGGAGTTCCACGATTTTTTTCCATATTCTGTGTGGGCTTATTTGGCTGAAAGGCTGGTACATGTCCTTGCCTTCCTTATAACGGCGAAACGCAGGCAGAGAGTTTATGACAGCAGTGGTGATTGTATGGGATGCGCGACCCTCGGTGAATAGGCCGATGAGAGTAATGTAACAAAGCCCGAAGGCCTCGGTTTCGCAAGTTGTTCTACTGACACAGATCCCCAAAAAAATGAATATTTTGTCCTGCAAAATTCGCACACATCTCGGTCTTTTCACTGACAACAATCGCCCTTGAATTTGGCACATTAAATATATCACTGAGAAGTTCTTAAAAGCATCCGATATTCTATATTCTCTAATGGGAGTCAATTGAGAAGCAGGCGAGATGGATCAATATCGTACCGAGCTATACTGTGCCCCATTTTAATTAAGTATGCCTGTGCTTCACTTCGGCTTCTGATCCACCGCTACACCGTCTTCGTAATGCCAAATGGCAACATTAATCAGAGTATCTACTTAAGTGTTTAAGCTCGTCCGATTAGGGCTATCAAGTCCTCTCTTACATCAGGTCAGGGTTTCACAAACACAGCACCTTTTCTTACATCACAGGTACCTAAGAAATAACAATTACTTTATTACGACAAACATATTAAAATGATTTCACGTGTGTGAAGTGGCAATGTGAGTAAATAATACTGACTGTGAACCAATAATAGTAATAATAATAATGACAATTACAATGATAGCCGGCCACAGTGGCCGAGCGGTTCTAGGCGCTTCAGTCTGGAACCACGCGACCGCTACGGTTGCAGGCTGAAATCCTTCCTCTGGCATGGATGTGTGTGATGTCCTTAGGTTAGTTAGGTTTAAGTAGTTCTAAGTTCTAGGGGACTGATGTCCTCAGATGTTAAGTCCCATAGTGCTCAGAGACATTTGAACATTTTTGAATTACAATGATAATAATAAATGTTGTAATAGAGCTAGATATAAAAAGAATTTACAGGTGTACAAGATAAACGTTCTCTGATGTACTGAATTATGGAGGAAGCAAATTTAAGGAGACTGCTCCAGCTAAGAACACTGGGAAACGACGGAGATTTGGTTCGAAAGAAAGATGTACACGGCTAACGAGTGCGTACAGGGACAATACGTGTAGTGCTCCTTATTGTTGCGGTAGATACGTCATTAGCTGTCTTCTGAAGCTGGAGATGTAATTCAGTTCACTAATATAGTGTGGAACGTTATTCCACGGTGGGGTACCTGCTGCTGAGGAGGAATTCGAGAATGTGGCTAAAATATGCAGTGGAACAGAAAGGTCTGGCTCTGATTGGAAAGATGTGTTTCTACCAGGGTGTTCATAAAAGAGCGCTAAGGTCGAGGGAAGATATGAGGAAAATGTACGTTGATAAGATAATAGAGGAGACATTGTACTGAAAAATCTGAACTTCTCCGCATGTAGCAAAAATAATTGTGCTTATGATGGTGAAATGTGATCAGAGAGTCGAACATCACAGACATTGCAAACACAGGCAGTCATAACCATTTCAAGATGCCGTAAGTTTTTCTGCGAAAGGTCTTTCAGAATAACATATCTGTACTCAATATTTTCAAGTATAATTGTCTGTACAAACTTCTTTTTCAGGTCAAAACGGATTAGCGTTTCATATTTTGTAGGGACAGAGAAATGCTGATGCCTTCTTGCACAATGGACTTAAGTGAACAGTCTACTTTATATTTTCATCTATTATTACTCATAGAGTCACTGCTGAATGAGATGAGTTCATATATCTCCCATTTAGGGTTAAAGATGGCAGGGACTCCCGATATTTCGCGAATATGTCCTGTTATCACATTTTCCAAACCAGTGAACGGTGGAGATGATGATTCCTGCTTCACAAACGATGTCAGTACCTCTGTTGATAAAATATATTTAATTGAATACAACTGGCAAGGATACAAACTGGCAAGGTTGAGAGCATTGATAATCGAAGCGAAAGCGTTGCAGTAAACTTGGTACTACGATCTGTAACGAAAAACTTTCAGCACGTACTGTAGGAGTTACTTCGCAGCATAAAACGTCTCTGGGGCACAGGCCACCATCCACGTTTCGATGGCCTTACAGCAATGTGATATGCTTGGTGTCGACTGAGCGTTACGCCAGCGTTACTATGTTAGCCTATCGCCAGCAGAAACCAGTCTCAAAAGGGCTATTTGTATGCGCCAGTTAAATTACCAGGTCATCGACATGAAAGCCCACTGTCACCAAATGGTTACTCTGCATTATTCAGCTGAGCCATCAGCGTGATACACCATACTTCCAGCAACTGCTGGACAACTGCCACCAACCGCCGCTTGCACGTGAATCCCTGAGGTATGGAGCTGTCCGCTGCCCAATACTTTGTAGTCTAAAGCACAGGTAAAGCTCCTTGCTTCCCAGTACAGGCAGAGGTCGACACCCGGCCAGGGCGGCTGGACGCGGAGGCCTGCCAGTCTCTGGCATATGCACCTGAGATCTTGTGTTGAATTAAACGTATCAAACCAGCTATTGGCCGATTGCTGACTTTTTGTTGCATACCAAGGCCGCTGTTTGAACCTGGAATGCCTGGTTAAGGTGCAGTCACTCTATCTTGACAGCAGAAGAATGGCTCCCCACTGCTCGCTTCTGATGTAGCGGTCGTGGTAAACCAGACCTCTACTATGGATAATTTCAAATGTATGATTAAGTGTCACCACTCATTCCAGTCGAAAATGTTGTCCTATTTGGCACAAATTTATTTGAAACGTAAACTTACCAATATCCGCAGTATGTCCTGCAACTGTGGGGTCAGTCGTACGGATTTGTGGGATATCCTTTCCAGCTTGGAACCATCTACTCATTACTGTTTGCCTATAATGAAGTATAAATTCGATAATGGGAAGTAGTTGTAGTATGATACAAGATGACTTCGGCAAAATTGTGTGGCGATTGGAATGTAGCACTAAATATAGCAAAATGTAAAGTAATGCAAGTGAATAAGAGAAACAACCCCTTCATGTTAGATACAGGATTAGTGCTAGTAGTTTGCTGCTTGACACAATCATGTCGGTTAAATATCTGGGCATAACCCTACAAAGCGATATGAAATGGAATGCGGAGGTAAAGACTGCAGCATGAGAGGTGAAAGGTCGACTTCAGTTTACTGGGAGAATTTTAGGAATCTGTGGTTCACCTGTAAAGGATACTGCATGCACGGCATTAGTACCACACACTCTTGCGTATTTCTCGAGTGTTTGTTTGGGACCCACTCCAGGTCGGATGAAAGGAAGCCATCTAAGCATTTCAGAGGCGGGCTGCTAGATATATTGCCAGCAGGGTCGAACAACACACAACAATTACACAGACGCTTCGGGAACTCAAATGTAAATTCCTGGTGGGAGTCCGTGGAGGGAAGGATGAAAATTGTGGAGGAAATTTAGAAAACCGGCCTTTGATGCTGACTGCAGAATGTTTCTACTGCCACCAATGTACACTTCACGTAGGGACAGCTGTGACGCAAATATTGAAGGTAGGATCCAGCAGCAAAGAAGAGCAATGAAGGTGCTAGATGGAGTTCTGTGGAACAAGGAAATGTGAAAAGACACAGAACAGTTTTGCTGCAGTAGTTGAAAATATGCTAACATGTGGGGCTAAAGGATGGAGCCTGCGAGAGTGGCAGGGAAGTACACTACATTCATTAGAGATGGATGGAATAAAGAGACCAGCTAGGATAGCCAGAACACGGGAAGACCATTCCTGGAATGGTCGCGGCGAGGAAGGAGGACGCGCTGATGGCCAACTCGAAGAGCAGGGATATTAAGGAAGACAGGACTGAAAGAGGAAAACTGCAGTGATTGTGAATGTTGGCGAATGGGAATACAGGTCAACGACGAACAGTGGAAAAGTTCTTAGAAGTGAAAGTAGGTGAAGTGGCATATGTCCATAAGTAGGAAAGGTGGTATATAAAGGATGGCTGAGCTGGCTCCTCTATAGTGTCCTTCCTGATATGTTGACATTCTCTTGTGCACATGTAAACAAACACGATTTCTATACTTGCTCTGAGACCTGCACGACCTGTCGGTGTGTGGGAATTTCGTAAATACTAATGTGTTGGTAAACACGTTGCCTAAGTGTCCTTCGTAAAAACTACGCTGCCTTGGCTGACCAGTGAACCGAGTCACTGGTCCCAAAGATGCTATCATGACAGCGTGGGTTGGTCACCATTAAGACGCTAATAGAGCGTCGCTGAAGAAATTAATATGAAAACATTTAACTGATTGTAATCTTGTCTTTTGCAAACACGTTGAAGTCAAAAAAGTGGTTCAAATGGCTCTGAGCACTATGGGACTTAACAGCTGAGGTCATGAGTCCCCTAGAACTCAGAACCACTTAAACCTAACTAACCTAAGGACATCACACACATCCATGCCCGAGGCAGGATTCGAACCTGCGACCGTATCAGTCGCGCGGTTCCGGACTGCGTGCCTAGAGCCGCGAGACCATCGCGGCCGGCCGTTGAAGTCATGTTAATGGCGTAGGTGCAAGGCTAGATTTAATTATTAAAATATAACAACTTAATAATCATTCCAGACTAGTTAAGGAAAAGCTGTGCACTGGATGTATTATGTTCGAAAGATAAACGTAGTTGATTTCCAATAGATATCAGTACTTATCGTCGGTAGTTGGAAGTGATTGAAGTATTTTATCTTGATTTCAATTTATATTGAACGGTTTTACTTAAGTAATATTGAAGGAAAGTTTTGAGTACGAACTACGTGTTTCACTTCTTGGAATTTATATACGCTCCTAGGAGTTTGTTAATTTTGGAAATACAGAGAGATCAGGAACTTTCCTCTAACCGAACGAAGTTATATTCTGGTGATGATTTGGGGGCTTATACACCAATAAATAGTGATCTTTGTTAGGGAATTTAATTCAAGCCCTTTTCTAAGTCGGATCTTCTTGAAGTGACATTTACTTCGCGAAACCTCTTGAAGTATGACCGTAGGTAGGGCGAAGAACGTTCCCCCAATACATGCGACAGCTCCTTGATAGGTGACAGTCACTTGGGGGACTAGCATATTTTGCTGCTGATCTGAGACGACATCTAATGCATCAATACTGAGCAAGATGGAAAGGAAGAGCAGGACCTGTTCGTTGGCCGCCGAGATCACCTGACCCAATCATCTCGATTTTTCTGTCTGGGGTAATCTCAAAATTGATAAAGTTGAAGAAGAGGAGCAGCGAATTTTAAAGTATATTCAATAATTTCGAGGTGATTTGGGAGTGTACGAAAAAGTCTGCAGTTCAATGCAGAGACGAATACGGTATTTCATAGAAATAAGAACACGACGCAAGGAAAATAGCCTTGATGAGGTACGGTAAATCAAAAACGCCAAGTGCGCTGAAAACGTATCGTATTTCTTGTTAATGTAGATGATGTATGTGCTTTGAACACAGTTATACGGACGGATACGAAGTGAGTGGTAAATATGTATTCACAACAAATGCGTAAGCCGTCCTGTTTTTATTGGAACGTTTTTACACTACCGGCCATTAAAAATGCTACACCACGAAGATGACGTGCTACAGATGCGACAATTAACCGACAGGAAGAAGATTCTATGATATCCAAATGATTAGCTTTTCAGAGCATTCGCACAAGGTTGGCGCCGGTGGCGGCACCTACAACGTGCTGACATGAAGAAAGTTTCCAACCAGTTTCTCATACGCAAACAGCACCTGACCGGCGTTGCCTGGTGAAACATTGTTGCGATGCCTCTTGTAAGGAGGAGAAATGTGTACCATTAGGTTTCGGAATTTTATAAAGGTCGGATTGTAGCCTATCGCGATTGCGGTTTATCGAGCGCGACACTGCTGCTCGCGTTGGTCGAGATCCAATGACTGTTAGCAGAATATGGAATCGGTGGGTTCAGGGAGGTAATATGGAACACCGAGCTGGATCCCAACGGCCTCGTATCACCAACCGTCGAGATGGCAGATCTTATCCGCATGGCTATAAGGGATCGTGCAGCCACGTCTCGATCCCTGAGTCAACAGAGGGGGACGTTTGCAAGAGAGCAACCATCTGCACGAACAGTTCGACGACGTTTGCAGCAGCATGGACTATCAGCTCGGAGACCATGCCTGCGGTTACCCTTGACGCTGCATCACAGACAGGAGGGCCTGCGATGGTGCACTCAACGACGAACCCGGGTGCACGAATGACAAAACGTCATTTTTTCGGATGAATCCAGGTTCTGTTTACAGCATCATGATGGTCGCATCCGTGTTTGGCGACATCGCGGTGAACGCACATTAGAAGCGTGTATTCGTCATCGCCATACTGGCGTATCACCCGGCGTGATGGTATGGGGTGCCATTGGTTACACGTCTCGGTCACCTCTTGTTCGCATTGACATCACTTTGAACAGTGGACGCTACATTTCAGATGTGTTACGACCCGTGGCTCTACCCTTCATTCGATCCCTGCGAAACCCAACATTTCAGCAGGATATTGCACGACCGCATGTTGCAGGTCCTGTGCGGGCCTTTCTGGATACAGAAATTGTTCGAGTGCTGCCCTCGCCAGCACATTCTCCAGATCTCTCACCAATTGAAAACGTCTGGTAAATGGTGGCCGAGGAACTGTCTCGTTTCAATACGCCAGTCACTACTCTTGATGAAGTGTGGTATCGAGTTGAACCTGCATGGGCAGCTGTACCTGTACGCGGCATCCCAGCTGTGTTTGACTCAATGCCCAGGCATGTCAAGGCCGCTATTACGGACAGAGGTGGTTGTTCTGGGTACTGATTTATCAGGATCTATGCACCCAAATTGCTTGAAAATGTAACCACATGTCAGTTCCAGTATAATATAATTGTCCGATGAATATCCGTTTATCATCTGCATTTTGTAGCTGTAGCTGTAGCAATTTTAGTGGCCAGTGGTGTACTTCTATTGTCATACACATTCACCCATGTTATTTTTCATATGCCCTGAATATCGCTCTGTGCTATTCTTCGGATGATCCCTACGCCAGGTAAGGCACGGTAAGAGCGTGCTTGTTACACAGTTTTCTTGGAATGCAAGTTGGTAAGTAAAATCGCTGGCGAGGTGCAAAGACACTATGCACGAGTGTCGACTGCTAGGTATGCCTCAGTCTTTGTCTGGTTGGGTAAAGCATGTCTATATGCAGTGCTCTGCAGGGTTTACGTGAGTCACGAATCTGTTATTAGCGCTGTAGGAGAATTTGGTTCACGTGTCCATGTGGACGGTAAGACTAAGCAAACTTGTGTTTCAGGGGCCGCTGGGGTTAGACGCATTGCTTGGCCGCTACATGTGCTTTTAAAGCCTCTAATTCACCGGCTTGTCTAGTGTTTCATTTCGATGGCCATTTCTGCGCTGCAAAATACACGAATTTACGGTACGAATGTTGTATGCAAGCGTGCTTTGGTGTAATACACTCCTGGAAATGGAAAAAAAAAACACATTGACACCGGTATGTCAGACTCACCATACTTGCTCCGGACACTGCGAGAGGGCTGTACAAGCAATGATCAGACGCACGGCACAGCGGACACACCAGGAACCGCGGTGTTGGCCGTCGAATGGCGCTAGCTGCGCAGCATTTGTGCACCGCCGCCGTCAGTGTCAGCCAGTTTGCCGTGGCATACGGAACTCCATCGCAGTCTTTAACACTGGTAGCATGCCGCGACAGCCTGGACGTGAACCGTATGTGCAGTTGACAGACTTTGAGCGAGGGCGTATAGTGGGCATGCGAGAGGCCGGGTGGACGTACCGTCGAATTGCTCAACACGTGGGGCGTGAGGTCTCCACAATACATCGATGTTGTCGCCAGTGGTCGGCGGAAGGTGCACGTGCCCGTCGACCTGGGACCGGATCGCAGCGACGCACGGATGCACGCCAAGACCGTAGGATCCTACGCAGTGCCGTAGGGGACCGCACCGCCACTTCCCAGCAAATTAGGGACATTGTTGCTCCTGGGGTATCGGAGAGGGCCATTCGCAACCGTCTCCATGAAGCTGGGCTACGGTGCCGCACACCGTTAGGCCGTCTTCCGCTCACGCCCCAACATCGTGCAGCCCGCCTCCAGTGGTGTCGCGACAGGCGTGAATGGAGGGACGAATGGAGACGTGTCGTCTTCAGCGATGAGAGTCGCTTCTGCCTTGGTGCCAATGATGGTCGTATGCGTGTTTGGCGCCGTGCAGGTGAGCGCCACAATCAGGACTGCATACGATCGAGGCACACAGGGCCAAAACCCGGCATCATGGTGTGGGGAGCGATTTCCTACACTGGCCGTACACCTCTGGTGATCGTCGAGGGGACACTGAATAGTGCACGTTACATCCAAACCGTCATCGAACCCATCGTTTTACCATTCCTAGACCGGCAAGGGAACTTGCTGTTCCAACAGGACAATGCACGTCCGCATGTATCCCGTGCCACCCAACGTGCTCTAGAAGGTGTAAGTCAACTACCCTGGCCAGCAAGATCTCCGGATCTGTCCCCTATTGAGCATGTTTGGGACTGGATGAAGCGTCGTCTCACGCGGTCTGTACGTCCAGCACGAACGCTGGTCCAACTGAGGCGCCAGGTGGAAATGGCATGGCAAGCCGTTCCACAGGACTACATCCAGCATCTCTACGATCGTCTCCATGGGAGAATAGCAGCCTGCATTGCTGCGAAATGTGGATATACACTGTACTAGTGCCGACATTGTGCATGCTCTGTTGCCTGTGTCTATGTGCCTGTGGTTCTGTCAGTGTGATCATGTGGTGTATCTGACCCCAGGAATGTGTCAATAAAGTTTCCCCTTCCTGGGACAATGAATTCACGGTGTTCTTATTTCAATTTCCAGGAGTGTAATTTGTTAATCTGACAGTCAGCCATTATTGACACATATGTCATTTGTCATTGTCATTATTAATAGTTGTTCATGATGATTCTGGAGTTTTAAATAGACTTAATAACTGAAATCTCTTATCAGAAGTTATTTAGTAGTTAACAGAAACCAAGCAAATTCCTTCTCATGAAATTCATTGTCGGTAACAATAAGCTTTAGCCGCTGCTGCTGCGAATCGCTGTAAACCACAAGGAAAAAGGCAGTCATCTGAGGACGTGAGTGCAAACCTTAGAGCCAAAACAGAGGCACTGACACACCACAACATGTCACGCACTGTAGTCAAATAAATTCCGTTGCACATGTCAGATTCTGTATCACTTGTAAATTCATATTCAAATACGCAGTCAGATAGCTTATCGAGATGTTAGTTATAAGTTTTTCGTGCAACGACCTGATCAGGTCTTAAATAACAGTGAAACCGACACTCATACAACACGCACATAGTGTTTGCAGGTTAGATTACGTTTACTGCCAGCTCAGGTTTGGTTATCGAGTCCAATATCACAGACGAATATAGGCAATATTGGCTATAGCTACGTTACATATTTGTTGCATACACGTTACTTTAGCCGCTTCTGCTGCGGAATTGATTGCATATACGTTACAAGGTTAAATTCGCAGTTCAAAGCGTGAGACTTACATATTTGTTGCATATACGTTACTTTAGCCGCTGCTCCTGCGGAATTGATTGCATATACGTTACAAGGTTAAATTCGCTGTTCAAAGCATGAGACTTAATTCCACGTCCAAGGATCTTTCTGTTAGTTACGCATCAGTGAGTGTACTCAGTGATGCACGATATTGTCTCACTTAATTAGTATTATTACAAGGATTATGAATTATAAAGTGTTCTCTTCATCCGTTTTTGAAGCTTTGTGATCTTCCAAATAACGTTCTCCGTTGGACATATGGAATCTTCTTACTAAATTTTGTTGCCTATTTGAGAATTTTTGTTGTTGTTGTTGTGGTCTTCAGTCCTGAGACTGGTTTGATGCAGCTCACCATGCTACTCTATCCTATGCAAACTTCTTCATATCCCAGTACCTACTGCAACCTACATCCTTCTGAATCTGATTAGTGTATTCATCTCTTGGTCTCCCTCTACGATTTTTACCCTCCACGCTGCCCTCCAATACTAAATTGGTGATCCCTTGACCCCTCAGAACATGTCCTACCAACCGATCCCTTCTTCTGGTCAAGTTGTGCCACAAACTTCTCTTCTCCCCAATCCTATTCAGTACTTCCTCATTAGTTATATGATCTACCCATCTAATCTTCAGCATTCTTCTGTAGCACCACATTTCGAAAACTACTATTCTCTTCTTGTCCAAACTATTTATCGTCCATGTTTCACTTCCATACATGGCTACACTCCACACAAATACTTTCAGAAATGATTTCCTGACACTTAAATCTATATTCAATGTTAACAAATTTCTCTTCTTCAGAAACGCTTTCCTTGCCATTGCCGGTCTACATTTTATATCCTCTACTTCGAGCATCATCAGTTATTTTGCTCCCCTAATAGCAAAACTTCTTTACTACTTTAAGTGTCTCATTTCCTAATCTAATTCCCTCAGCATCACCCGTCTTAATTCGACTACATTCCATTTTCCTCGTTTTGCTTTTGTTGATGTTCATCTTATATCCTCCTTTCTAGACACTATCCATTCCATTCAACTGCTCTTCCAAGTCCTTTGCTGTCTCTGTCAGAATTAAAATGTCATCGGCGAACCTCAAAGTTTTTATTTCTTCTCCATGGATTTTAATACCTACTCCGAATTTTTCTTTTGTTTCCTTCACTGCTTGCCCAATATACAGATTGAATAACATCGGGGAGAGACTACAACCCTGTCTCACCCCCTTCCCAACCACTGCTTCCCTTTCATGTCCCTCGACTCTTATTACTGCCGTCTGGTTTCTGTACAAATTGTAAATAGCCTTTCGCTCCCTGTATTTTACCCCTGCCACCTTCAGAATTTCAAAGAGAGTATTCCAGTCAACATTGTCAAAAGCTTTCTCTAAGTCTACAAATGCTAGAAACGTAAGTTTCCCCTTCCTTAATCTAGCTTCTAAGATACGTCGTAGGGTCAATATTGCCTCACGTGTTCCAACATTTCTACGTTAGTAATACAAATATACATTAAATTATCTTTAACCGTTTTTCGACATGAAGCACTTACTCTTTATTATGTTTTTCTAGGTTGCTACCATGCGTCACGTGCCCTCACATACATCAACAGCCGCTGTGTTGACATTTTACTAAATACGTTTTCCCTTCAGCGGAATCTTTATTCAGACAGGTGCCATCAGCAGGAATAGTTTGACCTTCATTTCACGAATCCTGCAGCAAGTTTGTGATGCTCAGTACTTCGAGAATTCCTGCTGTTCCTAATTATGTTGTAAATGGTTATTGTGAAACTTGTTTATTGTGATCAAGTGTTAGACGGTACAACATGGGTTTTAAATACCCATTGCTCGCGTTCTTCCTATTTGTGGGAAAGCAGATACAGTTGCAGGTCTTCCTAGGAAGTTTGAATACTTTGATGACAATTTTGCATCCCCATAAGAATACGTTCCTGATAGTCTTATGTTCATCATTGCGCTATGTAAATCCTTCCCACTTCTGAATGTACTATCAATTGAAGTCAGCTCGCGTTATATTTTCAGGAAATTTACACTGGGGTCGTATGTACTGGTTATTTATTCAGCTTAAACAGAAGAAAGAATAGGAAGCTTAGAAGTTACTCTAAATTTAACCAACTCGTTCTCGCAAGAAGTATGATGTCTTTCTTCCAAAGACTCCAACTTGCATCTTCCGGAGAAGTTAGTACTTTTATTATGTATGAACTACTTAAATGAGTTCGAAAGTTCCAGGGAGGGTAGGCAATACTCTGAATAAATACTAAACCTCAAAAACATTATGATATACCAAAATTCAAGGACAAAGACAAATTTAATTTCCTTCTCTGATTTCAAGGGGTATGATTAGATTGACCGGGAAACCCTAATATAAGTGAAAGAAGAAATGGGTTTGAATAAAAGAATGAAATGATCATTTGGATTGTTGGCTGGGAGGCCCCGGCCAGGGTAGTACGGACACCGGATTGCAAGTTTTATTTCAGGTGACGCCACATTAGGCGACTTGGGTATCAGTGATGATGAGACGATAATAAGGACAACACAACAGCCAACCCACGAGTGGAGAAAATCACCAACCCAGTCACGAAACAAACTTGGGCCCACTGCATGGTAAGCAAGCACATAACCACTTAGCTAAGACAGACTGGGTTTGGATAATGTGGTACCATCCAAAGATCGCGTTGCCACACCAAAGTCGGCAACGCGCATCGATGCCACAGACATTAGCGACGTTTTACAAGGACGAATGAGAGGCGCTCCTGAAGACATGACCTCTCTCTCAGGAATGGAGTGGCATCGTACGGAGGTTCAAATAGTGCCGAACACGGGCTCTCTCTGCCCCAGTTCGTGATCTCCGTTGAAGCAATCAACATCATCTAGTTAGAACACCAGTGCTGTTCAAGTCTCACATGGAATTTTTATTTCTAGACAAGAGTTTGTAATTGTCTGCACCACTTGCACTACTGGCCATTAAATTTGGTACACCAAGAATAAATGCTGATGATAAATGGGCATTGAGTCAAATAGAGCTTGGATTGCGTGTACAGGTACAGCTCCCATGCAACTTCAACACGATACCACAGTTCATCAAGAGTAGTGACTGGCGTATTGTGACGAGCCAATTGCTCGGCCCCCATTGACCAGACGTTTTCAATTGATGAGAGATCTTCAGACTGTGCTGGACAAGGCAGCAGACGAACATTTCTGTATCCAGAAAGGCTCGTACGGGACCTGCAACATGCGGTCGTGCACTATCCTGCTAAAATGTAGGCTTACGCAGGGATCGAATGAAGGGTGGAGTTACGGGTCGTAACACATCTGAAATGTGACGTCCACTAAGTGCCGTCAATGCGAACAAGAAGTGAACGAAACGTGTAACCAACGGCACCCCATACGCCAGTATGGCGATGACAAATACACGCTTCTAGCGTTGCGTTCACCGCGATGTCACCAAACACGGATGCGACGATCATGATGCTGTAAACAGAACCTGGATTCATCCGAAAAAATGACATTTTGCCATTCGTGCACCCAAGTTCGTCGTTGAGCACACCATCGTAGGCGCTACCGTCATTGATGCAGTGTCAAGGTCAACAGCATCCGTGGTCTCCGAGCTGATAGTCCATGCTTCTGCAAACGTCGTCAAACTGTTCGTGCTGATGGTTGTTGTCTTTCAAACGTCCCCATCTGTTGACTCAGGGATCGAGACGTGGCTGCACGATCCGTTACAGCCATGCGGATAAGATGCCTGTCATGTTGACTGCTAGTCATACGAGGCCGTTGGGATCCAGCACGACGTTCCGTATTACCCTCCTGAACCCATCGATTCCATATTCTGCTAACAGACACTGGATCTCGACCAACGCGAGAAGCAATGTCGCGATACGATAAACCTTAATCGCGATAGGCTACAATCCGACCTTTATCAAAGTCGGAAACGTGATGGTACGCATTTCTCCTCCTTACACGAGGCATCACAACAGTGTTTCACCAGGCAACGCCAGTCAACTGCTGTTTGTGTATGAGAAATCGGTTGTAAACTTTCCTTATGTCAGCACGTGAATGCTCTGAGAAACTAATCATTTTCATATCACAGCATATTCTTCCTGTCGGTCAAATGTCGCGTCTGTAACACGTCATCTTTGTGGTGTAGCAATTTTAATGGCCAGTAGTGTATATTCAGTTTATTCCTCTGGCAATGAGATGTATAAAGTTAAGTAAATTTTTTTCTTTCTTTTAATAACGTGAATTAATGTTTCATATGCCGTAGTTCCGACCAGCAACCTCCCAGAGGAATCAAAGAACCCATAGACATATCTAGATGAATGTAGTTTTTTCAGGTCATAGCAGATAAGAAAAAACTACCATGACGAAAGCAACTATTACAAATACGTTTTCAAAAGTTAAGGTTATGGGTGAAGTATCGGACTCATTTGAAATAATTGTAGCAGTAATAAGGCAAGGGTAGGAGCTTCCGAATTGTTATTTAAGTGTTGACTTCAGAAAGTAATCAAGGAATGGAACAAAAATATAAACAGTGGAATAAGAGTGGGTTGTAAAAAGGAAAACCTTAAAATCATCTGCATTACCTCTGATAAGGCAGTGTTTGCTGAGACAGTGGAAGAAGCAAGGGAACATATCCTTGAACGAGAGAGAAAAATAGCTAAAATAGATTTTAGTGTTTACGTTGAAAAACCAACAAGCACTCAAATACCTAAAAATCCAAGAACAGAAAATGGACATAGTAAAATAATTTAAATACTTAGAGGAATGAATTACCTGGAATACACCACAACTCAAGGCAATATAAGCCAGGAAAAACGAACTTGAACTGGCTTTCCATCTGGCAAAACGAGACACACAACAAGAATCCCCTTTCATGGTTGTCTAATATTAAGCCAAAACTATTTTATACTCCGGGCAACCGCAGCTGTTGAAAGGCATGATGTTAGGAAGAACTCCGCTCACAGATGGTAAAATTGTTGCTTTAAATCGCATCATCAGCTGAACAATGTTAAAACACCATAGGCATATTCATCGCTCTTAGTCAAAAGTTACTTTTCAGAGAATGAGAGCGATGTGTATGTCTATAAGCTTTTAACAATTTTCATCATACGATACGGCTTAAATTCGCGAAACCGGTCGTGTTTTAATAAACAATTTTACCAGCTGTGAGCGGTGTTCTTCCCACCATCATGCTTAAAATTGAGCATTACAAAACACCGATCAAGGCAGAAGCATCGCATATAACACATACTGTTACCATGCATAGGCAAGGTAGAATAGTTGTAACTAAAGGTAAGAAAATTTTTGAGAAAAATCATGGGATCAAAATTTCAGAATAATGAAATAGTACACACCATCAATTAAAAACTCAACAAAAAATCTGAAAAACTCTCAGATACTATGCGAAAATGGAGACAAAATTTTTACAGACGTCTTCCCAGAATTGACTCTAATAGACTAGCTAAACGAATTTTTGATTTCTTCCATAACCGCATAACGAAACATAATTGTTTTACGGAAACTGAATAGGACCTGCAAGAAATCAAAATTTCAGAAAAGTCATTATTCGACAGAGAAGCTAAGATGAGTACTAAATACGAAAAATATGGTTCCAAAATAAATTTAAAATAAAGTTGAAACCCATCATCTAGGAAGGTGAGAGAATTGGAATGTCTGAGTAATTGAAGAAATACTGGGCAAAAAAGAAGGAACAACAGGTAAAAAATTACTAATTCATCGTGCTACAAAGAGGGTGAAACGAAAGAAGGAAGAAAACGAAATATTACGTTTTGTGATCGGTTTTTTGAAAGTTGTCTCAAGTAAACCAGATATTTCACTTTCAGGAGTACGAGGTTTGCTTCTGGTCGAGTATGGTTCACAGGATACACGAAGACCGCGTTTTGTTAACAGGACACTTAGAAAATGTAACAGATCTACTAAGGAGACTGCCTACACTACGCTTGTCCGTCCTCTTTTAGAATACTACTGCGCGGTGTGGGATCCTTACCAGATAGGACTGACGGAGTACATCGAAAAAGTTCAAAGAAAAGCAGGACGTTTTGTGTTATCGAGGAATATGGTAAAGAGTGTCACAGAAATGATACAGGGTTTGAGCTGGACATCATTAAAAGAAAGGCGTTTCTCGTTGCGACGGAATCTTCTCACGAAATTACAATCACAAACTTTCTCCTCCGAATGCGAAAATATCTTATTGAAGCCGACATACGCAGGGAGGAACGACCACCAAGATAAAATAAGGGAAATCAGAGCTCGTACGGAAAGATATTGCTGTTCATTCTCTCTGCGCTCTATACGAGATTGGAATAATAGAGAATTGTGAAGGTGGTTCGATGAATCCGCTGCCAGGCACTTGAATGTGATTTTCAGAGTGTCCATGTAGATGCAGAAGTCTGTGGCGTTCCACACAGCTGTTCGCATCGCGAGGTAGCTACAGATTTCCGAAATTCGATACGGAGATGAGATTATTTCATAGCGGAAAGCAGCTGCGCGACTGGTGTGTCCTGTGGCGCTGGAACTCGAGAGAATTAGCGAGCGTCCGCATTGTTTTGTGGCCGGCTGATTGATGGTGAACGATGAGGCGCTCCGCCTGAAGCTCGGTGGTGGTTGCCCGGCCGCAGAACCTGCTCCCCGCATTACGGCTAATATGCGGCGAGCGAGGGCCGGCCGTCCAATGCGTATGCAGTACGTGTCCCCGAGCCTCGTCGAGTGCTCTATGCTCTACCATTTGGAACTGCCAGCACAATATCCAGCTCAACATAACCTAGTAGTTTGATGCTCCTAGTAAGAATGCGCTGCACCAGAAATTAGTACCTGTCAGTCGGAGAGGTTTTGGCTCCTAAACGCCAACTACATGATAGGCCCTTTTACTTTTTCCTAGTGTTTTAGTTAGTCGCCGTAAGGGGCACTACTTCGTTATTCGCTCTGAATTTACCTTTACTTGTCAGTTTTTTGACCGCTACTGTCCTCCGCGTATTTTCACCCTGTGGTAATTCGTTCGTTTATGAGTAGCAACTACGACATAATTCTCATGTATCTACCTTTCTTACCATTCATTTCTTCGCACTCAATCATTATCTGATCGGCTGCTTCCGATTGAAACCTCTTGGGTTCCGTAACCTAGGTGTACAAAACAATTTCTTTTTTCTGCTGTGCACACAACAGGATACGGTACACAGAAGTGCACAGAGATGACGAAAGTTATGGGATATATATCTGTATATATGCATATATACAGATGGCGGTATTATCGCGTACACAAGATATAAAAGGGCCGGACATTTGGAGGAGCTGTCATTTTTTCTCAGGCTATTCATGTGGAAACATTGAAAGGTGGCTACTCTGAGTCACAGCGCCAGAGAGTGCGCCAAAGATTATTATTCCGCCGCCTCCACTGGTGCAGTAGTAGTCCAGAGGCTGTCGTGGGCAGTGCTTGTTGAGAGGATGTCGAGAGCAGTACTAGTGAGATCATGTCGTGTGCAGTTGTTGCTCTGTTGGGCGAGACAGTAGATGCTGTTCGGTTGGCGTAATGTATAGATGGAAGATGTTGATATGATCACAGTGTATGTTTCATCAGTATACATGTAGGTAAAAAAAAAAAAATGTAATTTACATTTCCTTATTGACAATGCCTCTTCATCACAGGTTCAGTCAACAAAGCATCTGGCTCGTGTTTACGTATTAGACTTGTAATTCTGGTTTATATATGCAATTATAGTATTTCTGGTTTTTTAATTAGTTCACTGTAAATGGCGTTTAAAATATCTTCTCGTATTGAGGAAGAACCGTGCCAGATACATGTTCGTTGAGTCTCACTACCACAAACAGAACTGTCACACTTGTGCTTTGTTGTTTCGTAGCTTTTATAGTTGCGTGGGACTTAATTGATCAATTGTGTTAACGGAAATTTCATTTCGTTCTTTATTGTTGTTTTATGCAGTCAGATTGCATACTAATACTACTCAGGGCCAACCGGTCACGAAACTTCTCAACCAGTCACACAGCTTCTAAAATTATTGCATTTTAATTAAGCCCCCATGCAACATTTTCGACGTCATCATTGCCGACGAAGGGAACTAACCAACTTGGAATGCAGAATGGTAGTTGGAGCAAGATACATAGGTCATTCCATTTCGGAAATCGTTAGGGAAGTCAATATTAAGAGATCAACAGTATTAAGAGTGTGCCGAGAATACCAAATTTCAGGCATTATGTTTCACAATGGACAAAAAAAATTGCTCTAAGCACTATGGGACTTAACATCTGAGGTCATCAGTCCCGTAGAACGTAGAACTACTTAAACGTAACCAAACTAAGGAGATCACACACATCCATGGCCGAGGCAGGATTCGAACCTGCGACCGTAGCAGCAGCGCGGTTCCGGACTGAAGCGCCTAGAACCGCTCGGCTACAACGGCCAGCTACAAGTTAGCACAATGCGGCGTAATGTGACGTTAATGGGTTATGGCAGCAGAAGATTGACGCAAGGGCATTTGCTAACAGCTCGTCATCGTCTGCAGCGTCTGTATTGGGCTTCTAACCATATCGGTGCTACCCTAGACGACTGGAAAGCCGTGGTCTGGTAACGTGAGTCCAGATTTCGGTTGGTAATGGGTGATGGTAAGTTTTGAGTGTGGCGCGGACCTCACGATGCCATGGACCAAGTTGTCAACAAGGCACTGTGCACGCCAGTGGCAGCTCCAATATTTGCTTCGAATGGGCTGGGTTCTCTGATCCAACTCCAGGGTTCGATTCCCGGCCTGGTTAGGGATATTATCTGCCAGGGAACTGGGTGTGTGTTGTCCTCATCATTTCATCATAACTCGTGAAAGTGGCTAATTGGTCAGTGTAAAAACTGGGACTTTGTACGAGCGCTGATGGCCGCGTGATTGAGCGTCCCACAAACCAAGCACACACCAAACGTAATCAGGTCCAACTGATCCGATAATTGATTGGAAGTTGTTATGTTTGGCTACTTAGAGACAATTTTCAGCCATTCATAGACCTCATGATCCCAAACAAAGATGGAATTTTCATGGATCACAATGCGCCATGTCACCTGCCCACAATTGTTGAAGACTTAGTTTAAAGAACATTCTGGGCAATTCGAGCGAATGTTGCGGCCACATAGATGGCTCGACTTGGTTCTGACCGAACGTTATGAATCATAATTGAGAGGTCATTTCGTGGACAAAATCCCAAGAATGGCTCAATACTTTTGTAGAGGACTTCCATGCCACGTCGAGTTGCTGCACTACATCGGGAAAAAGGAGGCCCTGCACAGTACTGGGATATATCCCGTGGCTTCTGTCAACTCAGGGTATAACAAAAACTATTTTGAACAACAACGAAGTTGCAATTGACATGTGCTTGGTGTAGTGTAACTGTTAAGGATGTGGATTATGGTGCGGAAGAAAGTAGGCTTGTGTCCTGGTATATGATAATTTTTCTTTCATCTTAGCGGTTTTAACATCTTTTGGGAGAAACTTATGAATGTAATGGAATTATGTTCTGCAATATCCGATATTATTAACATATAAACGTTCGACTTCTCAGGAATGAGTTTCTTCGATTTCGTTATTTTTAGTCTGATTGGAAAACGAAGGCTTAAACTACTTTGAGTGAAACGACCAGCAGTAAAATATGTATTCTTGATTGTCACAAATGCTTGGCCTTTTTTTCGAATATGTCACGATTTCCAGGGGTGTGTTTAGGTAGGAACCTAAGCGTACAGATTATACAGTTGCGAGTGCAGTATCTGAGTATCAAACACCAATAAAATATTTATTATTCCGTGTCAGAAATATTTGACTGCTTATTTGTTAAGTAGATGGGATTTCCGAGCGTGTGGTGAGCAGGAATCTAAAAGGACAGCTTATACTGCTGCGAGTGCAGTATCTGAGCTGTAGGTTCTCCAATTTCAGAGGGTCCACTTATGCACGAGAAGCTGGTGTCAGTGTCACGCTAGAAGTCGAAATTTGTGCTGCGTGTTCTTGACACGCACGCACGGCTTACGATTGTATGCAATTTTGACGTCACTTCAGACTAATCCTTGCGATAACGCGTCCCAATGACAGACAAATATTAGTGAACATTCATCCGCTGACCGCGGATTTAAGCGGACGCACAGCATCACTCGGCCAGTCACCAATTGCCGGTTGCCATTAGTTAACTAGCAGTCGCTGCACAGTGTCGCCGTGAGCATCAAGTTCTGCCAAGTGTGTGTACACTCATCCTCATAAATTAAGGATAACTGCAGAATGTCGTTCCACAAAACATGGTTCAAATGGCTCTGAGCACTATGGTACTTAACAGCTGAGGTCATCAGTGCCCTAGAAATTAGAACTACTTAAACCTAACCAACCTAAGGACATCATACACATCCATGCCCGAGGCAGGAGTCGAACCTGCGACCGTAGCAGTCACGCTGTTCCGGACTGAAGCGCCTAGAACCGCTCGGCCACCGCAGCCGGCGTCGTTCCACCAAACGTGGCACTACACAAAACTGGCACTAATAGCATAGGTACACAGGAAACACAAACGATACAGATCTGTAAGTCCACGGTATTGGTGATAAGTTGAGAAAACCGTCCCGAAACGTATGTGCTACAAAACGCCTCTGTTTACTGCGCATGTACCCCTACATCAATATGGGATATGATCATCATGCACACGTACACAGGCCGTACAACGGGTTGGCATACTCTGGATCAGATGGTCGAGTAACTGCCGGGGTATAGCCTCCAATTCTTGCACCAGTGCATGTCGGAGCTCCTGAAGTGTCCTAGGAATTTGAAGACATGCAACGATACGTCGACCGAGAGCATCCCAGACGTCCTCGTGGGGTTTAGGTATGAGGAACAGGCTGTTTCAAGGTACTCCTCCATGATGGCAGCTGGGTGGGGGCCATGCGTTATCATCCATCAGGAGGAAAGTGGGACCCACTGCACCCCTGAAAAGGCAGACATGTGCAAAATGACGTCCCGATGCACCTGACCTGTTACAGTTCCTCTGTCAAAGACATGCAGGGGTGTACGTGCACCAATCATAATCCCACCCCACACCATCAAACCACGACCTCCATACAAGTCCCTTTCAAGGCCATTAATGGGTTGGTATCTGGTGACTGGTTCACGTCAAATGAAAACCCGGAAAGGATCACTGTTCAGACTATACTTGGACTCGTCCGTGAACATAACCTGGGACCACTGTTCCAATGACCATATACTGTGTTCTTGACACTAGCCTTCACGGGCTCTTGTGTGAACAGGGATCAGTGCAATGCACCTTGCAGGTCTCCGTGCAAATAAACCATGTCTGTTCAGTCGTCTGTAGACTTTCTAGAGACAACTGTTCCAGTGGCTGCGGTAAGGTCCCGAGCAAGGCTACCTGCAGTACTCCGTGGCCGCCTGCGCGCACTGATGGTGAAATGTCGGTCTTCTTGTGGGGTTGCAGAAAGTGAACGTCCCGTACTGTAGCGCCTGGACACGTTACCTGTCTGGAATCGTTGCTATAATCCTGAGTCCACACTTTGTGGCACACGGAGGGCTCATGCTACGACCTGCTGTGTTTGACCAGCCTCCAGTCGCCCTAGTACTCTACCCCTCATAACGTCATCAATATGTGTTCTTTGAGCCATTTTCAACCCACAATCACCATTAGCACGTATGAAAACGTCTGCACACTTACTCGCTGCACCGTACTCTGACATGTACCAATACACCTCTGCGTATGTGGACCGCTGCCAGCGGCACCGTGCGACGACCGCAGGTCTAATGCACCGCATGGTCATACCCCGAGGTGTTTTAAACCCGCAAACCGCCCACCATAGCGTTGTTTCACCATGTATCAGCATTATTCTTAATTTATGAGCATGAGTGTAGAAACTGTCACTGACAGCAGAGACGGACTGGAACTGCTGAGACGATTTAGAGGAGTTTTCTGAACTGTAACCTCAGCAGCACGTCCTCTCATCATTAAAGTAAAGCAGAGTATTTATAGCCCACTCATTCTTTCAATAATAATTATTGGTCGTTAAGTGGTACTCACTGTGTTATGGCTCTCAGTACTATGGGACTCAACTGCTGTGGTCATTAGTCCCCTAGAACTTAGAACTACTTAAACCTAACTAACCTAAGGACATCACACACATCCATGCCCGAGGCAGGATTCGAACCTGCGACCGTAGCAGTCGCACGGTTCCGGACTGCGCGCCTAGAACTGCGAGACCACCGCGGCCGGCACTCACTGTGTTGCTAACATTATTTTTGTTGAGGTCTAAATTTACCCGCAAGCAAGGACGCAGCCCATATCCGGCAGGTTCTTTCTGTGGTGGTACTCGTTCTCTAGGCGACAAACGTACACTGTGAATGAATGTGACCGCCTGCCATAAGCCTGAAAAACGATCTTTTGTAGCGCGGACCGCCAGAGATGTGGAGCAATGCCTACTGCAGTGCTGCGGCCAGCTGCGCTAGGTTTCTCAGACGAGAATTAACGGCGCGAACAGCCCGATCGAGTTGGTCCCACACATTCCCGATTGGGCTTAAATCAAGGAGTTTGATGGTGGCCAGGGGAGTACGGCAAACTGATGCTTGTGCTCTTCGAACCACGAACGCACCCTGCGACCCTTGCGACACATTCCATTGTCGTGCTGGTAGATGCCATGAAACCGAGGGAAAACCGAACAGCACGCAGAGGTGCACGTGATACCCTAGCACAAACGAACGCTTATGGGCGGCCGCTGTGACCGAGCGGTTCTTGGCGCTCCAGTCCGGAACCGCGCTGCTGCTACGGTCGCAGTTTCGAATCCTGCCTCGGGCATGGATGTGTGTGATGCCCTTAGGATAGTTAGGCGTAAGTAGTTCTCAGACATAAGTGCCATAGTGCTTACAGTCATATGAAAGATTTTTGAGCGCTTACATTCATCCAGCGTGCCTTCCAGAATGATGAGATCATCCATTGAATGCCATGTATCAGTGAACCAGGCGCCTACTGTGAAAGCTCATACGGAATAACGTTCGCTGAACTTTCGGCGAGGAGAGACCGCTGGCAGTCTCTTGGTTCATCTTGGCGATTAGTTCCTCAACATACAACATACATCACGACCGGATGTTACAGCTGCCGAGAATTCTTCTTGGATGTCTTCGTTATGAGTCAGACTGATGGCAGCTTGAAACAAAGTCTTTCGGTAGGTTACACATAGTGACAGATACTTGCATAAGGATTCCAGTCATCGTCCACAATAGAAAAGAAGTGTAATTAAAAATCTAGTGGACAGGGCTAAAAGGATTTGTGCGGCGGAATACCTGCATCTAAAGCGGGATTTTGAGAAGAATTGTTACTCCAGTAAAGAAATAAATAGAGTTTTGCGATCGAATAACAGGAGGCCTAAGGACAACGAGAGAACACAGCGATGGAAGAACGCGGTTTCTCTACCTTTCATCAAAAAAGTAACCGATAAAATCGTCAAGATTTTAAGGAAACATAACGTTCGACCGACTTTCAGACCGACTAAGAAAGTTGGCCAAACACTTCGCCACGTTAAGGATAAACGTCCCCCTCTGTCTGCAAGTGGTACATACAAGATTCCGTGCACATGTGGTAGGGTCTACATTGGAACCACATAGAGAAGTGTGAATACACGGTTGAAGGAAAATAAAAGTCTTTGCCGACTAGGGAAAACAGCCGTGGCGGAACATGCTCTTCAGTCGAACAGTAGTGAAATTTTCGGAAACTGAAGTTTCATGTACTATGACGAACTATTATTAACGGCTATTTAGAAAAGCCATCGAAATATGTAAACATGGTGATAAT
This sequence comes from Schistocerca gregaria, assembly GCF_023897955.1. Lineage (NCBI taxonomy): Eukaryota > Metazoa > Arthropoda > Insecta > Orthoptera > Acrididae > Schistocerca > Schistocerca gregaria. The sequence goes on along the minus strand of NC_064920.1, from coordinate 276,339,365 downwards.
TTTAACAGAAAACAAGAAGCTATGAAGATCAGCGAAATATGGACAGTGGCGCTACAAAATCGATGAGAAGTTTTTATCTTTGACGTAGTATGATCGATCTTTTCTCCTTGACAAGGTTCATCTTTGCTATCATGTGAAGTCAAGACCACGCCTATTTTCCGCGGTATTTAGGCCGTTCTTTAACGTCCGACTCGTTTATCGGCAAGACTAAACACAACCAGGAGCACTTCCGAAGATGTCCAACGTAGCTTTGGACGAAACGTCAGGTATAGCGTTCCATGGACCACGGCCATACAACCTGGAAGAATTCTCGGCAGTTCCTCAACAGTCTTATGTCCGTCATTCACCCGTGTCATCTACGGCCCCTAGTGCATCACAGTTGTGGAATCGCGGTTTTTGGATATGGCGATTTTACCATTATCAGTACACTTTAACCACAGCGGCACGCGAACAGTTTAATAACTGAGGCATTTCGAAAATGATCCCGTCCTTGCCCGAAAGCCAATGATCATTCCCCTTTGGACGTTATATAAATTGCTCTGCTGGTTTCGAAAATGAGCGATGGTCACGTTAATGCGAGTGGATCGAATATTTAGTGAACAAATCGTTTTCAAATTTCAACAAGTATTTACCGCATGCTCACCAAAGAGCACAACATAGCCACGTACAAACTCGACCCCTTGAATAGCGACCACTCACTCGTGCTTAGACCACTTTTAAGCGGAGTCCTTAAGGCAATCCAGGTCACAGAAATCACTGGTCACTACAAATATTATTCAACAGGAAGAGTCCAGGTCACAGTGACCTTACACATACCCTGTACGAGCGGAACCTGCATACCAGACGGTTTCGCCAGCGTGGTTTGGAGTTCACGCGAACGTCGCCTGCTCCGCTGTGTTCCTGCAGAGCAGGAGGTAACGCTAGTTGATAACCACCCTCCATGTTTCTGTCGTAAACTCACGTAATCAGCTCCAAGTTTACGTCTGCTGGCTGCACAACTGCTTGTATGTTTGTGTGAGTTCGTAAGGGACCACACTGCTGAGGTCATTGGTCGCTAGACCTCACACTACTTAAACTAACTCATGCTCAGAACAAGACAGACACCCACACTCACTGCACAACTGTCTCAGCAGTACCCTCTCGGCCGCTCTGCGCTGTCTCCGAAGCTAGCTCTATATTTATTTTTATTTATTCAAACTGGTATGTAATCCTTTCGCTCAGTATAACAAGCACTAAATTACAATGACGAAACAGGACACAATTTAACATAATATACACAGGAACACGAAAAACAGGAGAAATTTATCTGATACTTTTAAAATCATAACAACATTGCATAATTCAAAGATCAATAGACAAAAAACTAGAAAAGAAACTAAAAATATCAAAATTGTCCACCGACAAAAAAAAGTTAGGTTTATCACTCGTTTCCTGTTAACAAGCATTAACTTAATCATAAGTTGGTTCGTTCCCTGTATATAGGCCTATATAAGAAAAAGCTTCTGTTTTCGTTACGGACATAAGAACTTCGATGTAACGCAACACACGCTTTCGTGTTGGGAATTTCTTGGCTCTTATCATTCTACATATATTTATGGAACTCTCAATCAACACATGATACAAATTTTCACTCTTACTTTCCTTTCTCAAGGAACTGTGGCCTAAGTTACTAACATTGTCGACTAAGCAATGATATGAAAGCTCTCCACCATGCCCCTTTATCAGAAACTTCAAGAACTGTCCTCAACTGTATCTTATACCGTTGGATTATTTCTGCTGATAACAGTCTTCAGCTACGATGTTTCAAAATAAAAGGTTCAAATGGCTCTAAGCACTGTGGGACTTAACATCTGACGTCATCAGTCCCCTAGAACTTAAACCTAAATAATCTAAAGACATCACACATTGGACTCGCATTCAATCCCGCGACCGGTTATCCTGATTTAGGTTTTTCGTGATTTCCCTAAATCGCTGCAGGCAAATGCCGGATGGTTCCTTTGAAAGGGCACGGCCGACTTCCCTCCATGTCCTTCCCTAATCCGATGAGACCGATGACTTCGCTGTCTGGTCTCCTCCCCCAAAACAACCCAACCAATATCACACACATCCATGTCCGAGGCATGATTCGAACCTGCGACCGTAGCGGTCGCGCGGTTCCAGACTGAAGCGCCTAGAAACGCTCGGCCACACCGGCCGGCTGGATTAGTGGAAAACTTCCGTATTTGCACTTCCTACAGTGCCTATTTCAGTATCTGAAAGTACTGGGTAGAAATAATTAAACTGTTATTACTTGAGGCAGTGTGGACTGAAAACTAATTACCGTATGGCTACCCACCTTTATAAGAATGATATTTAGACTATGCGCTGCACGAACTTACGAACTTCATTGATAGCAGCGTTAGTATAATGACTTCCCGCTAGGTTGCGGTTCTTTCACGGTGACCTAGGGTGAAACACAAACACTAATGTGAGTTACAGCTGCAGACAATCAACATGGATCTGCAAACGGTGAGCAGGGCTTTACTTTATAACACTACTTTATCAAAACAACAGCAATAGTCCTGCTGCTTTTCGCGTGTGTCGACGCAGAAAAGAAATACCGAGAAGTCCTCTTTTTGCTTCGGCTTTGGAGGACCTGGTTTGGAAGTTCAAATTAAATTGCTCCTGGGAGAGGCCGACGGCGATTTGCGCCATAAATTGTTGAAGAAGATAGTGTAGCCATAGCTGAAAATGCCGGAAGCATTGTGAGATCTTCACGAAGTGCACGACCTGTCACGACAGCTGAACATTCCACGGACCATCGTTGTTTCCTGCAGCAGTAGAGCAATCTCTGGTGCGGTTCCAGGCTGTTACAGTGAGGAACGTTTGTAAACCGTAACTGAAACGTATGGGACTGCCTTTGCGAATTCTTCACAGTACAGTTAACCGCCCATCAAGATCGCCACAATTTATGCCATTAGATTTTTGTTCATTTTGTTGGAGAAACTCTAAGAAGTACAAACGAAAGGTGAATTCTCGAGATGAACCGTTTGGTCGCATGATGCACAATGGTGCACTCACTAGGGAACGTGCGCCAAACAGGTTCTCCCAACAGTTTAAAGATACTTTGAAGCTGACGGTGGAATGAAACGATGTGCCCGACCGAGACTCGAGGTCGGGACCTTTGCCTTCCTCGGGCAAGTGCTCTACCAACTGAGCTACCGAAGCACGACTCACGCCCGGTCCTCACAGTTTTGCTTCTGCCAGCATCTCGTCTCCTACCTTCCAAACTTTACAGAAGCTCTCCTGCGAAGGTCCCGAGTTAGAGTCTGGGTCGGGCACACAGTTTTAATCTACCAGAAGTTTCATATCAGCGCACACTCCGCTGCAGAGTGACAATCTCACTCTGACAGTGGAATATTTTAACAGGTATTGAGAACTGTTTTTTTTTTGGGGGGGGGGGGGGTCATCAGTCTACTGACTGGTCTGATGCGGCCCGCCACGAATTCCTTTCCTGTGCTAACCTCTTCATCTCACAGTAGCACTTGCAACCTACGTCCTCAATTATTTGCTTGACGTATTCCAATCTCTATCTTCCTCTACAGTTTTTGCCGTCTACAGCTCCCTCTAGTACCATGGAAGTCATTCCCTCATGTCTTAGCAGATGTCCTATCATCCTGTCCCTTCTCCGTATCAGTGTTTTCCACATTTTCCTTCCCTCTCCGATTCTGCGTAGAACCTCCTCATTCCTTACCTTATCAGTCCACCTAATTTTCAACATTCGTCTATAGCACCACATCTCAAATGGTTCGATTCTCTTCTGTTCCGGTTTTCCCATAGTCCATGTTTCACTACCATACAATGCTGTACTACAGACGTACATCCTCAGAAATTTCTTCCTCAAATTAAGGCCGGTAATTGATATTAGTAGACTTCTCCTGGCCAGAAATGCCTTTTTTGCCATAGCGAGTCTGCTTTTGATGTCCTCCTTGCTCCGTCCGTCATTGGTTATTTTACTGCCTAGGTAGCAGAATTCCTTAACTTCATTGACTTCGTGACTTGGCTGTTCTCATTTCTACTACTTCTCATTACCTTCGTCTTTCTCCGATTTACTCTCAAACCATACTGTGTACTCATTAGACTGTTCATTCCGTTCAGCAGATCATTTAATTCTTCTTCACTTTCACTCAGGATAGCAATGTCATCAGCGAATCGTATCATTGATATCCTATCACCTTGTATTTTAATTCCACTCCTGAACCTTTCTTTTATTTCCATCAATGCTTCCTCGATGTACAGATTGAAGACTAGGGGCGAAAGGCTACAGCCTTGTCTTACACCCTTCTTAATACGAGCACTTCCTTCTTGATCGTCCACTCTTATTATTCCCTCTTGGTTGTTGTACATATTGTATATGACCCGTCTCTCCCTATAGCTTACCCCTACTTTTTTCAGAATCTCGAACAGCTTGCACCATTTTATATTGTCGAACGCTTTTTCCAGGTCGACAGATCCTATGAACGTGTCTTGATTTTTCTTTAGACTTGCTTCCATTATTAGCCGTAACGTCAGAATTGCCTCTCTCGTGCCTTTACTTTTCCTAAAGCCAAACTGATCGTCACCTAGCGCATTCTCAATTTTCTTTTCCATTCTTCTGTACAAAAGCTGTAATGTGTCTTGTATGAGAATGCTTAGAAACGACTGTACAGCACTACGCATAGCACTCCGTCGTAAGGCCACGAGTGGCCTACCGGGACCATCCGACCGCCGTCTCATCCTCAGTGGAGGATGCGGATAGGAGGGACATGGGGTCAGCACACCGCTCTCCAGGTCGTTATGATGGCATTCTCGTCCGGGGCCGCTACTGTTCGATCGAGTAGCTCCTCAATTGGCATCAGGAGGCTGAGTGCACCCCAAAAAATGGCAACAACGCATGGCAGCCTGGTTTGTCACCCATCCAAGTTCCGACAACGTCCGACACCGCTTAACTTCGGTGATCTCTCGGGAACCGGTGTGTTAAGAATAAATGTTTTTTTTTTTCATTTGATACTTTGTAACACACATGTTGTAATGTTCACTAACTTTTGTACCCACGTACGTGTGTAAACCTGGCAGTGTACTTAATAAACAGAAAAAAAGTAGCAATGCACATTACATGTATTCTATCTCGGAAACCATTCGTAGTAGGGCATATGGCTACATGAAGTTTTTTGCTTCAAATAATCGTTGCTGTAATATCGCTGGATACTGACCATTTCTCATGGGGCACCCTGTATATATATTAAACACTGAAGGTCCCATCACATTTGCTTGGTTTCCGTATCGAAACAGCAAGCAGTGGGCGGCTGCGTTCTTCAGCGGCTTTGACCGACTGGCTGTCTTAGAGAGTCCTCTATTTCCAGCCTCTATAAAGCAGAGCAAGAAGTCAAAGGGCTCGCCGTCGAGCTCTCTGAAATTCCGAGGCCTTTGTGTTAGGCCCACAGCGGCGAGGTCAGGCGGAGAGCGGCAGGCGGCTCGGCACACACCAGTGGACAAGGGCCGGGAAACGACAAGTGACGCCGGCTTTCGCCCGGCGCTGTATATAGTGTGGAGCGAATACGGTCGCAGGGGGCAAGTGCCACCGCACTCCGTAAAGTGTCCCGCGTGTCCCCCTGCCTCGCCGTGGTCTCACAAAGCCACCAGCAGCTACAAGGGATGTGTGCACAAGCACTCTCCACAACGTCTCTGGCAACGTCCAGTATCCATGTATGTGCCGACTGAATCCGGCACGCATTCTGCGGCTCGATCCGGAAATAGCGCGCGGGCTTTTTAGTAGGGGAAACCGGGGCAGATTGCCACTTCTCCATGGAATTTAATTCGTACTCCGAATTTTTCTTTTGTTTCCTTTACTGCTAGCTCAGTATACAGATTGAATAACATCGGGGATAGGCTACTGCCCTGTCTTACTCCCTTCCCAACTACTGCTTTCCTTTCATGCCCCTCGACTCTTGTAACTGCAATCTGGTTTCTGTACAAATTGTAAATAAGCCTTTCGCTCCCTGTATTTTACTCATGCCACCTTCAGAATCTGAAAGAGAGTATTCCAGTCAACATTGTCAAAAGCTTTCAATAAGTCTACAAATGCTAGAAACGCAGGGCTGCCTTTCCTTAATCTATCTTCTAAGATAAGTCGTATGGTTAGTATTGCCTCACGTGTTCCTACATTTCTACGGAATCCAAACTGATCTTCCCCGAGGTCGGCTTCTACCAGTTTTTCCATTCGGGTGCATAGAATTCGTGCTAGTATCTTGCAGCTGTGACTTATTAGACTGATAGTTCGGTAATTTTCACATCTGTCAACACCTGCTTTCTTTGGGTAAATATAGTACATAAATAAAATAAAAACAGAAAGTACAAGATAAGTTTCGCTTACGAAACCATGAATGCTACAGAACTATTGTGCAGATCAAAATTAGAATAATTATTTACCTAACAATAAATTTTTGTATACTTTGTATTTATATCGTACCAACAGTATACAGGGTGTTACAAGAAGGTACGGCCAAACTTTCAGGAAACATCCCTCACCCACAAATAAAGAAAAGATGTTATGTGGACAGGTGTCCGGAAAGCTTAATTTCCATGTTAGAGCTCATTTTAGTTTCGTCAGTATGTACTGTACTTCCTCGATTCACCGCCAGTTGGCCCAGTTGAAGGAAGGTAATGTTGACTTCGGTGCCTTTACAAGTACGACACAACATGTGGTTCATGCACTATGGAGCTCCTGCACATTTCAGTTGAAGTGTTCGTTCGCTTCTCAACAACAGATTCGGTGACCGATGGATTGGTAGAGGCGGACCAATTCCATGGCCTCCACGTTCTCCTGACCTCAACCCTCTTGACTTTCATTTATGGGGGCATTTGAAATCTGTCTACGCAACCCCGGTACCAAATGTAGAGACTCTTCGTGCTCGTATTATGGACGGCTCTTATACAATACGCCGTTCTCCAGGGCTGCATCAGCGCATCAGGGATTCCAAGCGACGGAGGGTGGATGCATGTATCCTCGCTAACGGAGGACATTTTGAACATTTCCTGTAACAAAGTGTTTGAAGTCATTCTGGTACGTTCTGTTGCTGTGTGTTTCCATTCCATGATTAATGTGATTTGAAGAGAAGTAATAAAATGAGCTCTAACATGGAAAGTAAGCGTTTCCGGACACATGTCCACATAACGTATTTTCTTTCTTTGTGTGTGAGGAATGTTTCCTGAAAGTTTGGCCGTTCCTTCTTGTAACACCCTGTATTGTAATTTATTCTAGCCCCGTACAGATTCCTAACGGCATGCAGATATCCCCGATAATTGGTGATTGTGAATCTTTAATAGGTATGAAAATACTTTTAAGATTTAAAACGAAGAACGTGGGCGCTTGCACTAGATAACAGCAAGGTACCATCTGAAATGAAATGATCATATGGCATTGATGACCGGGCGTGCCCACCTGGGGAAGTTCAGTCACCGAATTGCACGTCTTTTCAGTTGACACCACATTGGGTGACATGCGTTCCTATGATGTAGGCACGATGAGGAGGGCAACACAATGCTCAGTCCCAGAGTGGAGAAAGTCTTCGACCCAAATCGAACGCGGGCCCATTGTGTGGCAGTCAGACGCACTGTACAGTCAGCTAAGGAGTCGGATATGCAACAGGAGTGAATTATTCATGAATCAATGAGATGTCAGATACACATGAGAAACGTCTTGCTCATTTTCGATTCTCTTCACCTGACGCATCTAATATATTCTTTTCCCCAACGTAAAACTCGCACAAAACACATGAAAGTAACAATGAGACAGATTCCGCTTGGAGGCCTACAGCAATATTCTTCCCGTGAACCATTCGCGACTTGAACAGCTAAAAGGCGTAATGGCAGTGGAACACTAAGTACTCTCCGTCACATACCAGACGAGAAGGTGTGTCAGTACTGCATTGTCAGCCAGTTCTGAGCTTATTTAAAGTTCCAAGTCTCTAGCTGACCAGGAAGATAGTTTCAAATTATTTGCAAAAACTGTACCAAATACGCGGACGGACGATCGTGCCTCCCTTTCTCTGCTCAAACAAGCTGATCCACGTGCGTACCCCCTGGAATGCATTCGGATACTACATGCACAAAATACCTGTCCTGCAGGGCGTCGGAGTTATCAGGCTTTTTTTTCTTGATGGGTGGGGAGGGGGAGGGGGGAGGGGGGAGGGGGCGTCGACATCAGTCTTGTGACTGGTTGGATGCGGCCCGCCACGAATTCCTCTCCTGTGCCAATCTCTTCATCTCACAGTAGCACTTGCAGCCTACGTCCTCAATTATTTTATGAATGCATTCTAATATCTGCCTTTCTCTACAGTTTTTATCCTCTACAGCTCCCTCTAGTATCACGGTAAGCATTCCCTGATGTCTTAGGAGATGTCCTATCGTCCTGTACCTTCTTCTTGTCAATGTTTTCCACTTACTACTTTCCTCTTCGATTGTGCGCGCAACCTCCACATTCCTTACTTTACCAGTCGACCTAATTTTCAACATTCGTCTGTAGCACCACATCTCAAATGTTTCGATTATCTTCTGTTCCGATTTTCTCACAGTCCGTGTTTCACTACAATACAATGCTGTGCTCAAACGTACATTCTCAAAAATTCCTTCCTCAAATCAAGGCCTATGTTTGATATTAGTAGACTTGTACTGCGTGGGCATCAATCCTGATGTTACGTTTCTCGCTGTTCTGCTACCCCGCGCGGCTGTTCTCATTTCTGCTACGTCTCATTACCTTCCTTTTTCTTCGATTTACTCTCAGTCTATATTCTGTAATCATTAGAATGTTCATTCTATTCAGCATATCATGTAATATTTCTTCACTTTCAGTCAGGATAGCCATGTCATCAGTGAATGGTATAATTGATACGCTTTCACCTTGAATTTTAATTCCACTTCTGAACCTTTCCTTTATTTCCAATATTGCTTCTTCCTTGCTTAAAATGAACAGTAGGAGGGAGAGACTACATCCCAGTGTCCGCAGCTCGTGGTCGAGCGGTAGCGTTCTCGCTTCCCGCGGCCGGGTTCCAGGGTTCCATTCTCGGCGGGGTCAGGGATTTTCTCTGCCTCGTGATGACTGGGTGCTGTGTGATGTCCTTAGGTTAGTTATGTTTATCTAGTTCTAACTTCTAGGGGCTGATGACTATAGATGTTAAGTCCCATAGTGCTCAGACCCATTTGAACCACTACATCCCTGTCTTATGTCCTTATTAACATGAGCTTTTCGTTGTTGGTCGTACACTCTTTTTATTCCCTCTCGGCCCTTGAACATATTGAATATTACGCGTCTCTCCCCATAGTTTAGCCCCACTTTTCTCAGAATTTCGAACATCTTGCACCATGTTACATTGCCGAACGCTTTTTCAGGTCGATAAAGCCTACGAACTTGTCTCGATTTTTCTTTAGTTTTGCTTCCATTATCAACCGCAAAGTCAAAATTTTCTCTCTGGTGCCTGAAGCCAATCTGATCGTCATCCAACACATCCTCAGTTTCTTTTCCATTCTTCTGTGTATTATTCTTGTCAGCAACGTGTATGCATGAGCTATTAAACTGATTGTGCGATAATTCTCGTACTTGTCAACTCTTGCCGTCTCCGAAGTAGTATGGATAATATTTTTTCGAAAGTCAGACGGTATGTCGCCAGACTCATACATTCTACACACCAACGTGAATATTCGTTTTGTTTGGACTTCCCTCAATGATTTTAGTAATTCAGATGAAATGTTATCTATCCCTTCTGCCTTGTTTGATCTTTAGTCCTCCAAAGCACTCTTAAATTCTGATTGTAATGCTGGATCCCTTGTCTTTTCTAAATTGACTCCTGTTCTTCTTCCATCATAGCAGACAAATCTTCCCCGTCATAGAGGATTTAAATGTACTCTTTTCACCTATCTGCTCTCTCCTCTGCATTTAACAGTGGAATTCCCGTTGCGCTCTTAATGTTACCACCATTGCTTTTCATGCCATAGAAGATTGTTTTGAATTTACTGTATGTTGCGTGAGTCCTTCCGACAGTCATTTCTTTTTCTATTTCTTCACATTTTCCATGTAGCCATATCGCCTTAGCTTCCTTGCACATCATACTTATTTCATCTGTCAGCGATTTGTATTTCTGTGTTCTTGCATTTCCATGGGCGTTTTTGTACTTCCTTCTTCCATCGATCAACTGAAGTATTTCTTCTGTTACCCATGGTTTCTCCGCAGATACCTTCTCTGTACCTCTGTTGTTCTTTCCAACATCTGTGATTGTTCTTTTTAAAGATGTCCATCACTATTCAATTGTATTGCCTACTGAGATATTCCTTATTGCTGCATATCTAGTCTCAGAGAACTTCATGATTGTCTCCCCATCTATAGGTACACTACTGGCCATTAAAATTGCTACACCACGAAAATGACGTCCTGCAGACTCGACATTTAACCGACAGGAAGAAGATGCTGTGATACGCCAATGATGAGATGTTCAGAGCATTCACACAAGGTTGGCGCTGATGGCGACGCCTACAATGTGCTGACATAAGGAAAGTTTGCAACCGATTTCTCATACACAAACAGCAGTTGACTGGCGTTGCCTGGTGAAAGACTGTTGTAATGCCTCGTGTAAGGAGGAGAAATGCGTACAATCACATTTCCGACTTTGATAAAGGTCGGATTGTAGCCTATGGTGATTGCGGTTTATCGTATCGCGACATTGTGCTCCGTTGGTCGAGATCCAATGACTGTTAGCAGAATATGGAATCGGTGGGTTCAGGAGGGTAATACGGAACGCCATGCTGGATCCCAACGGCCTCGTATGGCTAGCAGTCGAGATGACAGGCACCTTATCCGCATGGCTGTAACGGATCGTGCAGCCACGTCTCGATCCCTGAGTCAACAGATGGGGACGTTTGCACGAACAGTTCGACGATGTTTGCAGCAGCATGGACTATCATCTCGGACACAATGGCTGCGGCTACCCTTGACGCTGGATCACAGACAGGAGCGCCTGCGATGGTGTACTCAGTGACGAACCTGGGTGCACGAATGGCAAAACGTCATTTTTTCGGATGAATCCAGGTTCTGTTTACAGCATCATGATGGTCGCATCCGTGTTTGGCGACATCGAGGTGAACGTGTATTGGAAGCGTGTATTCGTCATCGCCATACTGGCGTATCACCCGGGGTGATAGTATGGGGTGCCAATGGTTACACGTCTCGGTCACCTCTTGTGCGCATTGACCGCACTTTGAACAGAGGACGTTACATTCCATATGTGTTACGACCCGTGGCTCTACCCTTCATTCGATCCCTGCGAAACCCAACATTTCAGCAGGATAATGCACAACCGCATGTTGCATTTACTGTACGGGCCTTTCCGGATACAGAAAATGTTCGACTGCTGCCCTGGCCAGCACATTCTCCAGATCTCTTACCAATTGGAAACGTTTGGTCAGTGGGGGCCGAGCAACTGGCTCGTCACAATACGCCAGTCACTTCTCTTGATGAACTGTGGTATCGTGTTGAAGCTGCATGGGCAGCTGTACCTGTACACGCCATCGAAGCTCTGTTTGACTCAATGCCCAGGCGTATCAAGGCCGTTATTACGGCCAGAGGTGGTTGTTCTGGGTACTGATTTCTCAGGATCTATGCACCCAATGTGCGTGAAAATGTGATCACATATCAGTTGTAGTATATCTGTCCAATGAGTACCTATTTATCATCTGCAATTCTTCTTGGTGTAGCAGTTTTATGGCCAGTAGTGTAAATTACTTCTGTATCCCACTTCTTTGCGTATTGATTATTCCGGATTAATCTCTTGAACTACAGCCTACTCTTCTTCACTACTACATTGTGGTCTGAATCTATATCTGCTCCTAGGTACGCCTTAAAATCTCGTATCTGAGACAGAGTCAATTGTAATTTCTCACCCTCAGGGATTACATTTCACTCAGTTTGTATGTAATTTATTTCAGTAGCTGGAGCAGAAATGAATTACACAGATATTTCATTGTAGGTGAGTATAATCCACACGCAACAACGACTGCTAAGTCCCCCGATATGTCAGACAGAAATGAGAACGAGATTTCGTGGACGAAAGAGAGACGTGAGCAGCAGCGCCGGTGTTTTGACGCGATTTGTGTCTCCCACGTGTATCGGGGTCTGCGCCCTCCATCGGTGAATAAGCTGCCTTTGTCACCATCACGCCTGAACAAACAACACCTGGGATGTTGGGAGCGCGCAGGGTTGGCTTCCCAGTAGCGCCGATTCTGTTTATCCTCTCCACTTCGCTAGTTCACTGGAAACCTGCAGTCAAATACGCCCACGTGCAGGCGACAGAAATGGATATATACGTACGAGTGTGACCTGTCTCTGAACTTCGAATATTGTCGCTATATACACATTCAATTCTAAACGTTTAACACGGGTCAGTGGACATGTCAGCAGCTGCAATTCTGGTGAAGAAGATTCTCCTTGTAACAAAGGTATTATCTTCTCCTTTGAAATACATTACACGCTACAAGTGTTTCTGTGTGAATTAATTGAGAATAAAAGCACATCGAATATTTAAGAACGTATCAGTAATTTAAGGAGATCAACAGTAGGTAAAGTCATCTCTGGGCACGAATTTTGAAAGTCGTGAAGTGTGTGACAAAATTCTATTCTAATTCAGTATTGTGTACGAATTATCTACTTACCATAAATTATTGATGAGATGTGAATTCGAATATGATAGCTAGGAAGCTTGTTGGAAAATATTGCTAAAAGAGTGCCACCAAATACCAAAATGAAAGAAACAGCTTTACTAAAGACTGTATTAAAGAAGAAACAGCACAAGCTCGAATATTCGTACCTGTTAAAAAGGCTTCTCCTCTTCATATCGTGTTACATCTCGGGTTACTGTGAGCCGTCCAAAGAAAAATCAGGTATCTCATTGAACTAAGGCGACCACCAGCAACAATTACTGTGCAGACCGAGGCACTAATAGGAAACTCAGAAATAAACTGAGCTTCACGAAGACTAACGTAAACGTCAACGAACAATATGGTAATTACGAAGCGTTAAATATGCTGGCAACTTGCCATGCAAGAATGCTGATGTTTATTGGGAAGAAGAAAATTAAACGAATTGAGAGAAGCCTAGTGTCTTCCATTGTAAGTGGACTCTGGACAACTTTGTTGGTAGTAGCCACCTCTTGCAGAACTGCGGTAAAGTGTAGGCGAAAAGCGGTGCTCGTCCTGTCCAACGTTTTGTGTGGACAGGTAATGATCATTTATGTTTCTGATTTATGTGGTTACAAATATTGGAAAGAGTTAGGTCAGACACATCGCGCCTGCAAAGACAGAGAAGTATTCTTTTTGTTGTGTAGACGAAAAGCCAAGTCTGCAGGAATCGTGAGAAAATTATAATACTAATTCTGTGAATAAATTTTAAAGTTATTTTAAATGAAACTCGATTGCTATATGTTGGGAGAATAGTACCTCAAAGTAATAATAATTAGAATATGTGGGCATTAGAATGTATTGAAAGCTGTTACGTGAACTTCAGAGACAATTTTATATCAACACTAATAGAAACAGTGATTTTTTTCTCTTTAATGTCTAAAAAGATGACAAATAGCGACATAAAGCTTCATAGAAGCAAAAGCCCGAAAAAGAAAAGAAACTCTTGGGAGGAAAGAAATTCACACAACACGAAACCAAGCACCACCGTAGGATAGGACAGGAAACACACAGCTCTTATTTATTTACTTTAACTCTTCCCCCAAGATAAAACTGTGGTGCACTGAAGAACTTTTAAATAGAAAATATGAGGTCAAAACACATTAGTAACGTAGTCCTATATTGGTAAACATTGCATTAAATTTGTTTCATTTTAAAGGTTTTGTAAACAAGTAATCAAGTTTATTTTCAGAACATACATATTCCACATTGATCTCCCCATTTTGATTGAGTTCCTGCACAAATAATATCGTATTTAGATGTGCTTAGAGCGTTTGTAGCACTCTGCATTTTTCACTAATTTCATGTCACTTGCATTGTCAATGAACAATACCGGGGTGTTTCTTTTCCCATTGATCTTCAACGCAATCTCTTGCCGTACGAATTCCTTGGCTCCTTCACTTGCAGCAACAAACTCCACTTCAGTGGTGGATAATGAAACTGGTTTCTACAGCTGAGATATTCACGATACAGCCGTGTCGCCCATCATTGAAAAAAAAAATCATTTGTTGATCGTCCTGTTTTAGTGTTGCCAGCAAAACTAGCATTAGCAAAGGTTTACCGCACGATGAAGTTCAAAAGAGACCTACGTCTGAAGTACCACGAAGATATCTTAAAATGCTTTTTACAGCATTCCAATCCAAAGAAGTGGGTTTAGCCATGGATCGAGCCACCTTCTAAACAGCGTAAGTGAGATCTGGACGGGTAGAGCACGAGAGGTACATTAATGATCCTACAGCCGAACAACACGGAACGTTGTTTTCAAGGGTATTCTTAAATTCATTGTCTAATTGTTCATTATGACAAGAAGTCTTTAATGGTTTCGAAACAGCCATGTTAAAACGATGCAAAATATTCCCTGTGTATGCTCGCTATGAAATAAACAAAGCAGACTGTCGTTGCTCTATTTGCGTACCTAAAAATGAATCTAAAGATCCCACTGTTATTCTGAATTCGGGCTTTAACATATCTAAAAATGAACATTGAGTTGTTCCTGCGAAAAGTCCATCATCGACATAAATAGCAATCAGCAATTTTTGTGTTTTGCTTGGATCTGCTGTCGAACTAATAAAGCCCTTTTTTTAAGAATGAATGAAACTTATTATTCTAGTAACAAGGTAATTGATTAAGTCCATACAATGATTTATTGAGCCGACAAACACGACCTGACCCGTCATCGAAACCTTCTGTCTGAATCATGTATATTTCTGTATCCAAGTTAAGATATAAAACTGCAGTCTAACGTCGTATTGACCAAGTTTTAAATGTTCTTCTGTTGCAATGGCTATTGCAGCACCAATAGCGTCATAACGAGCAACTGGACTAAAAGTTACATCATAATCAACTCCGGCACGTTGAAACATACAGAGCACAATCAAGCGAGCACGGTATCGATCAATCAGTCCATCATGTTTATATTTAATACGGGGTATCCATCAATTAAAGATAACAACTCTTCCTTTAGGCAGGTCTAGCAAGTCCAAGGTATAATTTTCTTTAAATGCCTTCATTTCTTCTTTCATGGCATTAAACCATTTATCGGAATTACTGCTTTCCATAGCTTCGTTGAAGTTTGTTGGTGCAAGCTCTTCATGGATATCTTTTGTCAGGCGAACTAATGCATTTGGTTCTTGAGTGTGGTGAGGCTGAATTTTACTGGGGGACGTATTTCACAAACTGGACCGATTTGGTAACCTTTTCGAATATGCTTGGTCACTAATTTCAATCTGTTTAACAGTAGCTTCACTTTTCTCTCCTGTTTCATCAGGTATGGAATTAAGTTCCAACCCAATCGAATTTCCAGTTGTACATAGCTTTCATAACACGGTGTTCTGATGGAATTCAAAGTTTGTAACCATCTTTGTCATTCACGTAGCGAATGAAATAGCCAGGTGTAGACTCGTCATCGAACTTAGAACGAAAGTCTTTGGCAAATACACATAGCATTTTGATCAAAAAAGCGTAGATAGCTAAAACTGTTAACACTTAGCCAGTCCACAACTTCAAAGGTGTTTTACCTTCATCATTCGACTTCCTAGTTCAACTGAGGAGCAAAACGGCCTCTCACATGCATCAACACAAATTGATTTAGGTAACTTGCTAGATGTTAACACTGAGCGAGCTAATTCAACTATATGTCGATTTGCTTATTCAGCAACACCATTTTGCTCAGGAGAGTCTGGACACGTAAGACGAAACTCAGTACCACGGTCTCGTTGCATTGCAGCTACTATTTTACAATTAAACTCTTCTCCACCGTCGGACCGAAATATTTTTACCTTGTGACCAACAGCATCAAACTCCTTCAAAAACGTTTTCAAATTGTCAACCACCTGAGATTTATTTCGCATGAAATATGTCCGAACGAAACGAGAATAATCGTCTTTTAAAATGACATATTAATGAAAATCATTTATAGAGTGAACAGACGTGGGTCTGATAACTCCTGCAATGATCAGTTCACCGACAGTTTGTGTACGATCCTTCCTGTATGATTTGCCGTGAGATTTGCCAAGAACACATGCATCACAGAAATATGTGGTGTCAGAGGACTTAAGTGATGTACGCAAACGAGAGAGCACATCTCGAACTTGACGTTTATCTTGATGGACAAATATTTCATGCCAACATTGCATTTATTCTTCTGAAGCTGCTACGTTAATCATTACTTATTAACCTTGAGGAGGACAATATCGCATGTTCATAATGTATACTGAACCAAAGAGTCATGCTGTTGCGACTATTTCACTATGTCGCCGAATCCTAATACCTTTGTTATCATAGGTCACATTACATCCACGTTGGGCAGCTTGACAGACAGATAAAAGTTGGTATCTGACATCAGATACATACCAAACATTTTCAAGCAAGCCTGTAAATGGCATGTCTAGTGTAACCTTATGCCACTAT
The DNA here is from genome assembly GCF_023897955.1 of Schistocerca gregaria. Classification (NCBI taxonomy): domain Eukaryota; kingdom Metazoa; phylum Arthropoda; class Insecta; order Orthoptera; family Acrididae; genus Schistocerca; species Schistocerca gregaria. The sequence continues at coordinate 276,322,718 of NC_064920.1, read as the reverse complement.
TCATTTCATTAGTTTTACTGTGACTAAAAAGCGGACATTCCGGAATGGACCAATATGATTTTCTTCATACGTGTAGAATCTGAAGGTCAGTGCCTGGCCAACAGTTTCCTCAAGCTGTACGATACTCTATTTTTTTAAGAATACTTGAAAAATTCCTAGCGCTGTTAAGTATAAAACATTTCATAAGTTTTAAGGGTAGCTATTTGCGTAAAAGTTTGATAACCTCAAAGACGCTGGCTTCAGCCTCACTAATAAGAACCTTTTGTTTTACTTTTAATTCTTCATTTATTACCAGAAGGAAAACTAATTAAAATTGTATTAAAATAAGAAAAACATCTTTTAGTTACTAACTGAATGAAAATTAATTAAAATTTGATTCAGAAATAATAAAATGATATTTGTTGATAATACTGCTCAATATGTAGACATTAAGAAATAGCTTTGTTTGTTTTTTAATTCGACAGTCCACATTTTCACACAAAATGTATTATGAATACTTGAACCTTTTTGCAATTAGTAGTCAATACATTTTATAAAAGTAAGTGATCAATGTGCCTGTTGCTAAAACTCAGAAACGAATCTCGATACGACCAAGGGAGTTATAAGAATGTTCCCGTTTTTACCTGAAGTACGTGTTTTTGAAGACATAAGGGCTGAGAACATGCCAAACATTTGAGAGTATTCGAGAACGTTCCAGAACATTCTAGAGCTTTCTACAACATTCCAAAATATTCAGAAATGTTCCACAATGATCCAGGATGAACTGGAATGTTCGGCGATAGTCTCGAATGTTCTTTAAGATTCCGACGACATTGTGAAACATTCCAGAACACTCTCGAATGTTGTGGAATGTTCAGGATCATTGCGGCTCATTCTAAGCCGCTTTGGTATGTTCGGGAATTCGCCACTGCTTGGGCTATTTATTAGGAAAGGGCCCGTCGTGGGTTAGAACGTCAGATCCCTGTCATTGAAGAAGGGAGGAACCTAAAAAGTAGTGGAATGAAAACAGACAACAGTGACACGTGAGTAGTCATGTAGTGTACTTAGTATGTTCGTTATGCCCGCCCGGTTAGCCGCGCGGTCTAACGCACTGCTTCCCGGGCGGGAAGGTGTGCCGGACCCGGCACGAATCCGCCCGGCGTATTAGTGTTGCGGTCCGGTGTGGCTGCCAATCTGTGGATACCACTTGACAATGGCCAAGGAGTACTTGGCCGAAAGCTCGTGTAGTAGTTTTAAGCAATTGAAGTGGTTGGAAACCCGAGAACTTTCTATGCAATCTGTGGATCGTTTTTAGGCGGTTTTCCATCTGCCTCAGTGAATGAGGGCTGTTTCCTCTTATTTCGCCTCAGTTACACTATGTCGGTGATTGATGTGCAAACACTTTCTCCACGTACATGTACACCGTAATTACTCTACCGAGCAAACATTGGGGCTACACTCGTCTGGTGTGAGACGTTCCCGAGGGAGGGTGAAGTGGGCTCCATTGGGAGCCGAACCGTACCCTAACCCTGGGTTCTGCGTGGGGCGGCGGTGGGGTGAGTGGACTGCTGTAGCCTGTTGTGGGGTTGTGTACCACTGCCGGCTACGGCGGGAACGAAGCCTCTCCGCCATTTCTAGGTCCCCATTTGCATTCAATACAATACAATACAATGTTTGTTAGTAAAATGTTGATTTGATTTATATTTTACACAATGCCCAAAGATAAAAGACGAGGAGATCTTGCCAGTTCTGAAGCAAAACGGCGAAAAAAAGTGAGAGGACGAAACAGACAAAGAGCGCGAAGCGCTTGCAAGTTCCCAACGAACGAAAAACGAGCACCGTGAGATGCAGAGAAACCGAAGAACAACGAGATAAGGGGATTGAAGAATCAAAAATTGATTTTTTACCTCTTTACATTTTAAAAAAGAGTAAATAGTTATAATATTTTCAACAAATTCTTTTTTACCTTTTATACTTTACAATTTATCATTTTATTCCAGCCACCAAACAATATCAGCTCCATCAGCGGAGCCGGGTGCCCAGCTAGTGAACAATCTAGTTAACAATCTATGTCAGTTATTCTTAAAGAAATACAGTTTGATTCCGATACCGTAGCTGAGTGGTCAGCCTAGATGGCGGCCATGTGGAGGGCTCTGTTTCAATTTCCGTTACCACCAATGATTTTTCCTTGATAGAAGTTTGATGTGGGATGCGCTCACCCTTGATGTAAGCCAAGGAGTTACTTGATTGACAAGGAGACGGTCCGTGATTTGACAAGGTGGCAAAACGGCCGCGACAGCTGTGTTCTGTTCACATGCTCCTTCAGACCCTCCATACCGCATAGACTTGATGCCCCACGGCAGAGGACGGAACCGCGGCCGGTAGAAATCCTTTGGGCCTTCAAGGCATGGAAGAGGCGCTCCTTTTTGTTTAATTAATACATCTTTTTCATAATAATTACAGGATTGAGATAAAAAAAAACAACGATTGGTTGTTACTACTGAGACTCGGACGAGCGACTTTGCGTCTACAAAAATTATACACTACCAGTCAACTACCACAGTCTGTGTCAACTACCACTGTCTCCCTTAGGTGATGAAATATTAGCTAATTTAAACGACTCGGAATTCTTCAAGTCTTCCAATTTGTTTTTCTCCAGCTCTTTTGAGAGCTACATCGTACTGTTTCAGGAAACTTATTTCCTGGCGCCAATCTTCGAACCCTAATAGTATGGAAAAAATTCGCAGAGTGTCTGTCCGTTAGATTGCCTTGTAAGGCTGCCGTAAATACGTTATTTTTCCTTCCATAGGGTGTGATGAGCCTCGCTGGCACCTTACCTTGAGCTCCGACGGTGTGTTGGCTCGCATCTCGCCGGGTGATTGCCTAGGCTCCTAGCCACTCACCTGCAACAAAAACAGAGAAGGCGGCGTCAGTCCACTGCCTACACTTGCTAACATGTAGAGCGCAGGAGCCGGAGTCGATGCAGTGAAACTAGACTCTGTGTGCCATACAGGGTCTCCAAGGTAAAACTGACCCGGAAAAAAATTCGTAAGTCCAGCAGAGTATAAATTCTTGCAGTTAATAAGCAGCAGATGATTCTCTTAACGACGATGCAGCGTTTCTCAAACTGTGAGGCAACCGTATCGGCTAAGCGTTTGTGATGGAAGCATAAATATTTCCAGTGTTCTACCGTAACACTTCAGTTTCTTCCACACATAAGAATCACTAAGAGAGAGACAAGGCGTTCTTGGAGGTCAGCAGACTTGAGTCGCATTACTGACTGTCCCAGTTTTCCGAACACCTCATCAAATCATACCCAGGTTGCATGTGTGATGTATACTGCTTATCCGTCACACTGACAATATCCTTACAGTCGTCCATCTTCTGCGAACTGATCTACAAATGCCTGAAACAGAATCCGGGGATATCGCTCAGCAACAGTTCCAAGTAGTTTGGACTACCCCGAGCGGTATAGACGATTATTTATCTGTTACGACAGATAAGAAAAATCATCGATATGGCACACCACTATTAATTTCCGCGGGTCGTGGAATATAAGAAAAACTACTTGTGCAAAGGACATTCTTTCATGACACGCATTATTAACAAACTTTTGTCGGAATTTAAGCTGTTTCAAATTCGGTAAAATATCTCCAATTACCAAAACAGTTGTAAGGTGTCAGGCAAATCCAACACCTTCCATGAAAACCCTGACATGATAAGTAAATCCAGCAGTTTGTCATATAGCTCCGAATAAATCGTGACATTAAATTAACCAAAGTAATACGAGTAATGAGTGAGCAAATGGAATACCACAGACTAACACAAGAATGCCTAAATGCATGTCGTACCTTCCCACCGTGAGACCGACGCAGTTTCGAGGGGAGAAACGAGAACAGAAGCCGACAGCAGAACCGTGTTAAGCTAGAAGGCCCTACGATAAGGGACGGACTGGACACCCACGTCGCCAGCTAACCACTACCGCCACACAACCCGCACGTTTTAGCGTGAGACTGTTTCGCGTCTCTGTTACGTTGCAAACTTTAAAAACATTGCCCCACCACGAAAAGTATAACGTTTCTCATTGGATAGACAGAATTTTTGTGGGCGGAGCTTAAGGTTAACATTGAGACCCTGATTGGTCAGATGAAAACACAGCCAGATAGTTTTTTTTTAAACCAACTTCGGTAAATTGTAGTAAGGAGAAGTTAGAGGAGAGTTGGTTCCGAGACGGCGAGCTGGATGGCTGCTGCGCCGGCCGCTGCCGCCCTGACGCTGCCTAAACACCGACAAGGTAATGAACGCACGTGATGCCGCATTTTTGAGCGCATAAGGCTTCACTCAGAACTGCAGAAGTCTCATCTGTTACACCCCCTTTTTGCGTAATACTAGTGTCGATCGTTAATTAAAACTCATGGTGTTCACATTTGCAACTTGAAATAAAAAATTTGAAATGCGATGATTTCTCTGTTATATAGTTATTGAGAAGCCACATCAGCCACTGTAATTTACGACAAGTTAGAGAAGTAATTAAAGATAACTGAGGGTCACTGTAGACCATTTTGATAGTTTTCTCTTCTGTGAAACTTAATTTAAACCTAGATTATACATGTGATATGGCATAGGTCATCCTTCGATCGATTGTAGAACTTGGAAGCCCATTCAGGGAATATTCGTTCACATTTTTGTTGAACGCAGTTGGTTTTTACCATCCTGTATTAAAACGTTTCCTTTTATCAATAGTGCAATTTATAACGATCTTTTGTGAGTGGAATAAAATTCCCAATAGTAAACTTAACTGCTTTTTCGACATTATTTTACCAGCTAACTAAAAATAGGAAAGCCTTGAACCCTTTCCACTAAATTTAGTTAGTATTAAGATTCTTTTACAGGAAGTGCAGTGGAGCTGACGCTGAGATCATTTAGTATTTGGTTATATCATCGCTAGTCTCACTGAACTCTTTTGAATTCTACATGTCATGTGTGGTCTGGCGTCTCCTTACCAGCAACATGTCCCAGGTTCAAACTAGTCATTTCCCTAAATAACACGCTCAGAGCGTCGTTGCGCGAAAGTGGTAGGGAGACACGATATAGAACAAACAGACCCCACTATGAATGTTTAGACAGTTTCCTAGAGTCTAGAACTCACCCAACTGAGATATCGTCAAGTAAAAGAAAATTATATATGTTAATACGGAAAGAGGGGTGTAATCTTCTTTATAGCAAATACTGTTACTTTTGAAGTCGCCAAAACATTGAAGCAAAGAATTTTTTTTTATTTTACTTGAACAAAACCATATCTTCAATGACACGCACCTTCACCTGTGTGCTAACACAGCATCAGCGTCAGGCGTGCCCCAAGAGTCGCAGCTGTCACACAACGTATGAGCGCCTGCGGGAAACACGTCACAAATGCACTGCCATTGTCAAGATTACTGCATATGTTATGCAGTAGTGTGTAAAATAACGACATGTGACCACCAAACAAACGAGATGTGCGGAATATGATGACAATGAATTCTGAAATTATTTGTGCTAATCGGAGCAGAAGTGACGATTAGTTAGTGTGCGAAACATTCATTCTGGAACCTGCAAGTTCTCATTATTCCGGACATGTCACTTGTGAAGGAAACGAAGTATGACATTCTGTTGAGTGACGTCTCGGCTCTGATTAATATTGATAGCCTGAGAGCTTCCTGTCACAATGATTCTACAGATCTCGTTTCGGCGCTAGAAACATGTTGTTGGTTTGCAAAGTATTACATAACATATGCAGTCTCCACCACAATGACATTGTGTTGGCGCAGTTTTTCCACGGGTGATCATATTTTGTCCGACAAAACTCGCTCATTGATGGGCATTAGATCATAATCAGGAAATGTCCTGTACTTTCAAATATATAATTACATTTCCTAAGCAGGTCATCGGAAGGGTTACGATGAATGATGAAATGTCATCACAGTGACGAAATGGGGCAAGCAGAAAATAGTTAAACCATTCGCACTCACTTCACAGAAAATTTTCGAATCAGATGAATTATTTTACTGCAAAAATACAGTCAATAGCCGCTTGTTTGTGCACAGCAACAAGGGATACTTTTCATGATGTGATTCAAGACCGAATGATCCATTCCGGATTGGTCTATTTGAAACACGATTTGCAAAGTCGTACCAGACACGCCTCGTACGATTAGGGTGGAGAGTCCACACTGGCATCGCTGCAAGGTAATTATCTGCACCCGCGTCAACAGTAACAGTTCGATGAGAATGTGAGTATAGTCAGTGAGGAGAAAGAGTGGACCAACTGAATCTCCGCAAATCGCAATTTCTCAATTCAGTCACGGATGTATATGAGGCGGCAGTCGTTTGAGGTGTCTGCCACAGTTACTGTATGGGCACTAGCCTTGGAGAGGCCCACACCAAAACGATGCAATCTCTGGAAAGGCCACACTACTCAACTGAAGACGAAGTCTGAAGTAAGCAGCACTTACTTTGCACCTACGTTAATGAGCGTATGGCATTGGTGGCCGGGAGACCCCTCGCGGGGCGGTTCGGCCGCCGCTCCACAAGTCCTTTGACGCCACTACGGCGATTTGCGAGTGAATAAGGATGAAATGATGATACAAGACACACAACACCCAGTCACCTCGAGGCAGAGAAAATCCCTGACCCCGCCGGGAATCGAACCCGGAACCCCGTGCGCGGGCAGTGAGAACGCTACCGCAAGGCCACGAGCCGCGGACAGTTTGACGTTGATAGAACATTTTAATGATCTGAAGGTGGCAGTAGCCGAAACCGGTAATAGTGAAGAGTAAAAGTCTGTGTGATCAAGACAGACCTGTAAAATAAAGATCGGACTTCGCTCACGCTTATGCTGTTTTTTTACCTAATCGCAGCCGACAGCCAAGATGTGTGGTACAGGTAACGTGTATGGTTCTTCGACGAAAATTACATTTCATGGGATGTGGTCGGAAAAAGGGATAATCTTGTCTCGACAGTGAGTTAGTGTGGCCAGCTCGGACCTAGAGTCAGTACTTATTGAATGAATAATCCGGTGTCACCACCTCTGTTTGGCTACAAAGGGCACTGGATTCCAGTCGTCGCTGCTGGCCAGCGGCTAAATCCCCTTCGGGACGTTTGGGCCTTTGAAAGCGCGAATTTTCTGGATTATTTCCGTGGCGGTGTGTGGTAACCCAAGATCTAACTACCAAACGAATAGATCGGTCCACGCTGACTCATAGACAGATGGCGATGAAAAGGTACTCGCCAAATGAAAAAGTAACAAAAAATTATCCATCGTTCGCACCCAATACTGATGACTAGAAAGCAAATAGGTTTCTCCTGATACAGAGCTTGTCAGAAAAATACAAAGCACGAATTACGTTCTCTACTTTTTCTCAACTTTTGGGGTTCTTGTTTGTTATCTATACTGTTATATTGGGATACCTGGTTACTTCTGTAAGGCCTGCTTTCAGGAAGGAAGCCGTAACTGTGGCCTTCAACATAACAGCCATAAAGTCACAGTTCATCAATATTCACTCTTAAATAATTTTCTATCTCGTGAGTCTCGAGAACCACGGATGTCCGCATTCCAACGCTGCCTTTCTCGTCCTCCATAAAGTTGCTTTTAGTGTGAGCAGATCTCGATACACTATGTATATCTAAAGCACAGTACGCTGTTTTGCGTGCTATTATATACTCCCGGAAGTACGATGCTGCCAGAAGCGCCACGTGGCCGTTGACAGTACGAGAAGGTATATATGACACCTAGGAGCCGATATAGATTGTCTGTGAGGTTTTTTGGACGAGTGAGTCAAATTTAATCAAGTCTGGAGACGGAAGAAAATTTCCGGTAAACTATGAGGAAGTAAGAAGCCTGAATATGCACTAACAGGATTCACTTTTCGTGGAATATGGTATTACTTCTGAGCAAGGCACATAGACTCAAAGAAATTAGTATCCCAGAAGATGCATGGGCTGTAGACAGAAAAATATATGATACTTTTTATTCTGTTTATAGCTGATGAGATGGTATCATCTCCTACGGGTAGCTATTGTTACGACAGTCGTGGACACGTACATAATTGGACCGAAAAACGACCAGCGATCCTCTGTCTAATTGATTTGTAACAAACACATCCTGTATTGTAGAAAATAAAAGCAACTTGCTAGCACCGCAGTGGAGATAATCTCGCTTGTCACAAGGAGCGACAACTCACTCATATCATCAACGAATATCTACTGTAATGTATCGTTCAGGCCCTGAAAGAAATTATCATTGATGTATAACTTACATTCCAGCTGGGCCAAACGCTTAGAGGTACTCCACACAATTGTTTAGTTTCCTTGTTCCATTCAAAATACAGAGAAATAACGCATAATTCTGTAAAATTTTCCTTTCTTGGTTTACATTTAGTCATCTGTCACTCAGAAAGCATTAAAATGACTGATAGGAAAGAAAGGCGTCTACAATATGAATAGATAAGGAAAAGACAAATTAGCGGCGGACGTCAGTGTACGCAGATTGTCAATGTGTAACATCAAAGTACATGGTTTTCGAAATCATTCATACACTTTCAGTAAATTACATCTTCTACGTGAATAAATACGGAATTTTGCGAAAAATTTTAACTTACGCACTGGAGTACAAAGTTTTTATTTTTCTCAGTTTTACAAGAGTATCCGTTTTACATGCAGTACGCGTACAACGTTGAGCTACATTTTGAAATTGCGTTCAAGATCGTACTTCTCATTTACCTTCCACAGATGTTCAATGTGTCGTCCACCGGATGTTATTCAAACTCGTCCCTTGTTATTATGTATCTGGAGCTACCTCAATCACTCGCGTTCATAAGCGGCGTGACAGTCTACCAAAGGTTGTTGCAAGAGGACTCACAGTGACGGAGTTTTCACAAACCATCTAGCGCCCCCCCCCCCCCAAAAAAAAAAAAAAATCATGTACGATGAGGCGAGGACACGTTGGAGTCTAGCGGTGCAATCCGAGATCAGTACGCTACGACAGCTGGAGTGCCGTGCTCTCGGCGAAAATGGTGCCGCACAGTTGTATCTGAACTGCAACTGTTGAAATAGAAAAGGTAAAACGCCATTTTTTGCGTAGATGTCACCACGCCAAATGGATTCACAATGAGGAAGGAACGAGCGAGTGACACTGTGGAGACTCTTAAAATCAACAATACGAACCGGCATCTGCCAAACAGCGTCGAGGTAAGCTTTTAGTTTCAATGCATAATTTCAAAGTCACGTGTGCCTGCACACAGAAGAAGAAGAAGGTCGTGGCCAGTATCGCCAGAACTATATACTTATATGGATATGGTGTCTGCTCTTTCGGACATTGCAGTCGCACTATCCTCTGTGCCCTCGGTGGCTCAGATGGATAGAGCGTCTGCCATGTAAGCAGGAGATCCGAAGTTCGAGTCCCCGTCGGGGCACACATTTCCAACTGTCCCCGTTGATGTATATCAACACCTGTCGACAGCATAAGGCCTTGATTTAATTATCATTTCATTCTAGACGGCTGCAGGTCATCAGTTCATGTAAGTATACAGATCAGAAAAGTACAACGTAAGCAAACGATGGGCATTACGGAGACCATGCGCAACACATCTGCGCCAAGCATTATCGGATTTTCATTGTGTCCTTAACTTCGTCCGTGTGGCGTGGCTGAGTTTCAGAAGCCGGCGCCTGCTGAGTAGCGCCGCCACATTTGATCACATCGCGGCCTCGCGGTAACAACCTCTGAGAGTTGGGGCACCTCTGAAGCTGGGCCCATGAGCCGACCGCCTCCTTCACATAAATGTTAACGACTCCCGCCAAGCAATCAAAACTGTCTCTGATGTTCCGCTTTCCCGCTCTTATTAGGAGCCATAACTCGAAATTTGTTTAGCATTCTCAGCGGAGCAAGTTACGCAGCGAACGTAGCTGTAGTAGCGTTGTCAACTTGCTCGCCATGACTAATTGACGGCTTTCCCGTTTTATGCGTCGTAAAATTTGTAGCTAGGCGAGTAACCGTTCAGTTGCTGACCTTCCGGTTGGCCATCCACGTTCTGGCGGACTCTGTCATTTTCAGCTGAGACAGCTAACTGGCTCCTTTCACAAGTCAAATGAGTGTTATATCCTGCAATATAAGTTGAAGATATCCACACACACAGCATTCGTAGATTTACAAAAAAGCCTTTAACATTTTTGGCTAGATGACAATCTTCCAAATTTTGAAGGTATCAGGGAAAAAAGTACAGAGAGCGATTCAGCGAGTATTTGTCTACAAATTGCAAACAACCAAATTTGCACTAATATGCATCAAATGGCATAAAAGATAGTAGTTGAAAAGCGAATGAGACAAGATTGTAGCTCATCACCCAAGTTGTTTTATCTGTATACTGAATAACTAATAAAGAAAACTGCATAGAAATTAGACAAAATAACTGAATTCTAGAGCGAAGTAAATATTTCCAGGGTTTCCAATAACACTGCATTTCAGTCAAAGATGGATAAGGACTTGAGTGATCAGTTGAATGGTATCGGCAGTTAATACACTCCTGGAAATGGAAAAAAGAACACATTGATACCGGTGTGTCAGACCCACCATATTTGCTCCGGACACTGCGAGAGGGCTGTACAAGCAATGATCACACGCACGGCACAGCGGACACACCAGGAACCGCGGTGTTGGCCGTCGAATGGCGCTAGCTGCGCAGCATTTGTGCACCGCCGCCGTCAGTGTCAGCCAGTTTGCCGTGGCATACGGAGCTCAATTGCAGTCTTTAACACTGGTAGCATGCCGCGACAGCGTGGACGTGAACCGTATGTGCAGTTGACGGACTTTGAGCGAGGGCGTATAGTGGGCATGCGGGAGGCCGGGTGGACGTACCGCCGAATTGCTCAACACATGGGCAGTTTCCAGGAGTGTAGATGACCATCAGTAAAAGTAAAACAGTGGGAAAAGAATGTAGTCAAATTAAGTTAATTGAGGTTGAGGGAAACAGATTGGGAAATAGGACAAGAAAGTTTGGCAATTTACGCAAAAAAGTGACGAATTGTACAAATGACATGTAATGCTAAAAACAACAAACGTTTTCTGCAAAATATAAATTTAAGCGTTTAGGAGTGTAGTGTTATTCAGTGTGGAACAGGAGGAATAACCAGCAGTCAGGGATATGACAGGAACGATCATTAGAAGCAAGAAGGTTAAGTACACATGGTCGCAAAATGTGTACTTTAAGAGCTACGAGCAATACTTAACCTTCGATACTATGAAATAAATCTCTTCTGCTGCAAGCTCTTTACTTTTGGGAGGACATAGTACAATTGAAAATTGTCTGGTACACAGCGACTCTAAAAAGCATACTTCCAGAGCTAGGAGCACATGTTCAGTAGTCGAGACGTGTTTCACAGTGTTCACACCTCATACGGTATGCCTTTTGGAGTCCATTTTTGCAGTAGAAGAATTTTGTTTCACAATATCGAGGATGAAGAAATGTTCATAGGGATTTTATGGTATAGCATATTTCGATATCTTGTATTATGGTGAACATGTGGCCGGAACACTTTCATATAGACGAAGTACGCGGTCATCGGACCGGCAGTCAGACCTGTATACGAAGACATCTACAGTTTTGTAATAGCGGTGAAAAATATATCGAAGAATCTCGGCAATAATTACCTTCTAAGAAGGGTAAAATAAGCTGAAGATGCGAACTGAGGTTTGTGTTAACGAGGGCTCTGGGCTAGCGTAGTCCGTGCAGAACTAATAGCTATGGTACTCTGGTGGTGTAATAGCTAGCCTTTCTACCTAGAAAGCAAGAAGGCCCTGGTTCAAGTGCGGCTATAGCACAAATTTTGATACATTTCTTCAGATTCTATCATTATTGTAAATTTGGCTACACTTATCTTCAACGACGACTTCATGGTAATCGGACAGACAATGAATATCATGGGAATTCATCTTGGCAATACGGCTTTCGAATTTTGCAGAAGGTGCAACGGCCCGGCCCGCCTTGTACGGTCAGAACACCGCGCGTCTATGATCAGTAAAGAAGCCCGGGAGGAAGCGGTGCACGCGAACGAAGGTTAATGAGTTCGAGAAAGGCATCGAAGACTGATGGTAGCTCCCAAAAAGCAGACGAAAACACTTTGCAAAACGTTAAACGCCATTTTCTAGAAGTCACTTTCTCCGCTGGGTATTGGAATTACCGAAAAAGTCAGCCGATGTTGATGCCACTTATCTACACTCCTGGAAATTGAAATAAGAACACCGTGAATTCATTGTCTCAGGAAGGGACACATTCCTGGGGTCAGATACATCACATGATCACACTGACAAAACCACAGGCACATAGACACAGGCAACAGAGCATGCACAATGTCGGCACTAGTACAGTGTATATCCACCTTTCGCAGCAATGGAGACGATCGTAGAGATGCTGGATGTAGTCCTGTGGAACGGCCTGCCATGCCATTTCCACCTGGCGCCTCAGTTGGACCAGCGTTCGAGCTGGACGTGCAGACCGCGTGAGACGACGCTTCATCCAGTCCCAAACATGCTCAATGGGGGACAGATCCGGAGATCTTGCTGGCCAGGGTAGTTGACTTACACCTTCTAGAGCACGTTGGGTGGCACGGGATACATGCGGACGTGCATTGTCCTCTTGGAACAGCAAGTTCCCTTGCCGGTCTAGGAATGGTAGAACGATGGGTTCGATGACGGTTTGGATGTACCGTGCATTATTCAGTGTCCCCTCGACGATCACCAGAGGTGTACGGCCAGTGTAGGAGATCGCTCCCCACACCATGATGCCGGGTGTTGGCCCTGTGTGCCTCGGTCGTATGCAGTCCTGATTGTGGCGCTCACCTGCACGGCGCCAAACACGCATACGACCATCATTGGCACCAAGGCAGAAGCGACTCTCATCGCTGAAGACGACACGTCTCCATTCGTCCCTCCATTCACGCCTGTCGCGACACCACTGGAGGCGGGCTGCACGATGTTGGGGCGTGAGCGGAAGACGGCCTAACGGTGTGCGGGACCGTAGCCCAGCTTCATGGAGACGGTTGCGAATGGTCCTCGCCGATACCGCAGGAGCAACAGTGTCCCTAATTTGCTGGGAAGTGGCGGTGCGGTCCCCTACGGCACTGCGTAGGATCCTACGGTCTTGGTGTGCATCCGTGCGTCGCTGCGGTCCGGTCCCAGGTCGACGGGCACGTGCACTTTCCGCCGACCACTGGCGACAACATCGATGTACTGTGGAGACCTCACGCCCCACGTGTTGAGCAATTCGGCGGTACGTCCACCCGGCTTCCCGCATGCCCACTATACGCCCTCGCTCAAAGTCCGTCAACTGCACATACGGTTTACGTCCACGCTGTCGCGGCATGCTACCAGTGTTAAAGACTGCGATGGAGCTCCGTATGTCACGGCAAACTGGCTGACACTGACGGCGGCGGTGCACAAATGCTGCGCAGCTAGCGCCATTCGACGGCCAACACCGCGGTTCCTGGTGTGTCCGCTGTGCCGTGCGTGTGATCATTGCTTGTACAGCCCTCTCGCAGTGTCCGGAGCAAATATGGTGGGTCTGACACACCGGTGTCAATGTGTTCTTTTTTCCATTTCCAGGAGTGTATTTTTGTAAAGAATTGAACTGGCTATGGCCGGAACCTCTACATTTTTAACAATTTTCACAATATCGATTTTTTTTCTTTTTTATGTACATTTCAATGCTCAAAAAAGTCCATTCTTTTGTACTTTGTTCAAATAGCCACCATTTTGTGAAAAAAATGACATTTTGAAAAGGTTCTGACCATAGCTACACTCCTATATTTTAATAATTTTTGATTTGGTCTGTCTCAGACCTGAATCAGGTCCGTCAGCCTGCTGGTGTATGGCGTGCATTATGATCTCCGGTGCCATTTCGCTTAATAACATCGTATTATTTTTTGGCAAAAAACAACTGTAATGCAGCTATAAGGTAATTGAACAAACGGTTATAAGCATCGTTTGATTTACTTCTATTGCGGAAATGAGGTAAAAATCGGACCTCTAGACCAGAGGCCCCGTACGGTATGTAAAGTCCATCCTTACTACACATTTTTGCTTCGACTAACTGTTCCCACGATACCTGGAATATTGAGCGCTGCCCATGAAACACGCTGTCCGGAACGAAACGTGGACGATATCCGTACAGTATGGAGTAGAAACTGTTGCAAATCTGTGTTCCAGAAGACTAATAAAAATTAGGTCGGTAATTTACATAATAGTAGAAGAAATTAAACTTAATCCGTTAGCAAACAGCTTAATAGCACACACACACAAAAGGAAAGGCATTAAGCAGCAGTTTATTTGGCAATGGAGAGAAGTGTGGGATGCAAAATGTACTGAGTATAACCATGGATTGACTACAGTAAGTAGCTCTGCCGGCTGTAGCTTGCAGCAGGTGTGAGGACACTTGCTTGGAGAGCTGCATCAAGCAAATATTGAGACTGCAGACTAGAAAACTTGTGGTAAGGTCTTATTGGACCAAACTGCTGAGGTCATCGGTCCCTAAGCTTACACAGTACTTAAACTAACTTACTCTAAGGACAAAACACACACCCATGCCTTCAGGCCCGAGAGACGACTCGAACCTCCGTCGTGGGCAGCCGCGCGAACTCTTACAAAGCGCCCCAGACCGCTCGGCTACCCCCCGCGGTTGAAGGCTACAATAACAGCTGAGATCTCGGAGTATCCCTGATAATAAGTCCTTCACTCATATTTCTTTTCGTTAGTCAGATGACCAGCTAGTCATCCAGAGGCTTTGCCTCGTTTAATACACCGGTTCCCGACAGATCATCGAATAAAAGCAACCGATACTTGGATGAGTAACCACCAGTGTACGTCACATGCTTTTGGCACCTTTCCTTTTTCCTTTACAGCAATGCGAATGAGCGGTCGTGGCGTACAGTTCCTGATCACCAGACATTGCGACAATGTCCTGGATTACATTCTAAACATCTGCACAGTGTCTAATGAGGTGAGGCAATGCGACACTGCGATCCTTCCGTCGGATTGTGACGTTAACTCGTCGAGCCCCTATGAATTGCGTGAGGTGTTGGCTATGTGCCGGAACCGGATGTACCCTCTCCCTTCTATCATTATCATCATCATCATCATACAACGCAAACGTGACCCAATACGCACAAACCCATAAAAATCATTTACACTTAACACTTAAACACAAAATTCACACTCTTACTTGAGGGATAGATGCCAATGAGTGCGAAGAAAACGATAAACCTAACCAGTTAGGCGGCCGAAACAACTATGGGGGGGGGGAGGGGGGGGAGGGGGGGGAGGGCGGGAGGAGGGGGAGTGGGGTCGGGAGGAAATCTCCTAGCCCAAACAGCCAATACATTAGTTTCATCGAACAAAGCAATGGAAGTCAGGGGTCCTATGAAAGTATTAGTACGATGTCTAGTGCATACATTTATCGAATTTACCGGGTGGTGGTAATTAAAATTTCCCTATTTAACACATTATAGCACAGAAACTAACTGCCGCACGAGTACCCAATTTGGTTGCATTAATGTCCGTGCAGTGCATGACTTCCATGCGTCACAGCGTCATCATCCATTTCCAACTATGGCCATCAGGTGCCGCCATCAGTGATCGTGATTCATAGTCTCACACATCTGACCAGTCGCAGTGCACTTGTTGACGTGTCAACATGAGGTTGGACAAAAGGAGCAGGGCATTATTTGTGAAGCTCTGTTGTCAAAACAACAGTAATGCTGCAGCTGCACTCCAACGATATCGCCGACAGAAAGAACTAAGGAAGGGTCCTCTTTGTCCACCTGCTGTGCGGAGCTTGAAGAAGAAATTCGAATCAACTGGAGAACTGGGCGTCGCTCCGGGAAGAAGCCGACGACCGGTTGCAACACAGCTGGTTGATGGAGGACAACACTGAACGCAATTACCGATCGTCTGGCGGTGCACGAGCTGTGTCACGACAGTTGAACATCCCGTGCTCCACAGCACAATCTCAAATGGTGTCCGTACAAGATTCATACTGTACAGCATCTTGCACCAGAGGACGCATAACAACATGTTGACTTCACTCTCCACTTTCTCGCTAGGACTGAAGTTGACGAGGGCTGGCGTTGGACCATCCTATGGACAGACGAAGCTCATTCACCTCTGCTGGGTGAGGTGAACACACAGAATTGCCGCGTATGGGGATCTTCACATCCAGTCACTGTGCATGAAGGTCCGCTGTATGGTGAACGTATCACCGTATGGTGTGGCTTCACGGTTACATTCATCATTGGCCCATTCCTTTTTCAACAGGTTGGCGCTCAGCTACCAAAGATGTGCAGTGTGGCTGGCCAGCGTTACTGCGATATGCTTCGCCAGCATGTCATACCCGCCTTACCAGGAGAGGGACGCATTGAACTCAACATTTTTCATGCAAATCGGGGTCCCGCCGCGCGTCACTCGTGAAGTTCACCTGCTTCTTCGAAACACATTTGCAAACGATCGATTTATCAGTCGATTGTTTCCAAATGCTGGGCCGGCACGAACACCTGATCTCACTCCCAGTGATTTCTTGTTGTGGAGCACCCTGACAGACAGGGTTTACCAGGGAAGATTCACACATGTGCTGATCTGAAGCACAGCATACAGTCGACTTCGGTTTATTGGGAGACTGAGCAGGTATGGTTCGCCTGTATAGGCGACTTAATGTAGAACACTGGTGCGATACATTCTTGAATACTGCTCCGGCGTTTGGGATCCAGATTAAAGGAGAACATCGATAATGACTTTTTTACTCTGCGGCGGAGTGTGTGCTGATATGAAACTTCCTGGCAGATTAAAACTGTGTGCTGGACCGAGAGTCGAAATCGGGATCTTTGCCTTTCGCGAGCAAGTGCTCTACCGACTGAGCTACACAAACACGACTCTCGATCCTTCAAGACTGCTTCAATTCCGCCAGTACCTCGTCTAATACCTTCCAAACTCCACAGAAGCGCTTCTGGGAACCTTGCAGAACGAGCACTCCTGCAAGAGAGGACATTACAAAGACGTGACTTAGCCACAACCTGGGGGACGTTTCCAGAATGAGTTTTTTCACTCTGCAGGGGAGTGTGTGCTGATATGAAACTTTCTGTCAGATTAAAACTGTGTGCCGGACCGAGACACTTTCCCGGTAAAGGCAAAGGTCCCGAACGCGAGTCTCGGTCCGGCCCACAGTTTTAATCTGCCAGGATATTTCAGAACATTGACGCTATACGTAGGCGGCCTGCCAGATTGGTTAGAGGCACGTTCGATCAGCATTCAAGTACTACAATGATACTTCGGGAGCCGGCCACGGTGGCCAAGCGGTTCTAGGTGCCTCAGCCCGGAACCGCGAGACCGCTACGGTCGCAGTTTCGAATCCTGCCTCGGGCATGGATGTGTGTGTTGTCCTTAGGTTAGTTAGGTTTAAGTAGTTCTAAGTTCTAGGAGACTGATGACTTCAGATGTTAAGTCCCATAGTGCTCAGAGCCATTTGAACCGTTTGATACTTCGGGAAATTAATTCGGAATCCATGGCAGGAAGACAACGCTTTCACGGAACACTGTTCAGAAAATTTAGAGTGTTGCTACCGCCAACATACATTTCGCTTAAGGACCACGATGATAACCTAAGAGAAATTAGGGCATGAACTTGGGGATACAGACAGTCGTTTCTCCCTCGCTCTATTTGGGAGTGGAAGAGGAAAGGAAATTAGTAGTTGTGGTACAAGGTATCCTCACACATGCGCCATACGGTGGCTTGGAGAGTATCGATGCAGATGTAGATGTTGTTGTTGTTGTTGTGGTGGTGGTCTTCAGTCCTGAGACTGGTTTGATGCAGCTCTCCATGCTACTCTATCCTGTGCAAGCTTCTTCATCTCCCAGTACCTACTGCAGCCTACATCCTTCTGAATCTCCTTAGTATATTCATCTCTTGGTCTCCCTCTATGATTTGTACCCTCCACGCTGCCCTCCAATATAAAATTGGTGACCCCTCAATGTATCAGAACATGTCCTGCCAACCGGTCCCTTCTTCTAGACAAGTTGTGTCACAAACTCCTCTTCTCCTGAATTCTACTCAGTACCTCCTCATTAGTTACGTGATCTACCCGTCTAATCTTCAGCATTCTTCTGTAGCACCACATTTCGAAAGCTTCTATTCTCTTCTCGTCCAAACTATTTATCGTCCACTTTTCACTTCCATACATGGCTACAATCCATACAAATACTTTCAGAACGACTTCCTGACACTTAAATCTATACTCGATGTTAACAAATTTCTCTTCTTCAGAAACGCTTTCCTTGCTATTGCAAGTCTACATTTTATATCCTCTCTACTTCGACCATCATCAGTTATTTTGCTCCCCAAATAGCAAAACTCCTTTACTGTTTTAAGTTCTCATTTCCTAACCTAAGCCGGCCGCGGTGGTCTAGCTGTTCTAGGCGCTCAGTCCGGAACTGCACGACCGCTACGGTCTCAGGTTCGAATCCTGCCTCCTGCATGGATGTGTCTGATATCCTTAGGTTAGTTAGGTTTAAGTAGTTCTACGTTTTAGGGGACTGATGACCACAGATGTTAAGTCCCATAGTGCTCAGAGCCATTTGAACCATCCTAATCTAATTCCCTTAGCATCACAAGATTTAATTCGACTACATTCCATTATTTTCGGTTTGCTTTTGTTGATGTTCATCTTATACCCTCATTTCAAGACACTGTCCATTCCGTTCAACTGCTCTTCCAAGTCCTTTGCTGTCTCTGCCAGTATTACAATGTCATCGGCGAACCTCAAAGTTTTTATTTCTTCACCATGGATTTTAACACCTACTCCGAATTTTTCTTTTGTTTCCTTTACTGCTTGCTCAATATACAGTATATGGCGGAGAGGCTACAACCCTGTCTCACTCCCTTCCCAACCACTGCTTCCCTTTCATGTCCCTCTACTACAATGATACTTCGGGAAATTAATTCGGAATCCAGGGCAGGAAGACAACGCTCTTTAGCGGAACACTATTAAAAAAAATTGGAGTATTGCTACCACCAATATACATTTCGCGTAAGGACCACAACGATAGCATAAGAGAAATTGGGGCATGAACCTGGGGATACAGACAGTCGTTTCTCTCTCGCTCTATTTGGGGGTGGAAGAGGAAAGGAAATTAATAGTTGTGGTACACGGTATCCTCACACATGCTCCATACGGTGGTTATTGATGCAGATGTAGATGAGTATTTGCCGGCACCGACTGGAGAGGTGGATGGCGGCCGCTGGCCAGAGGACGCAGGGCGTCGGCTGCCGCCGCACGCACCGGCGTCGGGCTCGGGCAGGTGCAGCGGCACCGTAACGGCTATCGACCGGCGGCGGTCGTTAGCATCCTGCCGTCTTGGGTAAATTTGCTCAGAGTGCTCGCAGCGCTCGAGAAAATGTGTTTTTGAAGTAGGGAAGGATTGCTCTGGATCGAGCCTGAGGCCTCTGAAGAATCGAGAGTACTCAGCGTCTTTAAACCTTTGTTTGTTCTCCCCCCCCCCCCCCCTCCGCCACTCAGTCTCCTCAGACCTCTGTCTTTACGTGCTTACAATAAAATCGTTTTCTTATCTTTAATGGAGGCTACAGTAATTCTGTTACGGCCATGATTACTTTCCAGAAGGGCGCATTAGATGATACAAGAATATAACTAAATAGCGACGGCAGACCTCTAACTGAAAATACAGCTAACGAAATGTTTGACAACATCAATAGAAGGTACAAGGAAAATTATGAATCATTCAATTTTGACAAGAGTCGGTTCATGAATAACAAAAGAAAAGAGCACCGACTACCTGAAACCAGATATACGGAAGCGTCGGTTAACCGAAAGCATTCCAACTGGTAAATTTCAGGGCGCCATGTACGCTACTGGCCATTAAAATTGCTGCACCTAGAAGAAATGCAGATCATAAACGGGTAATCATTGGACAAATATATTATACTAGACCTGACATGTGATTACATTTTCACGCAATTTGGGTGCATAGATCCTGAAAAATTAGTACCCAGAACAACCACTTCTGGCCGTAATAACAGACCTGATACGCCTGGGCATTGAGTCAAACAGAGCTTGGATGGCGTGTACAGGTACAGCTGCCCATGCAGCTTCAACACGATACCACAGTTCATCAGGAGTAGTGACTGGCGTATTGTGACGAGTCAGTTGCTCGGCCACCATTGACCAGACGTTTTCAATTGGTGAGAGATCTGGAGAATGTGCTGGCCAGGGCAGTAGTCGAACATTTTCTGTATCCAGAAAGGCCCGTACAGGACCTGCAGCATGCGTTCGTGCATTATCTTGCTGAAATGTAGGGTTTCGCAGGGATCGAATGATGGGTAGAGCCACGGGTGGTAAAACATCTTAAATGTAACGTCCACTGTTCAAAGTGCCGTCAGTGCGAACAAGAGGTGACCGAGACGAGTAACCAATGGCACCCCATACCATCACGCCGGGTGATACCAGTATGGCGATGACGAATACACGCTTCCAAAGTGTGTGCACCACGATGTCGCCAAACACGGATGCGACCATCATGATGCTGTAAACAGAACTTGGATTCATCCGAAAAAATGACGTTTTGCCATTCGTGCACCCAGGTTCGCCGTTGAGTACACCATCGCAGGCGCTTCTGTCTGTGATGCAGCGTCAAGGGTAACCGCAGCCATGGTCTCCGAGCTTATAGTCCATGCTGCTGGAAACGTCGTCGTCTTGTTCGTGCAGGTGGTTGTCGTCTTGCAACGTCTCTATCTGTTGACTCAGGAATCGAGACGTGGCTGCACGATCCGTTACGGCCATGCAGATAAGATGCCTGTCATCTCGACTGCTAGTGATACGAGGCCGTTGGGATCCAGCGCGGCGTTCCGTATTACCCTCCTGAACCCACCGATTCCATATTCTGCTAACAGTCATTGGATCACGACCTACGCGGGCATCAATGTCGTGATACGATAAACCGGAATCGCGATAGGCTACAATCCGACCTTTATCAAAGTCGGAAACGTGATGGTACACATTTCTCCTCCTTACACGAGGCATCACAACAACGTTTCACCAGGCAACGCCGGTCAACTGCTGTTTGTATGTGAGAAATCGGTTGGAAACTTCCCTCATGTCAGCACATTGTAGGTGTCACCACCGGCGCCAACCTTGTGTGGATGCTCTGAATAGCTAATCATTTGGATGTCACAGCATCTTCTTCCTGTCGGTTAAATTTCGCGTCTGTAGCACGTAATCTTCGTGGTGTTGCAATTTTAATGGCCAGTCGTGTAGAAGTTGATAAGCGCTGGGATTGTCATATGGGCGGTTTCCCCTTCCTTGCAAATCGTGATTGTTGTTGTTCTGTGTTGACGTCTGGACTTTCCTTCTCGTTACATGAAGCTCATACTGTGTCGTTCGCACTGGCGACTAACAGTAAACGAGCATTGTTCTTAGTATTTTCTTGTTATTATAAGTAAAATAATAGACCAGTTCAAAGAACGTAGTCGAGGAGTAAGTGAAACTCCTGGATATTGATTAGGAAAACCAGCAACATCAGAGACTTAAAAGAGAATAGCCTTTCGAGTTGCAGAAATAGACGGATCCAATAACCTTCAGAACGGACTTCAGAACATCATCAGCTTAGTAGCAGTATACATCGCTGCCATCTGTTCCCAAGTTCCTAACGAACGTTCCCTCCCCTTTCTACGCAACGGAATCTCAATGTACACACAGATTGATCTACAACACATTCCAGCTTTCGAAGACAGTTGTTTTACAATTGTCTGGAGAGCTTGCTCACCCTCAGAAGTTCTTTTTTTCAATCATGTAATGATACAATAATGAGTCATGATACCTTTTTGTGTGGCGCCTGGTGGGGGCCACTGGTGGTGAGTAGGGGAAGGGGAGGGGCCGACGAGGAAACTCTATAGAATAAACTTCTCTGATCGTGATGCAGCCACCAGCTCTTTGGCGGACGCTTTGCTATTACTCGTAGCTTTTATAGCGGAGCAAGTTATCTTTGACGTTCTGTCAGACAGATAATTTTGGCAACGAGCCGAATGTGGTTAAAAGAGAAGAAAAAATGGAATGCGTTTACTCGAGCCCGCGACTTTGTGTCTATATAGCGTGACGTTTACCACTACATCACAAGCAAATACAGCACTGTAACAGCTCGAGCAGAAGACAACACCTCTTCCTCTTCCAGATCTTAGAGTTGCTAGATCGTGTGGACGACCGGACTTAGAATTCTGAGAGGCAGCCAACTTTTGTGCTGTGAAATATAAAATATAGTTAATGCGTAACGGAAACACCTGTAGCCGCAAATACGTGTCAAATCTTGTGTTCTGTTCACAGACTTCACAGAGAAGATAATGACGAAACTAGAAAAAGTAAATGAAACTTATTACAAACACCAACACACACACACACACACACACACACACACACACACACACACACACACACACACCCGCGTAGAATTAGTTAATGTTATGCCTTAGCATAACATTCCCATTTGTAATGTTACGAAGTCAATGATTTTTCCACAGTAAGTTCTATATGGTCACAGATGACAAATTGTGAAACAAAACAGCTGCAACAAAAACAAACAAACCTAGCAAAACGACAGTGTCTGGTAACAAGATATATATACATAACTTTGTCTGTTTTACGAATTTATAAATGTTGTGTTAAAAACCAAATTTATATGTGTACCAAGACCAGAGCGTATTTTTCCTGTTTATTAGAAGGAAAAAAAAAGCCCACTGATGAAACAGAAACTTCAGAGAAAAATGTCTTGGAAATGCGAAAACGATAAAACTGTGTTCTGCTCAAGACGAACCCCTCCAGAAACATCGGTTGTGTCTCGGAATTAAATACAGTTCGTGAACAAAACGTGGGAAGTATTCACCAACCAGGTAACACATCATCCTGTCACGCTAGACATACAACAAAGGCCAAAACATGTAATTTTAGAAGATATGAGACAAAACACACGCTGAAAAGAGATTCATCGTAGAAATTTCACATCTCCAACAACAACAAAAAACGAGAGGATTTTTCTCGACTCATCTCATACGCATTCTCGATAGCGACGTGTAACATGCCCGCTATGAGGTCGTTGATTGCTCTACTAGTTTCAACGGTCTCTCCCGCTCCGGAGAAAGATGCGTGCGTAAGTCTGCAACAGTCGCTGGGAGGAGAGCGGGGCAGGAAGAACAGACATCCCAGCATCATTTTACAACTAATGCCCTCAGACATAATAAAATCTCATACCAGAGGACGCTACTTACAAGACGGGCAAGTTTGGACGAAATGCATCTCGGAAAAGTTGCGCGTGTGATTTCAGTACTGCAACACTATTTTCTTTGCCTTTATTTTTCCCACCATCAACGAAGACCATGAGACGCCAGCCAGGTGAACGTGGCATGGTGAATCTTGGGCACGTATCGTATTGATAAGCATAATTTTTTTTCTTATTGGGGTTTGAGTTGAGTGTGTGTACCAACTGCCATTTTCTTTTCTTTTCTTTTCTTTTCTTTTCTTTTCTTTTCTTTTCTTTTCTTTTATATTCAGCAGTTCTAGTGCTTGTCTTAGATTTACGAATAGGATTCTACATACTTGAATCTTATAAACGTTGTTGAAGGGTTGTAAAATGTAGTCGGAAATGGAAAAGTTATAACATTCGCGACACACTGTTCGCTTTAGGTTTGACGTGGAGCGATAGCAATGGAGGCGCTTGAAAAGCTTGTGTCGCATGTGGAGTCGAGTGATGTCGGACAAACCATGCCAAAAAACGGTTTTCATGTTTCGAAAGAGATTGTTCCGGCATGAAAAATTTTCCACGTAGAGCAAGCCTCGACAACTGACGTATGCGTCGAACTGCGCCGTGCGGAGTGGCCGTGCGGTTTGAGGTGCCATGTCACGGCTTGCGAGTCCTCCCTCGGGCGTGGGTGTGGGAGTGTGTTGTTCTTAGCGTAAGTTAGTTTAAGTAGTGTGTAAGTCTAGGGACCGATGACAGCAGTTTGGTCCCTTAGGAATTCCCACACATTTGAACATTTAAATATCTGAACTGCAACCATTTAACTTTGGAGCGACACTGCATTCAATAGGGAAGGTACAGAGGTCTGGTACATGAATATTTCGTGGTCTGATTCAATGCAACAAAAATCAAGAGGATGTCTATTACTTTATTTTTGTCTGTACATCAATAGTTCGCTCATTGAGCGTTCCTATCCCACACTGTTGTTACTGGTGACGTGTTATGGTGCCTTCGTGTTAACTTCTGAAGAACAAATTGGAAATGGAAATTTGTGATAAGTTCTAATGGGACCAAACCGCTGACGTCATCGGTCCCTAAGCTTACACACTACTTAACCTGACTTACACTAAGGACAACACACACACACACACACACACACACACACACACACACACACACACACACACACACACACACACCCGAGGGAAGACTCGAACCTACGACGGGGGAAGCCGCGCGGCTAGAAGAAACTGACGGCTGATATCTAACAAAAGGCATCTCGAGCAAAGGACATTGCGGACATAATGTTTTGCGTCTGGCGGCACTACAAACTTCTGCACCGGTATGTGTCCAACGCAGTTTCCGTTTGTTGCCAGAAGCTGAGTTATTTCGCGGGTAGCATCAGACTGCAATGTCAAATAATTTTGTGCTTAGCAATGCAAGAGCAGAAACGTGCCCAAGATACGCAGTGCCACATTCACCTGGTGAAAGCTGCGTGCCCTATGCTGTTGACCGCTGCAGTGCGAGCAACTTCTGGAGCATAAACTGTTCTAATTTTTACGCAGTCACGAGCTCTTTCGTGGAGTATTTTGCTATTACTAGTGGGTTAGAAAGTAAAGCTAATTATTTTGCAGAATCCATCAGACTGATAACATTAGCAGACAGCCGAAACGCACTTAAAAAAATAAAAAATAAAAAAATGAAAAAGGGGAATGAGTGGACTCGATTCGCGACTTTGTGTCTACGTTGTGCAACATTTACAACTATTTTTTTCTTGTTTCTTGCGATCTGTTTCTTCGTCCTTACGTCGTCAGTGATTCGGTGCGGATATCGCGTGACATCTTTTCGATGAAAATGTCACTCTGTTTTTGTATTACAGGCGGTGGTTGTTCCACTGACCGAACACGCTAGTCTACCGCGCCGGCCGTCAGAAGACTTAGACTACAAACAGTACTGCGAGAGCTCCAGTAGAGGACATTTCCTCCAGAAGGTGCTGTTAAATAGTGTAGACGGCCGTACTCAGGACTCTGAAAGGGCGAACAATTCTTGTGCTGTCAGATGTACCATACTGTCCATACAATAAACCATACAATAACCGCACGAATCGTAATATACATTTCTGTGTGACGAGTATAAATACAAAACAAACAAAAACACCAGAATCAATATTTTTAAAAATTACCAACTGCATCAAAGAATAAAAATGGTTCAAATGGCTCTGAGCACTATGGGACTCAACTTCTGAGGTCATTAGTCCCCTAGAACTTAGAACTAGTTAAACCTAACTAACCTAAGGACATCACACACATCCATGCCCGAGGCAGGATTCGAACCTGCGACCGTAGCGGTCTCGCGGTTCCAGACTGCAGCGCCTAGACCCGCATGGCCACTTCGGCTGGCATCAAAGAATAAGAGATACTGAAAATTAATCTGTAATATAGCTGTGTCTAAGAGTCAGTATTGCCAAGCAGCTTTGTTTTCATCTCTAGGCAGAGGCTAAATCGTGGGTTTATTCAAAAGTATACAGAAAAGCACTATATATCAGCTCGCCCATCCCAAACCATATGATGCAAGCCTGAATAAGTCTTTGTTAAACATGTCAGCAATGGAAGACACTAACAAATACGAAAATGACAAGTTTTGCGTTCTGCTCTTTGACTAAATGTCTCTGGATGATAGTATGTATTGGTTGTTTGATTCGGAGTATACTTTTCCGTGGTGCATAAAAACACTAATAAGAAGTTTCATAATGCTCAGAGAATATTGCAAATATAAATGCATATACAGGATGGCAGTTTAAAACACGGAACTGGTGGTCCTTATTATTAATTTCCGCATTTAGCTAGCGTCGCAGCGGAAGCCTCGGTAGAGGAGGACTTGGGCCTAGAGGATGGCACGACGTGTAGACGTCACGGCGTCTTCCTGAAAGTAGACACTTGCTGTGAGCCGTCTTCGATAAGAGGCTTTAGCTAGGTGAGCGTTTCGCTTACTAATGAAGCACGTGCTTGGCCTGGAGTAGGGCGATCGAGAAACCTGGAAGGTCAGACAACCAACGGCGTTGCCGAGGCAGACAGGCACTCTCGGCATCCCGATCAGGAAGCTGCGTCGGCGTACCCAGAAAGTCTCGTCCTGCGTCTGCGTTCATGCCTACGATTTGTATCATGTCTGCATCTGAGTGATGTGTTTTAATAAACAGCTGACCAGTTGATGACGTCAAGTCCCAATTGCTGGTTGTCTATCTAACCACTGCCAGTGGCAACAAAACTTATCTACTAATCAAGATCTATAATCTTGTGTTAAATATTTCACGCTGCAAAACGTGTATTACAGTTAGAAACTGTAGGTCTATAAGTTTTGAGGCACCGCAACTCGCGTGTCAATTACCAGTTTATAGTCAGCAATATTTGATAGTGAAAGCACTTAGTGACATGCAAGAAACTTTGTAAATACTTTCAAAACTTGATGAAATTTTTTCTTCAAGACACTCCCCGGAAGCTGAGGAAAGGAAAAAAGATTGTCGCATCTACATTCTCACTGTTCATGCATTAAGACTGTTCCAGCAGGTAAGGCATCTTAGTTTATTACCTCATTATTACTAATTGCAAGAAACACATTTTACAGATAATATCCACATATATCAGTGAATGAAACCGCAGAATGATACTAGGTCAGGAGATATGAAACTAAAAACATCCAGATTCACGAAAAACTGGGTATTGCTTAAAACGGAGTATATAATGCCCAGATTATATTCATCCAGAGTTTGATAATGACAAGACTTGGCGTCATCAACAGACCTTAAATATAATTTCAGTCTGGAACCGCACGACCGCTACGGTCGCAGGTTCGCATCCTGACTCGGGTATGGATGTGTGTGATGCCTTAGGTTAGTTAGGTTTAAGTAGTTCTAAGTTCTAGGGGACTGATGACCTCAGATGTTAAGCCCCATAGTGCTCAGACCCTTATATTTTTTTTTTTTTTTTTTTTTTGCACCTGTAGTGTAAATGATTCTGGCCCTACTACACTCCTGGAAATGGAAAAAAGAACACATTGACACCGGTGTGTCAGACCCACCATACTTGCTCCGGACACTGCCAGAGGGCTGTACAAGCAATGATCACACGCACGGCACAGCGGACACACCAGGAACCGCGGTGTTGGCCGTCGAATGGCGCTAGCTGCGCAGCATTTGTGCACCGCCGCCGTCAGTGTCAGCCAGTTTGCCGTGGCATACGGAGCTCCATCGCAGTCTTTAACACTGGTAGCATGCCGCGACAGCGTGGACGTGAACCGTATGTGCAGTTGACGGACTTTGAGCGAGGGCGTATAGTGGGCATGCGGGAGGACGGGTGGACGTACCGCCGAATTGCTCAACACGTGGGGCGTGAGGTCTCCACAGTACATCGATGTTGTCTCCAGTGGTCGGCGGAAGGTGCACGTGCCCGTCGACCTGGGACCGGACCGCAGCGACGCACGGATGCACGCCAAGACCGTAGGATCCTACACAGTGCCGTAGGGGACCGCACTGCCACTTCCCAGCAAATTAGGGACACTGTTGCTCCTGGGGTATCGGCGAGGACCATTCGCAACCGTCTCCATGAAGCTGGGCTACGGTCCCACACACCGTTAGACCGTCTTCCGCTCACGCCCCAACATCGTGCAGCCCGCCTCCAGTGGTGTCGCGACAGGCGTGAATGGAGGGACGAATGGGGACGTGTCGTCTTCAGCGATGAGATTCGCTTCTGCCTTGGTGCCAATGATGGTCGTATGCGTGTTTGGCGCCGTGAAGGTGAGCGCCACAATCAGGACTGCATACGACCGAGGCACACAGTGCCAACACCCGGCATCATGGTGTGGGGAGCGATCTCCTACACTGGCCGTACACCTCTGGTGATCGTCGAGGGGACACTGAATAGTGCACGGTACATCCAAACCGTCATCGAATCCATCGTTCTACCATTCCTAGACCGGCAAGGGAACTTGCTGTTCCAACAGGACAATGCACGTACGCATGTATCCCGTGCCACCCAACGTGCTCTAGAAGGTGTAAGTCAACTACCGTGGCCAGCAAGATCTCCGGATCTGTCCCCCATAGAGCATGTTTGGGACTGGATGAAGTGTCGTCTCACGCGGTCTGCACGTCCAGCACGAACGCTGGTCCAACTGAGGCGCCAGGTGGAAATGGCATGGCAAGCCGTTCCACAGGGCTACATCTAGAATCTCTACGATCGTCTCCATGGGAGAATAGCAGCCTGCATTGCTGCGAAGGTGGATACAAACTGTACTAGTGCCGACATTGTGCATGCCCTGTAGCCTGTGTCTATGTGCCTGTGGTTCTGTCAGTGTGATAATGTGATGTATCTGACCCCAGGAATGTGGCAATAACGTTTCCCCTTCCTGGGACAATGAATTCACGGTGTTCTTATTTCAGTTTCCAGGAGTGTATGTACCTAATATCTGTCAGTGCAGAAAACCACACATCCCTTCTGAGTTAATAAGCAGTAGCATTCAATACACATGGGAAAAAGCTCTGCACCCCAGTTCCGGCACCCCTATACGTGCACTAAAAAGTAAGATTTGAACAGATGTTAAGGATTCTAAAATGAATGTTACGTCACTTGATACGAACTAATGCAGAACAGTCACGGGTTTGGACAAAAATTTAACTGGTTTGTGAAAGATCATAAAGAAAACTCAATGTGGAATTAAAGGGCTTGAATATATTGTCCCTTCAGGATTTTTGCTTTGAACGACGTTTAAGAGACGTGAAGATGGATCATACACGAAGGAAAAATTACAGTTTTGAGACTGAAATAGTCATGTAAGTTTTCTGGATACAAAATAAGTTAGTTTTTAAATAAAAAACAAGCAAAAACACCAGAACCAATATTTTTAAAAATTACCGGCTGCATCAAACAATAAGCGATTAGTGGAAATTAATCTGTAATGTAGCTGGAGACATTAACTGCAATTTCCATCCTGTGTGTAAGAGTCTTTATTGCCAAGCAGATTTGTTTTGGTCTCTAGCCACAGGCTAAATCGTGGAGTTATTCAAAAGTATACAGCAAGTACTATATATCAGCTCATCCCACCCAAACCATTTGATGCAAGCCTGAATAAGTCTTTGTTAAACATCTTAGTAGTGGAAGGCGTTAATATGTACGAAGATGACAAGTTTTGCGTTCTACTCTTTGACGAAATGTCTTTGGATTATAGTACGTATTGGTTGGTTGTTTCGGAGGAGAGGACCAAAGAGCGAGATCATCGGTCTCATCGCATTAAGGAAGGACGCGAGAACAAAGTAGGCCGTGCACTATCAAAGGAACCACCCCGGAGTTTGCCTGAAGCGATTTAGGGTTTGAACCACCGTCCTCCAGAATGGAAGTCCACTGTGATAACAATGGCGCCGCCCCGCTCGGTAGTATGAGCTATGAGCCATGCAAAAGGGTAATATGTGGCTAACAGAGTTTACGGCTTGTAGGACAATCACTTGTAGCTGCTACTCATGCATTAGATTTTATGCTGAAAGGCATCCACAGAACTTAGAAACGAGTTCTTCACTGCAACCAGTTTTCACTATGGCCATTTAAAAGCACTCACTGTTCACATCATAAATGAACTTCAGAATACTGGATTCAAAGTAGTTGGTATTGTATATGATCAGAAGGCTCTTAGAGAACTGTGTGAAGCAAATTTGTCGAAGTACAGCACTTTCGTTTTCTTATAAAGAATCAATCTATTGTTACTATTTCCAGTAGGCCACATTTGCTCGAAAATACAAAGAATGCTTTGATTGATAAAGTCCAATTTGTACGTTACAATGAAATAAAATTTGAGTACATTACTACACTTTTATTTTTGGGTAAAAGAAAGGTTCAATATTATATCCAAAGTAAATGCACAGCGATTCAGTTTTTCTGATTCCTATGACGAAATTAACGTAACAGCTGCAGCACAGATGTGCTACGCAGTTGTAGCAGCAACTGAAACGTATGTCTACTCAGATATTATCACTTGAGGCTGTATAAGCAAATGAGGTTGTAGAAAACGTAGTCTCTTTGACTCATTTAACAGCAACGAGTAGGCTCCAAAGGATGGGAAAATATTTAAGTGAAATTTGACTGAAAATTCACCACATTTAGAAATGTGGTACAGCATTCTGAAGCAGACAGCCGGAAAATAACAGTCACACGATGTTCAGTATGGAATTCAATGTTCTGTTTTCTTTATTGTGATCGGCAAAGATGGCCAATGGCAAAGATGGTCACAAGGTAAAAAGTCAAATGCGGACGTGACGCATTCGGTATCTCAGTTCGTAATTTGATACAAATAACACACATCACCTGAAAATGAGGGCAATTTCTTGAGGCATCTTGTCTGGTAAGAAAGAAGCATGCAACAGTCAAAAGAAAGAAATCAACAGCGATGAAGTGTACCATCATTTGGTACAGAGGAGTGACTACATGTGAAAAGTTAGTGTTGCTACACTATTTCGGTGTTTCTACAGGAAAGTGTTTTCTTTTCTGGTTACGTACAAGCAGGAGCAGTACTGCTCTTCTTGACAAGTAGCCGCAGTTGGAAGAAAGAAAACACAATTCTTTGCCGTTCCCCTGCGACCTCTTTATTTTGTTAAAAAGTTTTGCAGTGCCGGTATACTGGACATAAATCCGTCTCATGGCGGCGCAAACCACATTATTTACTTCTATGCTCTTACATCTTCTCAAACAACATTAGCAAAGTTACTCTGCGGACTGTCGCAGATTTGTTTTGTGAACACAGGATGGTTATTACGTTAAAATTTTTACTTGTCAAGATTCATTTATCCTTTACCTGAAACTCTGAGCAAATGCAGTGCTTGGACGTTAGGCTGTGGAGAATCAAGTCCAGAGGAAAAAGAAACTGCAGAGAGAAAAGAGAACAACAACTCATGAAGAAACGGAAATATAAGCCATACGACTGTCGTCAAACACAATAAGGGCAGAAACATTGTGTTGACAGGAATTAGCTCTAGATTGTGTGGTGCTTCAATGGATTCATTAGCCGGCCGCGGTGGTCTAGCGGTTCTAGGCGCTCAGTCCGGAACCGCGCGACTGCTACGGTCGCAGGTTCGAATCCTGCCTCGGGCATGGATGTGTGTGATGTCCTTAGGTTAGTTAGGTTTAAGTAGTTCTAAGTTCTAGGGGACTGATGACCACAGATTTTAAGTCCCATAGTGCTCAGAGCCATTTGAACCATTTTTTTTTTTTTTTTTTTTTTTTGATTCATTAGTCACTAGCTGTAAGGGATCCGTGATGCCATGAACGTAGATATTATTAGCCAACACCCAGGTCGATAGTAGACAGGAGTCGATTGTCGAGCACTGCAGGAAGCAGTGATATTAGTGTTGAGTGTAAGCACTATTGGGAAGACTGGCAAAAATAAAAAATGGCGGTCGAGCTGAGTACTGTGTCAATGGCGGATGTGCCGAGTGAGGAGTAAATTGTAGATTCACCGGAGTGTGACAAATGAGCCCGTCCTCTTATCGTCGTGGGGTTGACCCTCACTAACACCGATTCGCGAGTGATATGAAACAGAAAGTGACAAGTGCCGAATTACGCATTTCGCGTCAACCGCGACGGCCCGCAGCAACCATGGATTGCAGTGAGGATTGTCGTGAATGTTAGCCATCATCATTGAGTGTGACTAAGTACTTAAAATCAGCAACCAATAAAAGATATAACCGTAATTAAATGTGTAAAGCGAAGGTAGTAACTCCCTCAGAATTTGTGTGTTAATACCAAATACACACCAGTTTGTATATCGCAAGCTTTGTGGTCTTTAATAATTGAGAAACTTTCAATCATTGACTATTACTTCTCAGAACAGCCGCACTCTGTTGAAATACCCCTGAAACCACAGCAGAAAAACCGATGGCTTTTCATCCATTGAGCACACGGT
The DNA here is from genome assembly GCF_023897955.1 of Schistocerca gregaria. Taxonomy (NCBI): domain Eukaryota; kingdom Metazoa; phylum Arthropoda; class Insecta; order Orthoptera; family Acrididae; genus Schistocerca; species Schistocerca gregaria. The sequence continues at coordinate 276,290,496 of NC_064920.1, read as the reverse complement.
CATATATTCACGATAATTAACTGTTTCGCGGCTTCGGTAAATCACACAAGATATAACGGGGGTGTTTCATAACTCATGATGAAATCATTCGGGGCTGAAAAATAAAAAAAGTTGCGAAACAACGTGATAATCAAGGTTTACTGTTACAAAAGAAACACATTTAACATGTGCTTTGTGTAACATGACTTGTTTGCATCAGATGTAAAGATGCCGAACGTATGAAATTGGAACAAACAAGGTCCATCCCGTTGGATGTATGATTCGGTTCGCAAAAAATACTTTACACGTAACATACGCCGCGTTAGAAATGCATTGATGGGAACTTCGTTCAAAAGACACCACAAGGAAAAACAATTTCGAAAAGGAAAAGGAAGAAAGACTGGGTTTAAAGTCCCGTCGACATCGACGTTATCAAAGAAGGAGCACAAGCTCGGATTGTGTCAAGGACGGGGAAGGAAATCGGCCGTGTCCTTTCTAACAAACCATCCCGGAATTTACCTCAAGCGATTTAGAGAAACCACGGAAAATCTAGATCTAAATGGCCGGATCAGATTTGAGCAGCTGTCCTCCCGAATGCGATTCCAGTGTGCTAACCAATGCGCCACCTCGTTTGTACTGAAAATTTATGGTTGTGTTAATAACAGTGCAAAAACAAGTCGGAATGCATGACTGCAATAACACAGTATAAAAGCTCGTGGAAAGCAACCACTTATATTGAACTAGTAGCATAAATCTATATAGCCTGCTAGATGGTAAGGAAAAAATGTAAACTAGTTTTAGAAAAATGAACTTTTGTGGCATATGTTTGCTGTTTACGTGAAAAAAGTGCCATATCAGAGCTGAAGCCCAAATTTTAACGAAGACTTTATCATGAAATTATTACTTTTACGCTTAAAAAAAAAAAAAAAAAAAAACTGTAGGTGAAAATTAACTTGCCATACCGTATGAACTATGCTCTACTGTCACTTATTCTTTGAAAAGTTCAGAATACCATTCCGCAGTACGTATTGGTTGTTTTCTCGATTGCAAGTAACAGTTTAAAAATGTGTGCCAATCTAGGACTTGGACGAAACTACCAGCTTTTCGCAGACACTGTTCTACAGATTGGCGTGCTGTTGCCCGTGAATTGCAGGTGACTGGTTTCGATATCGGTTCCTTAATATTGTGCAAATAATAAAAGCATACCATCTACTCCTCGTTATAGCAATCAACTCAAATCAAATCAACGCTTCAGCTCAACACGTCACTATCAATGGAGATTTTGCAACTACTTTAAAAGTGGGTTTACCGTAAAGGAAATATTACTAACTGCAAATTTTTATTTCTTTATCGCCCGGCACACACACTAAAATATGTCATTGAAATTAACAATGCATTGATTCAAAACTGTAGGGCACTGAAATCAATGCACCAAATTTTATCAATAATTCTCAGTTGTTGATAGGCGTAAAATTACAAAATTCAGAAACAGATATCTACGCTGATAATACAGTCCTGGAAATGGAAAAAAGAACACATTGACACCGGTGTGTCAGACCCACCATACTTGCTCCGGACACTGCCAGAGGGCTGTACAAGCAATGATCACACGCACGGCACAGCGGACACACCAGGAACCGCGGTGTTGGCCGTCGAATGGCGCTAGCTGCGCAGCATTTGTGCACCGCCGCCGTCAGTGTCAGCCAGTTTGCCGTGGCATACGGAGCTCCATCGCAGTCTTTAACACTGGTAGCATGCCGCGACAGCGTGGACGTGAACCGTATGTGCAGTTGACGGATTTTGAGCGAGGACGTATAGTGGGCATGCGGGAGGCCGGGTGGACGTACCGCCGAATTGCTCAACACGTGGGGCGTGAGGTCTCCACAGTACATCGATGTTGTCGCCAGTGGTCGGCGGAAGGTGCACGTGCCCGTCGACCTGGGACCGGACCGCAGCGACGCACGGATGCACGCCAAGACCGTAGGATCCTACGCAGTGCCGTAGGGGACCGCACTGCCACTTCCCAGCAAATTAGGGACACTGTTGCTCCTGGGGTATCGGCGAGGACCATTCGCAACCGTCTCCATGAAGCTGGGCTACGGTCCCGCGCACCGTTAGACCGTCTTCCGCTCACGCCCCAACATCGTGCAGCCCGCCTCCAGTGGTGTCGCGACAGGCGTGAATGGAGGGTCGAATGGAGACGTGTCGTCTTCAGCGATGAGAGTCGCTTCTGCCTTGGTGCCAATGATGGTCGTATGCGTGTTTAGCGCCGTGAAGATGAGCGCCACAATCAGGACTGCATACGACCGAGGCACACAGGACCAACACCCGGCATCATGGTGTGGTGAGCGATCTCCTACACTGGCCGTACACCTCTGGTGATCGTCGAGGGGACACTGAATAGTGCACGGTACATCCAAACCGTCATCGAACCCATCGTTCTACCATTCCTAGACCGGCAAGGGAACTTGCTGTTCCAACAGGACAATGCACGTCCGCATGTATCCCGTGCCACCCAACGTGCTCTAGAAGGTGTAAGTCAACTACCGTGGCCAGCAAGATCTCCGGATCTGTCCCCCACAGAGCATGTTTGGGACTGGATGAAGCGTCGTCTCACGCGGTCTGCATGTCCTGCACGAACGCTGGTCCAACTGAGGCGCCAGGTGGAAATGGCATGGCTAGCCGTTCCACAGGACTACACTCACCATCTCTACGATCGTCTCCATGGGAGAATAGCAGCCTGCATTGCTGCGAAATGTGGATATACACTATACTAGTGCCGACATTGTGTATGCTCTGTTGCCTGTGTCTGTGTGCCTGTGGTTCTGCAAGTGTGATCATGTGATGTATCTGACCCCAGGAATGTGTCAATAAAGTTTCCCCTTCCTGGGACAATGAATTCACGGTGTTCTTATTTCAATTTCCAGGAGTGTATAATCAAACCTGCCGCGGTGGTCTCGCGGTTCTAGGCGCGCAGTCCGGAGCTGTGCGACTGCTACGGTCGCAGGTTCGAATCCTGCCTCGGGCATGGATGTGTGTGATGTCCTTAGGTTAGTTAGGTTTAAGTAGTTCTAAGTTATAGGGGACTGATGTTCACAGCAGTGGATTCCCATAGTGCTCAGAGCCGATATAATCAATTCCGCTTCGTGCAACAGCTAGAAAATTAGGCTGTTTCTTTTGACGGACTGTATTTCTTCCCGTGCCACAGTCATTTTGGCGAATTTACTGTGTTCCACTTGGGAAGAGCAGCAACATATCTGCCATTGATGACCTTGGTCGTTGTTTGGGAAGCTTAGGTCCATGGCTGCCTGCACTCATTTATTGCCTAGATATCACTGGTTGTCACGTTTTCAACCGTTCTTATAACGGGCATTCTGGAACACAAACCTCCCTCTATTATGTCATTGATGTCCGTATTTAACGGTGGTTGTCGGTTCTGAAGAAATTTGGACACTCCGACAAGTTCAGTGGATCTCCGTATTGCAGCAGGTGGTAAAATGCTTAAGAGGTCGTAGCCAGTGGCTTACAAGAAGAACACCGATTTACCAGAAACTTCGCTTAGTGGGAGAGGAGTAAAGACAAGCGAAGATACTTAACCGTTCCTGGGAGAACGACCGTCGAAGTTTTCTAATGCTTTCTGTGGCTAATAGCACAACAGTAACATCACCCAAACTGGGGCACAGTGGCTAGCGTCGCCGTTTATCACTTTTGTGTCCCGTGTTCGAAACCCGGTAATTTGTTTTATTTTCTTGAGGAGATAACTACTCGAAAGTTTATTATCAAGCTAGGGTATACAAGGACGTTATATTAATTGCAAAATAACAACTAGATTTCACAATAATTGTTGTGCATTTATGCTATAATATTTTACGAAAACAGACACAATGTCTGATAGTAAACCGAATCACTGGTTGTAAAATGTTAATTATAATCCGTCTTGATTGTAAAAGTGTTTATTCACATGACCGGTTTCGGTTCCTCTAGAACCATCTTCAGATCTGCAATTTCGGTTACAGGAGTAACCTGTCCACATACAATAACCTTAACATGTTAGAGGAACCGAAACCGGTCCTGTGAGTAAACATTTTTGCAATCAAGCTGGATTATAATTAACATTGTATTATATAATACAAGTGTATGATGTTTTCAGGAGTTACAATCTTTTCAAATTCTCATAATTCTGCATTTAATTCTTATATCTTACTGCTACGTTTATTATTCTGAAAGATTTGGTGCATTTCCTTGGATGATACCTATAGTAGAAACACTCGAAACATAGAAATTCCAAACACAACATGCATCGCGCAAACGCAGGTTTCCCAGAGTACAATTCCTTCGTATGAATCTCACCTCCCGGAAAGAAACGTCAACGCTGCTGAAAATTTCATGTTTTGGCAATACATTCGAGGCAAACCTCGTATAAAAGACCCATTTTACAAAAACTGGCACTTACAATCGATTATGAATCAAGATAAACCACAAGAATTTCACCAAAAAACAATTTGAAACAATTTTGTCATTTATTATTTCCTTTCAATACATTCACCATACATACATTTAGTAGATCAACAAGGACAACACTATTTTAATGTACAATTGAACAAACATTCGTCTTGTAATTTTCTACAGACATAGCTTGATAACTGAAAAACAAAAAATAAAAATCGGGTTTCGAATACGGGGTACAGAAGTACGAAGCTGTGACATTAGACGTTGTGCCATCGCTTCGATTGAGCTATTTACTCGTTAAGAGGCTCATACTGAACCTCGAAGACTTTGACTGTCGTTTTCTCTTTAAGTATCTACCGCTAAGCCGAGACACGTTTTCGTTTATTTTTAACCCCTGTCCCAGTGAGCGAATGTTCTGGGAAATCGGGTCATGAATTTTGCCGTGTTCTCCTCGATAGTGTAGATGTAACTATACCTGGGACTAAACACATCACATGGTTTAATTGGACGTCAACCACATTTGGCTGAAATGTTTCATCGGAGCGCAATGATTATCAAAAATTGGTTCAAATGGCTCTGAGCACTATGGGACTTAACTTCTGAGATCATTAGTCCCCTAGAACTTAGAACTACTTAAACCTAACTAACCTAAGGACATCACGCACATCCATGCCCGAGGCAGGATTCGAACCTGCGACGGTAGCGGTCTCGCGGTTTCAGACTGTAGCGCCTAGAGACCGCTCGGCCACATCGGCTGTAGGAGGATCCACACCATATCTATGTACGAACGTCACGCTGAACATTTATTACTGACCTCACTGCGCAAAACGTAGAACACAAAACGCTTTCTGTTGTACCAACACCATTTTTGCTAAAACTGAAGTGGTCACACACTGCTGCTACCTTGCGGGATCGATGTAAAACGCGAGACGGTTCTTTCCAACAGTAAGTTGTTCACGCACATATCAAATAACATAATAGCTATGATATTCAAAAATCGGATGATTTTTTACATACCTTGCATTTTAATTCTTACCTTTAGACATTTCACGAAAGGTTCGATGTTTGCTTTTTCTTTTTATTCTTTTTTTCATTCGATGTATTCAGCCATATGTAACGTAATATCCCACAGTATAGTATGTAAGTACGCTGTTTAGGTTTTTAATTTGTAACGCCATGTAGTGTTCCGTATTAAAATCACTGGCTGTGCGGTGTGCAGTCTGTGGCTGGTTTGCATTGTAGTTGGCTATTGTAGTGTTGGGCAGCTGGATGTGAACAGAGCGTAGCGTTGCGCAGTTGGAGGTGAGCCGCCAGCAGTGGTGGATGTGATGAGAGAGATGGCAGAGTTTTGAGAGCGGATGATCTGTACGTGTGTCCACCACAGACAGTAAATTTGTAAGACTGGATGTCATGAACTGATATATATTTTATGGCTTTTGAACACTGTTAAGATAAATACATTGTTTGTTCTCTATCAAAATCTTTCATTTGTTAACTATGCCTATCAGTAGTTAGTGCCTTCAGTAGTTTGAATCTTTTATTTAGCTGGCAGTAGTGGCGCTCGCTGTATTGCAGTAGTTCGAGTAACGAAGATTTTTGTGAGGTAAGTGATTCATGAAACGTATAGGTTATTGTTAGTCAGGACCATTCTTTTGTACGGATTTTTGAAAGTCAGATTGTGTTGCGCTAAAAATATTGTGTCAGTTTAGTGTTGATCAGAATAAGTAAAGAGCGAAATGTCTGAGAACATTCACTCTGCTCAGCTGTTTGAAAATCAAATAATGTACGAGGTTTATCAGCACAGTCATTCATAAATTTTTCTAAGGGGACGTTTCAAGTAAGGCAGTCCCAGGCAGAACACTGAAGCGTTGCAGAGGATGATCCCAGCGAAATGCTACATAGTTTTATGTACAATGTCACTTCTAATCTTGAATTTTGTTGCAATGTCGTTTGTACGTTTGTTATATTCAGCGTGACTCATAACCATTTTGTACATCGATCCTGGCGCAGGAGCCTGTTGCTGAAGTTCATATAGAGTTCCCTATCAGCCATGCGGTTGTTTAAATAGAAGACTAGTATATACGTCTTGCTTGGAGATTTACGTCATGACAATCTAGAGACTAATATCGCACACTAGTTGACATTCACTTTTATTTTATATAACTTTTTCAATGGCTGAGATTGACACCATTGTCGCTGTCATTTTACGCCTTCTCCCTTCCCAGCCAGGTCCTAAGGTGGGCTGAATGAAATCCGCCCCAATCCAGAGGGAGCAAATTGATAAAGAGAAAATGCATCGTCGTTTTCTATGTGTTCTAATAACACACAGCCACAAGTCAGTACAGTGACTGATACTGTGGAGCGTACTTCTGAGGCTCACTAACGCCTTTCGCACTATCCCTGTCAAGGGTTTACCGGCGATTCTCGGTGCACGTACGATAGATATCGTGGTACGTTATAGGGCATCACCGTTATATTGGTTGGGGCGTGAACAATATAAGCGTGTGTACGGTGTAAGAGGAATTCATATCACTGATAAAAAAACACTTACGATCCTTGAAGTAAGATGAATGGCACTCTGATCGGGATATTATACGAGGGTGGTTTGAAAAGTTCTCGGAACGCAATAGAAAAAAAGTACTTACATCAGTGAAACTTTTTTTATTTTTCAATGTAGTCTCCTTGTGGATTAATGAACCCGGGCGTGGGAAGCGAGAACGCTACCACACGACCACGAGATGTGGGCGGGTATCAATTCTCTGTTTGAATTGAATATTCGTCCACCAACAAAAATTTTCAGTTTTGGGAAGAGATGAAAGTCCGACGGAGCCATATGAGGTGAATAAGGTGGGTGTGGCAACAATTCATACCTTGGTTTGTGTAATTTTGCCATGGCGACGGTACATGTGTGCGGGCTTGTGCGTCAAGTTTCGTGGCACCCATCTTGCAGACAATTTTTTCATTTCTAATTCTTCAGCTAAAATTTGATATACTCTTTCAGATGACATCTGACAAACGTGAGCAATTTCACGCACTTGCAATCGGCGACCCTACATGACCATTTTGTGCACTTCTGCAATGATTTCTGGAGTAGTGACACATCTTGGCCGGCCACTGCGCAGATCAACATCTAAGCTCTCCCGACCAAATTTAAATTCATTTCTTCATTTGGCAACAGCTGAATATGAAGGAGCACAGTCCCCCAGTGAATTCTGGAAATCGGCATGAATGTCCTTTGCTTTCATACCTTTCTTGATTCTGCTCGAATCTCGAATTTTCCCATCTTCGCAAATCACTACGTGCGAACAACAACAGAGCCACGTCACCGCCACAGCTCTTTTCCAAGAGCACTGATGTTTCATGTGTTTCCAGGCAACAGTTCAATGAATATTACTTGAACAGCACGTTGCGCTAGTGCTGACCTCACATGGTGTTTCCGAGGACTTTTCCAACCACCCTCGTGACAACAGCAAGGCGGGTGTACAGCATATTTCCACGCATTATGAGCCGCCAAAATTGCACGAGTTTGCCCCAACTCGAGGAATGGGGTACGCATTAACAGGTCATTGTTCACATCTCAAACATTTGCGTCGGGTGGAGATATGAGAGGAAGGTTCCGATATGTTAGGTTTAAGTAGTTCTAAGTTCTAGGGGACTGATGACCTCAGATGTTAAGTCCCATAGTGCTCAGAGACATTTTTTTTATTATTATGTCGTTTCCAGTTGCCATCGTTTCCAGGTAGAGAGAGACTGCAAGCAGACTGTGATCTGCAAACAAATACGAGTTACCAAACTTATGGACAACAGTTAATGTAACATGCTCAACTTTCAGTCTATAAAATTAAGTGAACACTCAACATATCAAAACACGATCATAAGAAGTGTTCGTTATAGAGAATGATAGTCGCATTCAAATAACAATATGAGTACCCCAGGCTGTAAAATTATATATATACATACATACACCAGTATGGGCAGCGTACAATAGTGCATCAACAGTGGATCTAAGAGTAGGTGTACCTGTACATAGTTGGAAAACCTCGAGTTTTTCCGAGGCTACCAGTAAAATGTCTAGTAATAGAAGCTGGAAGTTATTCACTTAGAACTTGAATTAGTTCCTTTTATTTTATGTTGTTTTTATTTGATTACATATTCTATTTTAGTTCTAAAATAATATTATCGAATATGTTAGACCTGTTTAGAGTTTCTGGATACCAGGGCTAAAATTTATTGCAATACATCGAATTGAACTGAACTGTATTACATAATGAGATGTAATGAAACATATGAAATGCTCCCCGCAAAACCATCAAAAGTAATCCTATGATCGATTCGCAAGTTCTAACTCTGAAATCACATTTTGATTCTAAGGCCATGTAATCAACTTCAGTGCTTTGCAATTATTGTAATAGAATTTATATTAAAATGATCTCTTAGAAAGTACAAAATGCTTAAGCCAAGTAGACAGTCCGTTTTGTCTCTTACTGTAGCTACAAAAAGTACGGCGATGACCTAAGGTTTGTGTTCCTTATTGAAATATTCATTTGTTTTCCGCCTCCATCATAGCTAGGTATGAGATCGGTAATTTTGAAATAAATATTAAAGAAGAATCAATGAGTAACTTCAACCTACGATTATGTAGATCACTGATGATAATTATAATTCATCCGTGCCTTCCTTTCTCTTCCTGTTTCCAAAGAAAGAGACGATAAACACTGAGTTCTGTTCTGCTACGCCATTCAAGTTGAGCAGACGTATTCGCTTTCTTATCCGTCATTAATTGGAATCTGATGTACAGTAGCTTTAATCTACCATCACATCCATATCTGCTGAAGCATGTGTAATAATAATAAAAATATGTTGGATGAATTACTGTTCAAAGTCGCATACAACTGAACTGGTGCGAGAAGTAAGACATAAAATAAATCAAAGGTAAATATCAAACTATCTTCAGTGTCTTGAACCCTATTATTCAAAATACATGCTTTTTGTTCGGATATTGCTATCCAGAAGGAAATTAAACGTAGACTATAATGCCCCAAAGCAGAAACAGAGACAACATGGCGAAATAAATTAGTTACTCGAAATAATCAAATGAAATTTACTACGAACTAGAAGTAACAATCTTACAGAATGCACATTTATATTCGAAATTCGTGGGAGATAAGGACGAAGCGGGCCGATAAAATTCTTTCCCGTTTCCCCTGTATGCTAAGACATTGCTGAAGTGGACTCGGTTAAATGACGAAAACTGTGTGTTCCGTACAAGAGGCAATGCAGTGCCTTCTACCTGGGTAGCTATATATAGAAAATTACATAACCACTGTTGCGGAACTTTCCCTGCGAATCTTCACGAACTTTACATTATTGACCTTTTCGCTGAATTTTCAATGTTATTATGTGTGTCGTCCAATAAAAAATTATTCCTTCAAAATCTCAACAGCCGAAAGGGGCGGCCGATCTGTTCTAGGCGCTACAGTCTGGAACCGCGCGACCGCAACGGTCGCAGGTTCGAATCGTGCCTCGAGGATGGATGTGTGTGATGTCCTTAGGTTAGTTCGGTTTAAGTAGTTCTATGTTCTAGGGGACTGATGACCTTAGAAGTTAAGTCCCATAGTACTCAGAGCCATTTCAGACAAAATCTCAACATATAAAAATAGATAAATGTGTTATCAAAAATGCAAATTAGTTGGCACTTTCACCACTTTGACTTGCCACCACACTTTATTTCGCTACCTAGAACAATTTGTGAAAAGAAAAAAGGATATATATTTCGTATATACCAGCGACAAATTGAGCTAAGAACAAGAAATTACTTTTCTCATGATTCGACGTCTGTGAACGTAAATGCAGGTGAATTTCATAAGTTTGAGTGTTCCTATTCGTTTCTGTAGCCAGGAGGAAAGCTCGGTCGGATTATAATACTTGGCATGTCGTAATAACGTAAGATATGGGCAAGGTGCCCAACCCTCTCCCCCCCTCCCTCTCTCTCTTCTCTCTCTCTCTCTCTCTCTCTCTCTCTCTCTCTCACTCTCTCTCACTCTCTCCCCTCTCTCTCTCTCACTCTCTCCCCTCTCTCTTCATCTGGCACTGATTGGGGAAAGGGCTCAAATCAAATGGTGCAAATGGCTCTGAGCACTATGGGACTTAACTTCTAAGGTCATCAGTCCCCTAGAACTTAGAACCACTGAAACCTAACTAACCTAAGAACATCATACACATCCATGCCCGAGGTAGGATTCGAACCTGCGGTCCTGCGGTTCCAAACTAGCGCCTAGAACCGCACGGCAACCCCGGCCGGCTGGGGAAAGGGAAACTGAGGAGGAACTGCATTAGCGTGTATGCGTTTTTGTTTCTTTGTCTGGAATTAGTTTCAAGAAACACGTGCAGGGAATCGCAGTACAAAATATGAATAGTGAGTTATGTCTTATTTAAACAAAAGGAGTCCGATACAAGAGTAAAAATCGAAACTAACTTAGGGAAACAATAGTTTAATCTACACTCGTGTTTCGAATATCGTTTGACGAACTTCCACCTCGCATCAAGGAATGCTAAACGTGATGCATCTGTGTCGCAAGTTTATGATGATAAAAATCCCCTCTCGATAAAGAAGCTCTTTCAGTCACCCAATAAAAAGAAATTAAATAGATTAAGCTCTGGCTATTTAAGTGGCCACGCTTTAGGACCTCTAAGAGCAATTCACTTCGAACAAAAGCCTGGATAAATGGCCAGTTGGCGTCTCATTGCGATGCAGAGATGCGGTCTATTTATCACGTATTCATACGATCAACTTCTTCCAATAATCCTGGTAAATGGACATCCAAAAAAACAAAGATATGATTTCCTGTCACTTGAGGTATTGCCGATATTGATATGTTTATAAAAATATTGATGTATCAGATTCCCAATATTTGTAAAAATATTAACAGGCCTAGCTGCGCCAGATAACGTGTATTTAAATTAGGCGAATCTGGTTACCAAGATATCAACGTAAGCCCGTTATCAAACTCTTCAAATCTCGGTAACGCGTTATTAGGGCTTAGAGCCGACACGTAGCAGGTGCTGATAATCGTCAGTGGCACATACTACCCATAGCAAACGATGTTCGAGTCGATGATAAAATCCTCACAATTTCAGATGTGGTGTCGATCTCACAGTACGTAGGACGTCGTATGCACATGCCACAGCAGTCATCCACCATACGACAACACTTCCTGTCACAATGGACACTACTCCACAATGCCCAAATACCAGTCTGGCTATTAAATATTGTAAATGCACCTCATGATACATAGCAGGATCTCTTTGACTAGATACTTAAAATATGCAGAGCACCTAGCAGACAAGATTTCTGTAACATTTATTTTCTGGGCAATAAGACCTAGAGAAAAAGAAATAACGGTTTTTAGCTTGTGCATAGCAGCATGTCGTTCTCGGAATGTTTTATTTCTTTTTTGACTCAACATGCGTATAAACATTGCTGCGCCAAATCCTTACGACACCCTCCTTAATATGACGCTGGTCCACTGTGGAACGCAATACAGTAACGATTCTGCTAGGCATGGATTCAACAAGTCGTTCGCAGGTTTCCGGAGGTATGTGGCACCAGGTGTGTATGTTCAGGTCACGCAGTTACCGTAAATTGCGGCCAGTAACATGGGGGCGTGCAGCTTGCGCTAGGGCTGCTATCAAAATAATACCGATGTATCGATACATAAATTATTTTTCCAGAAAATATCAACATATACCAACGAATTTTTTTACATCGGCTCATTGATGTATCGACATCAAAATAGCGATATCTAATGCCGATATTTTTATTTTATAAAGTCGTTCTTTTGACGTTATAGTAGAACTTAATTCCACTTTCACTGCCTGGAAGAGTCTTATTACGTTTTGAGCTTTCAGCAGGTCGAGTCTTTCTCTTTTAACTGTGTGAATAAGAATTCCAGTTGCAGTGGATGGGGGAGGGGAGGTGGCGGTGTGAATGGAACTAGTGTACTACTTCTTCACATTAGCATTTTCAGAAATAGTTGCTGAAAATGACGAAAAAAATTTAAAATACAAGACTGGTCTTTGCAGTGAGTGGAGACGTGTGAGGGGGGAATGCTGACGTAATCGGCGTTCGGCGCTCCCAACAGAAACTGCAACTTTTAGCTTCAGTACGTAATTTTGACACTACAACTGCTAAGAAAGTCGTCCTGAAGTGTTCCGGAAAAATCCGATATGTGACGAAACCTAGCGACGGACCCATTGGATACCTGGTATTGTGCCACTTACATGCCGTATCCGACATGTTCTTTCTGCCATGCATTCCCAGAGTGACGGCCACAATCGGCCGTATATTGCGCAAACATGGAGTAAAGACGATTTTCAAACTGACAGAGAAGATCAAAGAGTTTCTTAGATCGGCAAAGGACAAAAGGGACCCACTTGCAATGTCAGGAATATACCGTATACCATGCACATGCGGAAAAGTGTATGTCGGAATGACTGGACGGTCAGGCAACGCCATGAACAAAGAAGATAAGCGACATTGCAGGCTGGGGCAGGTGGAGAAATCAGAGCACGCACTGAGTAAGACCGACCACATAATAAAATTCGCCGACACGGAAGTTCTGGCTTTAGAGAAGTACTATCAAACGCGCTTGTTCAAAGAAGCTGTAGAAATACAAAAACACGCGAACAGCTTCAAGAAGAAAGAGGAAAGCCTTTAGGTAAACGAATCTTGGCTTCCAGCACTGCAGCGAACGACCGTCGCGACCGTCGCAGGTAGCAAGAGGAGAACCGCACAGGAAATGACCGCGAAGAAGCCCTCCGACGTTGGCGCTCCAGGTACATACAGTCTGCGGCCGCGAGCTCGGCTCCAGTTCACCACCGGCAATGCAGGGTGAAACTTTGACAATGCCAGCCACTCGTGCTGGTTAAACGTCAGTAAAATCATTAGATGAACGTCGGCCGAAGAACCCGAGACAGAAGCCATTAGGCAGTTTGCTGGCTTGTTGATGTACAGAATATCTAATAATGAATCAATACTTAAATATACGGCTCTAAAACAGGCAGTATATTTACAATGTGTAGCAGACATTTTTGTAGGCAGGTAAGTCGATACTGTTCTCAGTCGATAAATCGATACGTCCATATTTCTTTTCGATATGTCGAATGAAAACTCTGATTTTCATAAAATATGGATATATCAGATTCCTGTTATTTTTTAAATATTAACAGTCCTAGCTGGCGCCCGATAACGTCCCAGACACGTTTAAATTAGGCGAATCTGGTTGACAAGGTATTAACGAAAGTCAATTATGAACCTCTTCAAATCACGGTAACGCGGTTCTGGGCTGGTGATACGGGTAGTTATTCCTTTGGAAAATGTCATCGCTGTCGAGGAAAATATGAAGCATTGAACGATACAGACGACCCGTAATAATGTTCCCGTAGTCCACAAATGCCATGATGCCCTCGATTATTACTACAGATCCCACGAAAGCTGCCGTGGCTGCCGCCTGTAGCGTACTATTGCTCCCAGCGTTTTCAGTGGCATCATGCATATTCAGAGCAGCCACTCATCTGGACTACGGCGCATCTGATCACGACCATTGGCCTGATGTATCAAGAAACGTGATTCATCCGACGATTCTCCACGGTCCACTGTCAATGATATCATGCGCACTGCAATCGTAATTGACGATGTCATTGAGACAGTATGTGACGATGTAGGAGTCGTCTGCTGCTGGGCCTCAAGTTAAACATAGTGCACAGAACTGTGTGTTCCGAAACACAGATATCTGCGCGAGATTTGCCGCAGATCGTCGCCCACCCATCTTCGCAGAATGGACAGGCCTCCGACATCCAATTTCTCCGTAGCTGCTCGCAAAAGTAGCACGTGGAGAGTCGATCAATTTCGCCGTTTCAGAGGTGCTCATTCCCAGACTCCGGCCACAATAATCTGCCCTCTGTCAAAGCCACATATTCCAGTGGTATTCTCAATTGTGGCCTGTATTGTCTGTAGAATTATTGCCCATTCGTTTGTGCTCTGCTGATACACTTTCTTCGGCAACGCCCAAATGTCGCGGTGCCACACCTAAGTCAGCAAAGTGCATCAGTACCACAGACAGTACCACAGACATCAGCGATGATATGTTGCAATCCAGAACGATGAATGGGACGTGCTACTGAATACACGTCCTTTGTCTCAGCACAACGGCACCATCGAACGGAGGTGGGTCTAGAGCCGAGCATAGACACGTTGTGCCCAACTCGTGACCTCTGATGAAGCAGTCAACAGCATCTAGTTAAAACACAAATGTTATCGAAGTCTCAGATTGACTTAAGTAAATCCAATGTTGAATTTTACTTCAATAGAAGAGTTTGTAATCGTATACATTACGTGATGCTTTAGTGTACAAAGACAGTTGTAAATATTCGGCACATTCTTGTGGCAACGTATTTTATAAAGTTAATAAATCTTTTTATTATTTTTGTAGTAAAGTTTTTTTTTTTATTTTGCTTGTGGGGCTCTCAAATGTGTGGTCATCAGCGCCCTTACAAAGTCCGAATTTTTACACAGTACATTTTTTATTACACAGACCCACCTAGCCACTGTCACAAATGATGATGATGATGATGATGATGATGACGATGATGATGGTGATGGTGATAACCCAGCTAGTCACTGTCACAAATGATGATGATGGGAACACAAACACCCAACCCCCGGACAGAAAAATCCCTAACTCGCCCGGGAACCGAACCCGAGACCCCGTGATGCGGAGGCAGCAACACTAGCCACTAGACCACGAACAGCACATGCTGTAACTTCTGTAAGCTAACTCCAGTGCAATCAAGAACCCACAATTTTTCCACTCCATTGCCGTCATCACACACCATGTCCAGAAGGCGGCATTCGTTCTCGAGGTGGGCAATGATCATAATTATTTCAAAACCACTGCAACAATTATTTTTTCTCTGTTTCTTTTGCAAACTGTTCCATATGTACCAACAGGAAACAGTAGAATCTCTTCCCAAATAACAAAAAAAAAAAAAAAATTAATGTGAATTAACACGACAGTACGCAGGGCCACAATAGAATAGGCAAAAAAATTTCTTTTTGGGCAACATCGCAAAAATGTGCATCTACAAGATTCTACAGTTACATTCGAAATTCGTGGAAGACAAGCGCCATGTTTGGCGTGGTAGATCTAGTGCTGTCTGAAAAATCTGTGTAGCGTTTTAGATGAAACGGGATGCGTCCTTGAAGAGAAGCTTCGAGTGGGTCCGTCAGACCTGCTCCGACGAAATAAATGGTTGCACGGTTCCGCAAAAGGCCGGAATCTGAGTGCGAATCGAGGCTTGTTGCGCAGTTTTTAATTTGTCATACAAATTTGCATGATGGCAGGTGTGCTGTATTGCATACACCTATGGTGCTTAAGTCCGATAGCTGTTAAGCTACAGAGTTCGGAAGCACCCCATATGATCATGCATGTTAATTAATGGAAGTAATAATGTTGCAAAATGCAAACGTCTTATTGAATGGCAATCAATAGGGCTGGCTCAATCAAACATCACAATATGGGTACCACATCACGCACATAGACGTATTAACTAAAGGAGGGCTCTTTACCAACCAGATTTATTACCGTAAAGTAAAACACATGAGTTACCCACTGATATGAATAATTGAACGTTGAATACTTGGACAAAGGTGAGACGTAACCTCAGAACAGCAAGGGGGAAACGATAAACGTACGGTTGCGCACATAACACGATTACGGCCAGTGATTATACACTTGGTCAGTAAATTACAAGAATAACACGGAAATAAAAGATCGAACACCAGTGACATCGCCAAAGCGCATACTGAAAGCAAACTGCGCGGTTGCTAAGTATTAAAACGGAATAACTGGTTCCTGCTGGCAGTGAACTAAAATCGTGTCTCTACGGAACTGCCGACTGCAACGATGGCGTATCTTACCAGACTCGTAGCATAATGTAGCGTAAGGCAGTGGCAGTAGCAGCTGGAGGCCCGGAAGTCAGCTTTCTCTCTGTCCTCAGTAGAGCACCCAAGTGGAAACATCTCTCTGTGTGACCACAGACCTCGCCTTATCAGTCACCTGGCAGCCTCTGTCATCACCTTTCCTTCACACAGCCCGAAGAGTCCTCTTTCTGAACACTCTGTAACTTTGCTGCCTCCCACCAGAGCAGGAACGTACCGTCTAATGACGGCAAAGACTGCAAATTCCATCCAATCAAACGCAAGTAAGTATGTTCAACCAGTAGGCTAATTAGAAATTCAAGAGTAAGAATAGGAGATGTGATGAGTGAAGAAAAAGAACTGGGAAGAGGTGTAAGACAAGGTGGTTATTTATCACCAACACTATCCAATATATATCTGGAGGAAATAATTAGTGAATGTTTTGATGGAAGGAGAGGAGCTTGTATAATGGGTCGGAGAGTGGAATGTATAAGATTTGCAGACGACCTGGTTGTGATGGCAGAGAGTGCAAGAGAGATGGAACAAATGTCAGATGATCTAAACACTAAATTAGAAGAATATGGAATGAAGATTAACAAGAAGAAAACGAAAAGTATGGTAACTGGAGGAAAGGGGAGAAAATGCCATATGAAAATAGGGGGAGAGCAAATAGAGCATGTGAATAACTTCAATTACTTGGGAAGTGTAATAATGGATGATACGTATTGCTCAACAGAAGTTAGAAAAAAATTGCAATGGCAAAAGAAGGATTCAAGATGAAACAGGAATTATTTTGTGGACCACCAAACAAATATCTGAGGAAAAGACTTGATGAATGTTGCATTTGGAGCGTTGCTATGTATGGTGCGGAGACCTGGACATTGAGGAAGGAAGATGAAAGAAGACTGGAGGCAATAGAGATGTGGATATGGAGCAGGATGGAAAAAGTGAAATGGAAAGACCGAGTAAGAAATGAAGAAGTATTAAAAAGAGTTGGAGAAGAATGAAACATGCTGAAAGTTATCAGAAAGGGAAAACGGAACTGGATTGGACATTGTTTGAGGAGGGACTGCTTATTGATGGAAGGAAAGAAGGTATGGTGGAGGGAAAAAGGGGAAGAGGAAAAAGAAGATAGCAAGTGCTCAACAATATAAAAGGAGACAAATATTGAGAAATGAAAAGACTGGCTAGGGACAGACAAAAGTGGAAGAGGCTTACCCCATGACAAGACCTGCCGTGAAGCAGAATACCATACTACTACTACAACTAGCAGTAGCTCACTGAGTAGGCAGAGGAAGGCATGAAATATCTCCCAGTATATGATACAATTTTCAGAGGGACCTATGAGAAGCCCGACTTGTAGCCACGCCGAGAAACTGCGTGCTGTACTAATAAATAACTCTAAGAACGAACCAGAATGCCGAATTATGAAAGCTTAAACCAAACATTACTTCTAGGCGTCGTAACGAAACTTCACATCCTCCTTTAGAAAGCAACATCTGAATAGTGATCTTTTATCTCACTAAAAGGCTTCAGGAAGGAATAGTATGTTTCTTCGACAGACAGCAGTGGTCCAAAGACCTGGATAGAGAGAGAGTGGATTGATAGGGAGTGCAACCCTTGTCCATCTATGTGTGGCTGCGACTTCACCCCGAATTCGGAACAGTTTTATGGTAACGAAGTCTCTTCTTATCTATCGGTAGTCAGCCCGCAGGCCTCATGCTGAGCACTCCCTTTCCCGTACTAAAATAGATAAGTGAGCGGAAAGTAGTAAAAGGAACAGTCACTGTAGGTACTCAACCTCGACTGCACTTATTATGCACCATAAGTAATCAAGTACTTGATCAAGGGAAATAAGCATAAAATCTCACTGACGAAAAAAACCGCTACACTAAAAACTAATTACCATAGAGTAATGAAATTCAGTAAATATATTGATCTAGGTAACATATGTTAGTGATTAACATTGCAAGATCACAGATCAAGAGCGACAGATGCCATTGCAAATGTGAACTTCTGATACATTAATAATATTTGTAGCCGTCATATTGTTGAATGATGGTATGCAAACATGCATGCATTGTGTTGTACAGGTGTTGGATGTTAGATTTTGGGATGGACGCCGGCCGAAGTGGCCGTGCGGTTCTAGGCGCTGCAGTCTGCCTCGGGCATGGATGTGTATGATGTCCTTAGGTTAGTTAGGTTTAACTAGTTCTAAGTTCTAGGGGACTAATGACCTCAGAAGTTGAGTCCCATAGTGCTCAGAGCCATTTGAACCATTTGGGATGGAGTTCCGTGACTGTTACACTTGGTCGGCCGATACAAGACAGTTAATGCTGTTTGGGGATGATGCTGGGTTTGTCGCCCTATGATATGCCGTATCTGCTCGAGCGGCCCAGGTAACATGTCGACACTGTGTAGAAAATGTACGGTCACAACACCGGTATGTGGGCGAGCGTTATCCTGTTGGAAAACATCCCTGGAATGTTGTTCAAGATTGGCAGCACTGCAGGTCGGATCACCAGACTGACGTTCAATTTTGGAGTCACGGTGTTAGGGGTAACCACGAGAGTGCTGATACTATCATACGAATTCGCATCCCAGACCATAATTCCAGGTGTAGATCCAGCGTGCCTAGCAATCATAAACTGAGTTACAGGCCGCCAATTGGCCTCCTCCTAAACAACACACGGCCGTCGCTGGCATCGAGGCAGAACCAGAGTTCATCACAAAACAAAACAGACCTTCAATCCACCCTCCAATGAGCGCTCGCTTGACGTCATGAAGTCGCAAGTGGCGGTGGTTTGGGGTCAGTGAAGGCACGCTACTGGATGCTCCAAAGCCATACGCCGAACACGGAGGTCTTCCCATGCCGTAGTGCCCCCTGATCGTCCGGAGCTCAGTACTGTACTTTCTCATGATCACCGTTGCCACCACTAATGCACAGTGGCGACATTCCCGCCAATTCTTTCTGCAGTATCGCTTAAGGGACATCCAGCTCCTCGTAGCCCTGTTATACGACCTCGTTCAAACTCAATATGTTGTTGTTGTAGTAGTAGTTGTTGTTGTTGTTGTGGTGTTCAGTCCTGAGACTGGTTTGATGCAGCTCTCCATGCTACTCTATCCTGTGCAAGCTTCTTCATCTCCCAGTACTTACTGCAACTTACATCCTTCCGAATCTGCTTAGTGTATTCATGTCTTGGTCTCCCTCTACGATTTTTACCCTCCACGCTGCTCTTCAATGGTAAATTTGTGATCCCTTGATGCCTCAGAACATGTCCTACCAACCGATCCCTTCTAGTCAAATTGTGCCACAAACTTCTCTTCTCCCCAGTTCTATTCAATACTTCCTCATTAGTTATGTGATCTACCCATCTAATCTTCAGCATTCTTCTGTAGCACCACATTTCGAAAGCTTCTATTCTCTTCTTGTCTAAACTATTTATCGTCCATGTTTCACTTCCATACATGGCTACACTCCATACAAATACTTTCAGAAATGACTTCCTGACCATTAAATCTATACTCGATGTTAACAAATTTCTCTTCTTCAGAAACGCTTTCCTTGCCATTGCCAGTCTACATTTTATATCCTCTCTACTTCGACCATCATCATTTATTGTGCCCCCCAAATAGCAAACCTCCTTTACTACTTTAAATGTCACATTTCCTAATGTAATTCCCTCAGCATCACCAGACTTAATTCGGCTACATTCTATTGTCCTCGCTTTGTTTTTGTTGATGTTCATCTTATATCCTCCTTTCAAGACGACGTCCATTTCGTTCAACTGCTCTTCCACGTCCTTTGCTGTCTCTGATAGAATTACAATATCATCGGCGAACCTCAAAATTTGTATTTCTTCTCCATGGATTTTAATACATACTCCGAATTTTTCATTTGTTTCCTTCACTGCTTGCTCAATATACAGAATGAATAACGTCGGGGAGAGGCTACAACCCTGTCTTACACCCTTCTCAACCACTGCTTCTCTTTCATGTCCCTCGACTCTTATAACTGCCATCTGGTTTCTGTACAAATTGTAAATAGCCATTCGCTCCCTGTATTTTACCCCTGCCACCTTCAGAATTTGAAAGAGAGTATAAACATTGTCAAAAGCTTTCTCTAAATCTACAAATGCTAGAAACGTAGGTTTGCCTTTCCTTAATCTTTCTTCTAATTTAAGTCGTAAGGTCAGTATTGCCTCACGTGTTCCAACATTTCTACGGAAACCAATCTGATCTTCCCCGAGGTCGGCTTCTACCAGTTTTTCCATTCGTCTGTAAAGAATTCGTGTTAGCATTTTGCAGCCGTGGCTTATTAAACTCATAGTTCGGTAATTTTCACATCTGTCAACACCTGCTTTCTTTGGGATTGGAATTAAAGGAATTATTATATTTTTCTTGAAGTCTGTGGGTATTTCACCAGTCTCATACATCTTGCTCATCAGATGGTAGTTTTTTGTCAGGACTGGCTCTCCCAAGGCCGTCAGTAGTTCTAATGGAATGTTGTCTACTCCCGGAACCCCAATAAGGAGTTGATAACTGCTTCTTTGTCACCATAAAGATATTCTGGACTAACATCAGTTAACCTTGTCCAATCTCAAAGGTAACTAATGCTCACGATCACTGCAGTGTGCATTTAAATCAAACCTGATTTGAAGACTCACAGTGGTGTTACTAGAGAACAGTGAAAAGATAGTATCTTACAGATGTAGAAGCAAATCCACCAATTGGTATGTGTGTGAATTCGCAAGGGACCGAACGGCTGAGATCGTCGGTGCGTAGACTTACACACTACTTAAACCACCTTATGCTAAGAACAACACACACACCCATGCTCGAGGAAGGGCTCGAACCTCCCGCCAGAGGAGCCGCGCAATCCCTGACATTACGCCTCAAACCACGCGGCCACTTCACGCGGCTCTGAGAAAATATTCGACGTGACGGAATCAGCTGAACAAGTTTCTGCCGTTATTTATGCATCCAGTCCGTTCCCGTTATTTTTCATTGCTTTCGAAGCAAATGACAACGCTGCAGCTGTCTGATATGGCTGACCAAGGCGTTAGAACAGAGGTCGTACCCTATGGCCACGTCGCGTAATGAGGGCAGCGTGGCGGTCCCTTTGTCCCGGTTATTAACGCCGTCGCTGCCCCCGGCCTCTCAACCTGGCCAAAACCCCGCATCAGCAGCGAAATTGGCGCAAAATTAGGTTGGGCTCTTACCCATCAGCCTCTCCCGCTTTCATCGACAGACCTCCCTATCAGGCTTCCCTGCATACAAACATGGTTGAACATGAGCGTTGTTTGCTTTGTGTAACTAACCTCAGCTAATACTCTGCCATCAATAGCTGCTGTCGGACATGCCCCGAGTAGTTCGTGATCTATATGTGGAATCATATTGACTGAATGCCGAGTAGAAAAGTGACATTCTATTTGTAATTAAACTGCGCACCGAAAAAATTATTTATCAATTTTGAAAGTCACGCAGGTAGAATATGCAACGTGACTCAAAACAGAGATTCAGTACTTTCACTGATTTGCAACGGCAACGTAGGAAGCTCTTGGCGTGGCTCAAAGCTGGCATTCTTATCAATGTAATCCATTTCAGCATGTTTTTTGACGCTACACAATAAGGTACGTCAAATGAATTTATGATATAATTGAAGTTATTTGCCGACTTTCATAAACTGTTCGTCCATACCTGACTGACTCACAAAATTGATTTTCTTTGCTTCATATTATATCTATCTATGTTTTTATAATACTGCAGTAAAATTTCAATAGCAGCCAACATAATTTTGACAAAGCCTCAGCTCGTTTGTAATTTTTCTGTTTTTATTTGACCTCAGACGCACTGCAAGCATTTATTTACTTTAATATCTATGACTGAATCCAGTATACACATCTTGTCCATTTCTGCGTACTCTAAATGAAACGCAGCTAATCTCTTGCACCACAAAAATGGAATATAATATGCGTAAAAAGTTTTAAATTATATTCGTAAAAAGGAAGTGGTAGCTGATTGGTTGAAATGGCTCTGAGCACTATGGGACTTAACATCTGCCGGCCGGGGTGGCCGAGCGGTTCTAGGCGCTACAGTCTCGAACCGCGTGACCGCGACGGTCGCAGGTTCGAATCCTGCCTCGGGCTGGATGTGTGTGGTGTCCTCAGGTTACTTAGGTTTAAGTAGTTCTAAGTTCTAGGGGACTGATGACCTAGTACTCAGAGCCATTTGAACCATGTGAACTTAACATCTGAGGTAATCAGTTCCCTAGACTTAGAACTACTTAAACCTAAATAACCTAAGGACGTCACACACATCCATGCCCGAGGCAGGGTTCGAACCTGAAACCGTAGCAGCGGCGCGGTTCCAGATTTAACCGCCTAGAACTGCTTGGCCAAAGTGGCCGGCACCTGAAAGTATACCAAAGTAAGTTAAGTTGTAAAATATGTGAGGTACACAGACAAGAGTACTGCGAAGATAGTGCCATCTGTGAGCGAATGAGGAAACCTAAATAGCGCCAGTGAGTTTTTAAAGAAAGAGCGGCATAGATGTAATTGTAAAAACGGTAATTATTCTTTGGTATAGCGATGTATTAGTAATTATTATTTACAATATTTCTCCTGCTAGGATGAGGAAAGGAAATGTTTTGTCTCCTTCTGGAATAATAACGAAATGATCTGTGAGATTATGGATACAGAAAAGGGTTTTGGTTTGAGATTTTAAGAAGGAAAGAGCATTGAGCGTTGAAAAACTTTCTAACGAATTTACTCTAATTTCAGTGTTGAAATATGATGAAAGTAAACATTTTTTTCCTTTCATTAATCGGATTGCAGACTGTTTCTTTTCTCGTAAAATTGGATTACAGTAGTTCAGTTGTAACAATGAGTATAAGAGAGTTTTGCTGGCGACGGGTGTAAGCTATTGCGAATCGGACACAAGGGAGACCGGTTGTATCTAATTTTCAGAATGGAGCGCAGCGCAACTATTCACTGAGTAGGTAAAGGGAAACGTCCTTACACAAGAATACTTCCCATTGGATCAGTCGGCGTAATATTTTGCCTGAATGATTGCAACAGCGAGAGAACGTTTCAGCTGGATGATTCTGAATGGACGTACTCACTCACTCTTTGGTTTATATGAAGACTCCCAGGGCATAATGCGGCAAGGGCAACAGCATGTTTTCAAAGAATTGGATGCCGCGCGGAATTTGCCGAGCGGTCTCAGGCGCTGCAGTTATGGACTGTGTGGATGGTCCCGGCGGAGGTTCGAGTCCTCCCTCGTGCATGGGTGTGTGTGTTTGTCCTTATGGTAATTTAGGTTCAGTAGTATGTACGCTTAAGGACTGATGACCTTAGCAGTCAAGTCCATTAAGATTTAAAAAAATGGAATGCATTCTTTCATTCGCTATCTACGGATTGCAGCTTATCAGGCTAAAAAACCGCCACTGCAATCGTAAAAACTAAATACCATCGACGCAGTGAAATTCAGGCCTTAAGTCTTTCCCATATTACAACAGCAAACCCTCTGTATATACTCTGGCTACAAATTTTCCCTTATATTCTGGCGATCGAATTTAAATATGCAATACTTAAACTCTTTTGCTAGCCACAGGGATTAAATCCGATACGCGATCTTTTTGTCCATTAGCAGCTTCATAAAACTGATTAGTCACATCTGAAACATAGCTTTTCGCTTAGGCTGTATCGTATCCTTTTTCATTTGACACCAGTCATCAGAGTGGTGCTTCAGACGAAGTAGAGAATTGAAGTAACTCTGTTCAAGTATTCTCAAGCAAGTAAAACGACATATTTTAATTCGTAATGAACTTATTACTCATAATAAAGCACATTAGAACATTCTTTACCTAATGATCCCTCATCCCAAGAAGACTTTTAATCGCAGAACAAACCTTTACATACAAACTGCAATTGAATGACATGCATTCACTAATTTTTAAGGCAAATTTGTATGTCAATTGGTAACGACGAGTAGCTGGTTTCAGACGTCAATCATACTATATTCTTACAAATAGCTTTCATTCAAATAATTGTGAATAGTGGTTCCACGCAAAAAGAACCGGTTTTGTGTGATTATCGCGGTTCAAAATTTTCATGTATATTTTTGTATTTTTCCGTGCTCTTCAGCCAACGATAATGACTCATACATAAATATTTACAAAGAAAGAGCTAATGAAAATAGATTCGCTACGGACAAAACCTGGTCTATGAACGATACGTTTCAGCTATGGCCTTCCGTTAGACGACATTTTTTTAGTAAATTTAGGTGGGAAACGTGAGCTATTTTAGCTTGGATAGGTGCAATGGAAAATGGAAATGAGCGTTTGGCGTCATTGGCCGGTAGGTCCCTTGCGGAGCAGGTCCGGCAGCCTTGGTGCAGTCTTATTACATTCGACGCCACATTTGGCAACCTTCATGCCGTATGGGGGTGAAATGATGATGAAGACAACACAACACCCAGTCCCTTAGTGGAGAAAATCTTCGACTCCGCCAGAAATTGAACCCGGGCCCGTAGGACGGCAATCCGTCACGCTGTCCACTCAGCTATCGAGGCCTACAGGTGCAATGAGTGTTTGTTCATTTAAAAAAATAGACAAATAATAAGTTGACAATCCTTTAATTGAATTAATCCTCATTCGACAAAGCAATAATTTGAAACAGTGGGTCTGCAGACTCTGAACTATGGACTACGTAACAGCGTACAAAGCTAAGTACTTTTGATACTGTGCAGATTGAGACTGACGCACATGCATCATTTATCGGATGTATTTCGACATGTGACTGAAGGTGTGACGGGTCCGGCCAGAGAAGTCACAACCTTCAAAATAGTTTTGTTATGGTGCTTCATAACAGAAGTCGTTGTGTTTGTTCAGTTCTTATGGATAAATTGCAACTCTTTCCCGTTGTAAAGCTACACTCCTGGGGATTGAAATAAGAACACCGTGAATTCATTGTCCCAGGAAGGGGAAACTTTATTGACACATTCCGGGGGTCAGATACATCACATGATCACACTGACAGAACCACAGGCACATAGACACAGGCAACAGAGCATGCACAATGTCGGCACTAGTACAGTGTATATCCACCTTTCGCAGCAATGCAGGCTTCTATTCTCCCATGGAGACGATCGTAATGATGCTGGATATAGTCCTGTGGAACGGCTTGCCATGCCATTTCCACCTGGCGCCTCAGTTGGACCAGCGTTCGTGCTGGACGTGCAGACCGCGTGAGACGACGCTTCATCCAGTCCCAAACATGCTCATTGGGGGACAGATCCGGAGATCTTGCTGGCCAGGGTAGTTGACTTACACCTTCTAGAGCACGTTGGGTGGCACGGGATACATGCGGACGTACATTGTCCTGTTGGAACAGCAAGTTCCCTTGCCGGTCTAGGAATGCTAGGACGATGGGTTCGATGACGGTTTGGATGTACCGTGCACTATTCAGTGTCCCCTCGACGATCACCAGAGGTGTACGGCCAGTGTAGGAGATCGCTCCCCACACCATGATGCCGGGTGTTGGCCCTGTGTGCCTCGGTCGTATGCAGTCCTGATTGTGGCGCTCATCTGCACGGCGCTAAACACGCATACGACCATCATTGGCACCAAGGCAGAAGCGACTCTCATCGCTGAAGACGACACGTCTCCATTCGTCCCTCCATTCACGCCTGTCGCGACACCACTGGAGGCGGGCTGCACGATGTTGGGGCGTGAGCGGAAGACGGCCTAACGGTGTGCGGGACCGTAGCCCAGCTTCATGGAGACGGTTGCGAATGGTCCTCGCCGATACCCCAGGAGCAACAGTGTCCCTAATTTGCTGGGAAGTGGCGGTGCGGTCCCCTACGGCACTGCGTAGGATCCTACGGTCTTGGCGTGCATCCGTGCGTCGCTGCGGTCCGGTCCCAGGTCGACGGGCACGTGCACCTTCCGCCGACCACTGGCGACAACATCGATGTACTGTGGAGACCTCACGCCCCACGTGTTGAGCAATTCGGCGGTACGTCCACCCGGCCTCCCGCTTGCCCACTATACGCCCTCGCTCAAAGTCCGTCAACTGCACATACGGTTCACGTCCACGCTGTCGCGGCATGCTACCAGTGTTAAAGACTGCGATGGAGCTCCGTATGCCACGGCAAACTGGCTGACACTGACGGCGGCGGTGCACAAATACTGCGCAGCTAGCGCCATTCGACGGCCAACACCGCGGTTCCTGGTGTGTCCACTGTGCCGTGCGTGTGATCATTGCTTGTACAGCCCTCTCGCACTGTCCCGAGCAAGTATGGTGGGTCTGACACACCGGTGTCAATGTGTTCTTTTTTCCATTTCCAGGAGTGTATTTTCCTTGCGCTGTTTATCGCAGTGAAATTTCATTTAAAATCATCGAATTGTGATAAAGTATTTTCTTTTGTTTTCAACGTTTAATAAAGGGCCAGCTGAATTAAAAAGGGGCCATTCTTCTCTTTTAGATGAACCATATGCAGTACTTTCTAAGACAGAGGACACAGATGAAAAAGGATGACAACCAAATAACGAAAAAGTTAACAATATGGTACTGGGTGGTCAGTAAGTGTGCACGAAAAAGTTATGTTGAAAAGTGTATGGCACCCGATACACGAAAAATTAACCGTGAGAAAACTGCGTGCATGATCGGTGCTGCATTTTGTCAGTGCTGCCCAAAACAAGAATATCTATATAGTGTCTGAACCCTGTGGAAAAGAATTCAGTTTATTGAATACGTCTCTTTGTTACTGTGGGCGAGACTTCACACCTACAACGAAATAGATTTTTCTATAATTACACGTTTTTGACACGATTGTGTGCTAAGTATTCGATGAATAGGCTGAGTTTTGTTGCGTATTTCTTGTGACACCCTTACCAGGATACACTTTCATTTCATGATCACATACTTTTGCATACTAGCGTGACAGACACAACATTAATCTGTTTAAATGGCGCAAACAATAGTACTTCAGCCGACATTAACATTTTGTCCAGTGCTACACGAACAAATTTATGATACCGGCTTGCGGGACGGTACGCATTACAACAGAGACCTATTAGCGTGTCCACGGAACAATGTGGAGTCTCTATTAGAAGTGAACATCCAGCAAACCTGTTACACGGATTGAACCCCCAGCACCGTATTTTTAAATTTCCATCAAAGAACAAATCTCTCCGTCCAGTCTCGAAGGGAGCAAATTTCTTGTACTAGTGTTCCTTTAAATCTGAATGTCAAACGACCGGACAAGACCGAACAGCACTCGCGCACGAGCTGAATTATGTACAAAGATGGAGGCTGTCTACGTTACTATTAATGAGTTCGCCAGTATCAAAATATGTGACATAAATGGCCGTATCTTTTCACTGCATTGACTCAGAAACTCGAACTTTTTACTTCACCAAGCGACCGTAGGCCTTAATATTTGACATGTTTCAACTTTATATCTGTATATGAAGTTTTGGAGAAAATAAGACAAATTTTGGAATGAGATTTTCACTCTGCAGCGGAGTGTGCGCTGATATGAAACTTCCTGCAGATTAAAACTGTGTGTTTGTGTAGCTCAGTTGGTAGATCACTTGCCCGCGAAAGGCAAAGGTCCCGAGTTCGAGTCTCGGTCCGGCTCATAGTTTTAATCTGCCAGGAAATTTCAAGACAAATTGATAGAGATAATATTCATTATTTGCACTGAACCGTTGGCGTAATCGATGACAGTATAACGACCGTTAATAAAAAGACAGAAACTAAGTATAACGGATATAAACCGTTTGGAATGTTTACCTGAAAGTAAAATGGTTCAAATGGCTCTGAGCACTGTGGGACTCAACAGCTGAGGTTATCAGTCCCCTAGAACTCAGAACTACTTATACCTACCTAACCTAAGGACATCACAGACACCCATGCCCGAGGCAGGATTCGAACCTGCGACCGTAGCGGTCGCGCGGTTCCAGACTGAAGCACCTAGAACCGCACGGCCACACCGGCCGGCAACCAAAGTGAAACAGATTGTAAAATATGTGAGGTACACATACAACCAAAAAAATTTCTAACTATAATTTCCTAGTCTATAATCTGGAATTAAAGTTTGGGGAAATCAGAATGAGTACCTTCGAAGTGAAACGCCATTGCGTAAAACGTAAGCCAGACACAATGAAAGGGTTTACCGACTGCGTTAAAGAGAAGTGTCTCTCACCGAAAATTTGTAACCACAGGTCTCTTTAGATCTGGTAGATTATGGAACACAAGCATGAACGTATTCCAGCTAGTTTCAGTGGAAATGTATTCCGAGCGTCGGCCGCTTTTCGATCAATATCGAGGTCGAGTGTTTCTACGGCCAACGAGTGTCACGTCGATAAAAGCGACTATGGCTGTCAAACTTGTTATTGAAAACTCTTCATGCTTCAAATACACAAGTCATAATTCGCTTACTATCGACTGCGAACATCTCCAATAGTAATAACAAAACGGGTTTGCAAAATAACAACACGTTTTTAGAGAACTGTAACAACTATTCTCCCATCCCAGAAGTCTGATTAACAGATTAGACCTCAACCCTACAAACACACCGAGTCTTTTCGATAATGTCTCAAACAGTGAATACGATGTTATCACAGCGACGACGGTGACCAAATGCGAAAGTTAGTCAACAACGCTAGATTACGAATTATATTTCGTAGATCTGATAGCTACGTCCTCCTTAAAGTAACACTGTAGATATTTAGTTGAAATCTGACAACTTTAAAATAGTTGTAATCAGCGCAAAAATGTATTACCAGCAATTTTGTAAATAAGTTGGAGAGACCGCAGCACATTTACATAGCTTTATTTTTTGGAAATTTTAAAATTGTTTTGGTTAGATATATAGTGTATAAAAGTGTTTGCTATGATAACATCGTTATTTAAGTGTAACTTGGTATGTACACCGAAGCGCTAAAGAAACTGGTATAGGCATGCGTATTCACATACAGAGATATGTAAACAGGCAGAATACGGCGCTGCGGTCGGCAACGTCTGTATAAGACAGTAAGTGTCTCGCGCATTTGTTCCGTCAGTTACTGCTGCTACAATGACAGGTTAGCAAGATTTAAGTGAGTTTGATCATGGTGTTATAGTTGCCGCACGAGCGATGGAGCACAGCATTATCGAGGTAGCGATGAAGTGGAGATTTCCACGCACGACCATTTCGCGAGTGTACCGTAAATATGAGGAATCCGGTAAAACATTAATCTCCGACATCGCTGCCTCCGTAAAATAGATCCTGCAAGAACGGGATCAACGACGACTGAACAGAATCGTTCAACGTGACATACGTGCAACCCTTTCGCAGATTGCTGCATATTTCAATGCTGGGCCATCAACAAGCGTCAGCCTGCGAACCATTCAAATGGTTCAAATGGCTCTAAGTAATATGGACCTAACATCTGAGGTCATCAGTCCCCTTGAACGTAGAGCTACTTAGACCTAACTAACTTAAGGACATCACACACATCCATGCCCGAGGCAGGATTAGAACCTGCGACCGTAGCAGCAGCGCGGTTTCGGACTGAAGCACCAAGGACCGCTCGGCCACAGCGGCCGGCTCTCGGCCCCTTCAACGAAACATCACCGATATGGGCTTTCGTAGCCCAGGACCCACTCACGTACCCTTGACTGTACGACACTAAGCTCTACGCCTCGCCCGGTTTCGTCGACACCAATATCAGACTGTTGATGACAAGAAACACGTTGCCTGGTCGAATGAATCTCGTTTCAAAGGGTATCGAGCCGATGGACATGTATGGGTCTGGAGATAACCTCATGATACCATGGTCCCTGCAAGTCTGCAGGTACTGTCCAGACTAGTGGAGGCTCTGTAATGGTGTGGACTGTGTGCAATGATATGGGACCCCTGATACTTCTAAATACGACTCTGACAGGTGACACGTATGTAAGCATCCTGTCTGATTACTTGCATCCATTGATGTCCATTGTGGATTACTCCGGACGTGGGCAATTCCAATAGGACAATGCGATTCCCCACACGTCCAGAATTGCTACAGAGTGGCTCCAGGAACACTATTCTGAGTTTGAACACTCCCGCTGGCTATCAAACTCCCCAGACATGAGCATTACAGTGTATATCTGGGGTGCTTTTCAGCGTGCTGTTCGGAAGAGATCTCCACGCCCTCGCACTGTTACGGATTTATGGACAGCCCTGCAGGATTCATGGTGTCAGTTTCCTCCAGCACTACTTCAGACATTAGTCGAATCCATGTCACGTCGTGTTGCGGCACTGCTTCTGCGTGGTCGCTGGGGTCCTACACGATCTTAGGCAGCTGTATCAGTTTCGTTGGCTCTTCAGTGCATAATTACACTTAAGAGTCCAAAATAAATTTCTGTAGGCTTAAGACGAGTGTTTGGGTCAGGCTTACGCGCCTATGGGAGTTCTTTCACCCACATTATAGAACACAATTAAGAACAAACAAAACTAAATACAAAAAGTTACTGTTAGTAAACAAAATTAGAGGCTTACTTATATCAATTAATATAGTAAAATACAAAAAAATTTACTGGCAGTAAACAAAATTTTAGGCAAACTTCAACCTGTTAGCGTAGTATGATTTATGTAGAAGGTTGAATTATTCAAGTTTCAGTCTATGGAGAGTTAAGTAATGCGTTCCCTGTGACACAAATGTCGTGGGTCCACCTTTTACATATAAGGCAGTGGGCCCATTCTTGGTTTATTTTTGATTGGTTGTATCGTTTTAAGCTTAGGGACCGATGATTTCAGCAGTTTGTCCCGTAAGACCTTACCACAAATTTTCCATTTCCAAATTTTAACATTCTTTATGAGAATACTACAAGTTATAAGAGAAAGGAAGGAAATTTATGTGATACATGTGTTCATACGAGAGTACTTGTTATCAGACTCTTTTGAAAGGACCAGTTTGTGAAAGGAGATGAAGAGGAAGGAGGAGATACAAGCTAATACACGGCTTAAAGGGAAGCGGAAATTTCGTGGACCTCAAGAGGATGACGGAAGACAGAATAGTATAGAGAGAGAGCGTGTGAAAACTTTGCTTTGGGCAGAGCACAGATGATGACATTGAAAGTACGCCTAGCTATATTTTCCCTTGGTCTTACTTTTAGCAGTTTCTTGTCCTTATCACTCTTTGCCCTCACAGAATTAATTCTTTCTGCTGAAGAGATCCTTAGGTCCAAACAGCTTTTTTAGCAGTTTATACTTCTTATCCTCCTGTGCCTCTTTTTTGACTGCGTTTCCAACTGCTGTTGTCTTAAAGTTTCCTTAACGGTTCTATCGGTTAGGCGTCAATGCAAAATAGTGCGTGAATGTGTCACAATAGCACAGTGTAAACGTCCCCCCATCACCATTTTCGAATTACCTTAGAAACTACATTAGTAACTTCTAGGATTTCAGATTATACGAATGTAGCTTGTAAAGTAGAATAATCTCAGGGATACAAACATATATTCAGGTATTATCAATTCTTAAGGAGAAGCTCCCGAGGATCTTCAATATTTGTGCAACAAAATTTACTCACCTTGCACAAAAACACAAGTATGTTCTTCGCACTGAAACGTTCGCTCACCTGCTGCCGTGAACGTTGTGAGAGTCCTCACAAGGGGAGGCCGCCAATTGTGAAATTCAGATTCGATTCATACTGCGCATAGTAAAAGCTCATGGCCAGAGGTGTAATCAGCCGTTGTCGAGAAAATCGACAGTTAAAATAAACCGTTGCGGTGAAATTCCACGATTTATAATTTCCTACAGCGTCGTGGCGCAGCGGTAAGTGCTCGGGTTCGTAATCGGAAGGTCGCCGGATCGAATCACGCGCCATGCAACTTTTTTTTGTATTTCTTTTTTGTAATTCAACTAATATATATATATATATATATATATATATATATATATATATATATATATATATATATATATTCCCGGCAATCAGTTGCAACAATTATGCGTATAATTAGGTGTTTAAAGTCGTCTGTCGTGGAAAAACTGGATACTTCGAACATGATTATGTTTTCCGCAAACAAAGTTGTATTTCACAAATGTTAGTAATTGTCTTCATAATGTTTACACGTGTAGTTAACGGAAGACGTAGAAACAATATTCCGAAACGAATACTTATAGTGTAAGTTAAACGTTCGAATTAGAGACCCAACGATATATATATATATATTGAATTACAAAATAACAAATACCAAAAAAAAGGTTGCATGGCGCGAGATTCGATCCGGCGACCTTCGGATTACTACCCCGAGCGCTAACCGCTGCGCCACGATGCTGTATGCAATCATAACTCGTAGAGAGTAATTCACCGAAACGGTTTCTTTTAACTGTCGATTTTCTCGACAACGGCTGAGAAGTGCATCTCGGTGCTTTGCCACATTACACCTATGCACCTATGGCCATGAGCCTTTATTGTGCGCAGTATGAATCGAATCTGAATTTCACAAAATTGGCGGCCTCCCCTTGTCAGTAGTGTTAATGGGTCAGGATTGGCCAGGAGGGGAAACCGGTAGGCACCCGTTGGGGTGGAGAATAATCCTTACAATATTGGCCATTAAAATTGCTACACCACGAAGATGACGTGCTACAGACACGAAATTTAACCGACAGGAAGAGGATGCTGTGATATGCAAATTATTAGCTTTTCAGAGCATTCACACAAAGTTGCCGCCGGTGGCGACACCTACAACGTGCTGACATGAGGAAAGTTTCCGGCCGATTTCTCATACACAAACAGCAGTTTGCCTGGTGAAACGTTGTTGTGATGCCTCGTGTAAGGAGTAGAAATGCTTACCATCACGTTTCTGACATTGATGAAGGGCGGATTGTAGCCCATCGCGATTGAGGTTTATAGTATCGCGACATTGCTGCTCGCGTTGGTCGAGATCCAATGACTGTTAGCAGGATATGGAATCGGTGGGCTCAGGAAGGTAATACAAAACGCCGTGCTGGATCCCAACAGCTTCGTATCACTAGCAGTCGAGAAGACAGGCATCTTTATCCGCATGGAAGTAACGGATCGTGCACCCACGTCTCGATCCCTGAGTCAACAGATTGGGACGTTTGCAGGACAACAACCATCTGCATAAACAGTTCGACGACGTTTTCAGCAGCATGGACTATCAGCTCGGAGACCATGGCTGCGGTTACCCTTGACGCTGCATCACAGACAGGAGGGCCTGGGATGGTGTACTCAACGACGAACCTTGGTGCACGAATGGCAAAACGTCATTCTTTCGGATAAATCCATGTTCTGTTTACAGCATCGTGATGGTCGCATCCGTGTTTGGCGACATCGCGGTGAACGCACATTGGAACCGTGTATTCGTCATCACCATACTGGCGTATCACCCGGCGTGATGGTATGGGGTGCCATTGGTTACACATCTCGGTCACCTCTTATTCGCGCTGACGGCACTTCGAACAGTGGGCGTTACATTTCAGATGTGGTACCACCCGTGGCTCTACCCATCACTCGATCCCAGCGAAACACTACATTTCAGCAGGATAATGCATGACCGCATGTTTCAGGTCCTGTACGGGCCTTTCTGGATACAGGAAATGTTCGACTGCTGCCCTGGCCAGCATATTCTCCAGATCTCTCATC
Source organism: Schistocerca gregaria (assembly GCF_023897955.1). Classification (NCBI taxonomy): domain Eukaryota; kingdom Metazoa; phylum Arthropoda; class Insecta; order Orthoptera; family Acrididae; genus Schistocerca; species Schistocerca gregaria. The sequence goes on along the minus strand of NC_064920.1, from coordinate 276,256,447 downwards.
AATTGAAAACGTCTGGTCTATGGTGGCCGAGCCTTTGGCTCGTCATACTACGCCAGTCACTGTTCTTAATGAACTGTGGTACAGTGTTGAAGCTGCATGGGCTACTGTACCTGTACACATCGTCCAAGCTCTGTTTGACTCAATGCCCAGGCATATCAAGGCCGTTATTACGGCCAGAGGTGGTTGTTCTGTGTACTGATTTCTGTGGGTCTATGCACCCAAATTGGGTGAAAATGTAATCACATGTCAGTTGTAGTATAATATATTTGTCCAATGAATACCCTTTTATCATCTGCATTGCTTCTTCGTGTAGCAATTTTAATGGCCAGTAGTGTATTTAGCCTGTGTGAAGTTTTAATGCCGTAAAGAAAGGCAGGCCTGGTGAAGCCGCCGAGACTGAATGGGCAGCCGCCCAAGAGAGCAGGTGAGCAGGACGTCCGATCGGTTTGGAAGCTGCCGGCAGCTGGCCGCGGTTCCGCCCCTCCCTATTGGTCGGTCAGGTCGTAATACGCGCAGTTCGGTAGCGTTACCTCGTCAGCAACACGTGAGTGTAGCTGCTGATGGTTCAACACGTGAGTTTCAGGGTGGTTCTGGGCAACGTGACTGAGACGCTGCAGCTTACCGCTAGGCAGAAGGCACTGACGAACATACAGTGAAAAAATAAAAATCAAATGTTTGTATTAATAAACTCATTCAGTAACGGCCCACTAGTGTACAGTAGGTGGTAGTACTGATCTTTCATTGTTAGTAGCGCTCTAACAAGAACAGTTGCCGAAAAAGGGCTTTGCGTAAGCGTCCCCTGTGCGTAAACGCACACTGGTCTCCCCTATAGACTAAGTAAGGCAATAAAAATGGCCAATGGTTTCATGGTACTACACAGAGAATGTTACACTGCCGCTGAAAAAGAGAACATAGTGAAACTGATAGAGGAAACTCGTAAATCAACCATTTTTTGATATTACCTGAAGCAGTATACAAAGTTCTGTATCTCGTGATAAGGGGATGTTCTTTTCAGTCTTGATTGTGTGTATTTGGTATTGCCTTCACGCGAAGACTTTGTGAGTGATTGGTTTAATAAGGGTAAGCACAAAGGTACATGTGCCGTTGCCGCTTCTGTAATAAGGATTTGCTAAAGCTTTGGCGTGAGTGTGCGACTGTATTGGTTGTACTTGTGGAAAAGTCCTAAGGTAATAGAATCCCCGGCTCAAAGAACTCTCAAACTGAAGTGCGCGCTGTCATTGTCGTGTAATTATTGTGAGAACGGACGTCCAGTTTGATTAATGTAAACGGGAGAACCAATCTGTGTCACATACTTTGTGACACGCTAGAATTGGTGTAATAGTAATTTTCCATCCGACGAAACTAACAGAACCAAAACCTATTAACTGAGTAGAGCACGATCATTGTCTCGCCGGCCGCGGTGGTCTCGCGGTTCTAGGCGCGCAGTCCGGAACCGTGCGACTGCTACGGTCGCAGGTTCGAATCCTGCCTCGGGCATGGATGTGTGTGATCTCCTTAGGTTAGTTAGGTTTATGTAGTTCTAAGTTCTAGGGGACTAATGACCAAAGCAGTTGAGTCCCATAGTGCTCAGAGCCATTTGAGAGCTATTTGATCATTGTCTCTTTGAAACTGTGAGTGCTGAGTGTTTTAAATATGGCATAGAAGGTCCGCGTATGTCATCGCCTGAAGTGGGAGAGAATTGCTTTGATCTGAGTGAATATTAATAATACTTTAAAGTGGCGGTGACGCTTAGGTCTTTTGTTTCTCTTTTCTACTAGCTTCCGCTTAGAGGGAAGTAGTCTACCATCAGCATTCACGCCTGACGAAACTTTGTGGAGACATTGAAAATTAAGAAAAAGGCTAAATAAAATGATACTCAGGCCCTGTGCACGATAAGGCAAAAACTGGTGTCTCTTGTTATCATTTCTGCCCATATAACATAACTTGAAAATACGATAACAGAATCTTTGAATCTGAAAAAATAAAAAGGTTAAGGATTACGCAATGAATCAAAACGGTAAAGTACAAGCAGGACAAAGAATATTAAAGTGAAAGATAAGTCACACTGAGAGCTTGTTACGATAATTACGCAAAGTTCGGCTTAAAGTATATGAAAGAGGTTTTTGTCTCACTGTTTAAATGATAAAAAGTGGAAAAGTTAAGTTATGGGGAATTAATAAACTATGACGTTTGTAGCATAAACCAATATCGTTGATAGAGTGCAAATAGCATTATCCATTGTGTGTTTTCGTAAAAACAAATAAGCAAGGATAGAGCTGCAGTGCAGTGACTGTATAAGGTTAATAATCTCTGACTAGGAACGCTTAGTCAACACGTAAAATTATATCGCTGGCGTGCTCTTACGAAAATTAAACTAACTGGAACTGGTAGATAAGAAAGTTCAGTCTAGATTAATTGCTTCAGTGGGGTTCTATTAAAATAAACCCTTAAACTCCACGTTGGATAGTTTTCAAGCTGGGAAGAAGATTAGATAAATCCAAGGTATCAGCGTTGGAGTGTTGGGTTACGTAAGCGAGGTTTCCGATCACGTTGCTGTGAAGTGTGGCACATCGCAGTGAGTTGGGTTTAATTGACTTCAGTAGCGCATCCTAATCAGACTTGTAGTTTCTGCTTGAGTCCACCGACTAGTAGATTACTTTTGGTGTTAACTTGCTGGTCGAACCTGTAAATCTTGTGATAGATGCGTTAACTAAAATGTTCAATTGGGAGCTAACACTACCCAATAAAACCAGAACCCGTTTGTACTAGTGGTGGTGCAGTTGCATGTTCGGCGGTAGCTATTGTGCGAGTGGTAAGTATTTGGTTAAACTTTCCATCCCCACAACTACTTTCAGATAGCTGATATAGTACACGGCGTTGCGGAACTCTGTGGTGTCGCCACGGGTTTTAATACACTTTTCATCTCTGTGTATCAGTGTCATCCCACCCTGGTTTGACACACTGATAAATAGTAGTCGCTTTAGCAGGTGTTGTTGGCTAGCGAAGTAAATGTAATTTTGCAGACACACCACCACCGAGGAGGAGTACAAGATCCTCAAGCCTTACTATCCGACTCTTCCCTTACTAGGTCCACCGTCAGGGCAAGTAGTGGGAACACTCAAAAAATGACTGCTGAATGCTGACTATTGTACTCGAGGACTAATAAAGAATGCCAAACGAAAGTTTCTGCTCCATCAACAATTGATGTGACAAACTGGCTGCATAGCGTCCCTAATGTAGCTGTCGCTACTGAAATTCACCTCAGTACTTAATAGTTTTATCTAATGACACCCCAAAGAACAACAATTGCACTTCGTCTGCTATGCTACTGCACAGCCGGTATTCGTCAGTTATGCTAATGCGCAGCTGATATCACTACTTCAGAGACTTTGAGGCAAGCGGCTACCATTATTGGAGACGTTAATGAGGGACTTGTCTGAAAGCTGCAGGAATTATTGTCTTCCCGAATTTCGAAGCCCTAAGTTACGTGAATGCAAACCGTCTTGGAGCCTACTACTGGTTCAAAATAGGCTCTGAGCAATATGAGACTTAACGTCTGAGGTCATAATTCGACTAGAACTCAGAAATACTTAAACCTAACTAACCTAAGGACATCGCACACATCCATGCCCGAGGCAGGATCCGAACCTGCGACCGTAGCGGTCGTGCGGTTCCAGACTGAAGCGCCTACAGCCGCTCGGCCACAGCGGCCGGCTGCTACTACTGGTGAAAATTTCTCCGGGCCCTAAGTGGGTTACTCTATTGAATACCACAAAGTTTCGTCGAGCGTCGTACTAATCGTCTTTCCAGTCGTCGAAACGTATCGGTACCTCATCATTGCCGTCCGGCTGGGAACTGAGTTTTTCATCACTTCTGTTGAACCGGCCGGAGTGGCCGAGCGGTTCTAGGTGCTACAGTCAGGAACCGCGCGACTGCTACGGTCGCAGGTTCGAATCATGCCTCGGGCATGGATGTGTGTGATGTCCTTACGTTACTTAGGTTTGAGTAGTTCTATGTTCTAGGGGACTGATGACCTCAGATGTTAAGTCCCATAGTGCTCAGAGCCATTTTTGAACTTCTGTTGACGTTTTCACCTGTGTTTTCGAAATAAATTTGGGATTTTATAACTAGCCGTTCCGGAAAAGTAAAATGTTTTCCTGTCTTTGTTACCCACGGTCCTACTATTACTATTCCTGGAACCAGCTATCCTCCAAGTAAAGAAATCAGTTTCTTTTAGCTGGACTACTTCTTCTTCCGTATCCGGATGCACCAATTATATCTTCCCTTCCCAGTAATTAGCAACGTAGTTTGCTTTGTCATTGACTTTCAAAATATCATCTTTAGTGCATGTTATATACATGTCTGGGCAAATCAGTAGGTGGTCCAAGTCTTGTATTGCTCCGCATTCACACCTATCGCTATCACTGTAACCTCATTTAAATAGGTTTGATTTGCACCCAGTTACTCCAGTACGCAGCCGGTTTAATGACCTCCAAGTTGTAAAAGGTAGTTAAAATCCTGCAGATCCCTCTTCAAGTAGTTCCATTGTGGAGTGTGGCACCATTTCTTCCCAAAGAGATAGCCGCCTTGCGGCGGGCTTGGTGGCGAGCTCTTCAGTAGTTTCAATGAAACTCCTGCGGGATTTCAGCCGGACACGTTGTTTTCGGTGCATATGCAACGGGTGTCGGGGATCATTCATTTGTTTTGATCTTTCTATCTCGGCGGCTACTTGTCTGCGGATAGTGGGTGGTGCTATGCCTATGATGGGATAAATGATATCTGTGGGAGTTGGTTTGAGGCATCCTGTGGCAATACGTACAGTTTCGTTTACGGCGACGTCAACTTGCTTAGTGTGAGCAGACTTCCTCCAAACTGGCGCCGCAAGCTGGACTGGCAGGCCGTTAAGTGTGTCCAATATGCTATCGTTATGAACCCAGTTCTTGAACGACGTGAACAATTGCAGTAAATGTAGAAGCACGTATTTATTGTTTTGGATCTAAGAAAACATGACTGAAAACCAAACTTATACAATACAGATATGAGGAGAAAAGCATAGTGAAGTCACTTACCTCTAGACACATGTGTGGGATAGAGAAGGACGGAAAAGCACTAAATATTTCGCCAGAAAGTGGAATTTAAAAACAGCATTGGACAGTGGAAGAAGCAGAAGGGTCCATTTAAGAACGCAGAGGTAAGATCGCGGGCGTGTCTTTCTTGAGCATATTGCGTGGCCCAGCAACAGCTCGTCGCTGCTTACACACCTCTCCAGTATACCGGTCACACACGTACGTGTCCACGACTGTTCTACGCCATTTGACGTCTCTCCCTTGGGTGATGATGTTGCAACTCTGACCTTTCCGGCTACGCAAAATTGATAGCTGCTGTCGTCCCTGCTGTGGACCCATTACATGGTCCGCTTGTCGCTGCTTGTAAACTTTCCTGTCCACCGGTCCCACATGTGTGAACTGTCATAGCCGTGTACCATGTAGCATCTGGAATATTAGTGTATGTGAATCGTAACTGACGCATCGATATTGCATCTTGTGATGAGTATTTTTTATGGTTCTACATTGTTTGGCAACTCTTCCTTGAGAGATCGTGTCACAACACATTTTGCCAGTACTGGCGGAATCTAGTTAAATGCACAGAATTATCTTCAGCTTAGATTAAAAAGTTTTCTGTAGAATTTTACTTTGTTGAACAGATATTAAAGGCTTTGTTACTTCATACTGAACTACCTTTCAAACTTCACAAAGATTATTTTTTAAGAATTTTATTAGCGAATACAAATATATTATGAACTTTGCCTATGCCTTATTCCTTGAAGAAGTACCTGCAACATGGCTACGGATAAAAGCAACATATCATTCTCAATGAGCTGTGGCATTTACTGCTATAAGGAAAAATGTGGAAGGGAGGACCCACCAATGTAACTTTCTTTTCTCACAATTTGTTCATTTAAAAATATATAATTATAAATTTGTTTTTCTTGCAAATTAACAAATTTGTGAAATGAATAAAATTTTAGAAGAGAAATCAAAACAAGAACAGCACCTACAGCCCGCCCGTTAACGGGTAAAACAGTGGTGTTCACTACGGCGCTGGATAAATTTTCTCTTATTAAACGTCCTCCTGCAACACATGAAAACATTAGTAATATTGATGACAGGACTGTTTCAATTATTCAAACAAATTACGTAATTTTTTTTTAAATTTGGAAACTGTATGTTGAAAGGTACGGGGTTAAGATGCGCACCTACGCTTGAAGGTTAAACAAATTAGGAAACAATGATGAGAGTAATACGTATTGGTTCAAAGCGAGCAACCTTTTCATTTCAATCAACGACAAGGTGCGACTGGATTCCAACCCGTCCATTTTGACAATCTTATTCTGACTTAAGCCCTGGTGACAGTTGGCTGTTAATACATCAAAAGCGAAAACTGATTCTCAGTTATGAAGACCGCTCTGAAGGAACGATTTAAAACATTACGTATGAGCACTAATTACAAGAGAACTCACTCGGCGGAACCACCAGGTCCACTTAAAAAAACACCAATAATGATCCGGCCTTTCAAAGACAGGAACGCACAGCTTATTACAACAGGCAGTTCAGACAGTCTTAAATACAACTGCAATCAAGGAATTGAACAAGTTAACATCTAATCTAACCACAAGGTCCCTGTTTGTTTAACGGCAAACTGGGGCTTGGTGCAATTGCTCTGACTGTATTTCTGACGAGGGGCTCATTCATTAAAAGATTAGTGATCGGGTATAAACTAAAAAGGAAGGGCAATATAATATCAGAACAAATTTTCAAACGACAACTAATGTCTAGTACAATACTGCAGCCTGCACTTACAAACAGTAGGTCGGGCAGACAATGACACCAATCACCACGACGATTACAGAATGTTACTCCCTTTATCAACAAGCAGGTCTATCCATGGATCCACTGTGCGTTGCGGCGGTTACTGACTGGTGCCAATGACAGCCAGGTAAAAGGGGGCAGCCAGGCCACGAGCGGTTGTCCGACACGAGTTCTGCCAACAAATAGACGGGATGTCGGGCTGGTTTTTGTCGTAGGTGCTGACGCCGGTGAAGCCCTCCGGTATCTTAGCTCTGCGCAAGCCCTCTGCGCGTAGCTCGTGGCTTCGGCCGCTGGGACCTCATGACCACCTCTTGCCGCGATGCTACCGCGAATTCCGAACTTCGAGCCTCCTTTCTCGGGCCAGCGAACCCGTATACAGGGTGTTACCAAAAGGTACGGCCAAACTTTCAGGAAACATTCCTCACACACAAAGAAAGAAAATATGTTATGTGGACATGTGTCCGTAAACGCTTACTTTTCATGTTAGAGCTCATTTTATTACTTCTCTTCAAATCACATTAATCATGGAATGGAAACACACAGCAACAGAACGTGCCAGCGTGACTTCAAACACTTTGTTACAGGAAATGTTCAAAATGCCCTCCGTTAGCGAGGATACATGCATCCACCCTCCGTCGCTTGGAATCCCTGATGCGCTGATGCAGCCCTGGAGCACGGCGTATTGTATAACAGCCGTCCACAATACGAGCACGAAGAGTCTCTACATTTGGTACCGGGGTTGCATAGACAAGAGCTTTCAAATGCCCCCATAAATCAAAGTCAAGAGGGTTGAGGTCAGGAGACCGTGGAGGCCACGGAATTGGTGCGCCTCTACCAATCCATCGGTCACCGAATCTGTTGTTGAGAAGCGTACGGACACTTCGACTGAAATGTGCAGGAGCTCCATCGTGCATGAACCACATGTTGTGTCGTACTTGTAAAGGCACATGTTCTAGCAGCACAGGTAGAGTATCCCGTACGAAATCATGATAACGTGCTCCATTGAGTGTAGGTGGAAGAACATTGGGACGAATCAAGACATCACCAACAATGCCTGCCCAAACGTTCACAGAAAATCTGTGTTGATGACGTGACTGCAGAATTGCGTGCGGATTCTCGTCAGCCCGCACATGTTGATTGTGAAAATTTACATTTTGATCACGTTGGAACGAAGCCTCATCCTTAAAGAGAACATTTGCACTGAAATGAGGATTGACACATTGTTGGATGAACCATTCGCAGAAGTGTATCCGTGAAGGCCAATCAGCTGCTAATAGTACCTGCACACGCTGTACGCGGTACGGAAACAACTGGTTCTCCCGTAGCACCCTCCATACAGTGACGTGGTCAACGTTACCTTGTACAGCAGCAACTTCTCTGACGCTCGTCAACTGCACGAAGAATTGCCTCGTCCATTGCAGGTGTCCTCGTCGTTCTAGGTCTTCCACAGTCGTGAGTCATAGGCTGGAATGTTTCGTGCGCCCTAAGACGCCGATCAATTGCTTCGAACGTCTTCCTGTCGGGACACCTTCGTTCTGGAGATCTGTCTCGATACAAACGTACCGCATCACGGCTATTGCCCTGTGCTAATCCATACATCAAATGGGCATCTGCCAACTCCGCACTTGTAAACATTGCACTGACTGCAAAATCACGTTCGTGATGAACACTAACCTGTTGATGCTACGTACTGATGTGCTTGATGCTAGTACTGTAGAGCAATGAGTCGCATGTCAACACCAGCACCGAAGTCAACATTACCTTCCTTCAATTCGGCCAACTGGCGTTGAATCGAGGAAGTACAGTACGTACTGACGAAACTAAAATGAGCTCTAACATGGAAATTAAGCATTTCCGGACACATGTTCACATAACATCTTTTCATTATTTGTGTGTGAGGAATGTTTCCTGAAAGTTTGGCCGTACCTTTTTGTAACACCCTGTATATATCGGCAAGCAAAGAGCTTCTGAGTTCACAACCCACAGATACCAACTTTTCCTCTCAGATATTGGCAACGGGGCCGCAAGAGGAATAGTCGATACTACTCTTGAGCTAGTGGCGCCAGACAGAACAGTCCACTAACTTAATGGCGTCACGGCTCATTCACTTTTCTTTTATTTCTTAGCAAATAATATTTTCTTCCTAAGCAATGAGTTTTCCATAAAATTATTATGAGTGGAAATATGCATTTCGTGCCAAGATTTATCCGACGATTTTAAAAGTAGCCATTATGTGAAGAAAAAATGTAAATGAAGTTAGCTGTTTGCAAAGCCGAATGTTTCTTCCAACTGAAACTGTCAACGCTGTGTTGACCTTGACATTTGAAGCATTTTGTAGCTATGTACTGACTCCTTTTCATATACTCCATCATATGTAGGTGGTATTGTTTGCTCTATAAAACTTAATATATTGTGTTTTACTGAAGGAGTCCCTGTTGCAGACAACAATTTATTAATTCTTTGAAAAATGTAATTGACAACCCTATTTTATCTTCGCAATCGGAATAATTAAAGCACTTGTGTCATCCGTAAAAAGTAGCAGCTGTGCTAGAGTATAAGGTACAACGTCATTGGGCAGATATGTTGAAGAATATCAACTGCGTAGCATTTGAAGGAAGATACTGCACATGTCTGTAGAGGCTGCTTTGAAAGCTTCAGGACCTGTATTTCACAGCTGCACCAGCGAACATTTTTCAGCCTACCCATACCTACCACGCAGAAAAAAGACTATGCTGATAAAATTAAGCTGACAGAAACTCGCCCAGAGGAGTAAAAGGAGCCGTTGCTCCCTCACTGGCACAGGACAAAAATTAATTGAAAAGGATTATTAAAGTTGTCATAAACGGGATGACTGGATTTAACAGCATAGTGGTTTTTTAGGCATGGTTCCATCAGAGGTGGCAAGCCTTTATCTTTCCCTGACGTTTGAACTCACTTGGAGCCAGTTACAGTGATACACCTAAGTCAGGAACTTTATCATCGAGCCAAAATGACTTAATACGTCTTAGAACAAAATTCGCTGTTTTCCATACAGCTCATAGTAATTTACAGAGCGTAAATATGGATATATTAGGATTAATAGCAGACATAAAACTGAGCCCTGTGGAACTACATTCATGATTACTTCAGTCTTACATAAATTTCATCCCATTCCATCACTGGTCGATCTAAACAGTTCCACTTCTTTCGTCGATTGTTCAGATCAGTTGTTTGCAGCATCAAGGAGATAACACACTAGTACGATGCCGTATGTAACGAAGTATCTTCGGCAGACAGTGAGTAATTTTATTGCAATTCAGCAAGCCTTTTGGAACCCAAATAGTGCAGTTGTTTGGAATGAAATATGGGCCCCAAGTTGCTGATGCATTTTTCTCTAAATCTGACTTACTTGGAACCATTCCTTCAAGCACGTTAGTGGACCCAGGTTTGGAGGAAAAACAGAGCCCTCAGACACACTCCACTCCACAGAATCTCTGTCGCAAACGATTATCGACACACCAATGCTCGTACAGTGATGGTGTGTGCGAGCCTGGGCGTAGAAGGAAGACTGTGACCTCCTTATGCGCTTGCGGAGGCTGGTGGAAGGGTCAGTGTTTTGTGAGAGGGCTATCGCCTGCGCAGGCGATGCGCGATCACGCGCCGCTGACGCTTCAATTAGCGAGCCAGCAGCCGCCCCGCCCCTCGCTAATTACGAGCCTGCCACGCGACACCACGCCGTCTGGCGCTGTGGCACAATACTTCCTGCACACCAGCAACGCGACGAGGCCACTGAGTCACTCTCCTCTGGTTTTGACCATATTTAAACTAAAGAATCAAATACAGGTACTGGATAAATGAAACTTTGCGGAAAAGGGGCGGAAGTGTAATGCATGGATAAATCACGACTGTAGTTGCGTGGGGTACAGTTTTGTGTCCTTATGTCTCACAAACTGCCGGAAGAAACTAATTCACCTTTATAGAGATTTCTAAGTCACTCAATATTTGATGTGGCAACAGTGCATGAAATGTTTACATTTACAGATCAATAGCATGCGGGCTTTCAAATAAAGCGATGTGTGGTGTGTTGTGGCTCTCAACTACGAATCCTCTGACTCAGAGTTGAAATATTGAAAGTTTTGGCTAGTTACGAAGTCTAGGGGCTGGGATACGTAGATGCCACATTACAAGACAAATACTGCTGATTCTACAGTATACAATAAGAATATACACATGAATCGAAGGTTCCTATCACTCGGCAATTGCGAATTTTGAACGTAATACAGACATTTATAAATGAAAGATTGCAATTAAATAAATTCTGCACGTATTATCTTAACGACTTTAAATGGTGAGTACGATAACAGAAGTACCTTTAAGAATGCCCTTTACTACCGTAAAACACTTATTGGTGTCGATGGTCCAGCAATTAAATAAAATATAAGTTGAATAACAGGGAAATAATAGATACTTACTTCATGTAATTAGTTATGAACAACAACAAAGCTCGCGCACTACGTCTTCACTGCAGAAGCCATAGAAATCTCACAAGTGCACAAGTGGGCACTAAGTACAAAACTCCACTCTCCAAAATACACTCCTGGAAATGGAAAAAAGAACACATTGACACCGGTGTGTCAGACCCACCATACTTGCTCCGGACACTGTGAGAGGTCTGTACAAGCAATGATCGCACGCACGGCACAGCGGACACACCAGGAACCGCGGTGTTGGCCGCCGAATGGCGCTAGCTGCGCAGCATTTGTGCACCGCCGCCGTCAGTGTCAGCCAGTTTGCCGTGACATACGGAGCTCCATCGCAGTCTTTAACACTGGTAGCATGCCGCGAAAGCGTGGACGTGAACCGTATGTGCAGTTGACGGACTTTCAGCGAGGGCGTATAGTGGGCAAGCGGGAGGCCGGGTGGACGTACCGCCGAATTGCTCAACACGTGGGGCGTGAGGTCTCCACAGTACATCGATGTTGTCGCCAGTGGTCGGCGGAAGGTGCACGTGCCCGTCGACCTGGGACCGGACCGCAGCGACGCATGGATGCACGCCAAGACCGTAGGATCCTACGCAGTGCCGTAGGGGACCGCACCGCCACTTCCCAGCAAATTAGGGACACTGTTGCTCCTGGGGTATCGGCGACGACCATTCGCAACCGTCTCCATGAAGCTGGGCTACGGTCCCGCACACCGTTAGGCCGTCTTCCGCTCACGCCCCAACATCGTGCAGCCCGCCTCCAGCGGTGTCGCGACAGGCGTGAATGGAGGGACGAATGGAGACGTGTCGTCTTCAGCGATGAGAGTCGCTTCTGCCTTGGTGCCAATGATGGTCGTATGCGTGTTTGGCGCCGTGCAGGTGAGCGCCACAATCAGGACTGCATACGACCGAGGCACACAGGGCCAACACCCGGCATCATGGTGTGGGGAGCGATCTCCTACACTGGCCGTACACCTCTGGTGATCGTCGAGGGGACACTGAATAGTGCACGGTACATCCAAACCGTCATCGAACCCATCGTTCTACCATTCCTAGACCGGCAAGGGAACCTGCTGTTCCAACAGGACAATGCACGTCCGCATCTATCCCGTGCCACCCAACGTGCTCTAGAAGGTGTAAGTCAACTACCCTGGCCAGCAAGATCTCCGGATCTGTCCCCCATTGAGCACGTTTGGGGCTGGATGAAGCGTCGTCTCACGTGGTCTGCACGTCCAGCACGAACGCTGGTCCAACTGAGGCGCCAGGTGGAAATGGCATGGCAAGCCGTTCCACAGGACTACATCCAGCATCTCTACGATCGTCTCCATGGGAGAATAGCAGCCTGCATTGCTGCGAAAGATGGATATACACTGTACTAGTGCCGACATTGTGCATGGTCTGTTGCCTGTGTCTATGTGCCTGTGGTTCTGCCAGTGTGATCATGTGATGTATCTGACCCCAGGAATGTGTCAATAAAGTTTACCCTTCCTGGGACAATGAATTCACGGTGTTCTTATTTCAATTTCCAGGAGTGTAGTTCCTCAGACCGGCCGTAGCACCTTCCCGTTGAGCACCTACCTGTGTGTCCTCTCCCATACTGTCCAGAACTCTTCGTGTCCTGTGCGACTGTCCCTCGCGCCGCCTTGTTCAGAACTCCTCTCTCGAAACGATGCTCCACCCCCCAAGGTCCATGCAGTCTCTCCAAGTGCCCTTTTTGGAACGATGTCTGTAATTGGCTACAGCGCTCCCGCCCTCTCTCCAAACCAACGTACACTCACAAACATATTGAAACACATTCGAAATACGGGATTTACAAAAAATTGTTCTTATGGTTCTGAGCACTATGCGACTTAACTTCTGAGGTCATCAGTCCCCTAGACTTAGAACTACTTAAACCTAACTAACCTAAGGACATCACACACATCCATGCCCGAGGCAGGATTCGAACTTGCGACCGTAGCAGTCGCGCGGCTCCAGACTGACGTGCCTAGAACCGCTCGGCCACAGCGGCCGGCCGGTTGCCAGATCTACATCTTATGCAGAAAGGAACATAACCTGTATGCAAGCAGAATCTGGTTTCATGAATGAAGACCATGGCGTGCCATTACAAGTAATCCTCTGATGGCGTCAGTCTAACTATCCACGCTGATGCTGCAGCATGAGTGGAAGACGGGCTAGATTTGTGTGCGCCTATAGTCCCACCACTAATAGCCAAACACGAACAATTCGTGTTGACACACCTAAGCTCACAAGATTTCTTGTCTGTGCTGTGGTAGCTGTATGATCCGTCTCGGCTGCCCTTAGTTTCCAACGACCCTGGTGGGCGTCTGTGCTGCACTGGCGTCCAGAACCTCGTCTACGGGTATAAAAATATTCATACATCGTTGCACAACTGACGCAGCACGTCCATCTGGTGTGGAAATTCTCCGAAATGACCATCATGCCACTCAGAAGACAACAATTTAACCCCTTTCAAACTCACCCACTTGTCTGCAGGAAGCACGAATGTGCCTCTGTGCCATGGTTGCCTGCTTTCTTCACATGTTTGCACCACACTGAGTCTTCTAGCTGTGAGCATTCGGTAGTAAAGGGTTGACACAGATGGCGCTTTGGTAGCTATGTTACTACGCTATCTGTTGGCGAACGATGTTAAAATAATTATCAGTACGCCTACTATTCCCCAGATGGCATGTGGCGTCATCGGATCAAAACCGACGTCGTCTTTTCAGGTCTACTAATTGTTTCCTTGTATATATCCACATCTGTACCCTGTATATCACTGTGATGAGCGTTGAAGATGATGAATGTTGCTCGGACATACATTTGTTTTTCTTTCTGTTCCATTTATTTGGTAGTAAAGGGTTGACACAGATGGCGCTCTGGTAGCTATGTTACTACGCTATCTGTTGGCGGACGACGTTAAAATAATTATCAGTAAGCCTTCTATTCCGCAGGCGGCTTGTGGTGGTGTCGGATCAAAACCGACGTCGTCTTTCAGGTCCACCAATGTTTTTCCTGGTAGTATATATCCACACCTGTACCCTGTATATCACTGTGATGAGCTTTGAGGATGATGAATGTTGTTGTGACATACGTTAGTTTTCTTTCTGTTTCATTCATCGATGGTGGGTGGGAAAAATGACACCGTGTACGTTGTTATGAGAACTGTTTAAGCCAGTTTTTAACTGTAGGATCTCTGCAAGATCAATGCCTGTGGGACGAAGATTATTCCTTGTTTCTGCTCTGAAATGCTGGTATTGCAAATTTATAAGCAGATTCATGTGTGATATACAGTGTCTTTCTTCGAAAATCTGTCAAATTACAAAATGTCGAAAAAATTATCATTGTCGCCTATATTGTACCTGTTCATGAAGTATATCGATAAATTCAGGGAAAAAAAAAAAACATATTGGTGGAGTCATTTACACTCTATACATATACGGGAAGACTGTCGAGTTGGCTGGACGGGGTGGCCGTGAGGTTCTAGGCGCTACAGTCTGGAACCTAGCGACCTCCACGGTCGCAGGTTCGAATCCTGCCTCGGGCATGGATGTGTATGATGTCCTTAGGTTTAATTAGTTCTAAGTTCTAGGCGACTGATGACCTCAGAAGTTAAGTCGCATAGTGCTCAGAGCCATTTGAACTGTCGAGTTGCTGCGAGTCTCGCTGCAGAGCCCTGAAGAAATGTACGTCAGATACACAGAACAAAGAGATTGGGAAACCATTTTATCATTAATGTGCCTCAAACTGGTTATTGCTGTAATTAACATTAATATTTCGACGATATTAAGGCCGCTGAAGTTGTAAAATGGAGACAACGTGTATCAGTGAAAGTGAGGGGGAAAGAGTGAATAAAAGAAATTTATATCAGACCAAATTAAACTTATAATTTAAACATTTCCCGCTACAAAAAAGTCTCTGCCAAACTTGACACATCTTACACACCAGAAGACCTCCACGGTGTTACATATATGACCGCTCAATTTACGGATATAGGTTCGAATCGCTTTCAGTTTTACACAGTCGTCAGGATCAAGTAACCCCTTTTGTTCTCTACGTAATTATCGCAAAAATTTTCAGCACAGAAGGCAGAAAATGAATGCGATTGTACATTTTGTAATTCATGACTGTACAAAGGAAACGATCAGAAATAATTGTTGATGCCACATTCGTCTGTAAATTGAAGGAAGGAATCCTAGTAAAAATGACAATCATGGCTCCTATAAATAATGCTCGTTACGAATAAAACCCGCCAGTATTTCGTTCACAGGGATATTTCGACTGTCTTTGTGAGACTGTGTCAGAGAAGCATGAATCATATTTGCTACTGCTTTGGTGGATAGCTTGGGCAGGCATTTTTGGATAAGATTCGTATTTTGCTTGTCATTACAAATGGCTCCAGCACTACTAAATAAGATTCGTATGTCGCTTCAAACGTCTGGAGAAAATATCTTATAGCGGCCAGTAGTATGACGCTGCCTGGTTATGTTTGTGAAGAGTTATAAAGAAGAGTTTCAGTAGCCGAGGTGATTGCCAGAATTTATTTCCACAAACAAAATTAGGTTCTTGTCCTTTGTGGGCAACATATCAACAAATGATTCACAATGACGTCCGCGACTGTCGGGTTCGTCCGTTGTTTGGCATGTACCGGCGATTAGCAAGAGCTGATCTTTATTTGCAGACTTCAAAATGCAATTGCAGATATTGAAAAGGTACAGACTACCCGACATAGAAAATATTTGCCTCATTGGGTACAGAAATACCCGTTGTACAACAACATAGTTTGTTTTACCATAAAACCACTGTTCTAACATGAACAACGATTTTATTAAATACACTGAAACCGTATACTAATGCAGAAAAGGAGGACAATTTATACATTTAATTATTCATACTTTCACTTCCTTCAAAAATAGATGCCTATATCCAGTTCTGGGATGTTTGAGAAATGAGTGAATGGTTTGTTGTCTGTTAACCACAGATAGTGGATGTAGAATCTGTAATTACCTTTGAGACAGCCCTCTAAACACCTTTGGCAGAACCAAAGATAGAAAGTATTCCAGAGCACTAGAGGGCCTGGAGTGTGGCTGACCAATACGGTAACAGGATCCTCCCCCACTTCTGAGGAAGCGTGGGATGGACTGGTGAACTTCCATGTTTCTGAAGTTGAAACACCTATTTTCAGTGTGCTCCATAAAAAAAGAGTATGGTAATGGTATTCATGTGGAATATTTAAGGGTAGCCGAAGTAATGATTTACCTTTTTAGAAATTGGAAATTTGTGGTAAGGGCTTATGGGACCAAACTGCTGAGGTCATCTGTCCCTAAGCTTACACACAACTTATCCTAACTTCAAATAACTGATTAACTGATGCTATGGACGACACACAACCCATGCCCAAGGGAGGACTCGAACCTCCGATGCGGGGGGGGGGGGGGGGGGGGAAGATGCGGGGGGAGGGAACCGTGCAGACGGCGACAAGGCGAGGAACGTTAGCGACAGCTCCGGACATTTGCACAAGCCCCGCCCATTTAGCCCCCTCCACACCTACCCCCCTCCACACCAACGAAAAAGTGCATCAATATGATCTTTGGTAGTCCTCGTCGTTGTCGTGTTATTGTTCGTCGTTTTTTGTTTTACCGCGGTTGTTCATACTAGCAGTGTTGTGCTGTTAGTACTTCTTAGCACTTTGTGCACTACTGTCAAAATGAAACATACATATGCACTCTCAAAAAAGTTATCATACACGAGGTACCTAATCTTGACTGTTGTGGCCAACTGCTGCCAAACTGATATCTAACAGCCATTACAGTGCGATAAGATGTGTTGGAATGACACAGACGAAATTATGTACATACGTGTAACAATAGGCAGCTCTAAAGCTCTCAAACACTGAAGAACTCAAAGTAATCTCGTGTCTGCTGTAAGCAAGCACTCATAGGAGTTCACAGGTAAAAATTAACCCATTACACAGGCAAATATTAATGAAGAATAGCGCTGTATAAATATCTGACTGCTTGCATGACGCATTTCTGCATTATCCTACTCTTATATTCTTTAATCTTAGTGAGGTAATCATAAAGAAACCAAGACATCGACTTTGCCTTGTTTATGCACAACATTCACATCAGACTATCGAGATAATGGACAGCATCCTTGGCGATACTACCAATTAATATTTCACAACAGAATTTATTAAACTACGCGAGGTGACAGAAATTTGCGCTCACTGCAGTTAACAAATGTCATATTTTTTGATATAGTGCAGACGAAAGTTCATGTAATAAAAAAGACAGTGTCTATATCATTTTTATTTTTCATTCTTATTGATGGTTTTTCAACTCGCTCATTCAATGAACATATTTCTAATTCTTTTCACAATGGTACCAGAAAAACTGTATTTCGTACTAACTACTGATTTTCTCCCTTGTTATGACTGACATATCCGTGATACGAACAACTTTGATGTTGGAATATGCGGCGGAGCTCAGTGTATGGATTGGTGTGGAGGGGGTGATTCGGCGGCACTTGTGCACCTTCCGGGGCTGTCACTAAAGTTACGTGATAAGGCACCAGAGAGCGCGCGGCTATCCCGCGCGGTCCCTTTTCAGAATACCGACGAGAACAAAACGTTTGGTGGGAGATTCATGTAAAGGTGGGATGGTAACACAAATGGGGAACTTAGGAATCTTTGGTTCTGACCAATGGTCACCAAATGTGGTAATTTTAAGCTGAGATACTTGCGTGTGTAAATTTAAGCTGATAATATCTAAGAATTCCGTGTGCAGAATTTGAATTAGGAACAAGCACTAACACATGGTGAATACTGACTTTGTCTTAATCTGACCAAGAGACAACGGAAAACAGAAGTGCTTGTGCAAACTTTCAGTTGAGGATCCGTGTGTGAGATAATTAAGTGATCATGACGGCAAAATTACCGTTATTAATTACATTTGTGTTAATCAAGTTAGAAATTTTGATAGTTTGAGAGAGAAAAAGGTGAGTTAGCCATCTGCCCAGCCACACAATGAGGCTCATATTGCAGTGGGACATGAGCATATATCTTCCATAGTATGTGGTAGGTCCGTAGGAAAGGTTACGTGTGAAATTTAATGCGAAGGTCTGTGACTTGTTAATCTAGGTTGAAATTTTGTTGTGGGGAAGATTTGGCACGTACTGGCTAAATTCAATTCTTCTGTTTTATTTTACGTTTTCAATCTGAGTAATTTTAATGCGGCGGCTTAGTTGCAAGTACTGTACCAAAAAAGCAAGAATTTTCTTTGAATAGGCTGACCGCTAGTACATTCTTTAGGTTATTACGGAAGGAACTTGCCCCCTTCTTGCAGCGGTGTACCGTAGGTCTCTAGAAGAGCGTAGCATTCCAAAGGATTGGAAAAGGGCACAAGTCATCCCCGTTTTCAAGAAGGGACGTCTAATAGATGTGCAGAACTATAGACCTATGTCTCTAACGTCTATCAGTTGTAGAATTTTGGAACACGTATTATGTTCGAGTATAATGACTTTTCTGGAGACTAGAAGTCTACTCTGTAGGAATCAGCATGGGTTTCGAAAAAGATGGTCGTGTGAAACCCTGCTCGCGCTATTCGTCTACGAGACTCAGAGGGCCATAGACAAGGGTTCACAGGTAGATGCCGTGCTTCTTGACTTCCGCAAGGCGTTCGATACAGTTCCCCACAGACGTTTAACGAACAAAGTAAGAGTATATGGACTATCAGACCAATTGTGTGATTGCATTGAAGAGTTCCTAGATAACAGAACGCAGCATGTAATTCTCAATGGAGAGAAGTCTTCCGAAGTAAGAGTGAGTTCAGGTGTGCCACAGGGGAGTGTCATAGGACCGTTGCTATTCGCAATATACATAAATGACCTTTTGGATGACATCGGAAGTTCACTGAGGCTTTTTGCAGACGATGCTGTGGTGTATCGAAAAGTTGTAACAATGGAAAATTGTACTGAAATGCAGGAGGATCTGCAGAGAATTGACGCATGGTGCAGGGAATGGCAATTGAATCTCAATGTAGACAAGAGTTATGTGCTGCGAATACATAGAAAGATGGATCCCTTATCATTTAGCTACAAAATAGCACGTCAGCAAATGGAAGCAGTTAATTCCATAAATTATCTGGGAGTACGCATTAGGAGTGATTTAAAATGGAATGATCATATGAAGTTAATCGGTGGTAAAGCAGATGCCAGACTGAGATTCATTGGAAGAATCCTAAGGAAGTGCAATCTAAAAGCAAAGGGAGTAGGTTACAGTACGCTTGTTCGCCTACTGCTTGAATACTGCTCACCAGTGTGGGCTCCGTACCAGATAGGGTTGATAGAGGAGATAGAGAAGATCCAACGGAGAGCAGCGCGCTTCGTTACAGGACCATTTAGTAATCGCGAAAGCGTTACGGAGATGGTGGATAAACTCCAGTGGAAGACTCTGCAGGAGAGACGCTCAGTAGCTCGGTACGGGATTTTGTTAAAGTTTCGAGAACATACATTCACCCAAGAGTAAAGCAGTATATTGCTCCCTCCTACAATGAGGATAAAATCAGAGAGATTAGAGCCCACACAGGAGCATACCGACAATTCTTCTTTCCACGAACAATACGAGACTGGAATAGAAGTGAGAACCAATAGAGGTACTCAAGGTATCCTCCGCCACACACCGTCAGGTGGATTGCGGAGTATGGATGTAGATGTAGATGAGCTAACGAGAGAGAGAGAGAGAGAGAGAGAGAGAGAGAGAGAGAGAGAGACGTAGTGGATAGCGGTACCAATCCAGAAAGTGCACTACAGTAATAAAGAAAAAGATTAAAAGACTACAGGATATTGAAATGTGTGCGTAATATCATTCCCACCGGGCAGAGAATTCCTTGCTTTCTTTTATGTTTAAATGCGTTGGAGGAAATTTTGTATCATTGCGGTTGCAGAATATCAGAAAATAAAAGAGGAGATATGAGACAAAATGGTGGTCATGATCATTCAGTAGAGGGTAGCCATTTTGTTCAGACATTTTTGCCATATGCTCCCCATCACTAGAATAGTCAAGCTCGGATTTAAATGAATGCAATAGAATGGTTATGTGGTCTTGCCAAGGTGGAGTGAGTCCGTCGGAAGTGTTTACAGAACGTGTCATATTTATAATTTATTAGTCAGATGCGTTTAATTCCGTTACGTTGAGATACTTAAAAAGAAAAAAATTATAGCAAAACAGTTGGGCGATAGGACTTTACTATCAATGTACAGCATCAGTGGTACGATATGTCATATCTACATTTCCGATGCACAAACATTAAAAGCACTCGCTTGGCAGGCCACACATCTAGTAGGCCCAACTGCTAGATGCAAGAGGTGGGAGAGTTGCGACCGGAAAAGATAACGGTAGTAACCTCTCAATATTAATAAAAGAAATAAATTTCTTGAATTGCGGGCATTTTTGTGAATGAAGTCGTATACATAAATTTATGTATTTCTTAATCTATAACGGCGTTGCGCTACATCCATCATCAGTCCAAAATTTACAATTCGTAAAACAATTTTAGTGCCACTTTCAAATAAGTCTATGCCGATGCAGGAGTCAGGCAACGGCCTTGCCGCAGTGGACACACCGGTTCCCGTCGGATCACCGAAGTTAAGTGCTGTTGGGCGTGGCCGGCATTTGGATGGGTGACCACCCGGGCCTCGATGCGCTGTTGCCACTTTTCGGGGTGCACTCAGCCGCGTGATGCCAATTGAGAAGCTTCTCGACCGAACAGTGGCGGATGCGGTAAAAAAAATCCATCATAACGACCGGGAGAGCGGTGTGCTGACCACACGCCCTCCTATCCGGATCCACATCTGAGGATGGAACGGCGGTCGGATGGTCCCGATGGGCCACTTGTCATCTGAAGACGGAGTGCTTATGCGGGACTCAACCGCCAACTCAGCTCAAAGTGGTTCCGTAAAAGTAAGTATTGCTGGTTACTGACATTGAACATTATTTTACAAGATATAAATATTTGACCTGATGACGGAAGTAACCGAAACGACGTAATAAATGAAACATGTTAAGCTATATAGACGACCTAGTTCACAAAAGTAGCTACTTTGTTTCAACTCTCGTTATTTACGGCTCTACGCTCGGAAGTCATTACAAGTAACAACCGGTAACATTAACTTTGTGTTTGCTGTTCTGTTGTGTTGCGTGCCGGTTCAGCTAAATATCGCATCCTTCTTTTCTCCTTAACCTCAAATACCATCCACTGCGTGAAGTGGCGCACTACTTAAGTCACTTGTCTTGCAATCGGCTTGGAGCGGAATTAAATTTCCGTCCGGCAATCGAGATTTAGACCACCCGTGGCTTCACAGAATCCTTTATACGGGGAGCCAGTCCGATCTCTTTGATAGCGTCACAGCGGATTTTCTCTGCAATCCGTCTCCAGTCCAGACCTGTTCTCTGTCTGTCACACCCTTGGCGCCTAAGAACCGTTACGCTAAATCTTAATTTCTTTCCTTAAAGTTTATTTCACCTCGTTAACGTTGTCATTGGTATGTTGTCGCCTGAACGAATAGGAACAAAGGAAATACAAGCCAGCGGTCAGTGCGTTTCCGTTACGTTTTAAAGACTAGAGGTAAATGAACGGACATGTATGTTTTTTTCGAAATTACAGTCACAAAGGTTCTATTGGAACATTGTTCACACTGAACAATAAGGTGATAGGTTACTTAAGACGATTATAAAATTAGATGTCATAAAACATATTTATTTGTTTTTAAAATCTTATTACCACCTTTTGCATTTTAATCAAAATTTTCAAATGGGTGTGAACTCCTAAGGGATCAAAGTGTTCAGATCGTCGGTCCGTACACTTACACATTACTTAAGCTAACTTACGCTAAGAGTAACACACAGACAAACCATGGGGAGGACTGGAACCTGCGGCGGGAGGGGCCGCCCAATCCGTGACATGGCGCCTCGAAGAGTGCGACCACTCCGTGCGGCGCATTTTAATCGTTTAAATTTTTTGGTTGTGTGTTGGACTCGAAATTGTAACAGTGAAAAACTCATTTTTGTTGCAGAAAGGCTGTCCATCATGTAACTTATTCTGTCAAAGCATTCGTCAAATTGTTCCTTACTGAAACCTGCTGATCTCTGCAAAGTCATGGATCTAGCTGTCTTCAGCTTTACGTCTTAATGCCTATTCATAACATCACAGTAAAAATCTTTACTCGGCTTCGTGTTCGTCTTACGCAGGAAGCCATTAGGCCGGAAGGAGGGCCAAGCTTTCTCATCGTCGTTCCGTTTTGCGAAAGTATTTTCTACGAGGAGAAATGTGCAGTTGACTGACTCAGTGTAAAACGTCGAATCAGGGTTTACAGTTGTGTATTTTCATTCCCCTTTCGTGGACGCCTTTTATGTAAAATAAACATACCGCACACTTGCTGAACTGTATGAGGAACTCATCGAGCAATAAGTCGTCTTATATCAATTGTAGCCGTGGATGAAAGACTTTTTCAGTCTGAAATGTAGTGTTGTAAAAGTGAAACCACCTTACGTCCAAGAACGCGATTGTCTTTTCGGTCTCCATAATTAACAAGGGACGTGGACAATTTTCGGAAGTATTTTTGTAACACATCCTCAACCGTACAGCTTGACAAGGCAAGTCACAGACATTTCATTTCCTTAGTAATTTATAAGAAGCGGATTTGTGTTATAAAATTTTTTATAGCAAATTCTTTTGACTCAGTACATTAACAGTAACTTACTACAAGTCTACTACCTATTTACAAGTACCTACCATTAATGTGCCTAAATCCCACAGACATTTTCTTTCCTTAGTTGTTGATAGGAAGCAGACTTGTGCTAATAAAAACTGTTCTAACAAGTGCTTTTGATTCAAGATACTGAGAGTTATTTATTACAAGTTTACCATCTGAATTCAAGTGCCGAGTCTAATATGCCTAAATGTTATCTTAAAATACCATTTACTTTGTGGAAAAATTAACATAAGTGAATGCTATGGTTATGTGGTTTCTTACAGTAAAAAAATTGAGACACACGAGTTTGATGGGTCGCTTTGTTACAATATGTGATTAAATTTCACAAAGTAATATATTTAAGACCTTGTTACTTTCATTAAAAAACAAAAAGCTATAACAACATTTGTGGAAAAATAAGTTCAGTATGTGTTCCAAGTCGAATAAACAGACTTACTTTCAAAATTCCTGCCTTTAGGATGGGGCGACCAGTGCAAGCAAGGAGAATTGTTGGTTTCTTAGGAGGAAGCATATGAACGTTAGTATTGGTTCCTGATCCAGTGGTAAATGCTGCTTTAATGGGAAACGTGAGAACGATAATTGCAGGTAATACTGAAGTCAAGTTTATACCGCGTTATTCTCCCACTAAACGCTTCGAATGTAGTTGAATAAATTAATTAATACAGAAACAAACAACATTAGAAAAAGAGTTTAGTTTACTTTAAAATAGTGTTCAAAGTGTTAGTATTAATGATTGTAGAAACGAGTCGGAATATGTACGTTTCTATCTTACAGTCAAGGTCCTAGCACGGTCACCCAGCTTAAGAGACACATATGCATGTACATCTACATGATTACTATGTAATTCAAAATTAAGTTCTGGCAGAGGATTAATCTAAAAAGCTATTTCTCTACCGACCCAGTATCGAATAGCGAGCAGGGAATAAGAGCACTTAAATCTTTCTGCGCGAGCTCTGATTTTACAACGTCGATAATTCCTCTCTGTGTAGGTGGGAGCCCACCAAATATTTTCACATTCTCAGAAGAAAGTTGGTGACTGGAATTTCATTGTTATCCTGCCGCGACGAAAACCGCCTTTGTTTTAATGATTGCCATCTCAATTTACGTATGGTATTCGTGGCGCCCTCTCCCCTGTTTCGCGGTAATACGAAACGAGCTGCCGTTGTTTGAACTTTTTCGATGGCATCCGTCGATACTATCTGATCAGAATCTCACGCCGCACAGCAATACTCCAGAGGAGGACGTACGTACATAGTATATGCAGTGTCTTTAGTAGACCTGTAGCATTTGCTCATTGCTTCGCCAATAAATCGCACTCTTCGGTTTGCTTCACCCACAACAGTAACTGTGTGGTCGCTACAATTTAACTTATTTCTAATTTTAATACGCAAGTATTTAGTTGAATTTACAGCTTTTAGATTTGTGTGATTTATAGTGTAACGGAAATTTAGACGATTTGTTTTAGTACTCACGTGGACGACTTCACACTTTTCATTATGTACAGTCACATGCTACTTTCCGCACCATGCAGATACCTTTTCTGAATCAGTCTGCAATTTGTTTTCATCATCTGACGAATTTACAAGACGGTTAATGACAGCATCATCTGCAAAGAATCTAAGAAGGCTGCTCGCATTGGTTCCTATATCGTTTATGTACATCCGGAACAGCTGAGAGGTTATAACACTTCATTTGGGAATTGACTTTCCGTCGTTTACTACGAAGTGTGACCAAGTTTAGCCCACTGGTTATCCTTTCCACTAGCTCCAGAATGGGCGAGTATGATTTACCCTAATTAACAATCAAACGAAAATCATTTGCTTGTTACCATTCCGTGATTTTTAACACACTTGTGTATTCCGTGACTTTGCTAATGTTTTTTTCTGACAGTAGACGTGACTACAGAAGCACATATTTTCAAAGGAGGTGTAGACCTACTTCTATTCTTAAAAAGGGAACGAGAGCTGTCATTGCTGCGAGATATAAGAAAATGTTATTTTTTGTCAGTATACGCTCTTGTAGGAAGACATAAATATGTTGTGATAGTTCAGCAATGAGAAGAACGTTTTATGAAATAATAATTATTATCTTGAAAGATAAATTTTTTTCTCATTTTTGAAGTGACTATTACGCTCAAATTTCCTCTCTTAGTAATTACGATACCAAGTGAAAGCAAGCAGAAGACTTAGGCTTTTGAATGCTAGGTAGTACTGTGCTACCCCTGTTTAATATCACGGTCTTTTGGAATGAATAGATTCTCTTTCCTGAAAAACGAAAATTTGTGGAACTTGCACTATCGACGCTGAGTATCACAGTTGCTCACAATCATATCCATCTGGCCAGCTATTCAATAATAGCGTCAAGATTTTTTCAGAGGTACATTACGATGCAGATCTTGAAAAGCTGTTTCTTACGTTGGCAGCTAAGAAGAACTTTAACCTTGGGTGCACTCGATTGCATTCGAGAGACGCCACAGATTACTGCAAAATTATTAATTTATTTTTTTTCAGCCAAGAAGACAGTAATTAGGATTCACATCACTAAATAGCTTATTTTTAATTGAAACGACAGACTTTTTTAAATCATTTAATACTAGGAAGGAAAGAGGACCTGGTAAGATTAGGAAACAGTAGTAAAAATTAACTTTGCAGCGAAAAGTTACGAGGCTGATTGTCTGTTTGTTCTTCTTGCTCTTATCAGTAATATTTAATAATTTTTCTAGTGGTCAAGGGAGGGTCATTAGAATCTTTAGTCAGTGCGGCTATCTGAATCGCAGTTTTACAATTTTCAGTGTATCTCAGTTTCTCTTTTAATATATTTTTCCCAACTGAGCTTCAGGTTTTTTGTTAAGTCAAAATTAACTACTAGAGAACCTGGCAATGCTTCGTAACTGCTAGATATGTGTGGGAACTGGATATACATTAGAGATATCGGTGGGAGTTGTCTACGAAAGCTTCAAAGATATGGAAATCGAAATTATAATAAATCATAAAGAATATGAGTCACAATGATTCCTTACTTTCCATTTGTAGTTCTTATTCTCTTAAGTTTTTATCTACTTAGTTATTACAATCACAGAACATCAGCATAAACAAAAATTTTCATTTTTTGGGTACTGGATGCTAGCTAAGAGTACGGACTGATTCTCTAAACTATCCGTTAAAGGGCACATGCAACTGAACACGCTGGCTGCAAATCAGTTCCAAAGTATTTTAACAACCGACCCTGAACATTCCTTATTGTTACTGAAAATCGAACCTTGATTCGTTTTAATTGAATGATTAATTTCACTGGGGTCATTGGTACGTGGGGTTTAAGACAAATCTCTCCAGCTCCTGTATTTGTGAGGATGGTATCTTCAATGGCAGTATTTCACGTAGGGTTACTGCAAACGAGTAGCGTTATTTAGCTTCGTACTTAAAATCCACTGCGAGGCACGAAAAGAAAATGCATTTTCACAGAACAGCACAGCACTTTCCTTTTCGCCATAGGTTTTAGCAGAAAACCTGTTAAGTATTGTTTAAAAATGTATAGTCTGTGACTGCCTAAAAGTATATTAGCGTATCATGTAAAAATTTCTTGCAACTCGGGCAATAACTTTTTGAGATTTTTGCTACAACGTGTTAATCTTTTATACGTGTAATATGTACACTAAAATGTTTGTAGCTTATGTCTGTCCAAATTTTTATTAGGCTATCGTGTAAAAATTTGAAGACTAGTCTCAGTATGCGTTTAATTCGTAATCTGCAAGGGTGCTGATAATTATGCCGCCGACACCACTGAAAAAATAATACTATCACCTATTTATTTTTGGTCACGAGACGAATTCCGCTCTGCTGCTAGTTTGCGAATTTGGCAAAAAATTATGTAGATAAAAAATTTAGCTTCAAGATGTTTTCGTTTCTCCATTGGCAAGTCAGAATAAAACACCACTTGTTCCGTTTTCGTACCGTGTGGCAATAGTTTATAATTTGTGACCACAGAAATAAAAGTTGTCCAGTAAAACCAATGGCTGTTACCAGAGGTAAAAGATAATTCTATTCTTGTAAATCTCTCAATATCTAGCAGCATTGTCAATACTCAGAGACGCAATGTTTGCCGGAAACTGAACTCAAAAGTCTTTGACAGGAAATTCGAGCACGGAAAGAATTTGATGATGTGAAAGTAAGACCGGAACGTCGGCCTTTAAATATTTCAAATATTCTTTGAGAATTTACCTGGGCCATCGGTAGGGTACGAATGCAGGCGGCAGTTGGTCATCTTGTTTCATTAAAGTTCTGTCTTAAGAATAACGACACGAAAAGCGTTCCTCAACACCTCGCAAGAAAAAGCTAGCAGCCAACATGAAAGAACGCTCCATCTAGAAATATTTGTAAGCTACGGTTACCATGGAATCAAAAACTCTTCTATTCCAAACACTGTGACGCCACAATACATCAAAGGAAACTGGTGGGTTGGTAATCAGGCTTGCTGATTTGTCCCCGTATAAGCACGTCCTAACTAGCGGGTACCAACAGTTAACTGGGACAGAGGGCCCATGAATCGATAGTTGTGACGTCACCAGCGTTGAGGATACAAAAGATGGGACCTGCATGCTATACATAAAAGTGAGAGCCAGCATTTATGCAAAGAATCAGGAAAAATTGATTGTAGGCTCTATGCTGCAGAAGTTACGAGAATAAAAGTGACATGCTATTACATGAAAGAGATACGAACTACGAACTGAGAAGAAGTAATCACTGGCGACAAACATGAAAATCACGTTGGAATGTAGTGTAATCGAAGTCGCTCACATTATGTATCCGCGTGAGGCGGTCATTTGCTCCACTCCACTAGTCTGATTATCACAAAAATGCGTGGAGACCACATTTGTCATCGTCGTAAGTCTACAGAAAAGTACCTGTCCCAAAGAACTGCAGTAATTTCGTTGTCAATCTGCCTGCCTGACTTGTCTTTACAGAAATGAAGTTGATTCTTACAGTCTGAATAGAATTTGATTCGACTAAATGAATGCACCACTTGGCTGCGCGGCTTGTGATTCGTACTATGACTCTAAATTTGTCTGTTTGTTATTGTGACGATATTTCTGATGCTACAGCCATGAATAATGATACGAATAACAGAAAAACAGTAGCAGTTACGCAGAATGGCTCCATACGGTGGACTCAGTAATAAAGTATTACATTCTACTATGTCAGATTCCATAAACTATCAAACATCAATGACACTAGCACTAATTAATCAAATATTTTGTAAGATTCACAGTACTCGTAAGTCAAGAATGATCCCACAGTGTTTCTTAATGGTATTTAAATTCGATTTTCCAACTAGTAAAAGATGCGTTTAAATTTTACCATACGCGTTTCGATTTGTTCATGTGAAACATGGAATAAAACGTATCTGCAATTTTGGTTTGATTCCAGATCTAAAAACAGTTCTTCACAGAAGATTTGGAAGTGTAATTTTTGTTTAGAGTAATTTTGTCTGATTTTCGATTGCATCAGGGAGTGCCGTCTGGTCACACGTTATCCAGGATATGGCACTGATATTTTGGCCTAATCTGAAGTTGACGTAGGGAATTTTACGTTTCCTTGACCTATCACAAACAAAACTGCGTTAATTTACACTATGGCACAGAAACGAAAAACTGCTAACGACGTACCAACACTAATGCTAATCAGTTTACTGTATACAGTGTGCGGCATATATCTTTACGATCCAAATTAATTTTTTGTCTGGAAACAAAATTTTAAAAAATGAATGAAGCAAATGAGCAGTATGATTACCTTTCTCATAAGTTTGTTCGCTACGAAGATATGAACAGCAAAGGGGGCCTACATAGTTTTAAATACCATCCCAAATTTTTTATTCTTCTCAAGAGCTCTTCAAAAATGTAACATATATTAACATAAATACAACGTTCAACTTAGTAAGAAATAGAAGCAGAGATAATTATTACAGATTTGTAGAACTGTGATCAGTTGTGGCCGAGAAAGCGTAGAACATTAAAGTTTCTCAAAGTGGTAACCATGCTCCGAGTGCAAGATGAATGAACTCATCGCTATTTCCAGTGTTGCCTATTGAAGAATATGTATAGAAACAATTTTACTAACTGATATTACCTTGGCCTTCTCCAAATAACAAAATTTCGCAATACAGAATTCGTTAAAAGAATTTTTCCCTTCAAAACAGATTCCAACACCTGCACAATGAATTGAACAAGATTTACTGAGTTCATTTGTCAGCTAATATTTGTGAAATTAGTAAGCAATTAGGGTCTTCGAAACACTAGTTGAATTAATTAAATAAATCTTATTTCAGCGCACTGAAAGAAACATAATTCCCTTAATCATTTCTATAAAAAAGAAAATCTTATATATATATATATATATATATATATATATATATATATATATATATATATATATATATATCAAGATAAATAATTTGAAGAATAAAGATTTTCTCTATTTGAATCTTAAGCATTGAATAAATAGTATTGTGCTGTCACAGATTTCTTTAACGACTACCTTAAAAGAGTCTTTTTTTTAAAAAAAAGTCATTAATGTTAAGGCCAGTTGTCTTCAAATCAAGGATAATAATTATGTACTATTTACAGAAAAAAGTAAAATACAGTATCCGAGATTACAAAAACGCAAGTCACATACGAATTGTGTGTTGTTCAAGAAGTCTCTTGTTAAATACAAAATTCATTCTTATTCGTTGGTTGATTTCAGGAAATTTATGGAGCAAGGTGATAGACTGAAAATTATTTTGACTATCATGACACGTCTGTGCCCTTTCGAAGTGGTTTTCAGATGACATTATTTTGTAAAAGTGGGATGGCAATATTAGAAAATTGTATTAAATGCCAAGAAACTGCCAAGAAGTGGGTGAGGTACACATATTGGCAGCTGATGCTAAACATTTAATAAATGTAATGTAAGGCTCCACAGACGGAGATTCCTATAACATTCGAATGGGCAATACTTGATCAGCCACTAATGTCATTCAGAAACTTAAAATGTCTGTGAGCATATTTAAAGAGCTGTTTTAGGTGAAACGACCACATTAGTGCAGTTGTGGGGAAGGGTGCCACATTCAGTTTTATTGGAAAGATTCCTAGATAAGCGCAGTTTGCGCCCGAAACATGTCGCAAACAAAACTATAGTTTAACCAATTCTCAACGATTTTCCGATGGTCTGGGATCTTAAGAATTTGAATTATTGGAAGACAGAAATAATGAAAGCAAGTTTCAAGCTCAGATACGGGTTCCCACAACGTACAGATAACGTGCAGGAAACGGAAACAGATCGAAGCAACAAATCTTACAAGAAGGCTATTTTGTATTGCGGAGACGTATTCCCCAAAAATTTCGAGAGGTCGCGCTCCATAACGTGTCAACAAACATAAGAAGTCCTCGAAAATGCAGCTCGTGAAATGAACAGAGTGTAAAAGCAGAGAAATTATTGACCGCACGCCCGGGTATAAATGGAATTTCTACCTGGTACTAGCCGCGAATTGAGTAGGGAAAGGGGGAAAATGGTTATTGCTCTCCACCACACACTGTAATTTGGCTTAATAATAATAATAATAATAATAATAATAATAATAATAATAATAAATGTACAAAATTCTGCAGTGTTTTCTGAAATTTTTGTAGGGCCGAAAACGTTCTATTAAACGAAAGCTGACGGACCAACAGTGACACGTAATGTAGGCCAAAGTAAAGGTGTAGGATAAGCGTGTCAGCGTATTAGAATTTAAGGAGCAGCGCCTTACAGGAAGATACTCACCACAGAGAGGAATAGCCGGCCGCGGTGGTCTCGCGGTTCTAGGCGCGCAGTCCGGAACCGTGCGACTGCTATGGTCGCAGGTTCGAATCCTGCCTTGGGCATGGATGTGTGTGATGTCCTTAGGTTAGTTAGGTTTAAGTAGTTCTAAGTTCTTGGGGACTGATAACCACAGCAGTTGAGTCCCATAGTGCTCAGAGCCATTTTGAACAGAGAGGAATATCAAAGAGGCCGGCAAGAAGACAAAACTTTCGGCCAAATACTGCCCCCTTCCTGGTTGCTCCCGACCGCTGACCATTACGGAAATGCCCGTAGTAATTATCACGTTAGGGTGGAAAGGAAGCACTTACAGGTTTCAGGAATCGCTAAGAAATATATAATCACCACCAAAGTATTTCATACCAACAGCTTTCACTGGGCAAGGCATAGTTAATCGAGGTCCCCAGTTGCTACAAATAGCGCTTGATGTCATTCCTCCACGATTGTGTCCTCCGGTCAACAGGCGGGGTGATGTCAAGATATCTACTTCACACAACTAGATGGATTCGGAACTAACAGCACATGTATAAGGTGATGTTGCTGAATGGAGAAAAACTGCAGGAAATGATTTCTGAGAGGATAAGGAGCAAAAAAAGGTCACATGGACAAACGGCAGGAAATGCTTGGAGTCTATGCTGCAGGGTATTTACTAATTAGTCGTGCATGTGGAATAAAACGCGATGCACGACATGCTATGATGAGACAAGTGGTCCCACAGCCTCTAAGTGTGTGCGAATTGGAATAAAACGCGATGCACGCCATGCTATGATGAGACAAGTGGTCCCACAGCCTCTAAGTGTGTGCGAACAGGATGCACCTTCGACAGCAGCTCAAATGTGCCATCCTGCAACCGAACAATGTCACAGGCAAGATAGATGCTTTGTCCCAGTGTCAGCACGGACGGGCTAGGTATACACGAATTCTTTTAGGGCCCCTCACAGGTAAAAACTTAAAATTTTTCTGTCTGGAGACCGGGCGAGCCATGCTACTGGACTATATCGTCCGGTAGATCAGCTGGGTTAGATGTGAAGATGCAGAAGCACTTTTACGTAGTAACCACATTACACTAAAGGCACGTGATCCAGCAGGGATGGCAGGATCATGCGCAGGAGGTGTAGATATATTTCGCCTGTCTTTGAGGAAAGATGATTGGTCGCACGAGCCGCTTGCCAATAATCCCTCCCAGAAACTAAGGCTGAACCGGGGCTGATGATACCCCACAGGCGGGTGTTATCAACTCTGACGATATCACCCCTCGTACATGTAGTCTTACCTGTGAGATGGATGACTGAAATCTCAACGACGTGGTGGTGTATGAGACCAATCAGTGACAAAACTGTCGCCGCGATGGAAATCCGTTGGTAATAAGGCGTATGCCCCTTATGAATCCTTATGCCGGGTGCTGATACAGGGGTCATGTTCGATGGTGTTCAAAACTGGTTCCTCCAGTGCATCGTTGCGTATTATCTTAAAGGAGCCAGGAGCCTGTCTCACACAAACGATGAAACACTGTTGCGGACAGTTTATGGTGTGCTTCAGTATGCAGCGACAACACTAGTACAGATATGACAGACCCTCTTGCCTGGTGTTCACGTGTGTCCTTTCAATCACCGAAAGTTACGCTGTCAAATATTTTTACCTCCAGTGATTAAAAAACAGTATTAATCGCATTTATTATTATTATACCGCCAAACGGTTTCAAGGCCGTTATGTAGACAGGGGTGACACCATTAGCAGTCGACGAATGGTGTAAACGCCCATAAAAGGACCCCTACTGTGGGTTGAAACCGATTGTCGGTATAATAATAATAATTGCGATTAAGACTGTTTCTGAATAATGGATTAATCATACTAATCGCCGCTTCATCTCCACAATCATGTTATCCAAAAATTTTACCTCCTGGTTCAAATGGGTACCACACGTCCATATGACCTTTACGCTCTCAGTGACTGTTTCCTATAGTCTGTCACATTGCAGGCTGTTCACAACACTGGACACTAGTCCGAAACATTAATTTCTAATTTCGTTTCTTACATTTCTCAGATTTTTTAATATTTTGAGTAGTAACTCGCAAAGTCAAGTCGATATCACTGTGTAAGATTAAGACACATAAGGATAACTTACTAAGAAGTACAAACCTGAAATATTGCTACCTTTGTGGCCGAGGCTGAGAATATGATAAAAGACTGGAATTTCAGCGAACACCTTTTTATAAATTGGCTCTTAGTTTCTGACATTCATCAATAAACGATGCAGCAATCGGCCACTGTTACCTTCGGAGTATACTTTTGGCAGTCTTTGGTGACCAGAAAGCTCGGCACGAGCATTTCGGAAACTGTTCGACTTCTCGAGTGTCCACGGAGAGTTGTTGTGTGTTCAACACAATGACGAGTTCCAACTGATAAGCTGGCGACCCAACTCGCCAGATCTGAACTCAATTGAACACATCTAGAATTTGAAAGTGGCGGCGAAGCTCATAGCACCCCTCCCGGCAGTTTACGGGAATTAGGTGAGTGTAGACGAATGGAAAAACTGGTAGATACCGATCTCGGGGAAGATCAGTTTGGATTCCGTAGAAATGTTGGAACACGTGAGGCAATACTGACCATACGACTTATCTTAGAAGCAAGATTAAGGAAAGGCAAACCTACGTTTCTAGCATTTGTAGACTTAGAGAAAGCTTTTGACAATGTTAACTAGAATACTCTCTTTCAAATTCTGAAGATGGCAGGGGTAAAATACAGGGAGCGTAAGGCTATTTACAATTTGTACAGAAACCAGATGGCAGTTATAAGAGTCGAGGGGCATGAAAGGGAAGCAGCGGTTGGGAAGGGAGTGAGACAGGGTTGTAGCCTTTCCCTGATGTTATTCAATCTGTATATTGAGCAAGCAGTGAAGGAAACAAAAGAAAAGTTCGGAATAGGTATTAAAATCCATGGATAAGAAATAAAATCTTTGAGGTTCACCGATGACATCGTAATTCTGTCAGAGACAGCAAAGGACTTGGAAGAGCAGTTGAACGGAATGGACAGTGTCTTGAAAGGATGGTATAAGATGAACATCAACAAAAGCAAAACGAGGATAATGGAATATAGTCGAATTAAGTCGGGTGATGCTGAGGGAATTAGATTAGGAAATGAGACACTTAAAGTAGTAAAGGAGTTTTGCTATTTGGGGAGCAAAATAACTGATGATGGTCGAAGTAGAGAGGATATAAAATGTAGACTGGCAATGGCAAGAAAAGCGTTTCTGAAGAAGAGAAATTTGCTAACATCGAGTATTGATTTAAGTGTCAGGAAGTCGTTTCTGAAAGTGTTTGTATGGAGTGTAGACATGTATGGAAGTGAAACATGGGCGATAAATAGTTTAGACAAGAACAGAATAGAAGCTTTCGAAATGTGAGGCTACAGAAGAATTCTTAAGATTAGATGGGTAGATCACATAACTAATGAGAAGGTATTGAATAGAATTGGGGAGAAGAGGAGTTTGTGGCACAACTTGTCTAGAAGAAGGGATCGGTTGGTAGGGCATGTTCTGAGGGATCAAGGGATCACCAATTTAGTACTGGAGGGCAGCGTGGAGGGTAAAAATCGTAGAGGGATACCAAGAGATGAATACACTAAGCAGATTCAGAAGAATGTAGATTGCAGTAGGTACTGGGAGATGAAGAAGCTTGCACAGGATAGAGTAGCACGGAGAGCTAAATCAAAGCAGTCTCAGGATTGAAGACCACAACAACAACAATATGTGTGTGTGTGTGTGTGTGTGTGTGTGTGTGTGTGTGTGTGTGTGTGTGTGTGTGTGTACAGACGTGGTGCCAATTACGTCCAGCGGCTCATTGCTTCCATGCCACGATGCGCCGACGCTACTATCCGTGCCAAAGGTGGATATACCAGCTATTAGGCAGGTAGTCATAATATTCTGACTGATCAGTGTAACCTGTTCAATGCTCCAATCAAGCGAAATCTGATTTTAAGAAAACTCGTGCAGTTGTTACAAACTCATAAAGTTTAAATATCATGGTACAAAGTTTAAATATAACGTACGTTACTTCACTAATTTATAAATAGACCATTTTTCTATCTTCGAAGTGCTTTAAATAAATATCTAAGCGTGCATGTGATACATAGTTCGTGGAGAGAAGAAAAATGGAAGCATTAATTTGGGGCCGGCGTTTCCTTTCGGAAAAATCGTTGTACCTTTTTCCGTCGACGGAGTTCCGTCACGACGCGATGCACGCGAGAGCGGACGGACGGGCAGGTAGCAGATCGATGGGGGGCGAGTGTTTCATTAGACGATTGAAGTGAACTTCAGGTAATTGCGTTGTTACGTCCATATCGCAGAGCACGTATGCGGGCGAAGCAAATGTCAGCCGGAAATAGCCACTCGCGCACAAGTTCGCGTTTCCTGTACGTTATCTGCGAAAGCGACTCACTTGGACCAGATACTCCAGTAGTGAAAGTGACGGTGGAAGTATGAGGACAAAAAGTGACAGTCAAATGGCATCAGTATGACACCTTATAACTTCTTTCACGTCTGATAATGATTTGTTCATTTGAGAAATACTACGTAAGGGGCGTAAAACTGTAGGTCCCTCTAGAACTGGCAGGATGTGGTAGTTCAAAAGCCAGAAGGAAGCGCAGTCATATCACTGCCAAGGGGGCCATACTTTGTAAACATTTCTGCTCCAACCATCCATCAGCTTGGGGACAACTTTTATAGCAGATAAGATACTTTACATTTTTTGATCAGTATTTTGGAGCATGAACCCTCGTAATTTGAACAGAAACCGCCTCCGTGATGCACAGAGCCTCTCTTGTAGCATCTGCTACTGGAGTTTGTTGAGCATCCCCGTTACACTGTGGCACTTAATAAACGGTGGCGTGAAGAACCTTGCAGCTCTTAGGTGGGTCTTCACCCCGCGGATTGGCAGCGCGATTTGAGGCGCCCTGTAACGAATTTCGCGGCCCCTCCCGCCGGAGGTTCGAGTCCTCGTGTGTGTGTGTGTGTGTGTGTGTGTGTGTGTGTGTGTGTGTGTGTGTGTTTTGTCCTTAGCGTGAGTTCACAACTACATCCACATGGATACTCTGCAAATCACATTTAAGTGCCTAGTAGAGGGTTCATCGAGCCACCTTCACAATTCTCTATTATTCCAATCTCGTACAGCGCGCAGAGAGAATGAACAGCCATATCTTTCCGTAGGAGCTCTGATTTCCCGTTTTGTCGTGGTGATCGCTCCTCCCTATGTAGGTCGGTATCAACAAAATGAGAAAGAAAACTGGCATTCTACGGATCGGAGCGTGGAATGTCAGATCCCTTAATCGGGCAGGTAGGTTAGAAAATTTAAAAAGGGAAATGGATAGGTTAAAGTTAGATATAGTGGGAATTAGTGAGGTTCGGTGGCAGGAGGACCAAGACTTCTGGTCAGGTGACTACAGGGTTATAAACACAAAATCAAATAGGGGTAATGCAGGAGTAGGTTTAATAATGAATAGGAAAATAGGAATGCGGGTAACCTACTACAAACAGCATAGTGAACGCATTATTGTGGCCAAGATAGATACAAAGCCCACACCTACTACAGTAGTACAAGTTTATATGCCAACTAGCTCTGCAGATGATGAAGAAATTGAAGAAATGTACGATGAAATAAAAGAAATTATTCAGATAGTGAAGGGAGACGAAAATTTAATAGTAATGGGTGACTGGAATTCGAGTGTAGGAAAAGGGAGAGAAGGAAACATAGTAGGTGAATATGGATTGGGACTAAGAAATGAAAGAGGAAGCCGCCTAGTAGAATTTTGCACAGAGCACAACTTAATCATAGCTAACACTTGGTTTAAGAATCATGAAAGAAGGTTGTATACGTGGACGAACCCTGGAGATACTAAAAGGTATCAGATAGGTTATATAATGGTAAGACAGAGATTTAGGAACCAGGTTTTAAGTTGTAAGACATTTCCAGGGGCAGATGTGGACTCTGACCACAATCTATTGGTTATGACCTGTAGATTAAAACTGAAGAAACTGCAAAAATCTGAGAAATTAAGGAGATGGGACCTGGATAAACTGAAAGAACCAGAGGTTGTACAGAGTTTCAGAGAGAGCATAAGGGAACAATTGACAGGAATAGGGGAAAGAAATACAGTAGAAGAAGAATGGGTAGCTCTGAGGGATGTAGTAGTGAAGGCAGCAGAGGATAAAGTAGGTACAAAGACGAGGGCTGCTAGAAATCCTTGGGTAACAGAAGAAATATTGAATTTAATTGATGAAAGGAGAAAATATAAAAATGCAGTAAATGAAGCAGGCAAAAAGGAATACAAACGTCTCAAAAATGAGATCGACAGGAAGTGCAAAATGGCTAAACAGGGATGGCTAGAGGACAAATGTAAGGATGTAGAAGCTTATCTCACTAGGGGTAAGATAGATACTGCCTACAGGAAAATTAAAGAGACCTTTGGAGAGAAGAGAACCACGTGTATGAATATCAAGAGCTCAGATGGCAGCCCAGTTCTAAGCAAAGAAAGGAAGGCAGAAAGGTGGAAGGAGTATATAGAAGGCTTATACAAGGGCGATGTACTTGAGGACAATATTATGGAAATAGAAGAGGATGTAGATGAAGACGAAATGGGAGATACGATACTGCGTGAAGAGTTTGACAGAGCACTGAAAGACCTGAGTCGAAACAAGGCCCCCGGAGTAGACAACATTCCATTAGAACTACTGACGGCCTTTGGAGAGCCAGTCATGACAAAACTCTACCAGCTGGTGAGCAAGATGTATGAGACAGGCGAAATACCCTCAGACTTCAAGAAGAATATAATAATTCCAATCCCAAAGAAAGCAGGTGCTGAAAGATGTGAAAATTACCGAACTATCAGTTTAATAAGCCACGGCTGCAAAATACTAACGCTAATTCTTTACAGACGAATGGAAAAACTGGTAGATGCAGA
This sequence comes from Schistocerca gregaria, assembly GCF_023897955.1. Lineage (NCBI taxonomy): Eukaryota > Metazoa > Arthropoda > Insecta > Orthoptera > Acrididae > Schistocerca > Schistocerca gregaria. The sequence goes on along the minus strand of NC_064920.1, from coordinate 276,218,561 downwards.
CCTCGGGGAGGATCAGTTTGGATTCCGTCGAAATGTTGGAACACGTGAGGCAATACTGACCTTACGACTGATCTTAGAAGAAAGATTAAGAAAAGGCAAACCTACGTTTCTAGCATTTGTAGACTTAGAGAAAGCTTTTGACAATGTTGACTGGAATACTCTTTTTCAAATTCTAAAGGTGGCAGGGGTAAAATACAGGGAGCGAAAGGCTATTTATAATTTGTGCAGAAACCAGATGGCAGTAATAAGAGTCGAGGGGCATGAAAGGGAAGCAGTGGTTGGGAAAGGAGTGAGACAGGGTTGTAGCCTCTCCCCGATGTTATTCAATCTGTATATTGAGCAAGCAGTAAAGGAAACAAAAGAAAAATTTGGAGTAGGTATTAAAATTCATGGAGACGAAGTAAAAACTTTGAGGTTCGCCGATGACATTGTAATTCTGTCAGAGACGGCAAAGGACTTGGAAGAGCAGTTGAACGGAATGGACAGTGTCTTGAAAGGAGGATATAAGATGAACATTAACAAAAGCAAAACGAGGATAATGGAATGTAGTCAAATTAAATCGGGTGATGCTGAGGGAATTAGATTAGGAAATGAGACACTTAAAGTAGTAAAGGAGTTTTGCTATTTAGGAAGTAAAAAACTGATGATGGTCGAAGTAGAGAGGATATAAAATGTAGACTGGCAATGGCAAGGAAAGCGTTTCTGAAGAAGAGAAATTTGTTAACATCGAATATAGATTTATGTATCAGGAAGTCGTTTCTGAAAGTATTTGTATGGAGTGTAGCCATGTATGGAAGTGAAACATGGACGATAACTAGTTTGGACAAGAAGAGAATAGAAGCTTTCGAAATGTGGTGCTACAGAAGAATACTGAAGATAAGGTGGATAGATCACGTAACTAATGAGGAGGTATTGAATAGGATTGGGGAGAAGAGAAGTTTGTGGCACAACTTGACTAGAAGAAGGGATCGGTTGGTAGGACATGTTTTGAGGCATCAAGGGATCACACATTTAGCATTGGAGGGCAGCGTGGAGGGTAAAAATCGTAGAGGGAGACCGAGAGATGAGTACACTAAGCAGATTCAGAAGGATGTAGGTTGCAGTAGGTACTGGGAGATGAAGCAGCTTGCACAGGATAGAGTAGCATGGAGAGCTGCTTCAAACCAGTCTCAGGACTGAAAACAACAACAATCAACAAAATATTTTCGCATTCGGAGGAGAAAGTTGGTGATTGAAATTTTCGTGAGAAGTCTCTGTCGTAATGAAAAACACCTTTCTTTTAATGATGTCCAGCCCAAATCCTGTATCATTTCTGTGACACTCTTTCCCATATTTCGCGATAATACAAAACGTGCTGCCTTTCTTTGAACTTTTTCGATGCACTCCGTCAGTCCTATCTGGTACGCATCCGACACCGCGCAGCAGTATTCTAAAAGAGGACGGACAAGCGTAGTGTAGGCAGACTCCTTAGAAGGTCTGTTACATTTTCTGTGTCCGGCCAATAAAACGCAGCCTTTGATTGTCCTTCCCCACAACACTTTCTGTGTGTTCCTACCAATTTAAGTTGTTTGTAATTGAAATAGCTAGGTATTTAGTTGAATTTACTTCTTTAGATTAGACTGATTTGACGTGTAACCTAAGTTTAACGAGTTCCTTTTAGCACTCATGTGGATTGTCTCCCAAATCGTTTATATAGATAAGGAACAGCAAAGGGCCTATAAGACTATCGTGGGGAACACCAGAAATCACTTCTGTTTTACTCGATGACTTTCCATCAGTTACTACGAACTGTGACCTCTCTGACAGGAAATCGAAAATCCAGTCACATAACTGAGACAGTATTTCAAAAGCACGCAATTTCACTACGAGCCGCTTGTGTTGTACAGTGTCAAAAGCCTTCCAGAAATCCAGAAATACGGAATCGAACTGAAATCCCTTGTCAATAGCACTCAACACTTCATGTGAATAAAGAGACTGTGTCTCAATAGACCGTTTTATTCTAGGTAATTCATAATGTTGGAACACAATATATGTTCCAAAATCCTGCTGCAAATCGACTTGGGCCTTTCTTGAATATTGGTGTGACCTGTGTAACTTACCAGTCTTTAGGTAAGGGTCTCTCGTCGAGCGAACGGTTCTATATGACTGCTAAGTATACAGGGGTGTTAATAAAAGGTACGGTCAAACTTTCAGGAAACATTCCTCAAACACAAATAAAGAAAAGATGTTATGTGGACATGTGTCCGGAAACGCTTACTTTCCATGTTAGAGCTCATTTTAGTTTCGTCAGTATGTACTGTACTTCCTCGATTCACCGCCAGTTGGCCTAATTGAAGAAAGGTAATGTTGACTTCGGCGCTTGTGTTGACATGTGACTCATTGCTCTACGGTACTAGCATCAAGCACATCAGTACGTAGCATCAACAGGTTAGTGTTCATCACGAACGTGGTTTTGCAGTCAGTGCAATGTTTACAAATGCGAAGTTGGCAGATGCCCATTTGATGTATAGATTAGCCGTGGCGCGGTACGTTTGTATTGAGACAGATTTCCAGAACGAAGGTGTCCCGACAGGAAGACGTTCGAAGCAATTGATCGGCGTCTTAGGAAGCACGGGACATTCCAGCCTATGACTCGCGACTAGGGAAGATCTAGAACGACGAGGACACCTGCAATGGACGAGGCAATTCTTCGTGCAGTTGACGATAACCCTAATGTCAGCGTCAGAGAAGTTGCTGCTGTACACGGTAATGTTGACCACGTCAAGATGGAGCTCCTGCACATTTCAGTCGAAGTGTTCGTACGCTTCTCAACAACAGATTCGGTGACCGATGGATTGGTAGAGGCGGACCAATTCCATGGCCTCCACGCTCCCCTGACCTCAACCCTCTTGACTTTCATTTATGGGGGCATTTGAAAGCTGTTGTCTACGCAATCCCGGTACTAAATGTAGAGACTCTTCGTGCTCGTATTGTGGAGGGCTGTGGTACAAGACGCCATTCTCCAGGGCTGCATCAGCGCATCAGGGATTCCATACGACGGAGGGTGGATGCATGTATCCTCGCTAACGGAGGGCATTTTGAACATTTCCTGTAACAAAGTGTTTGAAGTTACGCTGGCACGTTCTTTTGCTGTGTGTTTCCATTCCATGATTGATGTGATTTTAAGAGAAGTAATAAAATGAGCTCTAAAATGGAAAGTAAGCGTTTCCGGACACATATCCAAATAACATATTTTCTTTCTTTGTGTGTGAGGAATGTTTCCTGAAAGTCTGACCGTACCTTTTTGTAACACCCTGCAGAGTTAATGCATCAGAATACTCCGAGAGGTACCTAACTGGTATACAATCTGGACCATAAGACTTGCTTTTATTAAGTGATTTGAGTTGATTCACTACTCCGAGGATATTTACTTCCACGTTACTCATGTTGTCTAGTTAGTTTAAGTAGTGTGTAAGTCTAGAGATAAGTCAGCAGTTTGTTTCCTTTTTAGTCGGATCTTCTCTATATCGTCTATTAACCCTAACTGGCAAAGTATACTTACTGATGAACAATTTTACTGTATTCATTCAGGTTAATATCAGCCCCTGCTGCGTGGTCGTGCAGGGCGAGTGTTAGTGAGGTTCTGGAAGGTAACGACAGTGATTGGAGCCTTGGACAGCCGCACTACGTCTCTCGACTGACGATCTATGGCGCGAGCAGCCTGATCTAGGTGGTCTCACAGATTCTCGACTGGGTTTAAATCCGGCAATTTGGTGGACAGGGAGTGCAGCAAACTTACCCTAGTGCTCTTCGAACCACGCGCGTGCATTACAAGCTGTGTCACGCATGCATTGCTCTGCTGGTAGGTGCCACTGTGCCGAGGAGAAACGAACTGCGAACAGTGGTGGTCGTAGTCGCCAAGAATTGGTAGAGACTTTTGCTGAATTATTGTGTCTTCCGGAATGACTACGGCACCCAGGGAACGCCAAGAAAATATTCCCCAGACCGTAAATCTCCCTTCTCTGGCATGGACTGTTCAGACATTAGTTGCAGAACCGTACACCGAAGGGTCATCCGCCTGATAAAGCATAAAACGGGATTCATTCGTCGATGATGAATAGCATGGGTGCATGAACCAGACACCAGCTACGGAGTCTGTCGTCGACACTGCTGGGAGCCCATTGGTTTATCTGGGCAATCAGCTGCTCAACAGTTCTGTTCCCCTGTACACATATCCGCAGTTGTCGTTCGCCCCTATCATCTATGATCGGTGGAGCACCACAATTTCCTCGGCGCCTGTTTTGGATGGTGCCATTTTCCCATGCATGGAATACATTAACCACAGTTATACGCAACGGTGAAGGAACTTAGCCGTTTCGGAAATTCTTCCAGCCTTGGCTCGAAAGCCACTGATGATGTCCTTTTGAACGTCAGAAAAATCGCTCCGTCTCTGTATTACGACGACGAATGCACTGTTTAAGGTGTGCCTCCGTCACACTTTATATACATTCCATTGCTACTGTTTCCACCTGGCGTCAGTGGTTATCGCACGCTGACGTCGAACGTAGATGTTGGTCATATTAATGTGACTGGACCATATACAAATCTGTCTTCAAAGGACATCGTAAGTCACTTTTTCAATAGCTTTCCTCCAATGAATGTAGTGCCTGGCAGCTGATTTTCCTGCGGTCGGGCCAACTTCGGTATTTTTATAGCTGATCGTCAAGTAGTAAAGGATCACTTGAACTGGTCTTGTGCAGTACGTTACATGTATTCACAGTCAGGGTGAACTGATTGTGTCTACTTCAGTCATCAGTGACGTTCTAAAGCACTTGCTATGGAATGTTTATGGCCACAAAGAGCACCATAGCGGCTGTCACAGAATAGGCACCTCAAGGTCATTTCACCATCCTTCGGCATTTCCAGTTAGTCCCAACTTCAAATAATGGTAAAAATGAAAAAAAGTTAGACATCCCTACTTTTGGTCTATAGTATGATGGGGCACTTTCCGAGAGAAAATTCTTGCCAGCTGATGTGCAAAAAAAGCAACGTTGCAAGAAATTCTCAAGTAAAATGTTTTTTTTACTGCAACCTTTGGAAGAAACAGAACTACAGACATGTATGTACTGAAAATAATATACGAACATTCTCAAAGTTTATAGAAGCATGTGATACATATTTTACTGTGGAAACATAAAAGTATTTCGAGATAAAAAATAACATACCGTAAGAAGTTTAAGAATGATCCGTCTGTGCAACGAAAAATGTCGTTGAAGATGAATTTTCATTCTGTTGGAGCTCGCAGAAACTTGCAACGAGAAAGTTGGTTAGAAAACTATGAAATTAATTTTGGTAAGATCTGAGATATCTGTATTGTATCGTGTCAAAGACGAACTATTTTTATCGACGTTTGCTACAAGACGTTTGTCTACAACACGCAGCAAGTGCATTTTACACAGAAGTTCCTTTTTTGCTGCTGCAATGTCTCTGAATTTCATTAGAAATTTCTGAATCAGAAACAAGGTGGGTAGAGAAGACCCAGAACACAGATCTCTGATCCAGAATAATAAATTTTTTCACCAAGATCACTGTATTTTTTTACCCGCCAGGGTAGCCGAGAGAGCTAATCAGGGGCTTCCTGGACTCGGGCAGGCCCGCTGGCCCCGGATTGAATCGGCCTGGCGGATTAACGACGGGGGCCAGTATGCTGGCCAGCCTGCATGTGCTTTTTAGGTGATTTACCACATCCCGCTATGTGAATACCGGGCTGGTCCCCACGATCCACCTCAGATACACGACTTGCAGACGTTTGAAAACTTTCTCACTATTCCATGGCTTACACAAGATACGGATAGCTGTGGTACACTAATTCCTTCTCGGGGTGTTCGGGATGGTGGCAGGAAGGGCATCCGGCGACCCTCTGCAACTAACACTGCCAAATCAATAGCAACACTGGCGACCCTGCGTTGAAGCGGGACTAAGACCCCGAGAAAGAAAGAAAGAAAGATTTTGTATTTTTCTAGCCGTCAAATACTCTCCTCTGCTGCAGTATCGAATTACAGTTCTACGCACTAATATTTTGCCAAAATTGTCAAATTTCCTTAACTAGAGATTCTTCCGATGTTAGCGCACTGTTAATACGAAATACAGTCGATTCGTATCAACCACAAGGTTTTGTTGTCATTTTATGAGCTTGCCCGAAATTTATATTATTCCTGCCGTTTTAATTTTTGGTCAGATCAGTAAAAAATCTTTCCTTACGTTCCACAAGGAAATTTTAGACTGATTTCTAATGTCTTTTCGCCTTTTACGCATACCGACTGGGGTAGCACACCACGTAGACCCTTGCGCCTGCATTTCGCTCAGTGCCAAAAACATGTTAATGGATCGTTTCACGGAAAACTGAAAACACACGTGAACCCGCGAATTCACATTGAAACTTTGCACGTACAGTTGGCAGTGCGCTATGCAATGCACTGTTAAGTGTAGGAGCGTCAGCAAAGCTGAGGCCGGAAAATCACGGTGGACTGCAGGGAGCGGATGTGATCTTGAGTTGACTCATTTAGTGGCAGCCACTCTAGTAGTTCAGTACATGCCAAAAATACTGCTCCATAAACCATTTAACTTAAGTGATTTTGTAAAATGCCATTCCCTCGCATGCATTCAGTCAATTATGGAAAAAGTTCCTTACCTCGATTCCTCTGTATATTCGTACCATTCACCATTGTAAAATGCCTTCGTCTGTGTCCGAGTGCTACTCACGTTGAAGGGACCCTGGAGAAATCAGTCCCTGGTGTGGACACTGAGGCAGTCCCGGAGAGGTAGACGAGGACATCACGGAGGCCCACCGGGACCCGCCCTTCCTTCTGGGTTAATGGATCCAGTGCTCCGGAGACCAGGTAGGCGGTACGGACGTCAGCTTGCAGGCGCTGACACGTTACCTACTGATCACGCCCTGCATATGTGCTACACACCCATAGATCGCAAACGTCCGTACTGTAGTTGATTACTGAGTGATGCACTGGGCTGTGGGAGAACAATAAGGTAAACAGTTCCATAGACAGCTACTGTTACGCCTGCAACTTTACAGGTGAAAGCTAACGGCAGAGCTAGCACCTTAAGCTGTCTCGACTTTAGGCTACAATGGCACGAAAACTGCCGACTACTCAAGAAACATGCCGATTTGAACAACGGAAGCAGGGCCCATTCAGACAGGAGGAATCGAAGCTTCTCAGATGTGGTGCTACTGAAGGATATTGAGAATTACATGCAATGGTAAGCAGTTGATGTGGTTCTCATAAGAGTCAGAACTAACGAACGGAAAACAATGACAAGAAAAAGTAACAGGCTGGTAGGACATATGTAAGACACCAGTGAATAATTTCCATGGTGCCAGCGGGTGACGTAGAGGGTAAGAACTGTCGCGGAAGATAGAAATTGGAATACGGCTAACAAATATGTGAAGCCGTAGGGTGCAAGTGCTATTTTCTGAGGGAGAGGTTAGCATAAGACAATACTGTGTGGCGGGCTGCATCAAAGCGCGCAGAGGCCGCGCGTTTGAGGCGTTATGTCACGGATTGCGCTGCCCCTCCCGCCTTAGGTTCAAGTCTTACCTCGGACGTGGGTGTGTGTGTGTGTGTTTGTTGTTCTTAGCATAAGGTAGTTTAAGTTAGTTTAAGTAGTGTGTAAGTGTAGGGACCAATGACCTGAGCAGTTTGGGCTCTTAGGAATTCACACACATTTGAACAAATCGCACAGAAGGCTGATGCTTCAACTATAATTTTCACTAAATCAACATTTTTGTGGGACTTCATTATCAAACAGCCGCTGAAAATAAGAATGGCGGGAAAATCCGATGAGCCGGCTACCAGCTTCATAATGCGTAGAACGCTGTCGCCTCCATGATTGGGTATAATCAACGACGATGGTCTCGGTGAGCGGTAATCCAGAGGACAGCTAATTTCCACTATTCCACTAGAGAGTGCGCTGCCCTACAGGTTGTGTGATCAACCGGTCACCACGATTATGGTGCAGCTCTGGTACGCTCACAGTGCGCTAACAAACTGTGGAAAGGGAGACGTGTGTGTCAATCGTTGTATTTTCTCCCTCGCCCTTCCTCCCACTTGGTGACTTTTAGTGTCTTCCTACTTTTCTACAGGGCCTACAATCATACTCATCGTTCCTCCTTCATCATAACCATTATTATTTTCATGTAATAACTGTATAACAATTACACCACAGCATTATTTACATTATCATTCGTGGTTATATTTTAACTGTACCGTAATATAAAGTCTTCAGTCAAGTCTTGAAAAGCATCGAACGTTCTTAACAATTTGTTTTTGAAACTTCTTTTATTACCATCCATTTTATTTATAAATCTTAAATTTTGTCAACAATGCGTTTAAAAAACGCCATTTTCTATTCTATGTATTCTAATCATACCTCAAATATATGTAGCCTGTGTTTGAAAAAGCGGTTTTTTCAATCGATGCCAGACCGCTCACTTTTTGAGCATTTAAATAACAATAAAAGGAAAAAAAACGCGTCGTCGTCCAACTTCGATGAGTCACCTGAGGATGGCTAGCAGGTGCCCTGTCGAAATATCACGTGGTTAACGACGATCGTTTCCAAGCCCGCAATATCTTCAAACATAGGAATGCAACGACAAATTTCTGTAATCGTGGGAAACAAAAAGACTTGTATTCTTACATATGGTCTTATCGTAATAAGATTGATTCTACTTAGTTGACCATTAAAAGGGCTCTGTTTGACTGTCTCTACGTTCTTTTCGCCGACTGTGCAGCAGAATATGTTTCGATGATGTAGGTAAAAAATACCTTGAATGCGATGGAGCTTTTCTGCCAGGTCTTTTTCCGTCAGTACGGTGGTGCAGAGAACGAGATTCTGTGTAGTCACACAGGTGAGTACCTCACGAATTAGACTTCGATCTATCTCAGTGAATCACACGTGATTATGGATTTGATGATGCAGCCTGTAAACAGAAAATTTGATGTTATATCAGGTAAACGTATCATTGGGCAATATATCGTTCAAGAAGCTGTTTAACAAATATTGATAGGAGCGGTAGAGGAATATATGTATTACGATGTTGTGTCTCTTCTAACACGGAAGTTGGACGTTTAGGAATATTTGTGTTCTACGTTAAACTTTATCAACGAACTCTCGTCCACAACCCGTAGAAAAGCCTATCAGGAATTGGAGAACATACTGTATAATAAAAGGTGGCCTTGCAGTGGGAGGAGGGGTTGGGGGGGAGGGGGGGAGTGCTCTCTCGATGTCTCACCGTAGACTCTAACTAGTGGAGTTTTGGAGTTTGTCTTGCTTTATCAGCTTGGTTTTGTGGTTCAGAGATAAGAGGATGCTGAAACGCAACGACTAAAGAACTTATGATTCCCCAAGTCACAATCTGATGCAAAATACTCCGCCAAATGTGCTGAAAGTAGGCCGAAAGCGGAGATATCCTGAAACAACAGTTTTCACGAAATTTTTCATGAGGAAGTCTTCAGCCTCATCAGGTTGTGCCAGAAATTCTACTCGCACGGTTTCTCTTCTTCCATTTCAAAGTGTTCACAACCGAAGAACTGGGTCCCCTCTGTCAGTTGGAGAGAGTGTTCATTAGTGACCGAAAAATGGTCTATGGGCCGAAAGCGGGCGTGGACAAATTTTGGCGCACCTCGTGCTGTGAATCAATAAAACTATTCCTAACAGTTGCAGATTGCCTTCGCCAAAAGAAGAGTGTTGGGCAAAATATCTATACTCACGTGAATAGTTTTCATTTATCTGCGAGAGTAGTTGAATAAGTAAAACAAGCGCTTTCAAGTATGTGTAAATCATCTGAATTAAATTCCCATGTCTCTAAAGAAGTGACATCCAAAGCTTTTAAACGTCGCCCGTGCATGGAGATAGTTTTGCCGGTGCGCATGAAAATACATAAGGAACGGTCAAAAACTTCTGTTTTCGGGCGTTGCTGCAACATACCTGTATATGCCACGTAATAAGACTCCGATGTTGGTATATAAGCACGATAAGGAGGAAAAGGATTAGAGTGACTTTCGTGTCTTTCCGACTTGCGTGCGGTGGATGAGGAAACATGAACTACGGCAACGTTATTACGAAATAGTCCAAACAGACCAACGTGATGACGAACAGACATCAGGTAGATATCCGTCGGAGAATGAAGTGTGTGTTTGTGTGTGTGTGTGTGTGTGTGTGTGTGTGTGTGTGTGTGTGTGTGGCAGCATGTCTGTTGACAACCACCATTGTGGAAAGATGCTCCAAGTTCCGAGCTGGTCGCCCTCATAATCCAAACGTTACCATAACTGAAGTGAGAAACACTCGAGCACCCACCCTATAAACCTGATGTCTGTCCATGCGATTATCTCACCTTCTTTCCCTTAAATGATGACCCTGAAGGAATGGCGATTCCTGTAGGAGGAAGATGTGCAGCAGGCATCTGCTGATTTCTTAACGCAGCTGGAGCTGCTGCTTTACCAAGCGGATATCTTCGACCTGGTGCTTTTGCTATTGGGATACCGATTCTGGACCGTACAGCCTACGAACGGAAACTTTTTGATAGCCTATATTAAAAGATGGAGTCATTGATGGGCACTTGGTGTAAAAGAAAAACCGGAGTGTGATAAGGTTTACGCGTTTCACGAAAGCAATTCATCTTCAAGTTAAGGAAGATTATCTAGCGAGTGTAACGTCACAATGACATCGTTGGTTTTTGAGGCATGCATCTGATAAATGCAGAACAGCAGAAAAGATGTGTGAGACGGGCAAAGGTGAGGGCTGTCTAAGACGTTCACCTCAGAGGATAACGTGTGGCCGGATGGGGTGACCGAGCGGTTCTAGGCGCTAAAGTCTGGAACTGCGCGACCGCTACGGTCACAGGTTCAAATCCTACCTCGGGCATGGATGTGTGTGATGTCCTTAGGTTAGTTAGGTTTAAGTAGTTCTACGTTCTAGGGGACAGATGACTTCAGAAGTTAAGTCCCATAGTGCTCAGAGCCATTTTTTTGATAACGTGTGCCGTCAGTTAGGGAAAGATTAAAGCCGACCCTCGCATTCATGTGAGGCAGACAGCAACACGGGCTCTACCTTTCCATTGGTGGCGTAGTGCGCCGGAATACGCATTCTCCAAGGTTGCTGCTGCAGTTCTCAGGCGGCAATAAAGGCAAGCGAATATAGCTATTCCTTCGGCACTTAATGCGGTTTCAGGTGGAGGGTATTAAATTTCTTGCGGTGTATTGTTAGAGGGTACGGAACATGAGTGCATCAGTAATACCTAAGACGAAAGTAGCTTCTATATCATAAAGACACTCTCCTCCTCACCCCTTCTCGCCTCCAACCCTCACACACACACACTGTATTCGAAACAACGACACCTACGAAGGAAGTTATAGAGACACTTTCAGAGACACAGAGGATGTACTGCTGGTTGATTTCCACTGAGAGACGGTGAATGCTTACACTTATCGCGTTGTTATGCCACAATGGAACAGTTGCAAAAGCTGATTTGAAGAAGACGGTGTTGCAACGTTGTATGACAATCGTTCGATAGAATACGGCCTCAGTTTCGCGTTGATTTGATCCATTATTTCCGATAGCCTGCATTGGAAAACCTCCTATACAGCCCGTATCTCGGGGCATGTGATTTTCATGGTTTTCAGTACTTTGAATCGTTAAAGAAGCATCTGGCCAGTTATCACTTCGCAATCGACATCAACGCCAGGATACCTTGGGTTTCTAGCACCCTTTACACACTATCTAGTAAGTGTTTCATCATACAGTACTGGACATTAAAATTGCTACACGACGAAGATGACGTGTTACAGACGCGAAATTTAACCGATCGGAAGAAGATGCTGTGATTTGCAGATGATAAGCTTTTCAGAGCATTTACACAAGGTTGGCGCCGGTGGCGACATCTAAAACGTGCTGACATGAGGAAAGTTTCCAATCGATTTCTCATACACAAACAGCAGTTGACGATGCCTCGTGTAAGGAGGAGAAATGCGCACCATTACGTTTACGACTTTGAGAAAGGACGGATTGTATCCTATCGCGATTGCGGTTTATCGTATCGCGTTGGTAGAGATCCAATGACCGTTACCGGAACATGGAATCGGTGGGTTCAGGAGGGTAGTACGGAACTCCGTGCTGGTTCCCGACGGCCTCGTGTCACTAGCAGTCGAGATGACAGGCATTTTATCCGCATGGCTGTAACAGATCATGCAGCCACGTCTCGATCCCTGAGTCAACAGATGGGGACGTTTGCAAGACGACAACCATCTGCACGAGCAGTTCGACGACGTTTGCAGCAGCATGGAGTATCAGCTCGGATACCATGGCACTGCATCACAGACAGTTCTGTTTACAGCATCATTACGGTCGCATCCGTGTTTGGCGACATCGCGGTAAACGCACTTTAGAAGCGTGTATCCGTCTTCGCCATACTGCCGCATCACCCGGCGTGATGGTATGGGGTGACCTTGGTTACACGTCTCGGTCACCTCTTGTGCGCATTGACGGCACTGTGAACAGTGGACGTTACATTTGAGATGTGTTACGACCCGTGGCTCTACCCTTCATTCAATCCCTGCGAAATCGTAAATTTCAGCAGGATAATGCACGACCGAGTGTTGCAGGTCCTGTACGGGCCTTCCTGCATACAGAAAATGTTCGATTGCTGCCCTGGCCAGCACATTCTCCAGATCTCTCACCACCTGAAAACGTCTGGTCAATGGTGGCCGAGCAACTGACTCGTCACTATACGCCAGTCACTACTCTTGAACTGTGGTATCGTGTTGAAGCTGCATGGGCAGCTATACCTGTACACGCCATCCAAGCTCTGTTTGACTCAATGCCCAGGCCTATCAAGGCCGTTATTACGGCCGGAGGTGTTTGTTCTGGGTACTGATTTCCCAGGATCTATGCACCCAAACTGCGTGCAAATGTAATCACATGTCAGTTCTACTATAATATATTTGTCCAATGAATACCCGTTTATCATCTACATTTCTTTTGGTGTAGCAATTTTAATGGCCAGTAGTGTATTAGCGGCCATAGTCAATATTGTTTGCTTTAACACGGTTACTATCCATTTCAGGATATATGTCACTATCGGAATCGATTTACTAAGCCTCCTCCTCAACGCCTTAATGTATGCCGTACGAACTGCGGAACACACTGTACATTTTTGTGAATCGTAGAATTACAAAGGAATTATGAGCACCAGTATCACGTCTCATGCGCTTCTGCAGTACGCATCTGACACTCATGATACTCGAAATGAAAATATGACATATCTCTTTTCTTATTTGTCCGAGAATAAACAGCAAGACAGTTGATGAAATTTATGTTTATGTGATAAATTTCAAACGCCCTGCCGTATTGCGTATCCTAGTTTGTGGAAACATCACAGTACGCAAAAGGCGCCAGTAATTAGTCCAATGCAGTGTATGCCCTTCTGCCTGATTCATTACATTGCGAAGCCTTCTTTTGGAGACTGGACGCTGATTAGCAGATGTTTTCAGGAAAGCTCCTCTCTTACGCCCTTACTCGACGGCTTTGTGGAGTTTCGGACAGTAGTAAGTTTATTACCCTGTTTTTAAGGTACCGAAATACTTGTTACGAAGCTCCTTCCCTGTAGTAATTAACGCTGTCATTAGATTTGCTCTAGAACGCAATCTCTCATTAAAACTTTCCTCTCAACATTTATTATATACTCGAGTGAATACTGGGGCCCTTAAAGGTGAAAGGCAGACTATGCCATTCAGAGTCACACGAGTTTGCAGTAAAGAATAAAGTCTGCTACGGTACGGCGAAAAAAAAAAACGAAGAAAAAAATAAAAGGTCAAGCCAGAGTGGTGGCTAACAACTACAGTAAAAAAAGAAAAGATCGTTAAAGAAACTTATGGGAATACAGCCGGCTGGCTTCTTCGACTACCGCCAATATTTTAACAGATGTTCTGTCATTTTCAAATCACAAAAGCAGCAAGTTTACGCTGTTCAAGGACTTTAAAACGTTGGTATGTGGAGTATATCCCGAAAAATAAAACACACACACACATATATATATATATATATATATATTCCTTGAAATGGAAAAAAGAACACATTGACACCGGTGTGTCAGACCCACCATACTTGCTCCGGACAATGCGAGACGGCTGTACAAGCAATGATCACAAGCACGGCACAGCGGACACACCAGGAACCGCAGTGTTGGCCGTCGAATGGCGCTAGCTGCGCTAGCTACGCAGCATTTGTGCACCGCCGCCGTCAGTGTCAGCCAGTTTGCCGTGGCATACGGAGCTCCATCGCAGTCTTTAACACTGGTAGCATGCCGCGACAGCGTGGACGTGAACCGTATGTGCAGTTGACGGACTTTGAGCGAGGGCGTATAGTGGGCATGCGGGAGGCCGGGTGGACGTACCGCCGAATTGCTCAACACGTGGGGCGTGAGGTCTCCACAGTACATCGATGTTGTCGCCAGTGGTCGGCGGAAGGTGCACGTGCCCGTCGACCTGGGACCGGACCGCAGCGACGCATGGATGCACGCCAAGACCGTAGGATCCTACGCAGTGCCGTAGGGGACCGCACCGCCACTTCCCAGCAAATTAGGGGCACTGTTGCTCCTGGGGTATCGGCGAGGACCATTCGCAACCGTCTCCATGAAGCTGGGCTACGGTCCCGCACACCGTTAGGCCGTCTTCCGCTCACGCCCCAACATCGTGCAGCGCGCCTCCAGTGGTGTCGCGACAGGCGTGAATGGAGGGACGAATGGAGACGTGTCGTCTTCAGCGATGAGAGTCGCTTCTGCCTTGGTGCCAATGATGGTCGTATGCGTGTTTGGCGCCGTGCAGGTGAGCGCCACAATCAGGACTGCATACGACCGAGGCACACAGGGCCAACACCCGGCATCATGGTGTGGGGAGCGATCTCCTACACTGGCCGTACACCTCTGGTGATCGTCGAGGGGACACTGAATAGTGCACGGTACATCCAAACCGTCATTGAACCCATCGTTGTACCATTGCTAGACCGGCAAGGGAACTTGCTGTTCCAACAGGACAATGCATGTCCGCATGTATCCCGTGCCACCCAACGTGCTCTAGAAGGTGTAAGTCAACTACCCTGGCCAGCAAGATCTCCGGATCTGTTCCCCATTGAGCATGTTTGGGACTGGATGAAGCGTCGTCTCACGTGGTCTGCACGTCCAGCACTAACGCTGGTCTAACTGAGGCGCCAGGTGGAAATGGCATGGCAAGCCGTTCCACAGGACTACATCCAGCATCTCTACGATCATCTCCATGGGAGAATAGCAGCCTGCAATGGTGCGAAAAGTGGATATACACTGTACTACTGCCGACATTGTGCATGCTCTGTTGCCTGTGTCTATGTGCCTGTGGTTCTGTCAGTGTGATCATGTGATGTATCTGACCCCAGGAATGTGTCAATAAAGTTCCCCTTCCTGGGACAATGAATTCACGGTGTTCTTATTTCAATTTCCAGGAGTGTATATATATATATGGACAAGAATCAGCTGGACAATGGAATGACGATAATGTAATGACGACAATGAAAATTTGTGCCGGACTGGGACTCAAACCCATATTTCCCGCTTATCGCAAGCGGTCACCTTACCACTAAGTTATCCGAGTACATTTCACGGCCTGACCTGAAGTTCTAGATGTCATCAACCATATTTGTACAACCAGTACTCGTACTTCTATTGTGTATATTCCAGTACTTGTGGTATTCAGTGCCTATATTATTTCGAACTGAGGTGTAACATACCTTTGGACATGCACGCATGCTTGCATGCATTCATGCATTGCATCGTAATTCGAAACAACACATGCACTGCAATACCATAAAGATGATAGACGTCAGAGACACAACGGAAAATGGCTGGCGTCATCGATAGCGAAAAGCAATAACCAACGGATGAGATCTCATTCATTCTGTCCTTCAGTTTTTCGACTAGGGACACAGCATGATTCACGCAGAATTAAACCAAAAACCTTCATCTCTGTAAATAGAGTAGAGTAGTTACTGATATTGACTATTGATAACTTCAGGCGATTATCCGCCTCGGCAATTAACGGGATCAGAATGGCGGGTTGCTAAGCAAAGGAGCCCGTGTTCGATTCCGAGCCTGTTCGGAGATTTTCCCCGCTTAGATACTAGGTGGTTGTGTTGTTCTTACTTCCGTATCGTCACCACTGACGTTAGTATTCAGAACTCTGAATGGATATGGCCCGAAAGCCAATAAATTGGAAGAAAAAGGGTTCGGTCGTCTCTGGTTGTGTGGTGTCACTCGTGTCTACAAGTGTATGTGTGTGTGCTTTATGTTTCTGTATATGCTCTGTCTCCCGATGTTTTAAAGTACCTTGCACAGCGCTTCCTTGCTACATTAGTTTCTTGAAAATGAGAGGAGTGTGCACCTGTCGAAATAAAAGTGATTGTCGAAGACGTAACCCGTCTCCATACCCGTAAATTATTTGAGCTTTTTACACACGAGAAGAAACTCAAGTTTCAGGACGTAAGGGTTTTTCACACCAGGATGAGCAGTGTTACCATTAGATATTTCTGTATTTATAGCGAATATGAACAGATGAAGGATTATTAGCTGGCTCATAAAGTTCTGTTCAACATAGAAATCACACAGAACCTTGCAAAGGCAGAATCAGAGTCGGTTCTCGACAGCATAATTAATTGTGCTTATTTAATAGTAAGGCACGTCATACATATAAGTGAACAGTTGCTGAAATGAGAAACGTCTTTATAATTCAGGCACAACATTTTAATGCAGTGATTTTAAATTATTCCCTTCTAATACCGTGAATAAATCAGCATTTACATGTACATAACCTCCCCTTTTTAATTAATTCTTACCAGTATTTTTTCATTTAGATTCCAGTTACATTCCATAATGATGATAAAAGGAATGTCAGTTTCGCCTATTAGAATAAATTTATGTGAACTACAAAAGTGACATCCAAATCTTACAAAAGTAGAAGTTTATTAAAACACTGAAAAAAGATGTTTTTCATGTTTTCGAAAAAAAAAGAAAAGAAACGGAAATACATTTAATGCCTCGCCGTGAAACTGAAATATAAAGAACAATGAAATATTGTTAAACTTCGATAATGTAATTATTCATATCATATTACAGAGACAACAGAAAATTTACAAAAAGGTTGACTGAACATCTGATTAACAACAAGTTTAACAGTACAGCGTTTGTTCATCAGATTGAACACGAGATTATGGTATCCTAGGTAAGGGATATTTACTAATATTTTCAGAAACTTGAAACGGTAGGAAAACTTATTTAGATAAGTTGCGGAAGTGGTCAATGGATTCTGTTAAAGCTGAACGCTTTTTGTTATTTTACCACATTAGACCACAGGTTATAGGCATTTCCTGTGACCATCAAGTGCACAAGGAAGGTAAATTACAATTACGTTTCTTGTCAAATTAGCGAACACCTGGAATTCTGTATTGAGGTCGGATTCTGAATGTAACGGTGACGCCGCAAGTAGGGAAAATCTGCATTAAACGAGGGTAAACTGCATTGGGTATGTGGAACAGTTGACATATGTAACTGGTTCATTTAACAACAAGTAACTGAAGTCAAATAAGTTACATGAACAATATGATGATAGGTAGCCTTGAACGGCCTTAGTAATCGACGAAGTGAGCCACATAAAACTGTTCGTCAGTTAGATGTGCCACCTAAAACCACGTTCAGAGACAGTAATCATCATTTGAGAAGCCGTCGAGTTATTTGAAACATGGGTCTATTTTAGAACGCTGGATATTCATCTGGATAATCTCCAGTAGGCCCCACTTATGGAGTTACTTGGAACGAGCTGACAAAAGAAAAAGAAAAAGTTTGCTTATGTCGCAATGGTCGATTGATTTCGGCTCAAATGGAAGCACTGATTCCTAAGGTGATTTAGGGCGTAGCTCAGTCGCACCTCTGTTTTAGCGTTGAAATTATAAACCTTTACACGAAGAGACAGTATTGGTGGCACCTCTTTCTGAAATACTGTGATAATAGTCAACAAACATTACACTAAATATGTGTTACGATTTAACATTTCCGATTATATCATAGGTATGTCATAAGGCAGCTTATGACCATGTGCTTCCTACCATGTGAAGCGACATATTTAGAAAGTCAGTGACTAGACATATTCTTCGACACGTGATGATATTTTATTCTCCACCTGCGGCGCGAAGGTCCGAAGAACATATTTATGATAAATTATGTGATACTGAGTGTTTAATATGTAGAAAAGACACACACACACACGTTCACATGTAAGGCCACATCGCCTTTTTTAATGTACGTGCTACTTGCTTTTTTGAGGTCCTCTGGAAATAATTTTTCTGGAGATGTAACACTGCCATGCACTCTATTTCTGCGTCAAGGAGCATCACATCCTTATCCCTGCACTGGATCACTGTTACTTTCAAAACAGCTTACTTATGGAGTCAAGGATTTGCTAGTTTTCTGGGACACAGCTGCATTTTGTTTGAAAAACTGAACTACTCAGCGTGGCACAAATGATTTAAGTTCCGATGATCCTGATTTTCACAACAATGATTTTTTTTAGAAGGACGGCTTTTGGTAGACAGCGGACCAGTAGACCACTCTCAGGTTGTCTATATAAGGTGTAAGGGGTGGTACCAAGGAGTCTGAAAAGCTTGTAAGTGTGTTGCAGGATAGGTTGTGTTGAGAAATAATTGTTAAGAAACAATTCGATATGTTACGCTGTTACCGAGTTCATTAGATGAT
The DNA here is from genome assembly GCF_023897955.1 of Schistocerca gregaria. Lineage (NCBI taxonomy): Eukaryota > Metazoa > Arthropoda > Insecta > Orthoptera > Acrididae > Schistocerca > Schistocerca gregaria. The sequence continues at coordinate 276,199,741 of NC_064920.1, read as the reverse complement.
GTCACCAAGCGTGTTCTTCGTTTGGTTTTCTGAAGTCGAGCAAGTGAGCGATACAAAAATTGTACACGGGACGGTAGTAAGGATCCAACCTGACACAAAGGCTGACCAGTGTCATGCGATGTCATCTACGCTATGAGAACAACTGACACTGATTGTATTTGGCGGGCGCTTAAATTAGCGCGCTCGCAACAGCCTGATTGGCTAACGTCTGTGCTAATTAACTTGGAAATGACGCAACGTATCGAATTATCTTCTTAACAACCTTTTCTCAGAAGAACCTTCCCTGCTACACGCTTACAGGCTTTTCAGATTCTTTCTGATCAAACCGTATAATTAAAAATACCATAAATATGCACAGTTAACTAAACGGTTTCAGAAATTCCTTCACCGAAGAAGACGAAGTAAATATTCCGTAATTCGAATCTTGAACAGTTGTCAATACGATTAACTTAGAAGAAGATATCGTTAGTGTAAGGAATGAGCTTAAATCACTTGATAAAACCAAGTATTTCTGTCAAGATTGTATACCAGTCACTTCCTTTCGGTGTATGGGAAAATTGATTCCATATTTTTACATTTCCGGAAGGCTTATCACACTGTTCTTCACAAGCGATTTCTAATCAAACTGACTGCCTATGGAGAATCGCTCCTGTTGTGCGGCTGAATTCGTGACTTCGTCTTAGGAAGATTATAGTTCGTTGCAACTGACGGAATGTTATTAAATAAAACAAATTATATCAGGCGTTTCCCATGGACGTGTATGGTCCCTCTGCTGTTCTCGAGCTACATGAACGACAAAGCAGGCAATGCGTGCAGCCCTCTTACGTTCCTTGCAGATGATGCTCTCATTAACCGTCTTGTAAAGCTATCAGATGATCAAAACCAATTTCAAAATAATTTAGACACGATACCTGCGTGGTGCGAAAAGCGGCAGTTGACTTAAAATAATGGACACTGAAGTCGTCCACAAGAGTACTAAAATAAATCCGCTAAATTTAGGTTATACGATGAATCAAACAAATCTAAATGCTGTAAATTCAGCTAAATACTAACGTATTACAGTTACGAATAAGTTCTACTGTAGCGACTTCATAGGTAATTTAGCGGGGAAAGAAAACCAAAGACTGAAAATTATATGTACAACACTGAAAAAATGCAACAGGTCTACTAGGCCGCTTACACCACGCGCATCCACCCTTTCTGGAGTCCTGCAGGGTGGTGTGGCATCAGCATCATAGGAAACTGATGGATGACATCGAAAAAGTTTGAATAAGAGAAGCTCGTTTTGTGTTATCGCGAAATAGGGGAGAGAGTGCCACCAACACGATATGTGAATTCGGGTAGCAATTATTAAAACGTTTCTCGTTGCGGTAGTATCTGCTCGTGAAATTTCAATCACTAACTTTCTCATCTGATTGTGAAAATATTTTGTTGGCGCCTACCTTGTTAGTGACAAATTATTATCATGAAACAATAAGAGAAGTGAGAGCTCGTACAGAAAGATAAGTGCTCGTCTATCCCACACGCCGTTCGAGAGTGGGCAGTAGAGAAACAGCTTGAAGGTGGTTCGATCAACCCCCTGTCAGGCACTTATTTGCGAACTGCGCTGTAATCATGTGGATTTTGATGTAGGAACAGAAACAATTGTTACACATATATACATATTCATTACATAACTTAAACTGAGAACACTAATTACATGACACGTGTCGAATTGTAACTTGCATCTAAGTGAGTGCCAAGGAGCAAATTCATCAAATCAGTAGAATGTAGAAAAGTATCCCACTCACACACTGAGTAATACGTTGATTGGGTGAAGCCTATGACACGACCGAAGTAACGTCACAAAAACAATATCAAACATTCCAATATGTATTCCGAAGATGCTTTATGAGCACAAATGAATATCTCTGATGGGAGGGAAAGATTCGAAATAATAATGAACACTTCACAGGTGATAACTACTGTTTCATCTTGGAAATAGACATGAAGTCGCATGGTTCTTGTCAGAGAGTAGCGGAACGATGCGAGAGTCCCGCACCGCCGTACTAGGCAAGGTCTTATTGGGGAGTGGTTTGCCGTTGCCTTCCTCCGACCGTAATGGGGATGACTCATGATGATGAAGACGACACAACAACACCCAGTCATTTTGGGGCAGGTGAAAATTCCTGACCCCGGGAATCAAATTCGGGACCCCGTGCTCGGGAAGCGAGAACGCTACTGTGAGACCACGAGCGGCGAACTGTTTCATCTTAGTAATTAAAAGTATGAGCATTTCATAAGACAAGATGGAAGACTGAATATATAACCTATCGAGATAGCTGCTGTCTTCAATCCGAAGGCTATCTTTTATTCATCTCTTGGTCTCCACCCACCGTTTTTACCCCACACACTTCCTCCCATTAGTAATTTTCACGATACCACAATGTCTCAGAATCTGCCCTTATCACAATGTCTCAGAATCTGTCCTATCATCCAACCCCTTTGTTTAGTCACATTGTGGCTTATGTTCAAATGTTCAGATGTGTGTGAACTCTTATGGGCATTAACTGCTAAGGTCATCAGTCCCTAAGTTTACACACTACTTAACCTAAATTATCTTAAGAACAAACACACACACCCATGCCCGAGAGAGGACTCGAACCTCCGCCGGGATCACATTGTGGCTTCTATTTCTTTTTAAATTTACTTCAGTTCACCATATTAGTTATTCGAGCTATTCATCTACTGTTCAGAATTTTTCTGTAGCACCACATTTTAAAAGCTTCTGTCCTTTTGTTGTCTGAAATGCTTATTGTACCCGTTTCATTCCTGTACGAGGCTACAATAATATCTAAATTTATATTTAAAGCTGACAAATTTCTCTACTTCAGGAAATCTTTTTCTCGCCATTGCACGTCTAATTTTGTACACTCTTTACTTCGGCCAAAGTGAGTAAATTTGGTGCCCAAATAAGCGAAAACTATCTATTACTTTCAGTGTCTCAGTTCCTAGTCCAGTTTCCCCAGCATCGACTGATTTAATTCGACTACATTCTATTATCCTTGTTTTATTTTTCTGATGTGTATTTTACATCCTTCTTTCAAGATACAGGCTCGCCTAAGGACGTGAAGACGGGAGGAGGAGGGGGAGGAGATTAGTGTTTAACGCCCCGTCGACATTAGAGACATTAGATCCGGAGCGCAAGCTCGGGTGAGGGAAGGATGGGGAAGGAAATCGGCCGTGCCCTTTCAAAGGAACCATCCCGGTGTTTGCCTGAAGCGATTTAGGGAAATCACGGAAAAACTAAATCAGGATGGCCGGAGACGGGATTGAACCGTCGTCCTCCCGAATGCGAGTCCAGTGTGCTAACCACATGTGAAGACGGGTAAGAGAAATTAGGACTCATATGGAGGTATACAGACAAAAGTTTTCCCCTTGCTCCTTTTGTGAAGGCAACAGAAAAAGAAATGATTAGTAGCGGTTCAAAGCACACTCTTCCATAATCTGAATGGAGGCTTGCGGTTTATGTACGTAAATGTTGAAGAAAAATGATGGGTGTGAGAAGAAACGTACAATCTGAGATGATTTTATGTTGTGGTAAACAGTGTCCGTTATGTTACACCAGAGCCCACCCTTCTTACGCGCAGTTTTAGGCTATAAGGAACAAAACATAGTCATAGGGAAGCTATAGATCGGACCACAAATGAGTGCTTGCAACCAATATTTGACTGATACAGTGGGTGGTGAATTCAAGAGAATTATATCATAACCTCTTAGACACATCGTTCGGAGCATCAAATGATGCTTGAGAATCGATATATCTATTTATAACTACATACATACCCCACAAGCTACTGTACTGTGCACGGCAGGGATAATTTGCAACTGTATTATCGACTTTCTGTCCTATTCCACTCGCATATCGCCCGAGAGATAAATGAGTGGCCATATATGACTTACTTCCTGTAGTTGATTTCCTTTACAGATGCATTGCATATTCCCTGAAACCCCGCCAACAAATTTGTCGTTCGCCTTCCCTAACAGTGATTTTACTTGTTCATTTTATTTCATATCATTTCTTAGTATTACAAACACTTACGCAGCGGGACACGCTCAAGATGTTCATGTTTCATATATGAGTTATCAACAGTTGAAAAAGTAACAATAATATTAAGGCGACTTATCGGACTTCTTGAAAACAGTATGCAGAATTGGTGGACTGTACTTTCGACGACACATGGATGTAAGAAAGATTATGAGAAAAGCATAACAAGGGTAATGCTACTCAGTCCTGGAAACATGAATAACTGTCACAAAATATTTGAAACGACAAAGTTGGCAAAGTGTTTCTGAGATGATGTGCCTTTTATAGGATATTATAAAATGATTGTTACACCCAAAATTGGCTCCTTTAATTAAATGAGTAGGTATATTACGTATAAACTGTCGACGTTATAACTACGTGCAGTAACTGCATCTGCTTGAGTGAGAATAGTTTTGATCGCTGTATGAATATTGTATTTCCGTGATGTACAATGTTTAGTAGACTTACTTCCTGTAGTGGGTTTCCTTTACAGATGTATTGCATATTCCCTGAAACCCTTCCAACAAATTTGTCGTTCGCCTTCCCTAACAGTGATTTTACTTGTTCATTTTATTTCATATCATTTCTTAGTATTACAAACACTTACGCAGCTGTCTGCCTTTACCACTGTAGTGATTGTATTTACACCAGAGCGCAACCTGAGAAGTATCGAGAGACGTCGCCCTTGGTGACTGGCCCCTGGCGAGTATGCCGCCCGCAGCACAGTGGCGACACTAGCCACGCCAGCCGACCGGCGATTCGCTACAGTGCTCCTAGAGAGCGCAGGTGTCGGGAGCTGGCGGCGCTAGGCAGTAACTGCTCACCACGTGTGTGTCAGTCCAGAATAACTGATTGCGTGAGCTTCAATAATTCAGCGAATCATTCGTTTCCTCAACGTGAAAGGAAACCACTTGGGGCTGTAATGTATCCTTTGGCTGGCAGTAAAGAGCAAATGTAAAAGATAAAGGAAATAAAATATGCTCACAGTATGCAGTGCATTAGCACTGGTTTGCCTTCCAAAGGACAAATCACAAAAGCAGTGGCAGAAAGTATTGACTTTAAATCTGTACACCAAATATTAATTACTCTGAAAATAAAACAGCCACTGCTTAGTATCTGATTAATGTATCAGGTCGTGTGTTGATGCTCACACCTTTGTTTGATAAGCGAATCGACTGCGAAAAACATCAATTTAGTTTCGTCCTTAAGTAGTGATAACAGCAAAGTTTTGGACTTCGTAATAAAAAAAATACAGGTCCTATTTGCAATGAAATTCTTTAACAGAAAGACGCGATACGTGATATATCTGATGGCCTTCGAACAATGTACGTCACCCTTCCTAAAACATCTTTTCTAGTACAAAAAAACATACAAAAAACGTGTATGTGTGAAATCTATAGAAGGCTACATTGACTCTTTATTACACAATTAGTTATTATTCAGAAAAAAATCAGATTACAATGTTGGTATCCATACCATCATCCATCTCATGTGAAGGAACGAGCCTCTTTTATAGGTTATCTATCTACTCATTTATTTAACAGCAGTTGGTAGTCTCTCTTTAGGTACCTGTACAATTATCAAAGGAAATTTGTCCAATAATAATATCACCTCGGCCTTATGTAGGTTACAGAATATGAACTTTTTTTTAGCTCAAAACTGTTCAGATGTGTATGAATTCTTAAGAGACCAAACTGCTGAGGTCACTGGCCCCTAAACTAACTTACACTAACTTATGCTAAGGACAACACACACACCCATGCCAAAGGGAGGACTCGAACGTCTGGGAACTTTTCTTTTTTAGTCTATCATCGCATGAATGCTTCTCACTATGGTGACAAGAATATAATTTAAAATAAAATATCATGTTATTTTCTTTGAAAAGCCTTAGAGCCCACGTTAACATTCAGAATGGCTAATAAAACGAGCAGTGTACCTTAATTCGTCTGGATTGATTAAAATTTTTCGTGAAAAACAATAAACTGATAAAATTTTGTATTACACATTCCACTACCTTTCAGGTTATCTGGTCTGATAGACATTATCCATTTTTCTTTTTTTATTTATTGTCAATTGAAGTCTGTAAGAGCTTGCCCTTTTATCTTATTGATCAATAATGCAACACAATGAAATTTACGTTCATCGACTTGTTAAAGAGTTTCACATAATATGGTGAACACTCCACTGTTAAAGACAGATTTCAGTGTTGACTAAAAATGTGTGCAAGGGTCTGTATACTTTGCGGGATTCCTCCAGGAATAATGACCTAGTTAAAGTCAGCAAGGTACAGATTTTCCACGAGTCAATCGTATGATTTATTGCATTTACGGGTCAATTTACAAGTTGTTACATTAATCTGTATTTCAGTATGGCAGTAGACTGACCATTCTCAGATGAGTTCCAATAACAAATACATAATTTAATATCACAGTTTCTTGTGTAATAATTCTGCACAAATTTGTAAGTCATATTTCTTACTTAGAGAGAAGGAGGTGCCCAGAACCAACTTTTTAGCTCACTTCCAGATTCAGCTGTGCTATCAGGCACTTTATATTATACGGAAAGGAATGGGGAGTCTCTCTTGCTACGACAAGCAGCGAAAATGGATATACGCACTGACAGAAGCGACATTAACGAAGGACACATTGTTATGGTCCAGTAATGGAGAAGGAGCATCTCGAAACCGACGAAACTGGTCAGCTGTTTGCATACAGCTGTAGGAGGCATCCACAGATAGTGGTTCAAGGACGGTGAAACCACAAATAGGCGACGAGATGTCGGACGCCCACGCCTCATCAAAGATCGCGGATGTCGAAGGCTTCTCCGTTACGTAAAGCAGGATGGGCGGGGGGCGGGGGGGTGATGTGTGGCACATTTGACGACTAAGCAAAATGCTTCTGCAGGCAAATAAAGACGAGAAAAGGAGCTTCAAGTCACAGAATAAGAGAATCTGTAGCGTTCAAAATGTAGTTGACAATAACCCTGTATTGACCACGAGATAAAATGTGTTACGCCTGTTGAAGATAGGTGGAAGTCCAGTACTCGTGTATGCTTAAACACAGCTGTACATAAACATAGCTGGTTGCTGTGTTTCTTCAAGTAATTTAACCCAGTTACGAGACTCAACCATCATTACCAAGGATAAATTAATATATGGCTTCCTATCGCGTAAATCTCGCGGAAAGGTTGTATAGGTAAAATCAGAGGTACTCGAGCACGCACAGATTCTTACCAACAATTGTCCTTTCCGCGCACAAGTGGCCCAGGAAAGCGATGAATGATAGTGGTACATAAAGTAGCTTCTGCCACACAACATTCGTTAGCTTATGGAGAAAACGTAGATATAGATGGAGACTGTAGTGTATTCGCATGGGGAAAGTGGGGGTAAACGGACCTGCATGGAGGAGGTTAAATTGGAAACTACTTCCGAAATGTTAGAGAAAAACTCGAATTGTCAAGCTGAATATTATGTTAAAAATAAATGATTCCTTATAAATTGATAATTTGTACAATTATAACAAATCTGTTATTATAATTATGTGGGAACGAAGAAATAAAAATGGTAGTGGTAGCGAGATCGATCCTGGGTACTCTGTCTTATGAAACAAAGCCCTTACTTTTTTTTTTTAACTCGTTTTGTTAGTTTTCGTTCGTTGCATCTGCTCGAGGCGGACGTCGTAAGACACCCGTTTAAGTTCGTCGTTGATCCATTAACTCAGTTTTATTATTACAGAGGGGAGATAACCCTCTGACCGAACAGGCTGAGCTACCGTGCCGGCAAACTCGGTCTGCTGCGGGCATCTTGCCTGCCAGCGACCACACAATAGTACATATGCATGTATAAACTTTAAAACTCGATTTTCTCGAAAAAGACTGAGACCTGCTCTTTCCTTTTTACATGTTTTAAAGTCCCAGCCATGATCTAAACGCCCTCTCAGTACGCATTAAATCGGTGAGGGCAATTACGTGCGGTCCCTTCGTCAGCAGTGCTAAATCTGCTATTCAGTAGAATCGAAAATAAAAATGTTTGAGAATTCTGAAACGGAAAACATATGTCTGTACCCAGATTCCAGGAGGGGGGAAGTGCCCCTCTGCGTCATCTATCCCCCCTCTATTTCGTACGCCTAAGTCTACCTAATCAGGACGCCAAACAATGGAACAATAGAATCGGTCGCACTAGTGTCATATATGTGATTTCCTTTTGGATATGTAGCGCGCTTTCCCAGAATACATCCAACAAATCTAAATCTTCCATGTGCATTCCGTAACACTGATTTTATGAACACGTTCCATATCAGATCGCTTCACAGTATTACGCTAACACGAAGGAGTGCTGAAAAATAATGTCTTCAAATTTTTTATGTGAAAACTCTTACAGATTTTAAATAAAACAAACAGTATTAACATAGTGCATTTTCAGTTTTCATGACCAGACATTCATTTCTCAACAAAGTAACGTTGTTGACGAATACTTTTCTCTCAAAGGTAGAACAGTCTGTTGATACCGTCACTGTGAGATGTTTGACTTTGTTGACGAAGACACAACCTCTCCTCTGCTTGTATTGCTTTTCACTCCCACAGTGAAGTTCTCGAAGGTGTTCTTCAAGTTTTAGAAAGAGATGAAAATCAGACGCGCTCAAATCAGGACTGTGTGGAGGATGATCGATGACAGTGAACCCAAAGCGTCAGATTGTTACTGATGTGTGTTGTTTGGCATTGTCATAATGAAGAAGAGGGTGCTGCATACGTGACTGAACTCTTTTAATTCGGAATTCGATTACAGCACTGTGTTTCTCAAGCACCCACACAGTTACGTTACACACTACAATTCGGAGCCCTCTAGGGCTCCGAGTGTGTCCTCATTAAGAATAAAGATATAGAATCTTAATAATGTTTGATTTAATTCAAAAGATTCAAGAATTTCACACAAAAAATCAGATACTTTAGGGTTCTTTCCCTATATTATACATATTACGTTATGCTTAGCCACAATTAAAGAGAGATTGTATTTGTTATTCCAAGTGAAATGTAGTCGAGGAATATCTGGCTAACAGACAATCACGTATTTATGTAAATGATCCTGATGACGGTATCTTGGTTACGAGTTGATAACGTCGTACAGCATCGAAAGCCTTTCGGAAATCTGGGAAGACGCACACTATGTGATCACCTGCCTTTAGAAAGTGCTTAAAAATATTATGTAGTTTGATAGGTGGTGCTACTGTCCACAATAAGAAAGAAATACATAGTAAAAATGGGATCTAAAATGCTTATCTCAAGACCTATGAGCGTTTATTCATCTTTGATCATGTGAAACACATCTGTTCTACCGGAAGCTCTTTGCTATTACAAACTACCCAAACATGATGATTACATTATTGTGTTACAGACTGTGATGATGGAGACGAGAATCAATTTAAGACAAGATACCATAGTCCGGAAACGACCGACTCGAAACTTAGAAACGACTGTGGAACACGTGTACCGGAACTGCTGTTGCTAAACCTGCAGAGTGGGCACTTTCAGACGTTGGTAGTATTGTCCAAAATACGAAACAAATTGTTCAGTGAACATAGCCTCTAAAATGAATATCGTAAGCTCTATGGACAGTTGTTCATATTCCCTACTATGAAACAAATCTCGTCAACCGAACAAGTGCTCATGGCTGTTGAGGTATGCGGTTTACACCCCTCATTTAATGGATTTTTTTGTTTTGGTTCATAGTATCCCATCCAAAAAAATATAAACAAAGAGCTTGCAGTACAAGAGATGTGTTTCACAGAAAGAAGATGAGCAAGTGCTCATACCTCCGCACGTACGCAGTTTAGAGCCCATGTCGATTGGAAATGTTTGTTTATTTTGGTCCTTACTACCACGCAGCAAAATAAGGATCTTGTTTGGACACCCTGTATCGTTTGCAATAAAGTGGTTCAAATGGCTCTAAGCACTATGGGACTTAACATATGAGGTCATCAGCCCCTCGACTTAGATCTACTTAAACCTAACTAACCTAAGTACATCACACACATATCCATGCCCAAGACAGGATTCGAACCTGCGACCGTAACAGCAGCGCGGTTCCGGACTGAAGCGCCTAGAACGGCTGGGCCACAGGGACCGGCTTGTTTGCGATATATCTTGCATGAATAAAGAAAGACTTTTTTCTGAGTCAGTGCTGATTCTCTCAGAGAATCAAACATGCTTTTAGTCGACAACGTAGAACATTAAAATATTTTAAGAAATGCATGTTAACTTTGCTGTAGGTTCTTTTTATTTGACACATTTACTACGACCTGTTTCCAACCATCAAAAGCAAAAAGTAATATGGCTTTCACTTTTCATATACAGTGAGGAGCCAAAGAAGCTGGTACACCAGTCTAATATCGTACAGAGCCCCAGCGAACACGCAGAAGCGCCGCAACACGACGTGGCATGGACTCTACTAATGTCCGAAGCTGTGCTGGAGGCCACTGACACCTTGAATTCTGCAGGGATGTCCGTAAATCTGTAAGAGTACAAGGGAGGGTGCAGATCTCTTCTCTTCTGACAGCTCGTTGCAAAGCATCATAGATGTGGTCAACAACGTTCATGTCTGGGGAGTTTGGTGGCCAGCGGATTTGTTTAAACTCAGAAGGGTGTTCCCGGAGCCACTCTGTAGCGATACAATTTTAAATGAGACTCTTCCGACTAGGCAACATGTTCCCATTCATCAACACTCCAATTTCGGTGTTTGACGAGCAAAGACGATGCGTAATGGTCTCTGTCGTGCAGTCATCGAGAGAAGACGATTGAGTCTTAGGCCCCGAAAGCCCATATCGATGATGATTCGTTGAATGATTCGTTCGCTGACACTTGTTGATGGCGCAGCATTCAAATCTGCAGCAATTTGCTGAGGGCTGCACTTCCGTCACGTTGAACGATTCCCTTCAGTCCTCGTTGGTCCCGTTCTTGCACGATGTTTTGCTCGCTGCAGCGATGTCGGAGATTTGATGTTTTACCGGATTCCTGATATTCACAGTACACTCTTGAAATGGTCGTATGTGAAAATCCCCACTTCATCGATACCTCGGAGATGCTATGTCCCATCGCTTGTGCGACGATTATAACAGCGCGTTCAAACTCAAATCTCGCTAACCTGCCATTGTAACAGCAGTAAATGGTTCAAATGGCTCTAACCTCTGTGGGCCTTAACACGCAGAACTACTGAAACCTAACTAACCTAAGGACATCACACACATCCATGCCCGAGGCAGGATTCGAACCTGCGACAGTAGCGGTCGCGCGGTTCCAGACTGAAAGGTCAGTAACCGATGTAACAACTGCTCCAGACACTTATTGTCTTATATAGACGTTGCCGACCGCAGCGCCGTATTCTGCCTGTTTATGTATCTCTGTATTTGAATACGCATACCTATACCAGTTTCTTGGCGCTTCAGTGTATTATGCTGCAGGCAAGTTCCATACTGCAGGGCAAATTATGATACTCATCAACAGCTACCAGTGAAAACTGTGACTCATCCAACTGTCTCAGAGGAGTCTGCTTTTCTCCTGTAAAGTCGTAATGTTTGAGTTTGGAATGTGCTGCGCGAAGGGAGCTCGCACCTGCTGGTTGAATCACTTCCAGATAATTTAACATCTTTATGTAGTCGACCGCGAATCCGAACAACAGTTAATCATAATAATGTCAAGCACAGAACTATCATTGACGCGAACAGTTTTTGCCGAGTTACAGCAGTCGTAGATCACAAATGGTAAGAACGAACGCAGGAAAAGTCGTTACTACAATAAATGCAAATAAACCACGCCACACTAGGAAAGGAGGCATTAGAGGCAGTGCGGATCGCCAGAGCAGCAAACGAGGTTGGGCCGTGCGCGCTGAATGTTGCATGAGTCTCCGAGCATGGCCGGTAATTCATCATGCAGACGGCAGAGCCGGCAGCGCCTGACGCGGCTAATGGGCGAACCCGCGACGCAAGCAGACAGCTAGCCGGCTAGCCACTCTGTCCAGCCCCTCCGATGATTATCGACCGCGCCGTCCACCGTGCATCGCACACGCCGCAATGTTTCTCTCTGCTTCATGCTGCTTAATGTCTTCATAATATTCCATCATTTCTGACTCGTTTCGGATAAAACTAACGAATCAGCGACGAAACCAAACGCAGAAATTGTGTAAGCAATAATATTTCCAAGGAAGATGTGAAATATACTATTACAGTGACTTAGCAAATGTGATGGGATAGGCGCCTAATATAGCGTGGGAAATCCTGTGGCCTTTGCCACTGCAGTCAGACGTTGTGGAAGTGAGTGTACAAGTCCTGGTACTCCTCTGGAAGCAGCTAATACCAAATCGGTTGCAGAGAGGCAGCTAACACTGGTCTGTTCGTGGGTGCAGGATCCATGGCACGCAGCCTGCTTTCTACGACATCCCAGATACGCTTGATGGGGCTGAAATATGGTCTCCTAGGTAGCCATTTCAGTCTTAGGACCTCCTCTACATGTTCTTAAACCATTCCTGGAGATGTGGGAGTGATTTGGTAGCGCGTTACCATCTTAAAACACCACAGAACGGTCTTTGTGTTGAAAAAGGGTGGAGGTGGTCCCCGACCAGCTCAGCATGCTCCCGACCATTCAAAGTTCCTTCCATAACAAGTAGGGGGCCCCATTCCATACAAGGCAACGCACCCTAGACCATACCAGACACGCCACCGCCAGGGACCACATCTTAACTTGCGATACCCATCGATTCATATGGTCTACACCACAAACGGTGATTCCCATCGGCATGGAAATCGTGGTTCATCCGACCATCTCCGTTACGTCAATCCCAGGTGACTGACGACAAATGCAAGCCGTAGTGCCCGACGACGCTGGTTTAACAGTGACATCCATATTCGACGCAGGCTTCTATGCTCCAGGGAACCCATGTTACCATGTATTGTCCACTGGGAGAGGCGTCTAGCACATTCTGTGCTGAAACGAAACGTGATTTGTTGAACTGTCGTTCTGTCACTATTGACGGTCCTTCTCACTTGTCACCGCTCACGGATATCGAGGGTGGCTGGACGGTCGATATTTCGTCTGCTGTGCATTGACCCTCATTCAAAAATCAAATGTGTGTGAAATCTTTTGGGATGTAACTGCCAAGGTCATCAGTCCCTAAGCTTACACACTACTTAACCTAAATTATCCTAGGGAGAAACGCACACACCCATGCCCGGGGGAGGACTCGAACCTCCGCCGGGACCAGCCGCACAGTCCATGACTGCAGCGCCCTAGACCGCTCAGCTAATCCCGCGCCACCCTCATACAACCATTTACGATGTGCCCTGGACATGGTTGAACGTGTGAAGCCCTACCCCTTCATCACTGCCGAAATCAAATTTCCCATCTATCGGGCACCGACCTCCATATCCCAATGGAATGGCGCCAGCTCACGACGGCGTAGCATGTTACACAAATAACTTGCACAGTCACTTATCAGAAGGTCTCCTGTACAACTGCAGCCGGCATAGGGAGAGTGGTGGTGCGGGTACAACAAACCTGAGCTCCCTGCGCCCCACTATCCCAATTGTGGTCTAGGGATATCATCTTTGATTCATAATCAAAACGTCTCCGGTCCCGGGTTCGAATCTGGTCGCTGGCTAAATTTTCATTAATAATCATCACTGGCGGCTGAAGACCTCCGCCATAAGAAGTCACTGCTGATTATGCCAATTGTCTTGTCAAAGAGGGTGGAGGAGCGGACAGAGGTTGCTATCATGAGTGAAGTTGAAGAAGAATTACACGATCTGCTGAACGGAATTATCAGTCTAATGAGTATAGAGTATGGACTGAGGGGAAATCGGAGAAAGACGAAGGTAACGAGAAGAAGTCGAAATGAGAACAGCGAGAAACTTAAACATCAGGATTGATTGTCACGAAGTAGATGAAGTTAAGGAATTCTGCTACCTAGGCAGTAAAATAACCAATTGCGGACGGAGCAAGGAGGACATCAAAAGCAGACCAGCAATGGCAGAAAGGGCATTCCTGCCAAAGAGAAGTCTACTAACGTCAATTATTGGCCTTAATTTGAAGAAGAAATTTCTCAGATTGTACGTCTGGAGTACAGGATTGTATGGTAGTGAAACGTGGACTGTGGGGAAACCGGAACAGAAGAGAATCGAAGCATTTGAGAAGTGGTGGTACAGACGACTGTTGAAAATCAGGTGGACTGATAAGGTAAGGAATGAGGAGGTTCTGCGCAGAATCGCAGAGAAAAGGAATATGTGGAAAACACTGATAAGGAGAAGGGACAGGATGCTAGGACCTTTGTCAAGAAGTGAGGTTATGACCTTCATGGTGTTAGAGGGAGCTGTAGAGGGCAAAAGCTGTATAGGAAGACAGAGATTGGAATATATCCACCAAATAATTGAGAACATAGGTAGCAAGTACTACTCTGAGATGAAGAGGTTGGCACAGGAGAGGAATTCGTGGGGGGGCGCTTCAAACCAGTCAGAAGCCTGATGAAACATCCTACGACTTTTGCTAAATCAGAGTAGTTACATCGCGTACATGGGGAAGTTAATAGAATATATCAGTTTCAAGGCGATCACTCAGAAATGGACATTCAGAATTAGAAGCAGATCTTGAGTACTGCAGGATTCTCTTTTGGGCCCCTTGTTCTTTCTGGGATACAAACGTGGTTTTCCAATTTCACTGACAGAAGATAATTTTTTGGGGTGCCGGCGGCGGGATGCCGGACCTTAATTACGTGAGGTGTTTTCATGAAAGTTTCGATACCCTCCTCGTTGCTAAGTTTGGGTGAAATGTGCTGGGGACACCCTCCCCGTGAGCTTTACCTCCCAGTCTCATAAAAATGATTTTTTATTAATTATAAAGTTATTAAAACACTTTAATAAAACCGTGTTCTACTTAGAAAAAATATTAAACAGTATTTTTGACATGCGATTAAAAATACTCTTTTCAACATGCCGTCTCTCAATAGCATTTAGGCACAGAGACAGAGACAGACTGACAAAAAGGCTCCACGAAAATAGTAATAACCACTTTAACAGATCACTAAACACTGATCTTTCACTGGTATATTACATACATTAAACGTCACTGAAACTGTAGTTACTCTGCCGATGAATGATAACGTTGTTTGTACCTCACTTTGAACTGTATGATTACGCAGCTTTTCAATCTATTTATTTATACGATATGAAAATTCTCTACAATAAACCTGAGCTTAGCTTCATTCTACAAATGATTAACGTTTTGCTTGAACGTTTGTTTAAATTTTCACCATGCCGCTCAACATTACACACTGTAAAAGTTCTAATACAAATTCAAACCGAGCACAATAACTCCGGCTTTGTAGAATACCACTACTGACTCACTTACTAAAACACAGTGATTTCGACTGACACGGCAGAGAACTCCAATAATGAAATCTCACAGTTGTGTGGCACTTGTTTCATATGAGGGCATTCCGGGCATGCACACGTGTAAAGCATTCAGTTCAGCTTAAAAAGGTCATGGAGACCGGTGGGCACTTTAATACTGTCCCTTACAGCAAGGTATATCCTCTGAATTAAAAATGTTGATGTGAGACATTCATTACTTACACCCCCACCCCTGTTCAAATAAGATTTGATGAAATTTTAGATTTTACTGGACCCTTTCTCGCCTCTTCCCCCCGCCCCCACCCCCGAATTTTCTCTCATGTAATTAATGAATTTTTCCCTTCTCGTAGATAATATAAGTCGGGTGATGATACGCGTATTATAAAACTGGTAACCCTCTGGTTCCTTAAACAATTTAACTCCCGTGCACAATACTTCTGACTACTTTACTAATGAGTTCATGCGTAAAATATTTGATGTTGAAGATGTAACCGAAAAAAAATTAGAAAAGATATGAATCAATAATATAAGTCTTAGTTTCAAGTTAGTTGGTAGTAAAAAAAATGTTTCAAATGGCTCTGAGCACTATGGGACGACACATCTGAGGTCATCAGTCCCCTAGAACTTAGAACTGCTTAAGCCTAACTAATCTAAGGACATCACACACATCCATGCCAGAGGCAGGATTCGAACCTGCGACCTTAGCGGTCGTGCGATTCCAGACTGAAGCGGCTAGAACCGCTCGTTCACATCGGCCAGCAGTTCGCAATCGGTAGGTCTCTATCAAACATTGAATGATTATGATCTAGGTAATTTGTTCTCCGTCTTAAGGAAAAGCTAGTTATTGACGCATCTCAGTGTTAAAGCATTATACCTCCTGAACTATGCGTAATACAACATAGTTTTTTTAGGTACTTTCAGTGGTGTATGTGGATACTGTCAGCGAAATGTGTTACGAACAGATTTAATGATAAAGAAGTAATAAATTAAAACCTCACTGCTAATGGTGCAACGAAAATTTAGTAAGCAACAGACCTTTTAGAATGAAATTATCACTCTACAGCGGAGTGTGCGCTGATATGAAACTTCCTGGCAGATTAAAACTGTGTGCCAGACCGAGACTCGAACTCGGGACCTTTGCCTTTTGCAGGAGAGCTTCTGTAAAGTTTGGAAGGTAGGAGACGAGGTACTGGCAGAAGTAAAGCTGTGAGGACGGGGCGTGACCCGTGCTTGGGTACACAGTTGGTAGAGCACTTGCCTGAGAAAGGCAAAGTTCCCGAGTTCGAGTCTCGGTCCGGCACACAGTTTTAATTTGCCAGGAAGTTTCAACAGACCTTTCTTTTTATTTTCTGGTTCGGTGTCAGCGAGAAACGGTTTCTTCCTATTTGAAATAGTAAGTAAAGTTTGTTACGGGTCGACAAGTGGTCCCATTCTCAAATTGTCGATGAATATAAGAAAACGGAAACTCTGCAGTCAGGCCCTGAGGACAACACGACAGTTCACGGACCGCTGTGTCATCCTCACTCTTTCATCATCGGATTCGATATGCAAAGCTATGGAGTCAGCACACTGCACTCCTGTCCATTCTGCCCTCGAAGAGATGCCCAGTTATTGTACGCGCAAACAAAGTTGACACTCGGCGCGCTGGTTGATGGGAGCGACTGCAAAAGCATTTCCCATTTACAGCCGACCCATCAGCGAGGCTGCCGAGTGTCAACTTAGTTTGCGCGATTAATACAAGATACCAGCTCCAAGGTCGAATGAACAGTGTTTGGTTAATTTGCACGTTGTAATCTGCACTCCTACAAGACCTGTGCACTCTCTCTCTCTCTCTCTCTCTCTCTCTCTCTCTCTCTCTCTCTCTCTCTCTCTCTCTTCTCTCCTCTCTCTCTGTCTGACACACACACACACACACACACACACACACACACACACACACAGTTTCTAGCTATAATACTTCTGTTACTGTATTAAACTTTTAAAGTACTCTCATACACCTTAAAGAGTAGATTACGACAGCATTTTAAAATTTGGAAATTTGTGGTAAGTTCCTATGGGACCAAACTGCTGAGGTCATCGGTCCCTAGGCTTACGTACTACTTAATCTAACTTACGCTAAGGACAACACACCCGCTCGAGGGAGGACTTGAACCTCCGATGGGGGGAGCCGTGTGAACCGTGGAAGACTCCTGACACTGCGCGGCTTCGCCGCACGGGTTAAAGCATTCTTTATTTATTTTTCAATTCGGTTAGAAACTATATGATATATGCAAAATTAATTTTTTTTGCCTGTGGAAGCCGTTAGACAGGCAATCTGCAAATGCTATCGGTTGCCTTGAACCGGATTAACCGTTTATTAATTAATACTTGTCTTATGAAGTGCATGGATGTGTGTGATGTTCTTAGGTTAGTTAGGTTTACGTAGTTCTAAGTTCTAGGGGACCTCAGATGTTAAGTACCATAGTGCTCAGAGCCATTTTGAATTTAACTACCCTGCAATATTCTTACAAGGGAATCAAACTGTTTCTGACCATCCTGTGCATAAGAAAAAGTAGAAGTCAGGCTAGGAAGTTTCTAGGTGTTCCAACAGCATGACGAACGAGAATACGAGCAATGGAAGAATAATTAAAAACAGGTCGGTCTGCTAGTACAGCTTAACCTAATGGGCGGTATCTTGTGAGAAGGTAAGTGGACCTGACCTGGATTAAATAGCGCGGCGGATTGACGACGTTTGGTCTGGTACACAGATCAGCCTCAGTGTGGTTTTTTCTACATTTGTCCACTATCGTTTGGCAGACGCTGGATTTGTCCCCATTCTTGGCCTCAAAATATACGATACTCAAAAAATGAAAAATACGGTAATAAGTAGAATCAGATTTACACATTTCGTTGGTAGGTGACCTTTACGACCAACAAACATCCTCCCCCGCCCCTCCTCCGCCACCTCCCCCCCTCCCCCTTATTAAGTTAACTGTCGACTGTGGTGTCAGGAAGGACAAACGTTCGGCTCTAAAAGTGAAATAAATTTTCCCTCTTCATGAAAACAGAGAACGCTGCAGGCCGGAATAAACGCTATACAAGAGATACTGGTAGAATTATTAAAATCAGACTTATACGGGTTGTTCAAAATGTCTCTCCGCAGTGTCGTATGACTGTTAGTCGCGCGTTCCGTATGCCGCAGCGAATATACCGAAATGAAACTCAGTGAAATACAAGTTATTAATTTATTGAAAATTTATTGTTACTTACAAATTTTCACATTAATTGTTGAAAGTGTCCCCCCTGTTGTTGAATAGACAGTTCAATTCGCCTAACCATGTTTCTAAACACAAGCTGTACCATTTCTTCTGTAACAGAAGCCGTAAAAGTGGACATTGCAGTTTTCAGTTCATCGATGGATTTTGGACGGTTTTTATAGACAGTTGCTTTCACTGCACCCCAGAAGAAAAAGTCAGGTGGTGTTAGGTCAGGCGGTCGTGGAGGCCCATGTCCCTGTGAAATTATGCGATCACCAAGAACATCAGCAAGTAGTGACATTGCAACGCGAGCTGTATGCGCGGTTGCACCATCTTGTTGAAAATAACCGTTCAGTATTTCACTTAACACAGGTTTTCCTATGAATGGGTACAGAATATCACTGCAGTATTGTTGTGCGTTTATTGTATCGTTGAAAAATATGGGACCCACTATCCGACGTCTAGAAATTGCAATCCAAACTCCTATATTCACAGAATGAAGTGGTTCCTCATGAATAGGCAATGGATTTGCAGTGCTCCACATACGAGAATTTTGCGAGTTCATGTACCCGGATAAATGAACCCACGCCTCATCAGTGAAAAACGCTACATTAAGAATATCCCTTCCATTTTGTTGAACGCGATTTTTGAACCATGGATAATAATGCAGTCTCTTGGCACGATCAGTATTTTTCAGTTCTTGCACGACTTTCGCTTTGGATGGCAAAAGTTCTAATTTTTTTCCTTACAGCTGTGTGGGCCTTTCCGACACTAACATAGATTTCCTGGGCGAGTTTTCTTGCTGACTTGTTCGGACTCATGGACATTTTATCGGAAATATTGAGTAGTTTATCCTCAGACAAAATGCTAGGACGACCACTTCTCGGTGCATCTATCACTGAACCCGTATCAAATCTGCACAGTATCGCGATGTGGGAGTGTTGTCTCCGGGAGAACTGTATTAAATGTTTGACGAACTGAAACTGTGTATTTGTCGCCAGCTTTGAACTTTGTTCGACTAAAAACACACGTTCTTCAATGGTTAGCATTTTACAGTGACAAAAACGAAACAAAGGAACTAATCTTAAACGTTCACCTCAATACGTAACGACACGCACCAACGATACCACTGACGCTGGCTGAGATAAAGGAAACAGTGGAATGTTGGGAGAGTCCACTTGAATGGAAGTAACGAGACAGGCGAACAATCATACGGCACACGCGGCTAACAATCACACGGCACTACGGAGAGGCTTTTTAAACACCCCGTACATTGTTTCTGTGGTTAGTTAAAGGCATTAGCGACTTAACAGAAGAGAATGAATAAACTAGACATATACTGTAAAATGGCTTGGTGAGAAACTAAATTTCAAAGGAAACTAAACCCTGGATGAGGAAAAAAGTAGAGCAACAATAGGTGCGGCACCTGCTTTGAAACGTAGATAAGCCATGAAAGAACGTCTCTTTCATCCTTTGCGGCGCAGTTGGGTGGAGGGGAATAGTGGGAGAGGGGAGGATTCGTGACTTATGGGCTCATTGTTATGATCGATACCTTCCAGGGGAGTTCTGCCGAAAAATTCAGTGGCGCCTGCGTGATTAACGACTCTTTCAGACAAGCCAATCTTCATTTATGGGTCACATTATGTCCGTGACGTACAGGCTGACTTGAAGGCACCGCACGCCCTCGTGTCTGTCACAGAAGCTGGCATTTAATTCACCGGGATTAACGCTCGTTGTGGCTGGGAAGTCCTGGCGACTTCACCCCACCTTCTTTGCTTGCGAAACCTGTGCTATACAGAGACATGGCATGTATAGCTCACATGCAAGCGCAGTGCAATATCGTCAGAAAGGGTGCGTCAAATGAGTTCAGTATTGACACATGTCCGAAAATCTTCCTTTCTCTGGGTAGATTGCTACTCACAGTGATGAGTAGATGTTGAGTCGCAGATGGGCGCAACAGAAAGACTGTCAAACAAGTAGACTCTCGGCCAAAAAACCTTTACCATTATTCCATCCTGGATTTTGCATTTTTTATGTTGTTAAAAATAAGTTAGTTTCACAAATTCCTCAAGTGTCCCTCGCTTGTTTCAGTGCGAGCATCCACGCCCGCAACATTTGTTCAACGAGTACAATTCAAGCTCAACTCAGGCTGCAGTTGAATATTATTGTGCGTATTGCAATCGTAGGTGATTCTGTAGTAGGTGCAAGTGTTCTTTCAGCACACATTACAGCTGCTGTTGTTACAGACGTTATTCAGAATATCCTTCCGGATTTGATACAAACTGAAGCCCTGCAGGTGTTTCCTTAACGTACGATGGGGTGACGTAAGTCGCATTATTTATGAAGCTACCTAAATTAATTTATTCATACAAAAGCCAAACATTACACAGAGAAGTCTCATCAACACGTCCTGGAAGCTTGAGGATTATTAGACACTTGTTGATTTTAAATGGCTATTTCAACTACTGCTAGCCAGCGGCACATCGCTGCTCTGCACCAGAGAGCATTAAAACATGCTCAACGTTAGATTTTCTGTATTACAATAAAAAATTGTGTGATTTTGCAATTATTGTAAAGAACCACTGTACATTAATGATGTTGAAAAAACTGCTTTTAATGTGTTACGAACAGATACTGGTAATACACTAATACCTAAATTAGAACATGTTAATAATTTTAACTACCTTGAAAACCTCGTCCAGCAGTATGGACTACAGAAATTTATAATAGGTCTAAAATATTGTAAAATGGAAAAAGCATATGGCTGAACCAAAAATATCTGCAACAAGAAATGCATCTCCGAAATAAAAGGAAAAAAAAGCTGAAACGCTATAGGACAGTAGCAAGAGCAGAATAAACATATGCTTCACGGTGGACTATAACCTGCACGTCATAAAAAAGAAAACTGAAAGACGGATTAGCAGAAAAATGATGGGTTCAATACAAATTACATATGGTTGGGAAATGAGAAGTAATGATGAGAACAAGTAAAATCCAAAAATTTATCTAAGTAATGGTAAAACAGATGTTTATCTTGTTTGAACATCTCCAACGAAGTGAAAGAAAGCAGATCAATGAAATAAATAGTTTTGAATTTCTCGAAAAAAAATAGGACCAATTATACACATAAGAAAACAAGAGAAGTAAACAACATCGAATAATCGGAAACAATAGAAGCAATTTACTATTATGATAAAATACTAAATTTAGAAGGCATTAAAAGAAGAGAAAATAAAAAATCAAAGATATCAGGAGCAATATGGGTAAAAGAAAGCAAAAGGCAACATATAGAGATGATCGAGAAGTTTTGGAAAAGCAGAAAACAATAATGCAAGGCGAAAAAGTATTGTGTGTTCCTCGATGGTCAATTGGAAGTGTACTAGACTGTAGGATCCACACAGCTAGAGAATACGTTAGTTTTATATTAGTTACGTGGGCCTCTGAGGACTGAGTCATAATGAGGTTAGGAACATTTAGTTGCTACACAGGTTTCTGGGGATGTGTAGTATGGGAGAGTGGGTGGTTGAAGACTTGTCACTTGGAATGACAAACGTCGTGGTTATCGGAAGAGACGGAAAGAGAAAAGACGGAAAGTGAAAAGAAGTAGTAATCGTAATGTGAGAAAAGATAAGGGGCAATAGTTATGACGTTACAAGAGGAAATATGTCAGGGCGGATCTCGTTGTGTGGGAGGGGAAGGCTGTGGAAGTTGTGCTGGGAAAGGATATGGGGGCTGTGAAAGTATTTGGCTGATTGGATGTGTCGGAATTCGTTTTGCAGTATACCTGGCCATTTATCTAGTGTGGCGAGAAATCACTGTTAGGGTGAAGTTTGCGAGATGCACAGGACATACAAAAGCACGTGATACTGATGAGGAGGAAGAGTAATGTGATTTGGTACAGACTTGTATATAGGCAGGTAAGCGGGAATTTAAGAAAGATGGAATTCATGGCGTTCAAGGATTTGGAGAAAATGATAGAAACTGGACTGAGTGGGTATCTTGTAGGATGGCTCTTTTTTTTCAACTGATATATTTTTCTTTGTGCTGCCCCTTAGTTTTG
This sequence comes from Schistocerca gregaria, assembly GCF_023897955.1. Taxonomy (NCBI): domain Eukaryota; kingdom Metazoa; phylum Arthropoda; class Insecta; order Orthoptera; family Acrididae; genus Schistocerca; species Schistocerca gregaria. Next base: position 276,176,992 of record NC_064920.1, on the reverse strand, counting down.
TGTAATGTGGGCTCAACCGGAAAAAGGAAAAGCGTGTTCCTCGAGCCCTAACTGTGAAAAAATGCAAAAGCCGCAGAAACATGTCACTCATTTTCTCAGCTCAAAAAAATATTGTTAGAAGTAGCTGGTTAACTAATGAGTAAATTACTTTTTACTTCAATATTAATGTACTCGTAACTGTATTAACTTTAACAAAGTAATCTGAAAATCCATTATGTACATTCTGGAGAAAATATGACGGTAAAAATCTCGTATTCTTTCAGAATATGTTTTTCTTTGACAAAATCTCGTTTCATGCACTTTAAAGTTTAGTTGATAATCAGAAACAAGCTCTGGCAGACAGTGTGCCTGGTTTTCGTGTTTTATGAAATATTTATTATCGTCCTCCATGATCTTAACGTCTCTTTTAGTTTAATAACTATGTGTAGAGCGGTGGCGAAATTTTCCTACCACAACGAGAGGTCTACCCTAAGGAACTAGAGGCTGAAATTAAATATACGAAAACTTTATTTCATTAGAAACCTACTTTGATGATTTTTGGTAATTTGTCGATACCTGTTTCAATCTTTTTAATACTTTTGTTTTATTTTACTAACTAACAATTCGATTAATTTTTCTTCAAGGGACTAATTAGGACAGCTAGGGCGACAGAAAAGGAAACAAGTGTCGTAAATGCTTTTTGAATTCATGTAGAGCCACATGAGATATGTCAAGAACGACAACCCGATATATATAAAATTTTCAAAAAATACAGATATCCAAATGTCGGTGATTGGTTAGGAACAGGTTAACTTTTCAGTAGTAACGATGTTCAGAGCATTAACACGTGCTATGTCGAAAAGTTTTTGAAAGAATCTATTTGCCTTTTCTAATGAACCCTCGACGATGTTCCAGTATATTTCCATAGCTGACTGCATTTTTAATGCGAAGTTTACAATTTTTGTATGCACCTTCTCGTTGGATGTATTTTCTCAATAAATCATCACTTGTCGCACAGTTAGTGTGACACTTGTATGCACAATTAATTTCCATACTTGCAAACTGCAAAAGAACACCATTAACGATGTTTCACAGATGGCAGTTTCCTTTAATAATTTTATACAAGTAACACTAGGGGAAAAAACAGTATCATCCGTAAACGAAACTGAAGATATTGTACTTGATGCGACTTCCACCTTGGTTGTTCCAGGCGCCATCGACGGTTACTTCACCCTATCACTGTGACCTGCGAAAGGTATTCAGATAAAGATGTTGAAGAACATAACAAACCGACATTAGGTAATGAACAAATTTATGTTGTAGAAGTAACTATTCAGAAATTTGATGGTTCAGGAGCAAGATTTGTCCTTATACTACCGAGCTAAGATTTCGCACAGATCGTTTTTGATGGGAATTGAATCAAACTGAAAAATGAAAAATTATGACGAATCTTAAAAAAATCTTATAAGGGACTGCGACGGGTCAGGCTCTTATCGCGCAGTTTCCTTTCCCTGAAAGAAAATCCACCTACCTCGTTTCTTAGGTAGTTGCTGCACTCGCCTCTCCTGATAGCAGCTACTGGAAAAATTGCAGAAAAGCAGTGTTGAAGAAACTGCAATTTAATAGCCGCTCACCGGAGGCCGCGATACATGTTTGCTGAAATACAATCTATGAGCAATCTTCCTAAATAAATTGAGTTATTGGAATGGTAGTAATTGTTTACTCAAACGAGAACGCGAAGTTGGTAATTCTATTTAAGTTCTTTATTGTCTTTAAGCCTGATCATCAGCCCGCTAATCTACGTTTGAAGAAAGTTCAGTTCACAATTCTATCCACACTCAAACCCCGCCAGAATTAGCTTTCAAAGTTACGGAATTTACTTAACTGCAACACAGACGATTTTCTAACATACACGTTTGCAGTCGATGTTCAATAATAGTTCGTTTTTTAACGTTAATGCTCGCCATAAGCACTTAGTAAAAGTTTACGAAGTACCGCCACGCTTTTAATTATTAAAGTTACTCGCGTCTTTCGCGGAACGAAAAGTCACAACTCGCTCAAACTCACACTACGCGTTACTGGACTCTTCCAGTCTCAAATCGCACAGTACCGAACCGATGAAGCCGTTTTATGACTTCATTTTACACATTATTCGCGAGGACACATCAAGCATGTCTCTTCTCGATCACAGTTCCTTCGCGACCCCTCATCCACTCGCGACTCACTCTCCTAGTCTGCTAACCGTCCTCGCATCTCATTGGCTCACACATCACACAGCCAATCAGAATTAACTCTTTGGGTGCGCCTCGCGCCAAAATCTAGCACGCACCAGTCATGACTTCTGAATCAATTACGTCATGATCTCTTGTTACACAAAATTTACTGTATAATTTAACAAACCGAAAGGAAAACTAGACTTTACTTTATTTCCAGAAATTATTTAAATACTCGCGAACGTTCTGGCTGCTTGTACAATACCATACACTCTTGGACATCCGACATTCACTAAGATGGGGAACCACTGGCGACTCTGTTCCCACGGTTACATCGTCTGAACACTTGCGAGTTCCAACCTAGATTTTATACACTTGCAAAGAATGGCGAATGTCCCTCTTTCATTCACTCAGGCACACTCATTCACTCTCACCTACTCATATAAAATAACTGTTCACAAAAATTCAAAACATTTATGGTTTTAACAAAGTTATAGGTGAATTTCTAAAAGTAAAATTCTCAAAATAAATACAAAAGCACGGAAGGTGATTTTGTTTCATAGTTGGATGGTCACTGAAGGTGATCTATACAGAATGGTATTTATTTAGACTCGAAAATTGTAGAAATTTGCGTTTTCTGTAAGATTTTTCTAATTTCCAAAATATGCAGGTTTCAAAGCTCAAATTTGGATGACTTATTTTTATTCATAACAGAAACTAGTATATTAACTTTTAATTTCCTCAGGTTCCTCAGTTAGAAGTTATTAAAGATGAAAGTTCCACGTTATACACGCGGCTAGTTAGCGCACAGGTCTTACATTCTCACGGTACAGACATGCCATATGGTCGTGACGTCAGACGAACGGACACCGGTAATCTGCCCGCTACAGCACATATGCTAATCTGATGGCTACTTTACAGTCTGTCTACATTTCACAGTAAATATTTGATAGAAAACTGTGCGCTCGCACTAGTTGCGACGCCACACACCTCCTGAGGAAACTAAATTTTTTCATTCATGACAAACTTTTAGTTTTCTAAAAAAATTTCTATTAAAGATTTACTCAAACAGCTATTTGACATTTATAGTTCCTGTACATCAATCATCCACTTATACCTAGGGCTGACGACCTACAAAACATCTTATATCTAAACATGCACTTTTATCATCATTCAAAAAAAATTTTTCAGATTACAAAATTCTATTTACAAATTCCTGAAAGAGAAAACAAACCTAAATACTATCTTGATGTACGTCACACGCACACTAACACTACTATCGCTATGGTGAGCGTCACTTTTTTACCACTTACACTTAAGATTTTGATAGCACTCGTAGTTCGATCGGGTCCTGCTTGGGAGGTCCATTTCAAGTCTCGTGCTACCACCTCTGTTTACTTCGGCGCACCTGAAACATCAGCTGGCCTCAGTTCCCTTTCTAACTGCTACGTCTTAACCTACAGCAGCGATAAATGGCGCTATCTGCTTGACTCTAAAGTCTCATATTTTTGATAAAATTTACTTTACAGTATGTACAATTTTCAAATTTTTTTTTTTTTTTTTTTTTTTTTTAAGTGAAAAGTGAATTGACTTTCCTAATGCAGTACCGAAGTGGCACATTTACTCTTTAATTACTTCTTCATCTCATAATCAAACAAGTTATGGTTACATAAGAAATACTAAGAAAAACAATTCCTACAAATAGTTCACAAATACATAATAAATCTCCGCCAGCACTGGTGACTCTCCAGTTCCTGTACAATACACAACAATATAAAATATACACAAAATTATCAATATTACAATTCTGTCTCCAGGCAATCTCCTGTAGTCCTGTATCATAAATTAAACACTGAAAAATACATATTTACTTATTCATTTATCAACACTACAATCCTTATACTAATCTCTACGACAAACTTGGGGAGCTTTGTGTGTCTCTGGTCAAAAATGGAATCGATGTCATGGGTACTTTCCTCATCTCACATATCTGGAGTTACTTCAATTTCTTGTCAACATCAGGTTTTCTCTAGTCACATTCGGGTTTAATTTACAACTCTCATACTCATACTTCACACACTCAGGTTAGTATTTGTTAAAGCGTTTCCTACTAATCTGCGAAACCTCGTTACCCATACTTTCTAACATACATCCACCTCCTGAGTTACCAACGTCGCCTCAGCTCTGTTTACATTCGTAGCCTCACTTCCTTTTGTTTACAAACATCTCCTCTGTTTACCAACAAACGCCACCTCTGGTTACCAACATTAAGCTTTTTATTTACTCACCTTCGTAGCCTCACTTTTTCCTAATATCGAGCTAGCCAAACACTATGCTCATTCTTTCTCCTTTTCTCACATATTTCTCTTCATTTGACAGTCAGTCCTGCTGCACTGTCCCTTTAACTTCCTTTACCCCTTTGACAGTCAACCTTGTTGCACTGTACCTTTACTCATTTTACCACTAAATCACCTCCTGAGGCTCTGACTTCATTGAACAGACAGTTTTGCTGTACTGCTCCATTTCCTTTCCTAAACATTAGCTTAATGCTACGTCTTAACATATCGTTCTGTTACTTAACAAACAGCTTCAATGTTCGTCACCATATTTTCTGAGGCTCTTACATTTCTTAGTTATTTTACCTTTCTAAGGGCATTACTCACACCTTAGGCCAAACATTTACTTTACTGAGACTTATTACTTATCTGAGGTATCTTAATCCTTTTTGATTTTTTCTTACACTCATTCCTTACGCTTAACCTATACTGCACTGAGGTTCTTTCCTACTCATTACTTAAACACTTTATCACTTAAAAACTACGATAGAGAAGAAGGAAAGACGATAGAATTTTAGTTCTGAATGAAAGAAGAGGTAGGTTGACAATACGGAAAAGAAAGTGGAAGAAATATTGTCAAACGACTCGAGACCTAGTGCTCGTCACGCACTTAGCTCTGCAAAGAGTGCAAAGCTCTCTGAGGTATCTACTCACTCCTGGCCACGTCTCTCTTTTGAACATATCTTTTCAAATCCACAATGTTCCTAAGCCCTAACACCTTATGTGATTTCACAAACTCCAGTCTATAAGCATTTGGGTGAGGCTTCTCTACGATTCTAAATGGGCCCACGTACTCATCGGTAAACTTCTTTGTTTCTGACGTAAGTTTCTTAGATCTTTCCCTAGTTTTCACTAGCACTAGATCCCCTACCTGAAAACTAGTGGGATCAGCTCTTGCGTCATGCCTTCTCTTTCTTTCCAGGGCCATCTTTCTTATATTAATACGTGCCAGTCTCTCCTTCTCTTCGATGGCTATGTCTGTGAGATTTGGAAACTCGACCAGGTCGAATAAAATATTATTCGGCCTAATGTCACACATTAGCTCTACTATCGGTTGCCCTAAGTACTCTTTATTTATTTTGGGTTCTGCTTCCTCCAATAAATCTTGCACAATTTCTCTCCTTTCGAAGCCTGTCTTTTGGGTGGCAATCACATTCACACTTACAGGGTTTATTTCATGCTTATTATCACCCTCAATTCTAGTGGCAGCTCCTATTAGCCTATCCACTATTGCTAAGTCAAAACATTTTTCCAATGTTTCCCCCTCTTTCTCATTAACCTCCTTTTCTACGACCCTATCCAAGGCGTCGTCATTAACCTCTACCTCCTCCTCTAATCTATCCTCTTCTTCGTAACTATCTACAACATCAATTATCTTATCAAGCACAGTCACAACCCTGCCATTATTACTGTTCTCACCCCTATCCGACAGCTCTTCATTAGTTTTACTGTGCATAATGTCTTTCTGATTATTACCCTTATAACTAGTACTTAGTTCTTCAATAAGTGGCTTCTTATGATTATTCTTACAGTTAATTGGTTCATTAACCTCCACTTGACTTAACGCTACTATCTCTGTCTGTTTTACGTTATCCTCCCTAAATTTTGTAGCAACAACATTTATGTTAGGTGGTCGTTCAGGCTGCTTTCTTATGAATGGTTTTGCCAGCGGATTTAACTTTAAACGCTGTTGCCTACGATCGCCAGCACACTCGTAGACAATTAATGGTTTTCCGAGCGCGGTGCGTCATCACTATGCCTCCAGCTGACCGCCTCACCTCCTGACATCTGTCGGCCGCTGTCATACTGCTCGCGTTCATTGAACCTGTTACCATATGTTCTTCCTCTACCACGTGAACTGCCACGGTATCCGCCGCCTCTCTGAACACCCATCCTATTAATGTTTACATCCGCGCGATTGTCATTCTGCCTAGCAGGCGGGCGATGCTCCCTCCTCATGTTTTCTTCTTCTTTTTGGACGGATTCAACCCTTTCTAAATACTGTACGAACTTGTCAATGTTATCTCGGGGCGCAGATATGATCTTAGTTTTCCAGTTCCACGGTAGCTTATTTTCTACCCCTAATATGATCTGTTCTGTTTCTAACTTATTACTAAGGTAGGACAGAGTTGCTACCCACCTTTGAACAAATCTTTTGATGCCCTCTCTCTTGGGGTCATACTTCTCTCCCGACCAGAACCGATTAAGAACATCCATCTGCTTTCTCTTTCCCCAGTATTCCTCAAAGAACGCTAATTTAAATTCTGACAATTTCGCGTATTTTTCAGAGGCTAAATTCCCCCATACTCTGGCCTCTCCCATCAAATTTGAAGTGATAAAGCCTATCTTTTGTTTATCGCTCCATACTTTCGGCAAAACGTCTTCAAAATCGTTCCAAAATTCTCTGGGGTGCATGTTCTTACTTGGGTCAAATTTTAAAAACTGTCTGTGGGTAACATACGCAACCTCGGTAGATTCAATTATTCCACTGGAAATTATACTACCACTATGGTTAGAAACACACTGTTCTACTTTGGTTAGTCTGCATTCATGCCCACAAAGTTGCTCATTCACACTTTCACTGAAATGGCTTATGTGAGTCTCTAAATTATTGACCTTATTTACAACTTGCTCTCCAAGTTTCTCACACCGAATTTTGGTATCATTTACTTTACATTCTAAGGCGGCATGATTAATTTCATTGGAATTCTCTACCACTTTTATGTGCTCACATACTTTATCTAATTCTGCATCAACATGGGATTTAAATTGCTGTTGATCCTCAGTAACCTGTTCGATTCGTGTCGTCAATTCACTTTGCACTTGAACAATATTTTCTGTACATTCTAGTTTAACCTGCTGTATTTCAACATTTACTTTACTACTGAGCACTGCTAAATCTTGCTTCCAACAGTCTCTGAGATCGGATATTTTGGAATCTAAATCAGCGCCCATTTTAGTCATCTCATTACTTAAATCAGATCCTAATTTAGACATTTTTGAATCCATTTTACTTGACATATTAGTTTCCAATTTTGACATACTGGAATCCATCTTACTTGACATATTGGAATCCAACACGTTCATCTTAGTTAATAGATTCATCAGCATACTGGCGACATTATCCTTCGCCCCCTCATTTGCTGATACAATGTCCCTATTAACATTAACTACCGGCATGGGTAACTGTAACTCACTGGGCACTGACATATTAGGATCTGACTCCAAACTATAATTAACATAGGATGAATCAGTCAAACTACTACTGAAATTGGGTTGAGACACGTCTAAACTAAAATTCATGGGGTCATTTTCCCCTGTCTCCATCCCACTATCACAACTTAGTTCCGCCTTTTTGTCACTTGGTCGAAACTCAGCCATTTTTCTCAGTTTGACTCCACAAACACACAAAGTTTTCAAAAGCACTGTACTTAACTTTGTGCTTCGGCGTGCTGCGTTGCTGCTAGATGAAACTGCGGGTCCGTTCACCATACACTGCAATGCTGTACCAGTTTCCGGGCCCCCGCTCGAATCAGCGCTGCCAACTGCCACTGCTGTCGTCGCCTCTGCGTAATCTCCGTAGCTCGTCGTCTGCCAGACGCCGTCGTAGACTGCTATTCCAATCGGCGCGTAGTCACCGAAAAATTCTTCCGTTCCGTACAACACATTACAGTTCACGGACACTTTCACTGTCCTTCCTATTCACGTGGCGATATCAATTTGTACGCTACACAGTTCCTACACATAGCGAGCACTTCTGTATTGTCCGGTAATTGTCACTACTGCTTTTTTTGAAATTCACTGGAATTTACTATTTTTATTTCCCGGCCGATGCACCACTTGCGACGGGTCAGGCTCTTATCGCGCAGTTTCCTTTCCCTGAAAGAAAATCCACCTACCTCGTTTCTTAGGTAGTTGCTGCACTCGCCTCTCCTGATAGCAGCTACTGGAAAAATTGCAGAAAAGCAGTGTTGAAGAAACTGCAATTTAATAGCCGCTCACCGGAGGCCGCGATACATGTTTGCTGAAATACAATCTATGAGCAATCTTCCTAAATAAATTGAGTTATTGGAATGGTAGTAATTGTTTACTCAAACGAGAACGCGAAGTTGGTAATTCTATTTAAGTTCTTTATTGTCTTTAAGCCTGATCATCAGCCCGCTAATCTACGTTTGAAGAAAGTTCAGTTCACAATTCTATCCACACTCAAACCCCGCCAGAATTAGCTTTCAAAGTTACGGAATTTACTTAACTGCAACACAGACGATTTTCTAACATACACGTTTGCAGTCGATGTTCAATAATAGTTCGTTTTTTAACGTTAATGCTCGCCATAAGCACTTAGTAAAAGTTTACGAAGTACCGCCACGCTTTTAATTATTAAAGTTACTCGCGTCTTTCGCGGAACGAAAAGTCACAACTCGCTCAAACTCACACTACGCGTTACTGGACTCTTCCAGTCTCAAATCGCACAGTACCGAACCGATGAAGCCGTTTTATGACTTCATTTTACACATTATTCGCGAGGACACATCAAGCATGTCTCTTCTCGATCACAGTTCCTTCGCGACCCCTCATCCACTCGCGACTCACTCTCCTAGTCTGCTAACCGTCCTCGCATCTCATTGGCTCACACATCACACAGCCAATCAGAATTAACTCTTTGGGTGCGCCTCGCGCCAAAATCTAGCACGCACCAGTCATGACTTCTGAATCAATTACGTCATGATCTCTTGTTACACAAAATTTACTGTATAATTTAACAAACCGAAAGGAAAACTAGACTTTACTTTATTTCCAGATATTATTTAAATACTCGCGAACGTTCTGGCTGCTTGTACAATACCATACACTCTTGGACATCCGACATTCACTAAGATGGGGAACCACTGGCGACTCTGTTCCCACGGTTACATCGTCTGAACACTTGCGAGTTCCAACCTAGATTTTATACACTTGCAAAGAATGGCGAATGTCCCTCTTTCATTCACTCAGGCACACTCATTCACTCTCACCTACTCATATAAAATAACTGTTCACAAAAATTCAAAACATTTATGGTTTTAACAAAGTTATAGGTGAATTTCTAAAAGTAAAATTCTCAAAATAAATACAAAAGCACGGAAGGTGATTTTGTTTCATAGTTGGATGGTCACTGAAGGTGATCTATACAGAATGGTATTTATTTAGACTCGAAAATTGTAGAAATTTGCGTTTTCTGTAAGATTTTTCTAATTTCCAAAATATGCAGGTTTCAAAGCTCAAATTTGGATGACTTATTTTTATTCATAACAGAAACTAGTATATTAACTTTTAATTTCCTCAGGTTCCTCAGTTAGAAGTTATTAAAGATGAAAGTTCCACGTTATACACGCGGCTAGTTAGCGCACAGGTCTTACATTCTCACGGTACAGACATGCCATATGGTCGTGACGTCAGACGAACGGACACCGGTAATCTGCCCGCTACAGCACATATGCTAATCTGATGGCTACTTTACAGTCTGTCTACATTTCACAGTAAATATTTGATAGAAAACTGTGCGCTCGCACTAGTTGCGACGCCACAGGACGCACGCTAATATCCAGCGAAAAGGTAGAAGACTCCATACGTTTGGCGTCTTGTTAGTTTTAATTTATTGTGTGTCTTTCTCTTTTTGTGCTTAGTAACTGATAGATGGTGTTTCCATGTCAGTTTACACTCGAGGGTTAGTCTGAGGTACTTCAGTTATTTAATATTATAGCTTTCTCTTGAATGGTCATGGATGGTTTGATAGCTTGGACTTGAGGTGGAAGCTGTGGATGATTTGCCCAGTAATAATTTTTTGCATTTTCAAAGGGTTTATTCGAAAGGATCACTGGTTACGTCAAAGGATAAACTGAATCACATGTGTGTTTCTTGAATTATTACTGCCTAGGATGCTCGCAAGAAAGGTGATGGAATGGTTAAGATGTAGTTGGAAAGATCGTTGTAAGCGTATGAAATGGGACTAGGAAAGCAGTGACTGCACTGAGCTGCGTCAGATAAACAGGAGAAGCTGGTTTAAGGGCAGCCTAGTAGATGTAAAAGAGAGGAGGGAGTGCCGAGCCTTCGCACACACCTGCGGTGGGGTGGAAGACATAGGGCTCGTATTTTGATTGTCGGAAAGGATGAGTGTGACAAAGCCGCAATAAAGCGGACTTACTTAACTGCCAGTGGGCATTTGTGGAATGTGACGAGGGAATGAGGACATCATACCAGATCATAGACATTCTCGAGAGCAGTACACATGAAAACTGAGGGTACCCGTTATTGTTTGATGAGAGGAGAGATGTTTGGGACACGGGCTTCGGTAATCAAAAGAGAAGATGCGACGGAAAACACACTGAAGTGTGTAGTTACTGTCTGTGGATACACTGGGAGATGATCCATTCTGCGTTTATGGTAAATGGTTTCCACAGTTACTGATTCCACTAGTGCCTGTGTTTTTAAAAGGAAGCGGAGGACACGTATTCGAAACTTTGTTGCGGTTTGAGAATTTTGTGAAACGTTCCTTCGTAACAAGCTTAAATGTGAGAAAGTTTGAACTGCATTCTTTTGCACGAATTTTCTTCGAGGTGGCAAGGAGGGCGGCAGGCAGAGTGTTCTCGGAGAGTGCTTTGGACAGCTGCATTCCCGCTGGAGCAGCGGACAGCTGCGACGTTAGGACAAGTTAGTACGGAGCTGACCGCCGCTGTCGACTTAAAGTAGCGCGACACGACGGGTCGGCAGTTGCGGCTTTGTGGTTCGCCAGGAAACAACACCTCCCCAGAAATGTGCTGGCGGGCTGCCACCGCCGAATTCGGTCAGAGACAAGATAACGCCACGCGGCTCGCCGTGCGGGCGCAGGATACGGAGCACAGCTTGATGCGTTGATCCCTTTAGAGACGTGAGCATTAAACGGGCTGATAATTGCAGTGAGAAAGATATATACACTGTAAGACCAAAAAACCCATCACCAAAGAATTATGTGAACGAGACGGAAGTCGCTAGATGTGATTTATGTGCACAGAGAAACAAATGATCACAATAAAAAAAAAGCTGGTAGATTTATCTTCGGCCTGGACTGTCATTGAAAGAATGAAGACTGCCGCTTCTAAATGAGCCCCGACGACCAGAGAAGTAGTGTTTGGAGAAGACCCGGACAGCAGTGAGATACCATCCTGACTGCTGACTGCCATACAGCCCGATAACTGGTCGTAATGGTCTGGGGTGCTACTTCATTTCAATCCGTTGTCATCGGCCGCCCCTTACAGCAATGCGGTACGTCGACGGCCTTCTGTGCCCCCTTTTGTTGTATAGTACGTAAAGAAATATGAATGTTTCAGTTGGACCACATTTTTAGCTTTGTGATAGATGGCGCTGTAATAGTCACAAACGTTTAAGTACGTGGTATCAAGTAACATTCCGACAGTGCGGACAGTATTTGCTTCGTGATACATTGCCCGTGTTAAAATGGACCGTTTACCAATTGCGGAAAAGGTCGATATCGTGTTGATTTATGGCTTTTGAGATCAAACTGCCCAACGGGCGTGTGCTATGTATGCTGCTTGGTATCCTGGACGACATCATCCATGTGTCCGCACCTTTCTCCGGATACCTACGTTATTTAATGAAACAGGAAGTGTTCAGCCACATGTGAAACGTCGATCACGACCTGCAACAAATGATGATGCCCAAGCAGGTGTTTTAGCTGCTGTCGCGGCGAATCCGCACGTCAGCAGCAGACAAACTGCGCGTGAATCGGGAATCTCAAAAACGTCGGTGTTGAGAATGCTACATCAACATCGATTGCACCCGTACCATATTGATATGCACCCGCAATTGCATGGCGACGACTCTGAACGCCGTGTACAGCTCTGCCATTGGGCACAAGAGAAATTACGGGACGATGATAGATTTTTTGCACGCGTTCAATTTAGCCACGAAGCGTCATTCACCAACAACGGTAACGTAGACTGGTATAGTTTGCACTATTGGGCAACGGAAAAGCTACGATGGCTGCGAGAAGTGGAACATAGCGTCCTTGGCGGGTTAATGTATGGTGTGGTATTATGGGAAGAAGGATAAGTGGCCCCAATTCTATAGATGGCTTTCAAATTGGTGCAATGTATGCTGATTTCCCACGTAATGTTCTACCTATGTTACTACAAGATGTTTCACTGCATGACAGAATGGCGATGTACTTCCAACATGATGGATGTCCGGCACATAGCTCGCGTGCGGTTGAAGCGGTGTTGAATAGCATATTTCATGACAGGTGGATTGGTCATCGAAGCACCTTACCATGACCCGCACGTTCACCGGATGTGACTTCCCCGGGTTTCTTTCTGTGGTGAAAGTTGAAGGCTATTTGCTATCGTGATTCACCGACAACGCCTGACAACACGTGGTTCAAATGGCTCTAAGCACTATGGGACTTAACATCTGAGGTCATCAGTCCCGTAGAACTTAGAACTACTTAAACCTAAGGACATCACACACATCCATGACCGAGGCAGGATTCGAACCTGCGACCATAGCAGTCACGTGGTCCCGGACTGCAGCGCCTAGAACCGTGATTGGGACATATACTCGTATTGGTTATAATCTGAAGAGAAATCCTGTAGGGGTACGAAACTCATAATATGGTGAGTGTGACGATGTAGAGTGAGAAGGGATGAATGAGGAGATGGACAGACAATGAGGGGGAAGGATGAGATACACAGATAGGGGGAGGAGGAGAAGGAAATAAATAGAATATGTCGAAAGAGATAGATAGAGGAATGAAGAGCAGATGGACACATACACAAAGGAGTAGCAGATGGACCGAGAATGCAAAGAGGAGGAGATTAACAGGCAGATGTATGGGGTAGTAGGAGATGAACAGATGGAGGTGGAAGAGGGAACGGACAGAGAAAGAGGAGGAGGAGGACAGAGACGGGAGAGGAGGAAATAGGCACAGAATGGAAAAGGGAGGAGATGAATAGGGAGAGGGAAGGAGGAGATGGACAGAGAGAGAAGGAGATGGAACTAGAATGGGAGAAGTTGAACAGAGTATCAGAGGAGGAGACTGACAGAGAGAGCGAACATTAGGCGGTGGAGTAGGAAAGGGGGTGAAGGACATGGGCAGAAAGAGTGGGTGGCGGAGATGGAGAGAAAAAGGGGGTGGAGGAGATGGAAAAAGAGAGGGGGTGGAGGAAATGAACTATTAGAAAAATGTAATAAATACATACCCAAACCACGCCTAGTACTCAGCTGCCTGTAGATAACTTAAAATATTCAAAGATCGTATTCTAATCAGCTTTATAAAGTTTTTTACACAACGAATGCTATACGATTGAGATTGCTTCAATTTAATTAATTCTATCATATACCAGCGAAGCCAGATATGTTTAAGAATACGAAGAACGTATTCTTAAGAGAGCATGTGAAAGTCCAAACAAACGTTGCATACTATCATCTCAAACGTTTGACTTACACAGTAAGACGAAATGACACAATAGACGCAATAGACGAATAAAAAATGAGCACGTCTATTGACTAATATATTTATTGTGACCATCGTGTTTGGAGATAACCAGGTCTAATAGCTAATCTGGAGAACAGCCTACGTAGCAGTGTTAACTAACAAAAATACGTATGTGAACAGTTGGAAAAAAAAACGTCCCTGGAAGAAAATTGTTACGTAGCGTTGGAATAACGGTCATTAGTGGCACAGTGAAATATGTAATAAATTTTATATCTGGGTTTCACTAAATTTGTGAGCAGATTTAATGGCGAGTTGTAATATAATATACAGAAACAAACGTATTTTTAATAGACACGTTGGAAACGTACGAGAAAAATTTAGAAATTAAAATGTATTACATTATCTCCGAACTCCCGTTATTCTAAGATGCTGAGAGACAGGTATGAAAGGAAAAAAAAAATGGAGATAGGTATAGGAACATATCAGTTTACTCTGAGTACCACTGAGAGATGACATAGCCGAGCTGAAATGAAAACCGACAACGTGTCAGGAACTACATCTGCCAAAGGAAATAGCTCTCACATCTACCGTGGGCGGACAAATATCGTCTCGCGAAACGAGCTTTTTGTTGCCAGTCCGCAAGAAGACGAGATTTTAGCCGACAGACAGGATATTGTGGGTACTTCCATCAGATCCGGAAAAGGATTTATCGAAGTCTTGTGCGAAAGAAGAAGAAGAAGAAGAAGAAGACGAAGGGAGGTGGTAAACGTAAAACTAAAACATAGAAGCCTGTGTGCTGCTCTCAGAGCGATGACACATGTAACTAGTAATTCTCTGAGGTTCTGTAAAATTCCAGCTGCATATTTCACATGAAAAGCGCTCATTGAATAGATTAAAACAATTGGTGGGGTCACTTCTCATACTTCCGCATGCTACAGCCATTGCAAACTGTAATTAAGCATCCGATTCGAGTGGAATCGGGTTCAAATCTGCTCTCTCATTCTGTTTGCCGTCATTGACTAAATCACAGGCGTTTGCCCGTGTGATGTCTTCAGCTAGACGTTAGCGTGATTCCTCTTCCTCTCTTCCATAGCTAATTTACTGCTTGATCTCTACTGACGCTGATGTAAGTGGGTCATTTTAGAACCTACGTTTTTTATGTTAGTTTTCCGTCCTAAGTGGTGAGGATATTATGACGTGTCCCACTGTATGCTACTAGCTGTTCTCGTGTGGAAATTGTTTAAAATATTGGCGATATTGCAGAAAAATTTCACAGTTTGAATATGTATTGATTGTGGATCTAAAATTAAGACAAATACAAATTTTTATTTAGCCAGAAAATTAGAAATATTTAAGTGCTGGTTAGTTAGACATACCCCGATTAACCAAATGTTCAGTCCCAACACCCTGGTTTGGAGTAGAGAAACACACAAAAATTCAGACTGTGGTACACCGTTTCGTGGTCCTGCTCACATCTCACATTACCACTAGGAAATTTCCAGTACTTCCATTTCACAAGATATATTGAACATCAGGGATTTGTTAAAATATCATATATCCGACATCACTGAGGCTGGAAAAAGATCCAGCAAGGGCGGGATCAACGACAACTGAAGAGAATCGTTCAACGTAACAGAAGTGCGACCCTTTCGCAAATTGCTGCAGATATCAATGCTGGGCCATCAACGAGTCTCAACTTGCAAACCATTCAAAGAAACATGGATATAGGCTTTCTGAGCCGAAGGCCCACTTGAGTAGCCTTGATGACCGCACAACACAAAGCTTTACGCCTCGCCTCGGTCCGTAAACACTGACATTGGACTGTTGATAACTGGGCGCTACAGTCTGGAACCGCGCGACCGCTAAGGTCGCAGGTTCGAATCTTGCCTCGGGCATGGATGTGTGTGATGTCCTTAGGTTTACGTAGTTCTAAGTTCTAGGGGACTGATGACCTCAGACGTTAAGTCCCATAGTGCTCAGAGCCATTTGAACCATTTTTTTGTCGATGAGTGGAAACATGTTGTCTGGTCGGACGAGTCTTGTTTCAAATTGTATCGAGTGGGTGGATGTGTATGGGTATGGAGACAATCTCATGAATCCATGGATCCTGCATGTCAACAGGGGACTGTACGAACTGGTGGAGGCTCTGTAAGGGTGTGGGGCGTGTGCAGTTGGATAGATATGGAACCCCTGACAGAGCTAGATAAGACTCTGAAAGATGACACATACGTAAGCATCTTGTTTGATCACCTGCATCCATTCATGTCTATTGTGCATTCCTACGGACTTGGACAATTCCAGCAGGACATTGCGACACCCCACACGTCCTGATTTGCGACAGAGTGACTCCAGGAACACTCTTCTGAGATTAATCACACCCGCTGGCCACCAGACTCCCCAAACATGAACGTTATTGAGTATATCAGGGATGCCTTGCAACGTGCTGTTCAGAAGAGATCTCCACCCCCTCGTACTCTTACGGATTTACGGACACCACTGCAGTATTCATGGTGTCAGTTCCCTGCAGCACTACTTCAAACATTATTCGCGTCCATGCCACAGCATGTTGCGGGACTTCTGCGTGCTTGCGGGCGCCCTACACGATATTAGGCAGGTGTACCAGTTTCTTTCGCTCTTCAGTGTAAAAGCTGCTGATAGAATGATCTTGTAGAAACCGTCCGCTCTATCATATCGCTGTGAATCATTGACTTTCGGTAGCTAGACTTGATCTGATGAAGTTAAAAACCTGCTCTGCATGCTGATATTTGATGTAGTAAACATAATGAAATGTTTGGTGATGTAATGGACAGGAAGTTACAAGCAACCACTTGCAGCATCACAGATGAATATTTGTTACATTAGAGACAACTTTTATTGTTATGTGTAAACTGAAGTTTGAAAAGATACTAAAATTTTATAATATCTGATTCAAATAGTCAACCAATTATGAGTTAGATATTTACTATCGATCTTTACGTGTAGAATGCAGTGACTGATGAAAGAATATGCGTTTATGAAACTGTACCATAAGAAATTCAATGAAAATTGAGAACAGGTCTACATCCAAATCCTTCCACCATTTCCATCGGAAAACAATGAAATTTCTACACTTACGATGAACTGCTTATTGCAAGGATAACACCACACACAAGAAGATATTCTCTATTACAATGTTTCAGCATGCTTGAGTGTCTAACAGGGGATGCACCACAGTTACGTTGCTGGTTTCTCTGACCACAGCTTATTTCGCCCCTCTTCTATCCGCTCTTCATACCTGTTACACTTTATCCTTTGTCTAACAGCTTGCCACTCTAGCCACACGGGGGGACATACCCTAAGAACGGCAACAATTTTATATGTGTGGCAGCTAGTCCCACATTCTACCGCCGCGACTCCAAGGGTCGAGGCAAACGCGTCGCAAGAGGAGTGCCGTTGTTTCTCTGCAGGAGGTAAATACCCGACCGAAGCCTCCGTACCCTGATTATAGAATTGATTGGACTTGGTGTTGTGTGTTCATCATCATTTTCTTCATCATCACTGACTCGCAAGTCCCGACGTGGCGTCACCTGAAAAGGACTTGCAATACGGCAGCTGGACTCCCCCGAGTGGGACCTCCCTGACAACAATGCCATACGATCATATTTTTCATGGAATTGATTTTGCTGTACCTTGGCCAGACACAGTACGCAAAGTTATCTTCAGCGGGCGCTACACACCTGGAACTAGGAGCCTGGCGCCTCACATAGAGGGCTCACAACAGGACCTACTTTATGCTACTGTGCAACATTAAAATAGGGCACTCATTCAGCAACAGTTACGGCTGACATCACAGAGAGCGCTGAAAACCACAGCTATTCGAGGCACCCGCCAAATAGTCCACAGAATGACGTACGTACGCATAGGGCATGGTTTAATTGCCCGAACGCCTACGCTCAGCCAGTTAACAGCAATTCTCAGCCGTTATCACTACTTATCAACAGTTCGCATGAATTGTGACCAGCTCTTGCAATTCAACGTTCAACAGTTGCAGTTTGACAGATACCTACAAGTTCTCTACTGTTCCGACCAGTTCCAATCATCGGACAGTTTACACTGAGCGTAGAAAATCAGTCAAAGCGGCAATCAAAGTGTTTATTTATTTAGAGACTGAAATTATAAAGTAACTGTAATCCTAAAAGAGCTTCAACTATGTAGAAACTTCATGGAAGATTAAATCTGTGCGCCGGACCAAGACTCAAACTCGAGATCTTTGCCTTCACTGGTAAGTGCTTCCTTGCCGCGAAATGCAAAGTTCCCGAGTTCGAGTGTCAGTCCGGGACAAGGTTTTAATCTGCCAGAGAGTTTAATATCAGATCACTATCTGCTGCAGAACGAAAATTTCGTTCTTCAAATAGATTAGTTAGTGATCATCTACTGTGTGAGGTTAGATTATTTTTTTCTGCAAGCAGAAGCTGAGCATGTTTTGATGTACATTATTTTGTTAAATGCTTGTTGTTAACCACGGCGTCATGCACATTACTTACTTTTCTATGGCTACAGGAATTCTGTAACAGGGAGCAGGCGCGGGGAGACCGAGCGATTCTAAGCGCACGCAGCTGTGACTCTTGAAATCTTCGAATATGCAGACAGTATCATTCCAGATGATCGACAGATCACATTCAACACCTCGGTGCACAATTAGACACCTCTGTTGGTACTGATGACATATTCGTCCACCAGTTAGGATACTCAGAGCTGTTTGCGCGCGCTGGTATCCTCGCCACCAACAGCTCATAAACAGCAACGGAGTGCTACCTGTGCGGATTTTCTTGTGCGTTACAAGGCAGATCGTGACAATTTCTTGTCTAAAATTGTCTCAGGCGATGAAATAAGGTGATCACTTCGAACCGGAAACAAAGCGGCAATCCATTCAATAGCGCCAGGTCACCTCTCCTCCGCAGGAAAAGTTCGAACGCGCCCTCTCCACTGGTAAAGTGATGGCGACTGTCTTCTCTCACAGGGTTATTCTATTTGATGTCCTGCCTCATGGTGCAACGGTCAAGTCGAAAGGGTATTGTGGTAGCCTCTGGAAATAGAAGAAACGACTTCGTGTTCATCGCTATAAAAAAGCAAACCAACTTCTTCTTCTCCATGGCAATGCAAGGTCTCACACAAGTTTGCGCACACGAGAGCAGCTCACAATATTTCACAGGACTATTGTTCCTCATCCATCCTACAGCCCTGATCTCGCACCTTGCGACTTCCATCTATTTGGCCTAATTAAAGGTGCACCCCACGGGAAGCAATACGAGGATGTTAGAGAAGTTATTGATGCAGCAAGACGTTGGTTCCGACGTCGACCAGTAGAATGGTACACGTACTGTCCTGTTATAGAGGAGCGAGATTCGCTCAAGTGGGATTTACAATTTTCAATTACAACTGTTCATTACAAGATCTAAGCTGAATACAAGCTCTGAGAGTAATGTCTACGAAACTTGAGAACAATGATGTATTCATGAGCAGGCAACATTAACAACGACACAGTCTCAAGAGGCTAGTAACACGTCTTTGATCGTACACCATCCTGAGAGTATTCTGTCCCTCTCTGGTCACTACCCATGTTCCCATCAGCCATGCCTTGATTTCGCGTTTAAAGCTGATCGTCACATGCCGGTTCCTTGGGCTGTCTGACCTGAATGACGTCGAAGTTTCAGTGCAGGTGGTGCGCCGAACTGGAAAGGTGTTAGTAGACTCGTCAATTACGCATCAGTGGCAGTTTCAGTACTTGAAGCTGGGGCAGAGTCATCCATGGGTACCGAGTGGTCGTCATCACATCAGGCAGCCGGAGAATGTCCAACACTGGAAAAGCCTCACACATGAGGTTACAATAATATAATAATCAAAGAATCGAGTGTGAATTAAATAAATGCTATCGATCCTACAGCTCAACTGGCTCTAGATTAGTGTGGTGGAATGTTTATTGAGTGTTAGGAGTGGCTTTATTGTAAGATGATATTTGTAATGACCAAATTGGTCTCGCTTATTAGGAGCCTTGCGTCTGGAGGTTTGATATACTGTCTTAATCAGTTTGACAGCTTCGTCAGACCCCTGATAGGTGTCGTTGTGTCCTACTCACTGTTTCTTACAAAATATTATGAGAGTAATCCAGTCAAGTTGGTCTGCACTTGTCTTACAGTTTTGCGCTGAGCTCACTCGAACTCTCACACAGAAGTGTTGACATTGCGCTCTTGGTAACCGACTAAGCGTGTCGTAATGTTTACACCTAGTGGCCGGCTCATGTTGGTATTGCCATTTGCTTGAGCAATGCTAGGCAGTAGAGACTTCAGAAAATTTTCTCTCTCCCGTTATACTACTATTTTGATGCTTAACAGCATCAATGGATTGCCAAAGGTAAATTCTTTTAATAAATCTATCTTGAAGACACTTCCAGGGAAAGCAGCTGAACATTGTAGGGAATTCTCATCCATATCGAAAGGTCTGTATATGCACCTAAATAGTTACCATAGTCACTCAAAATGCAACAAAACATGGATTTCAGGGTGCGTCCTATAGCAAGGTTGTTTCTGTTAAACCGGTCTAGTTTTCCTGTGCAAACAAGATGCCCTATAGCATGATGCTTCATGATAAAAGACTGTAAACTGTTCTGCGAAATTCATACAAAACATAGAGAAAGGTTGCTGTACGCAAGATCTTCAACTTGTGGCAGAGGGAGGGGGGGGGGGGCTCTTAATTCTCTGCTTAAAAGAATTATTGTAGAGATAATGATGGAAGAATGAAGAAAATTGGCTATCACTTTTGATGTAAATTCATGCCTATGGCGCTGTTGCGACTTTTCTACAACTCACATACATTCCGCTGAAAGAACAGGAAACTAATTCATACGTAAAATGACCACGTTATAAAGATTTAATGGAGATTCTTCCCCTAAACGGATCATGTTGGTCGTAAATGGCCGAACGTTTCTATAATGCACAGAGATAGAGGTCAGTCAATTTCGAAACCCATTATTTCCTCCACGGTTCACAAATCAGCGCTACTTGGTAAATGAAGTCGAGTGAATACTTCTCCTTCTACGCGATATTCATACAAATGTCTTCTAACGCATGAGCGCTCCTTCTGACAACCTCATCATTAATTATGGACTAAGCTGTTGACAAAAAATTGAAAAGGTGTTGTCTGCAAAGCGTCTCTAATTTTTCTAGGCGTCGTTTGCCACCCTGCATAATTTTACGAGGTATAGAAATTATTACTTACCTTTATTTGCTTCATCGGAAGAATACAGAATAGTGAGGGCTACAGAACACACTGATTGAGAATAATGGTAAACTTTTGGTTGTTTTAAACGTATTATAGTTCGTTTGGTCGCGGAAGGCCAGTGACACAGTTAAAGTAGACCTTACAGCACTGCTCCAAGCATTAGTCGGGACTAATCACTTAACAGTATTTTGTTTACGTTTCTGTGACAATGTCTCAGTGTTGCTGCAGTTTTAGGAACCTAACGTTTCTCGGCCGGTACTGCCCGCAGCTATTTGCGCCTTGCGAGTGGAAGTTAGCAACAGGACTGACTCCTGTCAGGGATCATATCTCTGTGAATGAGGTACTGGAAAGTTTTATAAATATTTATTTGAAAATCGCACTTTTAATGACAATTTGAAGAACGATGCTATGGTTTTAATTCTAGGTTGCAGCATTTTGCTACTTCCTTCCCCGTTTGAGACAATACTGTACACACTTTGTCAGGCATAAATATCCGTAAATGGTACTCCATAGTGCGGCGGCGCGGTTCTTTCCGTCCCTTTACGACGGACCTGCACCTACCTGCGAAGATTGTGTCAGCAGATCATCAGTAGGGAAGCCGGGTGAAACCTACTGTACTTCAACGTGAACCAGGCTGCAATTTAAGTCACTAATCTGCGTTTCGAGAGAAAGTTTTCACACAAATGAAAGGTTGGACATTTTGTCCTCAATTAATATATTCTGAAACATAGGTGAACAAGTATCACTCCAAAGCCCGTGCTAGTCTTAACACAGTTACTCACAATCCCTTTCACTGACGTTAGCAAGTTTATGGTGTTGTATTTCCCGAAAACGTAATTGCTACAAAAATACTGATTGTTTTTGACTGATAATGCTCGCCAAATATTAAGTCTGTCGGTACGAAATGCAGTCACAGTTTTTAGCCACCGACCTGCTCAATACGCCACGCGGAATATATGTCTTTTCTCGTCACAAAATTCACTTAAGAATTTCCGAAATTTCTAGACACACATCGGAATAATTATGCCGTCACTTTCCAACACTTTTGATGTACGAAAAACTGCTAGATCCGGCAACTTATGATTTCCATCGGAACTACTAGTACACACGTCCGAACTGTTTCATGGCTAGGCTCCCACTCTTCTCTAGAATACTCCAAGTCTTCTCTACCAACAGAGAAAGCCGCGCGAATGATATTGCTTTACCATTGGTCAGTTTACTCAACAGCCAATAGCAAAACAACACTCTCCCGCGTCAGTCCGCGCTTTCCATCAATAGCCAACGGCAAAATTGAAAACCTAACGACTGCACTTTTTACCGACGTAATTATCTAATATGCTGAAGTTTTGCTTATGCATAAAGTTATTTACTATTATCATTTATACCTGAATTAACTTTCCCTTTACCATAAACTTACTTTACAGAACTATTCTACAAAAACCCCCTTTGTCCATATCCATACTTCTTCGAAATGTTCCCACACTAAATCCTACTACATAACTCGCATCATTCATACTGATAAAACACATTTGTAACATTTTACATACACAAAAAGACATAATAACACTTTATGAAAATACTCGAACAGTTTATGAAAAACATTCTATTACTTTAGTGCACTCTAGTGGGCACAAACGAAACTAAAATCACAGTTCCCATATCCAATACTGTCCTCTATCGGCTGATACATAAACTACGTGAGCGTCCAGTCTCGCGTCACCATCTGTCACTCTCCAGCTCTGAGACACATCTACCACTTAACCGCCTCCAAGGCAGGATCGGTATACGGCGCTACGCCTCAATAGGACGTTAAAGGGTACAAACAATCTAAACGACAAAAATTTCTCGTATGACTTTCAAAGACAGCAGACAAAATTGTACAAAAATGCTCTATGTGTAGGTACTTACTCGCCCAAAGACTCTAGTATCTGTTATTAGTTCCAAGAATTAAACTGGTAATTGTCATTCGTAGATAATAAAATGCCACTCTTAAATGTGATTTTTTGTGATTAAGACTCACACTGCATGCAATGAAGTCTAGATCCGAATGAACTCAACAACATATATTTTGTATGTCATGTTGGTATCAATGCTCATTGATGTTGAATCGTTGCACCCTATGTTTAAAGCCATCTGTGAAAATAAAATTCAGATGCTTGTTTGCTGTTCATGTCCTGCTCATCCCGGAATATAGCGTTGGTGATCCAATTAATTCGATCCTCACAGGAAGTTCACACAGAATGGCTTCCTGCGATGCATTATGTGAAACTGATGACAAAACGCACCATGCCCTCTGCAGCACGTGGAAACAGCATTGATGGTTTCCCATTGTGGAACACGTGAAACCTTGAAACTTCCTGGCAGATTAAAACTGTGTGCCCGACCGAGACTCGAACTCCGGACCTTTGCCTTTCGCGGGCAACTGCTCTACCATCTGAGCTACCGAAGCACGACTCACGCCCGGTGCTCACAGCCTTACTTCTGCCAGCATCTCGTCTCCTACCTTCCAAGTAAGGCTGTGAGCACCGGGCGTGAGTCGTGCTTCGGTAGCTCAGATGGTAGAGCACTTGCCCGCGAAAGGCTAAGGTCCCGAGTTCGAGTCTCGGTCGGGCACACAGTTTTAATCTGCCAGGAAGTTTCATATCAGCGCACACTCCCCTGCAGAGTGAAAATCTCATTCACGTGAAACGTTGTAGTAACGCCACAGCACTCTTGTCCTTCCCATTCGGGCATGGGTGTATGTGTTGTCCTTAGCGTACGTTAGATTAAGTAGTGCGTAAGCCTAGGGACCGATGGCTTCAGCAGTTTGATCCCATAGTCCTTACCACAAATGTCCAGTTTTCCAACCGCGTGGTCCATCGGCGTCGCCCGCACTCGCCTCAGGTGTGAGAGTGAGAGCGTGAATACGCTTCACGAACGCTGGCGAAAGTTGCCGAAGACTACCGATGCTAACGACAGCCACATGAGCGCATGTACTCCGACCACGCGGCTGGCACAACGGAGTGATGGCTTGTCCACAGCGATGCACATTTCACGCGCGCCCACTCACTCGCACGAAGGTTGTCAATTTTCAGTGTGGGCATACACGATGCGTTTCGATTAGCACCAGACTTGGGTGAAATTTATACGAATGGCGAATAACGAATACGGATAGAAATTACTGTTCTGTATTCGTGAATATCAAATATTATTTGAAACATTAATCACTAAGACCAGTTGAAAACTTATTCGTCATCTGTGAATGAAAGGTGTTCGGCATAATAGGTAAATTTGAAACCTAATAGCTTCTTTCCCAGTTCTTTGTCATTTATTAAATGAATGCACTTTTGATTTCCTTTAAATTAGTTTTCAGAACAACTCTATTTTTTTAAGAAAATGTGTCATCAGGAGCGTTATTTGAATTAAGGAGATTTTCCGCTGTGGCACTAAAGAAAATAAGTGTTACACATGCAATCCACTCGCCAATTCATCTTTAATCATGACTTCGATGTGTGACTTTCTGCTCATAATCTTCTTGCAAAAATTGAAAAAATCATAAACTACATTGTAGTTTTTGGCAAACAATTCTGTGTGATTACACTTCATTTCTCAAATAACTTTCCAAATGCCAGCTAACATCTCAAAGATGTTCGGGCTCACATGCGGTTACTTTTCGTCTAAAAGTCTTGGCTCAAACTCGTCTAGGGGTTGGACCGCTCGTGTCGCATTACACGCCCTAAATCAGACACTTGTGGCCCTTTGGTTCAATTGTCTGGCTGATGACAAGATTGCGAAATTGTATGAACCAAGGTTAATGTAACATATAATAACAGTAACAATAATATCGGGAACTAAATTAAATGATGTAGGCCACACAGCTGCGATTTGGTTAGAATAATGTTTATTCAGAAAGAAAACTAATAGCGAAAGTGGACGTATTTAGAGTTACTGCTACACTCGAGCGCATATCCATTTGCCACAGTTCGATCATTCACAGTCTCATCGCGGAATACAAGTTATCTACAGGAAAAGTTGGAGTTCACACCAGGCGCGCGGCTGCTCACCGCTCAGAGACTAAGTCCCGCGATACCGCACAACGCGAACTTTTCTAAGTCGTTTCACTTCCTATCTGCCTAAAGACCGACTGTCTGCTTTCACGTCTCAATCCTAACTATCCTTTTGGTGTCTCCAGCCGAACTGTCCGCTTTCGCGTCTGCACTGTCCCTCTGCCCGTCCCTGCCGCGTTTCTGGCACTCTGAATATCCTCGCTCAACTGATTAGGGCAGTTCCCTTTCCTGAAGGCTTCTATCTGATTGGCTACAGCTTATTCGACATTATCTTACATTTTAACATATTTAAATAATCACAGCTTGACCACTTTCCCGTTCTAGGTAGAGTAGCAATAATATCCATTACATAATAAACGTTAAATTCTTTTACATAAAACCAATACAATTTCCTTCTTAGCTTTCAATGTCACGGCCAGTAGCCTTGCACCAATGTGCTTTCTGTTAAATAAATAAAGAACAAAAGCAACTATTATGTACTAAACTTCACAACAAATATTCTATGACCTAGCGATTCAATAAGGTGTCATGCTCTCATAGTTTAATGTGTTTTGTGTGGAGGAAATGATGATCTGATGCTTAACTGAAAGTACTGATAATTTAAATTTACTATATCTTTTAAACAAATAAAGTTACAGAGTTGATATTTACAACGTTTGTCATTTTTAAAGATGCACTTCTATATGAAATGTCGATCGTTAAGATCAACTAAAGCGTTCATATTATAGCAGTCAAGTCTTTGTTACAAAACTTCTTAATTTCACTTTAACAGTAAACCCTAAACTATTACAGTAATGATCAATATTCAAGTTTTATTGAGATCACCATGAAAATCTATGAAAGGTGGTTGATTAAGATTACTGTGGCTTCATTGCCTGCATTACTAAAGAATCAAACAGTTCCCATAAATGTTGCCCTTTATGTCCAATTTTAGGTCCGCCATATTTAACACTGCTACGTCTTCCTGGCCACAAACGCCTTCTACTGGGTTTCCCTATGACATAGGTTCTCATCTGTCCCACTCGCACACTATAGCATAGACATCAATAGACAATAGATGCCTGCGAGTTTCCCCATCTCGATGTGAATCTATGCCCTTTGTGGCACACGGTCCTTGGACGACAGGGTTCGTTTCACAATTCCTGTAGGTTGACTGTTTCAGCCATACACTTAAATGCGAGAGCAGTGCTCATTAACTCACAGCGATAAAATCTTCTTTTTACATCCTAATGTTTGAAATGTTGCTTTTTGAATAATTAATAGAATACAACAAATCGTTTAATTAAAGCAAAAATACATTACAAATTAATTTTCTCTGTGTAAATAAATTTGCAAAATAAGGAGAAAAGGTCACGATTTAATGTAAGGAATGAATTTCTTTGATGTCCCTATAAAGATTGTTTCAGAGAAATGTTTATGTATCGTAACTGTAAAGCAAGTTGAAAGCAGTCGCCGTAATTTGTTTATAGATTATATAAAAGCAGGAGCTGTGATCTCGCTCTCTCTCGTTTGTTTTCTATGGCTGTTTCACAAAATGTACTTGTCGCTCTCGTATCTGTAACTTTTTGCTAAATAATTACGCTAATTTGATTACAAAAGCCATGTTTGAATTAAGAACTTACTTTCCTATTCCATTAATGCAAATCTCAATTTATTTTGTTATATTTTAGAACGTTTTCAGGCCGCAGCGAAGGGAGTTTCCGACGAATTGTTTGGTTACCACAGCCGAAAGCTACTAGTGTTCAATCGGCATTTGCTATATCAAACTTCTATTTCAGCATCCCTGATATCTCTTTTACCGGTCTTTTCTATCAATATCCGGGCAAGGTAATTACTCAAACTGCATAATTTCGATATCGGTCACTGGCCTCTAAACAATGCCTTAGGCCAACGTTCTCGTCGGTCTGACGGGAATCTGATGCTGGTTGGCGGAATATAATTTCATTGTCAAGAAGTAAAAATTTTCTATGCACCATTCTATCATTTGAGAAGATTTGCCACAAGTAAAATCTATAAATATAATATTATAATATTTGTTTTAAACATCAGTAATATTACATGTTGTTTGAAAATCGTATTCAGAATACTTTGACGTTTCATTGGCTATTACATGCCTGAGGTTTGCGATCAGCCTCCTTTGGTCATGGATAGCAATAGAGCTGATTTTTTGTTTGTTTTTGAATCGTAGGTGAGACTTTGCTGCGATAATAAATAATAATAAAGGTGAAAAACGTCTTCCATTCGTCTCTTGACACTAGTTGCAAGGCTGCTACCATGTTACGAACTCTTTTATATATTCGAAACCAGTGTCTCTTCAGAACTTTTTAAATTTCAAAGCTCTACGCAGTTGCAAAGATCGATGTCAGATCGAAAACTTATTCCATATTCTAACGGCAAGCTCACATCCTAAAGCACTTTGGATGCTTTTGGCAATCCAGCAGCATTCCATAAGCGTTTTAGGAGACTTTAGATTAAATCTCTGGTGATGTTAATCGTTAGGAACCATTAAATTCTTGTAGCACTATAACGGCAAATTGCCTAATTATATTGCGGAGACACGCATACTCTATAGTGTTGACAATCTAAGAAAGGCGTTGAAGAGTGGGAGATTCTGTCTTCTGCGTTCCCATTATTGGCTGCTTACGTAGAATTCTTGCGCCGTGTTAGCAGTGGGAGGGGGAGACGTTTTTGCAAGTGCAGGGACAGTGGAAGGGGCCCGAATCAGTATCGTAGGGGATGTAAAGCACTAGGCAGGCAATATGCGGCAGCCAATAACAAAACGACGGCGCATTGTAGAGCGTGTACTGGGCCACTGCGACAGCCAGATAGCTCCGCTCTTCCAGTTGTGAAGAACTATAGGGTTATTACTTTCAGTGTCCTGGCACTTGTCGAGGCAGCCAGGCTTTGCTTGCATCCTGAAACAAATTTCGTGATGAATTTCGACAGCTTGTAGAACCTGTGGGAATTCCCGGTTCTGGAGGGACGTACAATACTTCAAATTTATAGCCACCTCTTTCTGGGATGTTATTTGGTGAAACATAGCTTACGGCAATTGCAAATTCTTCTCGAATGTTCATTGGCGATGAAAAATTCTCCGCTCCCCACTTATTTTCGAGAGTGCCAAAAGTGCGTTCTAAAAACCACCTAGTCCTTAACAGTCGGTTTTTAACGGTTCTTTTATTGTTTCTTAAACTCCTTTCTCCACAACGGCGCATTAAATAGTCAGATACGCCAAATGCCTTGTCTACGACAATGACGCACGGCATTGGTACTGTCTTGTTTGACATATTCGTAAATTTTTACTAAATTTTCGCCCAAAACTGACTACATACAAATAGATGAGTCACTAAATCTTCTGTATGCTCCAACATCTATATAAGTGAGCTTATAATCCGCAGCGCATAAAGAAGGAAAATGACGGAAAAATCATTTTTATAATTATGGTACTGTCCATTTGTTATGAAAAAAAAGGCTTAACATATTTCACGTCCATCTCATTCAGCTAGTCATTCACGACTGACCATAGGCTGGCAGACTAAATTGGTTGCTCAACATCGCTGCTGCCTAGTGCGCTACAGCCTAAACTGGTGAGGCTGTCCACCTATAAGCATTTTTATGTTTCATTTGTTATGACGTAAATTAAGTTAACCCGGGCTCAACTTGAAGGATGATTTCAGCACAGCTGTGCTTTACTAGGCATGGTGGTGTGCCCTTGACTTCCACCTTTGAACACACTTTCACAATCAGTTAGAGGGGAATCTTCATTTCATGTATTCCGAAACACAGTGCTACTCGACTTTGTATTATTGTCATTGTTATAGATGATAGACGCTGTAAGAAAAGGGAATATTGTACGACCAACTGGAGATCGAACTCTTAAGCCTAAGGCTTGTAGTCCGGAGCTTAAGCCACTGAGCCACAAAGGCACATTTCAGGACAAACTATCAGTAACTTATTTATCAAAGAGAATCTGCACTAGCCCAAAGGAACGAAAACTAATAGTGCACAAAAATTAAATAAAAATATACGGTGGCATTATATGTTATTCATCATTTAATTTACAGATAATTTTTTTGGCGAATAAATCTGTTTGAAAGATCTACTCATTGGAATAATTGTCCAGATAGAAAACTTTTCCAGTAACACTTATCTCTTTTCACGATTCCACCTTATCAAATGTAATGAGTCGTACTAGATCGCTTGCTCGATTTACTCATGAAAGCCTCTGGTGTAGGTTGGGTGTAAGCTTTTTTAGGTAATTATGTACGAAGTGGACATTTGCAGTTTGTTGTCACATACTCAACATAAGTCTTTTTAATTTTTTTGTTCAAAATATTTCTAAACCTCAGTGAAGTTTTAACAGCTGAACAAAGCGATAGTTAATTCATCAGCTATTATTTCACAGAAATACACAGTTCCCCTACTTAAACAATGACCTTCAATAAGATTAAATATTGGGTTATCATTTTAATATTCGTTATGCTCTGATAAAATCTGGTGAATATCAGGTGTACAGTGCACACGACCCGAATAAATAAATAAATAAATAAATAGATAGATAAAAAATCGGCAGCTAAAAAGAAACTGTAATTCTAAATAATAGCATTTGAACGGTTGCAGGGTGCATTTGTGCTGCTACGTTGTGTCGAAGCTGTATAGGCCTTTACGTTTCCTCACCCACATGCAATGCCACGTGACTGTTGCCTGTCACTCTGTGTGCTTCAACGTGCCCGTTCACCCGTTCAGAGCGGGTGATCGCTACTCACGCGGATTCGCCACACGGATGCAGTGCTCTAGTTCATGCTGCGTGTGAAGAAAATCAGGCATTTATTTTATCTGTTGAGGTAATGGAACAGTTGAACATATTTTTACTGTGACGTTGTATTCTTCTTGACCATGCATGACATTTCTTAAAAATAAAAATTGCAGTTACATTACACATATAATCTTTTACTCAATCAAGCAGTATAATAATGTTGAAAAATTGGTATATAATGTCAACACCTACAGGGAAAGTCCATGTTCCACCGCTTGATGCGATATTTGAGTGTTAATGGAAGCTAAACTACTATTTTAACAGATTACCTGAATGTTTTTGCTTTGTCACTGTATTACCGTTTACTAAACCAGTTGAATGTCGTTGAATGATACATTCCACGTAAGAAAAACATACTGACTTCTCCATTTAAAGAGCAAAGGAATGAAAAACACTACCAGTTCAACAAAATGTTAGCTCCTTTGCGTAATATCAATTGTAGGTTTTATTTCGCTGTCGTGAACCGTTTATGATATGGCCGGCAATTGCGCATTACCAGCTTGTTCCTTGTTCAAACTTGACGTTACCGCTAACACAAATTGAGTACAATATGTTTTATGTAAGCACATTTGGTTTTCCATTGGAACCTTAACCAGAATTACTCTATCTTTCGCCCAGTACATGTATAATATTTAAATATGTACAGGGCGATTACAATTAAACTTTCAAACCGCTGTAGAAATAACA
The DNA here is from genome assembly GCF_023897955.1 of Schistocerca gregaria. Taxonomy (NCBI): domain Eukaryota; kingdom Metazoa; phylum Arthropoda; class Insecta; order Orthoptera; family Acrididae; genus Schistocerca; species Schistocerca gregaria. Next base: position 276,146,189 of record NC_064920.1, on the reverse strand, counting down.
CCACTGGTCAAAATGGCGTCAAATTGCAACAGAATATTATCGGAGAAGGGGGGAAACATATGGCAGTAGAAAAATAAATAGTTACAAAACGTCGCAATAGATGGCACTTAAGGATCATAACTTAATAGTGGTCGACTGCAAATGACATATGAATCATACAACAATGAACAAAGTGTACGTTTGATGTTAAACAAAGTGCACTACTCAGTGTGCATGGGTGAACAAGTGTGAAACTGTTAGTTACGTAAGCCCATCCACCACGGCAAGGTCATATTACATCGGATGGGAAAAATCTATTTTTAATTGTCCTGAGGGCAAAAACCGCATAAAAAAGTTAATCACATCGGTTTTTAGGTGTCCTGAGGCCAAAAACCGCACAAAAAGCATGAAACCAAATCAAATCTGATTGTTAATTTCCGTGCCACTGGCGCAAAACATGTTCAGTACGCTGTCCAACGTTTTCTGCAACAAGTTGACATCGAGAACAGCATGGTGCACAACTGATCGACGTGTTTCCCGGGTCACGTTCACAATGTGTTGCGCAAAGCGTGCCTTCAATTCGGCTAAGTTTGATATCGGAACACTAAACACATCTTTCGGCCAGCCCCACAGTCAGGAGTCACACGGATTAAGTTCAGGTGATCGGGATGGCCAGGCTGTAAGAAAATGGCAGCTCTTAGTTCTATCATTTCCGAAATAGCGCTTCAGCAGCCGCTTAACTGGATTTGCAATGTGCGGAAATGGGCCATATTGCACAAAAATGATCCTATCCACACTGTTGGAAAGCTGGAATGACGTGGCTGCTCGAAAGACACTCATAGCGCTTACCAGTGACGGTAAAGGTAACAGGACCGGAAGCACCTGTCTCTTCGAAAAAATGATAAATGATGCCGTACACCTGCACCATATAGTGACCTTTTCAGGATGAAGTGGTACTCGTTGATTTGCGTGTGGATTTTCAGTTGCCCATATTCCAAGGCTCTGTGTATTGGCATATCCTGTCAGATGGAAGTGGGCTTCGTCTGTCCACAAAATTTTCCACGGCCAATCATTGTCCTCTTCCATGCGAGCAAGAAAATCTAAAGTAAAGGTCTCCCTCGTTGGAACGTCAGAAGGACGCAACTCGTGCACATGCGTAATTTTGAATGGATAGCAAAGAAGGATGTTTCGTAGGATTTTGCGCACCGTGCTCCTGGACACGTCCAATGTTCGGGCAATTCTCCGTGCACTACACGTTTGCACACCACCACTAGTCTCCTCCTGCATTGCTGTGACCACTGCTTCCACTGATGTCGAATAAACTTGTTTCCTCCCTCTACCATGTGTCACACCAAAGGAACCCGTCTTTTCGAATTTCCGAATCATTTTTTCCAGACCTAAGGCAGTCATCGGACCAATGCCTTTCTTCAAACTCTTCAGTTCCCGGAACTCCTGCAGAGTGACGTGTGCACAGTCATGATTCTTGTAATACAGCTGTACAAGCAGAGCGCAATCCTGCATTGAGACTATCTTGGCGAACGTAGCGGACATGAAAGGAGGAAAAGCCGTGTACCAGGCGTCGGTCGTGCGCCTGGCAGATGTTTCATTTACGTATTCTGACGCATACAGCTCCATCTATTGATCAATTTCCACACTCTTTTTTTTTTCTTCTGCCATACGTTTTGCCCCTTCTCCGGTAATATTCCGTTGCAGTTTGACGTCATTCTGATCGGTGGTGATGTTTCTACAGCGTTTTGAAAGTTTAACTTTAATTATAATCACCATGTATATCACTACTTACAGGTAATACCTTGTAAACAAAAAAAACCGAGAGAGGAAAAACTTTCGAAATACCTGTTGTTAAGGACGTAGATCAAACATCTGTGACAGATACAATGTCGTAAAATTAAAATTAATACGATAGGACTGATAGCTTCTATAATACATTTTCTGTTGAATATGAATCTTCATAATACACTGATTTGCGATGTGCGCTTTGAAACCATTCTGATTCATAATTTAACTCAAACTTTTTCATTCATGGTTTACGAGGTATCACTTGGACGATGCTGATCGGCCACTTTTTCTAGCAACGCAAAATGGCAAAAATTAACCTTACGAGGTATCATATGCTAAGGAGTGATATGTGGAATGCAGTGTAGCAAATAATTACCACATGACTCTCATAAAATTATTCACCGCCTTTTTCTGGGTTGTCAACGCTACTTCGATAAATTGACAGAATGACATTATTTCCGCCAGGCTGTTAGTTTAACTGCATACTTTGTTACACAGTCCTGGCATGTTTCGCGCAATATGTGTTCGTATGTGGAATATAAAGTTGATTAGATACATTTCATGATCATGTGTCAACACCCATCTGCAAATAACCACACTACGTGTTTTGAGAAAATGCAACATCCGGTTTGCTTGACGGGGCTCTAATGGTTTTGACGTTCGTTCAATTCTCGTGTGTTGTCATGCTGTAAGGTGTGCTTAATGAAGTTCTCATTTATAGTAGCTTGCTTTGGCGGAAATTATATCCTTCGGACAAGGATTTATGATTACGCGAAGTTCTTTGTTGAGAGTTTGTGTAACTGTACTAATTTGCACGATTGTCCAAGTATTTAATTTAGTTTTGTCTCTGAAAGTTACGTGTTTGTATTGCGTATTGGCTTCTTTGCTATGTCATTCCAATTAAACACAAAACAGCAACGCGAACTGCATCATGCAAGAATTTAAAAATACTTGTTTTTGTTTTTACACTGACTACCAACTACTAATAGATCTGATACGATTATTAATAAGCAATTCAAAAAATAAATGTGTGATCTTACCCCTGCATAAATGAAGCAGATTTATCAACCTGTAAAATAATGTGTTCATTTACTACGAGTTTTAATTGCTCATATCATCATCTTACCAAAATTACTTTTTTCTTGAGGTTAATGGCGAGAACAAACGTATTCATTCAGCAGTAAACATTCCAAGGCGTATATCATGATGCTGTTGCGGCCGTGTGCATAACAGTGACCCCGCAAGTTTACTCTCCTCTTTCTGTTGAGAGTGACACAAAATCACTTTTTGACTGCTGTAGTTTCCGTGGAGAGGCATAAACTTCTGGGCAGTGCGCTAATACAATGACCACAACAACAAAATAAAAATCACGACGGAACATGTAACGGTGCGCTTTTGGACATTCTGTTGAAATGATGGTTTCATGTTTCAGCTCTCTAAGACCGTGTACAAAAATGGCACCAACAACGTGGCTGAACACCAGAAAACACGCCATTAATCAATTGTGCCAAAAAATCCTTGAAGCGGCATGTTCATTGTATTGTTAATAGTAATCGCGTGTCAGAATTACAATGAATTTGCCTCATGCAGTTCTACAATTCTGGTGTAAAAAACTTAGCTTTTTCTTTTTTTTTTAAAAAAAAAGAACGTTATTGCATATATCACAATGATCGTCTCGTGAGCCCCTGGGTTGTGCTCATCAAGATGAAAAGGAGCTACAAAAATATTTTTGGAAGTCAAAAGTTCTAAATGGCAACATGATTCCGCAAGTGCCTGAATTTGTAATCTAATCAGTTTTGGCTGATAGGTCAGTTCAGACATTTAAACTAATGAAACTTTCATGAGTGAGACAGATTAGTCCAAGTTAAAAATATTTATATGTAATTATTTTGAGAAACCAAGACTTCATAGCGGATTAAGCAAACAGCCAAAATATGTATAATAATTTTGAGAAATCAAGACTATTCAGAGGATTAAGCAAACAATCAAATAGGTTTTTATGCAGTGGCACTGTAGCGACGTTAAGGTACTGATTACTATTGCTGCTGCTACTACTACTACTACTACTACTACTACTACTATTACTACTAAGATGCAATTTGTCAAGGTTTCTCAAAACTACTATATGTTATTGTTTTAATTTTAGGTGCTGAGTAATTTTCACAAGCTTCATTTCAAACGTTTCAAATTCACTTAACCACTGAAACTGCAGTATTACATATAAAAGTTATAAATTCATCCAGTTGTGGAATCATGTTGCCATTTAGAAAATTCATACTGACTGAGAGCCCACAAACAAGAAAATAAACGGAATCTAAAGTTATTTGAGGAGAAAAAGTTAGGCGCCCCATAGTGTATATCATACGAAGAACTGGACCAAACATTGAACCTTGTGGAGCGCTCTACAGTGCACCCATGCTCAGGCAGAGGAGGGGAGGGGGAGAGAGAGAGGCGGGAGGAGTTGCGGCTCACCGAGGCGCCTGCGGCTCAGGGCCATGCGGAGATCATACCGTGGTCTACCTGGGAATCTGGAGCGCAATCTCGTCCAGGCTGTCCGACGGCGTGAGCGGCGTACGCTCGAACAGCCGGCTTGGCGCCAGCGTCAGCGCGTTGGTGTAGCGCCCGCCGCAGCCGATCGTCGTTCCGTCCCCGCCGCCTCCGCCGCCCCCACCTCCGCCTCCGCCACCATTGCCTCCGCACATGCTCCTGCCGCGCCGCATCGCGCACTTCTTCTTGCGCTTCTTCGACTCCTCCTCGCGCCGCAGGTTGTGCAGCCGGAAGAAGAACAATGACATTCTGCAAAAACAGCCGCCACACACCAGGAACCCACCGTCAGACACGCCAGTTTCTCTACCGTGCGCAGCTCATCATCTTATAAACAACGCTGTCTTTGAGACCTAGTCAGATTAGAACTGTGTGCCCGACCGGGACTCCAACCCGTAAATATGTACCTACGCAGGTAAATGCTCTACCGTCTGAGATGTCATGCGCAAGGTCCGAGTCCCGATCCAGCACACAGCCGTATTCTGCCGGGAAGTTTCAAACCAGCGGACACTCCTCGCAAAGAGAAAACTTATTCTCGAAACGCTGTCTGTGTTTATATTTTTATAAACATGAATCTTACAATTTTAAGTTAATAATACCGAACGTTTAGCTTTTCTCTCGATTAGTACGTATTTGCCATGTCCGTCAGTTAGGGAATCTTCGAGATCCACAAGCCAACCTGAGGAATGCGGAAGTGTTTCCACTATCAGGTGCCCTGACGACATTGTGACAGGTGACACCGTGATAGCATTTCAAAGTATATCGGAAAATCTGGTGTGATTTCTGGGTTTAAGTCTTCTAAAATCATATAATAAAATGAAACTATTTTGTTACAGAGAACTTTAAAATCCTCAAACGTCTATTAAACTGAAGCGATGAACAAAAGTTTGTACTCAGGCCAGAATTCGAACCTGGGCCTCTTGCTTAATAGGCGGATGCGTTAGCCATCTGCGCCAAGCTGGCAAAGTGGCTTTGCACAGCTGTACGGACTACACTAGCAAACCTCCCTCCTTAATCCAAATTCCCATTCAGTAATTCACTGAGGAGAGAGGCGTGTTAGAGTAGTTCGTACACTTGTGCTAAGCCACTGTGCAAGGATGGCGTACTGGTTAGCACATTTGCCTTGTGAGCAAGAGACTTGGATTCGAATCGCCGTGTTGTTACAAATTTCCACACATCGCTACAGTCTGCATATATACATCATAAAATAATATAACTGTAAAGGCTTTTTATTGGGAACCATATAGGTACTTGCAGACTTTTTTTAAAGTTAATGCTGCGGTGCAACTACTTTACACCCACAAATTTACAAATTTCAGAATCTGAAACATCAGAGCTTTAGGTCCGCTCCTTGCGGATAACTTTCTACTAAACAGTTAATTATGATGTTGTTCTCATTGGTTAACCATTTCATATCTGCTGGTGAGGGAGTTCACATTTTTGCAGTGTTTTTCTATAGTTTATTCGGTGTGGGACATCTCTGTCGATTTTCGGAAGTCCACTGAATATGGGAATGTGTTTCTCTCAGATCCAACAGATGCGCGAAACTAATGTCACACGTCTCCTCGGAAGAGTTTCCGGCCTGTAGCACGGCTTTCTTGGTACTGTGCCCCTGACTGAAGCACACGTCAGCCCCTTTCTGTGCTGTGATGTCTCCAACTGCTTTTCCCAGTGCTTTTTTGGCAATTACAAGGTGATTCATTAGAACGATTCTTAATTGTATATCTATCACACAAATGACTTAAGTCCGGCTTTTAGTGACCCTTTAATATTCTGTGAACGCTACCATTCATTCCATTCAAACGATCCTGTAATCCTTCCTGTCTTCCACTGAGGTTTGCAATGTCTTCAGCTAATCTTATCATTGTATCAATTTTTTCCCATCTCTTGACACTTTCTTTTCTTTCCGTCATCGTTTCTTCGATTCAATGGTTTAAAAGTACGGGAAAAAAGACTGCGTCCTTGCCTACACCATTTTTAATCCGAGGACTTTGGTCTTCCAGTATTATCATTCCCTCTTGGTACTTGCACATACTGTATATTACCTGCCTTTCCCTGCAACTTCATCTTGTATCATTTTTCGTTTTGGACAGTTTTCCTTGGTTCACAAATGGAAGGCCCTTTCATTTTTCTTAAATCTTGCATCCATTATCAAGTGTAAAGCCAGAACGGCCTCTCCGGAGTCTTTACCTTCCCTGAAGCCAAACGTGATTCTCGGCTAACAGAACTTTAATTATATTACTGATGACGTCAGTTATCTTTTCCTATCTTCTGCGTATTATTCTTGTCATAATCTCGGTGCATGAACTAATATACTGATTTTGTGCCTGTTGTCGCGTTTGTCTTTCTTTTATAGCTTTTAGTTTGTATCGGCAATACCATCTCTAAGGTTCGATACTAGTCTCATGGAATCTACTCATTAATTTGAACATTCATTTGGCTGCCACATTCCTCAAAGATTCTAGAAATTATGTTGTAATATTATCTATGCCTTCTGCCTTGTTTGTGTTCCGGTCTTTCAAGCACTGACTGAAACACTGAGTCCATTATGTATTCCAAATCGACTCTCATTTCTTCTTCTGTAACACAGCAGACATTTCCTTCCCTTAATACATGCTTGAGTGTATTCTTTCCACCTGTTCGCCCTCTCCTCTGCTTTTAACAGCGAATTTTCTATTACCCTCTTAAAGTTGAACGTTTTGTATTTAATTTAACCGAAAATCATCTTGAGTATTCCAATATGCTGAGTTTGTCCTTCCGACGACCATTTTCTATTTCATTTCTTCACTTTTTTCTTAGCAGTGTGTGTGTGTGTGTGTGTGTGTGTGTGTGTGTGTGTGTGTGTGTGTGTGTTTGTGAAATCTTATGGGAATTAACTGCTAAGGTCATCAGTCCCTAAGCTTATACACTGCATAACCTAAATTATCCTAAGGACAAACACACGCACCCATGCCCGAGGGAAGATTCGAACCTCCGCCGGGACCAGCCACACAGTCCATGACTGCTGCGCCTTAGACCGCTCGGCTTATCTCGCGCGGCCCCTGTCCCGGTAGTCATTTCGCTTTAGTGTCCCTAACTATTTAATCTGTAACGCTGGGGCCGGACGGTGTGGGCGAGCGGTTCTAGACGCTTCAGTCTGGAACCGCGCGACCGCTACGGTCGCAGGCTCGAATCCTGCCTCGGGCATTGATGTGTGTGCTGTCCTTTGGTTAGTTAGGTTTAAGTAATTCTTAGTTCTAGAGGACTGATGACCTCAGAAGTTAGTCCCATAGTGCTCAGAGCCATTTGAATCATTTTTTGTAACGCTGGATTTCCACAACAAATGACTTAAGTTATGAGACAATATGTAAAACCCCGTGACTGAGGCATCATTTGATAATACTTTGTTGTGTGGTTACCGCCTTTGGCCACCACGTTCTCACGTTAAATTAGTGTGCTTGGAAATTGGGATGATGCGAGAAAATGTGTTTCACTTGACGGAGTATTTCAAGGCTTCTAAAAGCCGATGTGAGGTTATTTACACGTTAACGACACAGATCTGGCACAATAAAGTAAACACCGCGATCTGTATCTTTAATTCCTCTGCGGCTGGTGCGGAAAACGTCTGTCCACAGTGTGATTGTTTCAATTTGCAGTACAGAATCCACAGTGATTCCAACGGGAATAGATGATGGGACCCACCATTATTCGCGCTGTGGCCTCCCACTGCAGGACCGACATCCTCTGAGTGTCAGCAGTGGTTCGTCATGACTATTTCAGAGTAGCAGTCCGGCCTAGAGCGTTCCCAGCATGTTCAGAGAGCGATCTGGCCACTCTAGACGTGTAGTCTCCACGTACTCCAAGTATTGCTCTACCACACCAGGCCACGTTCTTCAGATATTGTACTACCACACCAGTCCAGTTTCTCGGGGCATTGCCATGTATCACGTAAGTAGCCGGTCAAAGTTATGTTGGGAATAATGTGGAAGGGCACTCATCCTCCTACTACGACAGCACTGAAATGAGAATACTGGGTTCCTTTCCTCAGCACTGAACCAGTTCTCTACAGCGACAAACTGGCAGACCATTTTAATGATGAAACTACCTGGCAGATTAAAACTGTGTGCCGGACCGAGACTCGAACTCAGGACCTTTGCATTTCGCGGGCAAGTGCACTACAATCTGAGTTACCCAGGCACAACCCACACCCCGTCCTCACAACGTTACTTCCGCCAGTACCTCGTCTCCTACTTTCCAAACTTCACAGAAGCTCTCCTGCGAACCTTGAAGAACTAGCACTCCTGAAAGAAGGATATTGCAGAGACATGGCTTAGCCACAGCCTGGAGGATGTTTCCAGAATGAGATTTTCACTCTGCAGCGGAATGTGCGCTGATATGAAACTTCCTGGCAGATTAAAACTGTGTGCCAGACCGAGATTCGAACTCGGGAATTTAGCCTTTCACGGGCTAAGCCATGTCTCCGCAATATCCTTTCTTCCATGAGTGCTAGTTCTGCACGGTTCGCAGGAGAGCTTCTGTGACTTTTGGAAAGTAGGAGACGAGGTGATGGCGGATGTAAAGCTATAAGTACGGGGCGTGAGGCGTGCTTGGGTAGCTCAGATGGTAGAGTACTTGCCCGCGAAAGGCAAAGGTCCCGAGTTCGAGTCTCGGTCCAGCACACAGTTTTAATCTGCCACGAAGTTTCATATCAACGCACACGCCGCAGCAGAGTGAAAATCTCATTCTGCATTTTAATGAGTCTTCAGCTAAACCGTATCCTATTTACAGTCCGACTGTTTTTGGAGATACCGTGGGCAAGACACTCCATTCATGTTCTTACGCCATCCCTTTGCATCTATATGTGTGGGCTAGGGAACGCAATAAACATGGAGCCCAGAACATTTGCTGTGTAATGTTTGTACGTGATCACGTACTTCAGACTAGACAGCAGTCATTCCTATGGATTGTCAGAAGCGGTCGACCTTGCCAGTACTGCGATTCATTTTTTCCCTTCAGATACACACACACACACACACACACACACACACACACACAGTCGAAGTCTCATCACTGTCTAGTCCGTGCGACATTAACATGAGACAACGGGATTTAGTGGATATCGAAGATTCCTTTAGATATGGACAAGGGTGTACTATTTTTTAACTCGTTTGTTATTAGCGAGTTTCTTAGTGAGAGATGACAGACGGTAGAAATTGCAGCACTGATATGAGTGAATACATTGCTACATGCCAGTCTAATAAAATGATGACACTGGCTGAAAATTTATATACATACGCTTACAAGTATAAAATATAAATGTATCACTTACCAGTACTTCTTCCAAAAGAAGACAGTGCAGTATAGCACTGTAGAGTGTTTCTGTAGTACGTAGTAATTGCTATGTAGCACTCCAACCACTGCAGTATTAACATATTGGTCTCAGCACTCAGCACTGATGTGCCCAACTCCCCCCCCCCCCCCCCCCCCCCCCCCACTCACATGTTGCGCTGATGCTACTACCCAACATTGCCGTTGGTAAGGAATCACCGGGAGAGATGCAAAACAATGTCTTCTGTTGTTTAGATAAATCTTTCAGCCAAGCCTTACCATGGCATCAGTTTTCCGTTCTTACATTTTTTTTCTTTGTTCGCCTTGTGGGTTCGGATTTTGATTATTTTCCTTTGTCACACTATGTCGGTTTAGTTTTCGAAAGCTCACGTCTCCTCTTTATATTAGAGTTTACCCTGAAAATAATTTCTTGACACTTCTAAAAGGTAAAGGAACATAGACTTTGACAAATGAATGTGCGCTCCCGAAGACACTGAAGATGTTTCTGTCGTATGTAGAACTCATTGCAGTGGCCGAGAAAGATCGTTCTGACTTTTCTCAAGCCAACTGTCAATGTTAAACTGTGATTTTTAATTTGCCAATCATGCTACCTAATGGTCATTCTCCTTCGCATCTGCCTCGTAGTAGCCTGATTTCACGAAGACACATAGGACGTTGTTGTCAAAACGCACATGTAGGAGACTGTACTTCAATGTTATTTAGGGTGCATATTGCGATCCTTGCTGCACGCACTAATAAAAAAGAAGGAAGATCAGATTTTAACATCCCGTCCACTTTGAGGTCGTTAGAGACGGGGAGCAAGGTCGCAATGTTTCAGGGATGAAGAAGGAAATCAGCCGTGCTCTTTCCAGGAAACCATTCCAAAATTTGGCTGGAGTCATTTACGGAAAACTTAAATCTGGATGGCTGCACGCGACTTTGAACCGTCGTCCTCCAGAATCAAAGCCCATTGTGCTAACAACTGCGTCACTCCGCTCAGTGCACACATGATAGTATCTCATAGCAGTTGATGTGCACGAATTATCTGCCGTCCGTGTCAAACGCCACGACAGCATTACGTAAAACCTAGCACCTGGGAATCCCGTTGACGCTTCTGCAATGGGGTTATGATAACAGTGATGTGTTTATAAAAAAAATTATGAAATGCATCATTTTAGTCAATAATGCATACAGCGACCAATACGTTGACATCACAGAGGACTTCCTCGAAAGACATACATTAGTCATCCAGAACATTATGACCACCTACCTAACAGCTGGTGTGCCCACGTTTGGCATGGATAACAGCGGCGATATGTCGTGGCATGGAGGCAATGAGGCCTTGACAGGTCACTGAAAGGATCGGCACAACATCTGCACACACAAGTCACCTAATTCCCGTAAATTTCGGGGAGGGGAGAGGGTGGCGATGAGCTCTGACGCCACTTTGAATCACGTCACAGATGTGTTCGATTGGGTTCGGATCTGGCGAGTTGGAAAGCCAGCACATCAATTGGAATTCGCCTCTGTTTTCCTTGAACTACTCCATCACGCTCCTTGACTTGTGCCATAGCGCACTATTTTCTTGTAAAATGCCTCTGTCGCCGGGAACGTTGACATGAAAGGGTGGACGTGGTCTGTAACCAGCGTGCGATATTTCTTGGCCGTCATGGTAACTCGATCGAGCTCCACTAGACCCATGGGTGTCCACGTGTATGTGGCCCAGAGCATAACCGAGCCGCCCCCGTCTTTTCTCCGTCCCTGAGTACAGGTGTCATGGAGCTGTTCCCTGGAAAACGGCGGATTCACCCACTCCCATCGACATGATGATGGAGATGTCAGGATTCATGAGACCACCAACATCCTGTGCCGATGGTCAATTGTCTATTTCAGTCGTAGTTTCAGCTGCTGAGAGGTCTTCCGGGTTGTATGGCCGTGGTCCGTGGAACTCTTCTATCCCTGACGTTTCGTCCATGGCTGCGTTGGACATCTTCGGAGGCACTCCTTGCCGTCTGAGTCTGTCCAACGCAGCCTTGGACGAAACGTCAGGGATAGAAGAGATGCATGGACCAGGCCCATACAACCCGGAAGAATTCTCTGTAGCTGAAACATCCGGTCGTGAAAGCCTTCATTGTATGATCAGTCGTAGTTGCCACGTCGTGGTTTTAACATTGGCATATGCATGGGTCGTTGGCTGCGGACTGGAGAGGCCAGATCTTTAGGAGTGTTCGGTGCACTGTGTGTTCAGACACTCTTGTTGACCGAGCAAGGTGGCGCAGTGGCTAGCACCCTGGACTCGCATTCGGGAGGACAACGGTTCAATCCCGCGTCCGGCCATCCAGATTTAGGTTTTCCATGATTTCCCTAAATCGCTCCAGGCAAATGCCGGGATGGTTCCTTTGAAAGGGCACGGCCGACTTCCTTCCCCGTCCTTCCCTAATCCGATGAGACCGATGACCCCGCTGTCTGGTATCCTCCCCCAAAACCAACCAACCAACCAACACTCTTGTTCTCTGCCCAGCATTCAAGAGTGGCAATATTTCTACGACAGTTCGCCGTCTGTCTTGTTTTACCGGTCTGACACGTGTAACGAAGGAAGGCCGCCTAACCCCATGACGTCGAGGACGTGGTTTCACCTTGTTTAGCCTCATTTTGAAGACACTCACCACATCACTCCTCGAACACCCTACAAGTCGTGCAGTTTCCGAAATGCTCGTGGCTAGCCTTCAGGCCATCAGAGTCTGCCCTCGGTCAAACTCAGACACATAGCGATACATAGCGCGCCTTCCGCATTCTTCACAACGACAGCGCGCTCACTGACAGAGCATGCACCGTGTGCGTGTCTGACTAGCAGTCATTCGTCGCCAGTTGACGCTACTATCGTCTGGGCGACATTGTATGGGTACAATGTCGGTGGTCATTATTTTTCTGGCTGATTAGTGCAAAAGCGAAAGAGCAAAGTAACCTACGCATGATGTTTCACTGACAAGTAACATACCTGGATGTAAGTTCGACCATATATACGGGTGGTCCACCTGAAGTTTCGGATGAGATTATCTCTAAATCTATACATCGGTTAAAACAGTGGGTAAGACAAGTTCGTAGGCTCAAAGGGGGACATCAAATGATACTACACGTGACCCCTAGCCCCATTTGGTAGGGTGGCGGGCAACTTTTAAATCTTAAATAGAAACCTCCATTTTTTATTGCAGATTCGGATTCTCCATAAAAAAGCAATCACGTTTTGTTTCAAACATTTTTTTAAACCATTGACAGATGGCGCTGAAATCGAGAAGAATTATTATTGGGGATGAACTCCGATTTATTTAGAACTATCTGAGAAGAACGCATCAAATTGATACAAAATGTGTTCCAATTCATTCATTATGCTAAATTAAGCTTTTTTTTTCAAAATATATCCTACCGGCCACAGTTCTCGATGGTGGGAGGCTGAATGGCATTAAAATCTCGTTAGGGAACTCTTCACAATTGCATTATTCACTAGACTGTGGCGCTACTGTGGCCACACTGCGAACTATGGCTCGGTATAAGGGCCAGTGCAATGCCATGAGACGTCACTTCACTTTCAGATTGTTAACCGTAAACATCAACTGACGAAAGTAAATTATTCTTTAGCGAAACATGGCTCGCTTTCCTCCTACAGATATTGTTGATATGATGTTAATTTCAGGTGAATGCCATAACAATTACTCTGCAGCTGCGCAATTGTATGCGGATCGTTTCCCAAACAGACGATATCCAAGCGAAAACATTATTCGAAATTGCACTCAACTGGCTCGAAATGGATACATGCACCGTCCCCCTACTCATCCCGAATACAACGAAAATGACGCTCGTACCCTTGCCGTTCTCGCCTGTGTTCAGCTGGATCCCGAAATCAGTAGTCGTGCGATCAGAGACAAACTGGAATACCGAAATGAAATGTTTTGAGATTTTGAAGGCACATAAATATCACGCTTATTATACCACACTGACAACACAGGCATTAACGCAGAAAGATATGCAAATGCGCATGCGTTTCTGACAATGGGCCTTGGAAATGATAAGAGGTGACAATTATTTTTTTTAGATACCAGTACGTTATGTTCACCGATTAAGCCACATTCAAAAACAACGGCGAATTAAATCGTCATGATTGTCATTACTGGTCCCATGTCAATCCACACTGGCACAGAGCCGTTGACAACAACGCACATGGTCGTCAATAATTTGGTGTGGAATTTTAAACGGTTACTTGACGGGACCGTACTTTTCTGACCGAAGTGTTACTGGGGAATTTTATTTACAACTTCTCCGCGATGACTGGTTGGAGCTAATGGAAAATGTTGATTTAGCAACTAGGCAACGAATGTGGTATCAAAAGGACGGAGCAGGTCTCCATTATGCAAAAAATGTGCGGAACGTTTTAAATTTACGGTACCCTGGTGGGTGGATACGAAGCGGCGGGCCAATTCAGTGGCGTCCACGTTCACCAGATCTAACATCTCCTGATTTTTTCTTGTTAGGTTACTTAAAAAATATTGTTTATGAAAGACAGCCTACAACCAGAAAAGATATGGAGCAACGCATTCGAAGAGCGTGTGCAGCAATACCACGAGGTGTGCTGCTCAAAACTGTGGACAACTTTCGCAAACGATTGACTTTATGCATTGAAGCAAATTGGGATAATTTTGAACAATTTCTTCGTGGCTAATTTCATTAACTGAGCACCCCAAATTGTTAGAGGCAAGGGGACTCACACTAATGAAACACCCTAACATGTGAGAAGCAAGGGGACTCACTCTAATGAAGCCACCGATTGGAACGTCATTCTATTACGTCCATGTCGTTGTTCCTGGGTAGCGCTAAAAGTATGGCACAGTTCAGTTTGTACAAAAATAGCTTAATTTGGTCTAATGAAACAATTGGTGCACATTTTTTTATCGATTTGATGCGTCCTTCTCGGATAATTTTAAATAAATTAGAGTTCATCCCCCATTTTACTTTTTTCTCGATTTCAGCGCCACCTATCAATGGTTCAAAAAATTGTTTCAGACAAAACTTGATTACTTTTTTATGGAGAATCCGAACCTGCAATAAAAAATGGGGGTTTCCATTTAAGATTTAAAAGTTGCCTCCCGTCCCACACAAGGGGGCGTGGGCTGGAGGTGACGCGTAGTATCATTTGATGCCCCCACTATTTTACCCGGTGTATAGTTTTGAAGATAATCTCTTCCGAAACTTCAGATGGACCACCCTTATAAAGAACTACAGGTTATTATAGAATGTAACTAAAATAAATATGCAACGATGCGAACAGAAATGACACTTTTATTCACAGACAGTAATTACACTTAAGTAATCACTATTCATTATGATCCCCTGGACATTACAAACGGTGCAACACAATTCTTGATAGGGTGTGTGATCGCAACGGACTGTGTACATGGTTGGTAAGGAGCTGTTGCGTTAGGGCGTTCCATCCTTCGAACAGCGCTGGTGACGACGGCTGGATGATAGTTGGTGCACGTGGGCGTGCTGCAGTAGGTCTCCCCAGCGCAATTCACACGTGCTCGACGGGCCTTAAGTCGGGAGAATGGGCAGGCTAGTCCACTCGCCGAATTTGCTCTCGTTGCGAGAGGTCCTCCACCTGCACCGATTTTTATCCGTAGAAGTGAAGTCAGGGCCGAATGCGCCCTTGAAAAGATGTAGAGTTTCACAACATCGCTGACCGGTGTGTGTACAGTGTTTGATGATACGGAGATCAGTCCTCCCACGCAGCATTATTCATGCCAAATCGTAATAGCAGGACCACGAAAATTCAGATATTCGACAAAGCTGGCCGGCCGCTTTGGCCGAGAAGTTCTAGGCTCTCAGTCCGGAACCACGCGGCTGCTACGGTCGCAGTTTCGAATCCTGCCTCGGGTATGGGGGTGTGTGGTGTCCTTAGATTAGTTAGGTTTAAGTAGTTCTAAGTCTAAGGGACTGATGACCTCAGATGTTAAGTCCCATAGTGCTTAGAGCCATTTGAACCATTTGACAAAGCTTTGGCGAGATGTAGGAACACACAATGCGGCTAGTAACATTGTCGAGCATGATCATTTTGATTGTCCAGGTGATGTGGTGTTGGGAGCCAAAATGCTTGTTTGTCGTACTAACTTCCAAATCTTTGAACACCGTACACACATCGATATACTTTACTGTGAAACTGTACTGCTCCCTATGGGCATCTTTTCAGGGGTGCATTCGACCCAGACTTCATTTTATTGGGTGGTAATTGGCGCAGGTTGATGAGCTCTTTAAAAATCAGGCGAATGGGGTGAACTGCCCTTTCCTTCGGCTTAAAACCCGTCGAACACATGTGGGATGCGTTGAGAAGACGTATTCTAGCGATTGTAGAGGTATGGAAAGCTCCACTACAAGAACTTTTAGCAACCTTGTGGCCAGCATGGAGTACGTTGCTGTACATGAGTTGCTCTTTACAGTGATTAACACACTATTAATGGACAAGAAACCGCCGTCAATGGCAATGACTTCGCTCTAATTATTGTCTTTGAATAAAAGTGTCTTTTGCGTGCGTCTCATTGTGCATTTATTTCAATTACCTTCTGCACTTCACTGAAGCAGTTGTCTGTGTCTATGTATGATCCAAGACTCATAGAGCTACGTCACTTGACACTGAAATATCGTGCGAAAGTTACTCTCCTTCTTAAGTTTTGGACACCAGTATACTAGCAAACTTCCTTTTCCCTTTAAGGCACTAGAGAAACTTACATCTGTTGATTTCAGTCTCGTGTAGCAGTGACGCACAATGAGTTCTTCGATCTACGTATTCAGCGAATAGGTAATGGTCAATATGTAAATGAATGGTCATCTTTGTTACTGTGGTGCCAACCGCGATAAAACCGGAAACATATGAAAAGCAGGACAGGAAAAAAAAATGCTTGGTAATGAAATCTTTCGTGAAACATAGTAAAGAACAGAAGGAAATATTTTTCATCCCAATGGAGCCCCTATATCAGTTTTTTTCTATTTAATGTCTTATTCTCCTTATTCTCACTAATTCCTGGTACCTATGTGGGAGTCATTAGGCGTTCCTTGTAAATGCTCATTAGATTCTCAGTGTGAAATTACTTTTGTACCATCGTATAATTTTTCAGTCGTTTATGCATAACATTTACAGCGACATGAGAGATTATTCTCTACTTTCACAGTTTGAAATTTCTCGTCATATCCCATTAAAGCAATCTTCTTAGTACTATAGGACCTACTGACAGCTGGACCATTGGACGGACATCGTAGTGGAAGGCAGTTGGTCTTCCTGTCGCTACAAAAAGTTTTCGAAACCGAAGACACTAGCGCTTTCTCGAGAAACACCTCAGTTGCTGGGTGGGCCACGCTGCCGAACTTCGAATAAGGAAATATGTCCAGCATGCGTGATATGGTTTTAGCTGACGTATATCACACACATTTGTACAGAACACTCAACGGAGATAGTTTGACTGTGTTCACTCTGAAAATTATAGCGCAGAAACGTATACGTTGCTCGAATTATGTAAAGTGATTGTCCTATTTGCTTCGTATTTTTCATTTCTTAGTCTAGTGTAAAATACCCCAAGGTGAATCACGCGGATTTTAAATGCCAATGTTGAAATAAGCTGTAGCTTCTTTTTCTTCGACGCTACAATCTTGAGGCGGTAATGCTGTCATTGTATTTTTATCTTCTATAGTCAGTAACCAATAGTGTGAGCAATTATACCTTAGAAAAAGGCAAGGGCTGCTATTTGCACTACGTGTGACTGGAATAGTCAGCTTCCTACGAGGATTTCTGTACATTAAATTTTTCTTGCTGTCCAGTACATCAAATGCGACACTCGTCTACTGTTACTGCAGCGTCTATGCAAGATAGTAGATCACCTTTTTATGTGCCATTTAGGCCCTAGGCACACTTCATCCAGTGCACTGGGTGCCTCTTTCTTCTCGTTTTTATACGTTTTATTTGAGCGACTCCTTTCATCACATTTCATAAGTTTTTAATTGTTGTGTTTATCTCCAGCTCCTTTCGTACATCAGAAAATGTCTTCTTTTAAGTCCTGCCGAATTCTCTAGTTCCCCACAGCAGATGCATTCAATTTTCATGTTTTTGATGGCAAATATGAAGAAAAAGTTTGCGTGTATGGATGCAAGTTTTATGTTATTAGACAATTTCACTAGAAAATCTATATCGTATAAATAATACATTTTTTTCTATTCGTCTATTATTTAATCTTAATTATGTTGTACTCATTATCTACAGCATGCCATTTACAAATACATCGTGCGTGAAATGTATCGGATGAAGTACAATCCATGTCTAGCCATGCAGCTAACTATAAGCATCATGCACATCCTGCACACAAACATGCTTCATTGACTATTATGTACACATGCTCAATGACTGAAACCACAAGAAGGGTACTTGCTGTACTAAAATTGGTGTCTCATCATACATTCACCCAATGGACTATAGTTTGTTAGAAGATAACAGAAAAAAAAGTTTTCAATTTTCGTTAGATAATATAAATTACATATAGATCATTTGAATCCACGTATTTATAACGAGTGATGAGTTACCATGACAATTTACGACACATTTGTCTCTGAAAGTGAGCTGTGTAGCTAAGAGACCCCTTAGGAACGAAAATAAATATCACCAAAACACATACAATTAGTCTTGCTAGTAGTAGAAGTCATACCCGTAATGAGCTGCAGAAATATGCTTCACTGGCTGCCTCAAGATTTCAAGCTGTTCTTCACAGCTTATCTTCTCTACAGCAAAACAGATAGTAACGAGTGTTGGCTGTCTGTACTGCACTTGAATCGCTGCGAGTGAAGGAATTCGAAACCGATAACTAACACCCATTTCAGGGTCAAAGGCGGTTGTGTCGTTACGGACATAAACCTGACCAAAAAGGAATAAAGTACTTTAACTTATCAACGATATGGATACGGAAACAGTAAGACAAATCAGATTCTTCAGTTGTGCTAATGCTGAATCATTAACTAAAGATTATTGGTATATAATGCAAGTTCTAAGTAGCTCTTAAATTATGCACGGATTGCTCAAACAGGAAAATATTGTCAGAGATCTGAAGTACGAGTCCCTTTGCGTCAGTTATTGCGGATGATGTGACTCGTAGAATTTCCATATATATATATATATATATATATATATATATATATATATATATATATATATATATATAAATTTGCTGATGCTTTCACTATCTCTTAGAGGATGTTTCAAAGCCATTAATTTATTGTCCTAGCCGAACGCCGATTACATCATCAGTAAGTTACAGAATTACCTCTATAGCATTTAAAACATTCCGTAACCACCAACTATAGTTAAGTTATATAGTACAGTAGTTTTAAATGGGAATTTCAAGCATTAGCTTAACAAGCTGCTATAGTCTTTCTATGACTGTCAGGTGTCGGAACTAAAGTAAATTCTAAGTAATTAGTACTGAATGAAGCGTAAATATAACTACAGAGCATGTGCTCTCTCAAAGAGCGATGGCCGTGTTGTGACTAATGACCGGCAATCCTCCTTACTTCCGCACCTTTTGTAATGACATCAGCCGTCCTTCTCATATCATCGTATCACGCATTGCACTCCGCATCACATTAAGAGCGTAGATAACGTATAATCTCAGCCATCTCAGATGGGTGGTCGAACGCAATTAAGTCCTTTCTTTGAATTTAGTATTCTCTCCTTTCCTGGTGTACGTTGTGTTCGGCTTGTAGCTGTCCCTTTCAAGAAGACAACTTGAGGACTGAATCTTAGAGGCACAAGAATCCGTGGGTTAAGAAGAAACGGTGAGGTAAATCGATGAAGTGGAGTGTTTATTAAAAATGTAGACTCAATTTAGAGTCTTCTTGTTGCGCTCTTCAGTCGTAACCGGTTTTGGTGCAGGTATACGCGTTATTCTATCTGGCGAATGCATCTTCATCTCGCCATATCTACTACATCCATTTCAATCTGATTACTTTAGTCAAGCCTCGGTCTGCCTCTACAGTTTTTACCCCTCAGCTCAAACACACACACACACACACACACACACACACACACACACACACTTCACTCCACTGTCAAAGTGTCTGTTTATTGACGCGCCGCCACCTATGTTCTATCGACCTACCATTCCTGTAGTCAAGAAGTGCCGCAAATTGATTTTCTCCCAGTTCGATTCAGAACCGCTTCATTAGTTATATGATCCACTCATACACTGCTCTGTATTATTCTGTAACATCACATTTGATACTCTTCTATTCCGTTCTTGAGTGTTCTGTTCATCGTTCACATTTAATACTACAGACAAGTACCTTCAGGAAAGAATTACTAAAACTTAAATTTACATCATATTTAAATCCTTCTCTTTTTAGGGAACTCTTTTCCTGCTATTGTCGGTCTGCATTTTATGTCATCTGTACTTCGGCCATCTCCAGTTATTTTGTTCCCAAAACAGCAAAACCCATCTACTTGCTGTAATGTCTCCTTTGCTAATGTAATTCCCCCAGAATTAATTACCTGATTTTATTTGACTGCACTTCATTACTCTTGTTTTAACTCTGCGCTTTTTCAAGGCCATTTACAAGAGGACGTGCATAAGACACACCACTGAGTAACGAGGATATTATTAGTGCAAATCGCAATAGTGGTGTGTTCCTTGAAACTAAAGCTTGAAAATAGCATAATAGCTAAAACTACAGATTAGGAGAAATGTCACTTCATAAATTCTGCACGATGATTATACCAGCCCGAAGAAAAGAATGGTTTTATTGTTCCAAATAATGCGAGATAACACAATGAACAAAAAGGACTCCGAATATTACAATGTGTTGGCTGCATACATTGCTTTACATACAAATCGTCACGACAAATTCTTACGACGGCTTAAAGGTAGCATACCAAGTCAGTAATATTCTACAGCTGAAGGGCTAATAACTCAGGCAAGATCGTGTCTCTCATCTTCACTTTTATCATCTTACAAGCTGCTCAGTGCGTATATCGCAATAACGTACAATAATTCCTAATCTCGATTTGTCAAAATTTGGGGTTGTTCCGATTAATTTGTGTGGACACTTGCTAAAATGCATTACTACGTGTCTTAGATGAAAGATAGCGAAGCCCTTTCTTTGAGAATTTACTAGTTATCTTACTAACATCATATAGGAACTACATTACGGTAATATCTGGAAAGGAATGGGGCCGTAGAATACAAGCATGAGAAGCAAATAGAAGGCTACGGGTGAGTATGAGAATACGGGGCAATGGAAGTCCGTCTTCGAGCGACACTGTTTACGAAACACTCGCGCGGTATTCCGCGCGATATTGCTCCTGCGTGCTGAATTTGCTGCATTTTCATTTTTTTTCGTGTGCGTTCGCCCCTCACTCATCTTTCCGGCTATGGAACGGTTATTTCCTCGTCTCCGGTTTGACACTTATTTCTGCGATCCGTGAACCTTGTAACTATCTTTGTCTACGGTTAGGAACAGAGCAAAGTGCAAAGTGCCTATTTCGATAGCGTGATATGCAATAGTTTTATGTTTTTTTTTTTTTAATTCTCTAAAGTAGAGGTGTTTGCAGAGACTCTATAGCACTGGCTTTCTCTTGTTTTGCAAACACAGATGTGGCTCCAAGTGGCTCTGAGCACTATGGGACTTAACATCTGAGGTCATCAGTCCCCTAGAACTTAGAAACTTAAACCTAACTAACCTAAGGACATCACACACATACATGCCCGAGGCAAGATTCGAACCTGCGACCGTAGTGGTCGCGCGTTTCCAGACTGAAGCGCCTAGAACGGCTCGGCCACTCCGGCCGGCCAAACACAGATGGGCCCCAGTTATATGTTT
This sequence comes from Schistocerca gregaria, assembly GCF_023897955.1. Classification (NCBI taxonomy): domain Eukaryota; kingdom Metazoa; phylum Arthropoda; class Insecta; order Orthoptera; family Acrididae; genus Schistocerca; species Schistocerca gregaria. The sequence goes on along the minus strand of NC_064920.1, from coordinate 276,124,664 downwards.
TGTTTATTAGGCTACTTTTATATGTGTTATCCATCGGCGCTGTAGTGCGTGAGTAGCAACGAACTAATAACAACCCGATTTTGTAAGGACTCGAACTCCCATGTACATTACAGCTTCAAACTTTGTATTATTTTACGAATGAGGTAATGTGTTAAATATCTGACGTTAAGCGTGTGAGCAAGAAAAAGTTTAGAAAATGTTTGAAATCATGTTTAAAGTTCGTTGGAAGTCGTTACGTGCTTTCATTATCGAACACTGGAAGAGTATAATCTTCGCAATTTGTACTCCGTCTTCAGCAAAGCTAGTTTTTCATGCATCGCAATGTTTATGACGTCATTGCGCAAAAAGTTCTCGATTTACTTGCCGCGTCAAATATGGATAACATAGGAGGTTATCCAAATTTGACGCGGTAAGTAAACCGAGAACTTTTTATGCAAGGACTCCGTCGCGAAAGACTTCGTTGTCATTTTATGACGTCATGTCCCCAGAGCAGTGTATCGTACAATCGTATAATTTTGCAAATTTTGCAGGTGCTTTCAGCGATATATGTGGATACTGTCTGCAAACTGCGTGCGGTGGAAGTGACGCTCATGATGCGTCACTTCCACTGCATGGAAATGGAAATGGAATTTTTTTTTGTTCCATTCATTTTTTTATCGGGCTGTTAGCGAGACAGCGTCACGTAAATATTTGAAATAATGTGCAAAGTTTGTTGCAAGTCGTTAAGCGCTCTCTTTCTCAAATACTGGATGAATATAGTCCGCACGTCTGCGCGAGGTGTTGCACTGCCTGAAGAGACAGTTTCTAACTGTAATACTTGTCGTGTTTAAACCTTTAACATTAGAGTATATCTCTTAGTGAGTAGATTACGACAGCACTTTAAGTTATTAAATTCGGTCAAAAATTAAGCAAATTTTGCCCCTGGACGACGTTACAGAGGCAACGAGCAACTGGAATTGGGTGCCATGACCTAGGTTAGCTGTTTAATAATATTATTTTGTCGATAGAAATGTAGGAGTTTACACCCGCCAGGGTAGCCGAGAGCGCTAACGCGCTGCTTCCTGGACTCGGATAGGCGTGCCGGCCCCGCATCTAATCCGCCTGGTGGAGTAACGACGACGGCCGGTGTGCCGGCCAGCCTGGATGTGGTTTTTAGGCGGTTTTCCACATCCTACTAGGTGAATACCGGACTGGTCCCCACATCCCGCCTCAGTTACACGACTCGCAGACATTTGAAACAAATTCACACCATTTCACGATTTACGCTAGACGCAGACAGCTGGGGTACACTGATTCCGTCCTGGAGGGTATGGGGTGGCGGCAGGAAGGGCATCCGGCCACCCCTTAAAATTAACCATGCCAATTCCGTATTTAACCCTGCCGACACTGCGCACAATGCGGGGTAACGGCAGTAGCAAATGAAGAAAGAAAGAAAGAAAGAAAGAAATGTAGGAGTTAAGCGTTTTGGTGATATTAAGATCATTAGAGATAGAGGACTACCCGGTTTGGGTAAGATGCGCGAAGGAACCTGCTGCCGGTTAGCTGTTGAATTTAGCTACTCAAATTTTCACCGAAGTGTTTCCAAACCACTACGCAATGCAATGAACAAAAGCAAAGTCACATTAGCAGACGTGCTAGACGAATGCTCTTTAATCCAAGTCGCAGACTGTTGTCGGTATCAATACGCTTTCAAAGCCAAAAGCATGTTGCAAATCTCAGATGTCATACAAGGAGACATCACCAGCTTGACCTCATATTTTAAGGAGAGAGGAAAAAAGGGAAGAAAGCAGAGCTGCAAAGTTTCAGCCCCTGTAATCGATCCCTGGCGATAATTTGACCCACATATCTGACAGTACGTAGTTATGATATTCTCAGTGTACAGCTCCTGCACAGTAGCGCGCATCGGATGTTTCTTACTCGCTGAGCCTCTTGCAGCCGCCGAACGACCGAGCGCAAAGTACTGTACGGGGAAGTGAGAGACCAGTTAGTGTTCATAATGTCAGTGAACTAACGGGCGATAGTGCATCGTTGATTATGACCATGCGTGCGGTTTTCAACCTGTAGCTGCTTCGAACACTTTTATGTTGCGATTCACGAATAAAGACTGCATGAATGAATTAAATGGATTGAAATGCTGGCACATTTACAGTGAAGTACATTTTCACGACATGCCATGTTCCTTAACGCGACAGGCAAGATTAAATTGCAAATCAAATTTCTTAACCCCGTTTCATAATAATACTTCAGCTGCTTAAGTTTAGTGCAGATTATGGGCAGTCAAATGGAAACGATACATATGGAAAAAAGTGGTTTGTTAATTAGAAGAAGCAACAGCCAAAACTGTTAATACGTTTATCCCACTGTGAGACAATATATCAATGCCTTCAGGGAAAAACTATGGAACAAAGGACTTCAAAAGTACGAAAGTCACAAAGGGAGAGATTCGGATTGCATTGAGGGTCGAAGGGATTCTCAGCTGAAATTCTGAAGCGTAATCCAAACTTTTGGGCCAGCCCACAAGTTGCCAATTATGTTGCAAGTGTGGTCCACAAGTTTCGGTGAGAAGCCGTTACACATACTCCACACAGTCCCAATCTCTCCTCACGCGCTCGGGCATCAGCTGGCTCCAATGGTGCGGGACGAGTAACAAAGAACTCGTGCATGCCACTATTTATACGCTGTGCATTCAGTAGCTACAACAGCGTACTGGTGGAATTGCGGCCCAGACTATTGAGCGCGTTCGACGGTTGGCGTCGATACATTGCTAGAGTGCTTTTTCCTCCGTAAAATAAGAGGTCAGGCTGGCCATGTTTCCTTGTTAGTATTTACAGAGAACCAGCCTGAAGGTTTAATTCGGATGGTTAGGAAAACAGAGGGTTCAAGCTAAAAGTTTTTTACATATATTTGTGGTAAAAACTGAGGTCGAGACGGAATTTCTTACCTTGACGTAATTGCAATTAATTGTTGCAAGAAAAAGGTTGAAATATGATGGAATCGGTGTAGAAGATACAACAATTAGGAAAGCGTTTTTTGTCTTACACAAATGAATTTAGACTGATATACCTTCTTCGCTTTCATGTTGATCTAATATTTGACAATACGTTTTTTTCTGAAGGTTCCTGCATTTAAAAAAAAAAGTTTCTGTATCAGCTACGGAATTATCTCTAGGTAATCAGATACTGGAGATTACAAAGATTACAAAGTTACCGGTACTGCTCATGTACGTCAACAGATCTCACTTAAAATTATTTAAATCCGGAATACTCCACGTTGTTGTTTCGCAAGCTGGTAACCGAGAAAGCAAGTGTTGATATGCTGAAAGAGAATCAACAAATTTATCACTTGACCAAATAGTTAACATGAACATAGCCGGGGTATTATTTCTACCGGCTGCTAATCCGTCAAGTCGGAAATTAACTAGAGAAGGAATTTGTATTCACTAAATTCACTACCTATATGAACGTCAATCGAATAATCCAGACTTGTGAAAGGTCAGCTTAAGATTTCGACGTTTGACACTGTAAGAGGATATAATCTTATCGGCTAGTTTTAGAGATAATTAAATAGTACTGAACGTTATTAGCGAAAAACAGCAGATGTGTGACAGATTCTTCATCCCACGGAAAAAACGAACATCATTGTCGTTAGAGACAAGGTGAAACAGAATATAGCTAAATGTGCTTCTGTAAGGGTAAAATAAATGTTCTAGACTTACTGAACAGCCAAAGTTTCAAGTTATTATACTTAGGACTACGCGACGTAACCACTGTCACGTATCTTTTGTTTCGTAAGCGAGCGAAGGAGAGTGAGTGTGTGTGTGACTGTGTGTGTGTGTGTGTGTGTGTGTGTGTGTGTGAGAGAGAGAGAGAGAAGGAATGTGCTTGGTCAATTGTAATAATTAATAGCTTTCTGTACTAGAGCAACAAAATCTTCATAGTCTGAAAAAGACAAGAATTTGTAGATGATGGCATGTCACAATGGGTGGTCAGTCATCCACACATGCAACGTAGTAGCCGGCCGTGGTGACCGAGCGGTTCTAGGCGCTTCAGTCTGGAAACGCGCGACCGCTACGGTCGCAGGTTCGAGTCGTGCCTCGGGCATGGACGTGTGTGATGTCCTTACGTTAATTAGGTTTAAGTAGTTCTAAGTTCTAGGGGACTGATGACCTCAGCTGTTAAGTCCCATAGTGCTCAGAGCCATTTCAGCCATGGAAAGTAGTATCTGTGACGGTCACAGCTTGAGAATGAATTACTGCTTCCTTAAGTAAACAGAACTCGCATTTTTCCAGGTAGCTACAGTATTTAATCATTTTATTCAGTACAATATCTACGCCTGTTATCAGAAGTATGATAAGTTTCAGGTATCAATTGACATTCGTAAGACGTTTGAGGATGTTTTGGTAAGGAGGAAGGAGCATGCTATCGTGGTTGGAGCCTTAACTGCTTTTTATTTTTAAAAACAACCCCTAAGTACCTATCTAAACTACAAACAAAAACAAAGCCATTTTCATCAAAAAAGTTAACTAGGATGGTTGTTCGTCACCACTTCAGGCTTCGTCCATGAATAAAAATTAAATACACCTGTGATCGTTTTGTGAAAAAAGGATAAAGAAAAGGGTAAATACCTTTATTACGTTTTTTTCATTTTTTTGTTACCATATTTTCGCGTGTTATTCGGTTTTTTTATGTTCTTCCGGAGAAGTGCATCGAAGCCAGACGGTGGGATGTCTAGGTCGTCTTCTCGTTCAGCGAGGGTGAAACAGCCTATAATTACTTAATATCTCTCGTCAGTCCATCGTGCTGTATTGCCAATCTCTTCTCACACCCGGCACACCTCAATGGTCTGGAATGGGCGTAAACAACGCGCAAAGAGCGAACCATACGATGCCTAGCATTTTAAAACCGTGTAGTTACTCATTCAACAGTGCCAAAAATCTAACAGACTCGCAACGCCCTCACTAAAAAAGTCCGAAAATCCCATATCCTTAGCCCACACTGTGGCGTTATGGCAAATAGTAGGGTAGCAAGTGACGTCGGGATGGTTCAGTTCGGTGGGCTCTACGGAGTGACTGTCGCGTCAACAATGCCAACGTGCGCTGTGTGAGGAGCCAGCACGGTAGCAGCATCACAAACTAAACGATGCATGGCCGTGTCGACAGCGGTGTATCTGGGGCACAAACGGTTATCGCCATAATGTATGGTGTATAAATGGTTTCGGATGGGGAATTTTTCAGTCGTTATCGCACACCACAGCGCTCTCACCGCGGTAAGAAGTAAAGGCAAGTGTATGTTGCTCCACACCCGCCTACAGCCAACCGCCGGACGTTGACGTTCAAACACATTAGCAAGCAGTGACCGTTGAAAGTAGTGGTAGAAGACTTTGATTCTAGGAGCCCGCGTGGTCGGTAGGACATCCAACAGATAACTCTTGTCGAGCAGATAGGTGCGAATGTGACTGTAAGTCCAACAGGAATCGGTGGCATGAGGGGTTGAGGCGCCACCTCCTCAATCCGTGTACCAGTGAGTATGTCCCTGTCCGAGGTACGTAGGCGATGCACAGTTCGCACAAAAAGAGCGCTCGCCCTATTGTGCACGTTTATCATTCCAATGCCGCCATCATGTGGGGACAAAGTTTCTGGCCCTCTAATGGGACTTGAACGCCCTACCATCGCTATCGAAATGACATAAGGCTGCCTGGAACACGGCAGGCTACAGTAGCGGCCATTCGGAGCACGTGTGTGTAATGATCAAGTTTCGGAATGAGGCAGATACTGACAAAATGTTCAGAACAGGATACGTCTCGAACGTGTGCCACTTTTCTCACATGAGACTTGGTACTTCCCCGTAAGGCCGTCGCGCGTCCTCGACAAGAAAGGTTTTGCATAATTACATTTGCGTATGTTTCCAGTTCTTGTTTATGCTAATATTCTGACCACTAGTGCATAGAGTTTAATTTCTGAGAGCGCAGCTGTTTATCTTTGTGTTCTTTGCAGTATTAGTATTCTTTGTAATTATTTGTTGCATGTGAAAGGTCAGCCGTTGTAAAGAAAGACTATTTTAATTAACAAAATGAAATCATACACAGCTTTATTAATCTCTCTTAATAAACCTCCACTATCCGCATCATAACTTCAAACGACACCTCGAAGATTCGTATGTTCTGGACGCCGAGATCTGCATCGTCGACAGTAACTACACCCACATATCTGTCCGATTAGTGGAAATCACATACTCGGTGGACCGGCGAACGAGCCGTTCGCACGCTGCTTCATCGACAAATTCCAGGTAAACTGTGCTGGATACGATCGAAAGATGTTTACCGAGAAGTTCCTGTGGAAGATCTTGCATTACTTCACGCTCGAAAGGATCTACTTCATATGTCTTGGGTCGTGCATACTGGCATGGAACTTTAATTTTATCATGGCCGAAGGAACACAGCAACGTTATTCTTCATAACACAGGCACTACAATTTGTATAGTGTCTTCTGACGCTGCCCATACAACCCCAATCTCTCCCCATGCGACTTCCATATTTTTGGAGTCCTGAATAAAAATACATTCGTAAGCGTTTTGTTTAGGACAGAGAGCTCCACGCCTGAGTGAAATCATGGTTCCGTAGGTAATCGGAAACGTTTTTGCATGAAGGTATTCACGTTTTGTTTCACAGTGAGATGAAAGTATTAGCGGTCATGGCTATTACTTTTGAAATAATAGACAGTTTACTAACTTTTTTTGAATTTGTCTCGTTTTCATTTTACTTCCCCATATATAAGCAACTGAAGAATTATTAAGAAATAGAATAAATGATATTCAATTTGCAATTTAATCACGTCAGTCACGTTGAAGGATAGTGCTAGTACTGAAAATGTACTTCACTATGCTGGTTCCAGCATTTCTATCCAAATAAAATAACACATAACAGCGCTGTTAATAATTAGATAGCGCTAGGCTACCTCTTTCATTATGTACTCATTTATTTCACTAATACTGTCTGCAATTCAGATTTCCCACGAATGTTTAAGAACGGCATAAGTGCGTAATCTCAGAATTGTGGGTCAAATTATTGCGCGGGCTCGTTTACAGGAAATGAAACTTTGCAAGTATTTTTTTTTCTCCTTAAAATATGAGATCGAGTTTGTGATGTTTCCTCGTAAGATCTCTGATGTGTTAGACTTGTAATATGCTCTTGCATCTCGGGGAGGATATATTGATGGCTGTGGGCGATAAAATAGGATAACGTGTGTTTATAGTGTGTGTGTTTCACGACAATCGCATCAAGTCACCATCTTCTCCATACAAAAAGAATGTCTGAAATAATTAATTGTGCTCTTTATACATCACAGGCATTGTTTTGCAATATTACTACACAGAACGTTAAGTGTGCTGTTTGTACTGTTCGTGCATGATTTGTATATATGATTTGTCCACCCCCGGTAGCTGAATGCTCAGCGTGACGGATTGTCAATCCTCTGAGCCCGGCTTCGATTCCCAGCTGGGTCAAGTAATTTTCTCCGTCCAGGGACTGGGTGTTGTGTGTCCTCATCAACATCCTATCATCCTCATCGACTGAAGGTTGCCGAAGTGTCGTCAAATTGATAGACCGATGGGGAGGGGGGGAGGGGACAGTCATTCAATTAAATTAAATAAATGTATGATTTGTATGTAGTGATAGAAAAAACTTCATAGAACATGGATGTATAGTATTTCAAAGTGTAAGTAGCCTGTTTGTATGTTGGCAGCACTATAGATCGTGTTAATATCGCTGACAGCGCTCTGCGCCCTTGGCAGGAGATTCTGTGGTTGGACGGACTAGTAATTGTCGAGTGGATAGGGAAGTGTATGAACATGATATTCTTAGTGAAGACTATGTGTTGGTAGGACACGCATTGTAAAGTGAGACGCAAGAAAATGAGGATGAATGTTGTTGGTAATGTTTGGGTAGATGAATTACTGGCAACTAAATAATTTTTGGAACTGGATGACACATGAAAAAGGTATAATTTCCTTAATGCGTTGTTCGCTCGTCAACAAAATCTTTCTTTCGCTAACCATATGCCTCCTCGTAGTTAGAGTCTGTAGTAGTTACAACCTTTTTATTTAGCTGGATGTAGCTGCTACCTGCTGCAATTGCTATAGTTCGTATTATGAAGATTTTCTGTGAGGTAAGTGGCTAATAAGAAAGAATGGGGTTTGCACTGTTGCGATTCATGACTGAAATGAGTTTAGGCAATTAACAGAGTTGGAGGTAGTTTAATATTTCTTTAATTTCATATATTTTTGGATTTGTATGACTATTGAGATTTCTGGCAATTCAGGGGCATTCTTTTGAAGTTAATTACTGGAAGTCATATTGTCAATGTATAGCAGTCAGACTGCGTTGGACTTGTATATTGTGGGTAATAAATAAATAGTATAAGTCTGAGTTGTCTTTGCCAGGGAAAATTCTGTATGTCTGTGTTTAGTAAAAATAGTTAAAGAGGAAGTTTTAAAAGCCGTCTTCAAACGTTGTGTGTGATATTTTGTATTTTCTACTGCCGCGAGAATAAATGTGTTTTGGTACTGATTTGTTATACTTTTTCCATAATTGCCATCGGGAATAAAATCACTTTAAAACTGAAAATTTAACTCTGCAGATCCTAGGTTCACGTGAAATATGTCCCATTCCACAGATTTACAAGATTAGTAAACTTAAATTTTTTGTGAAAATGTATTATTCATCACAAAGCAAGACATATATCTACCTTTTATTTTTCGAGCCGAAGTTGGAATCGATAAAATCACACAAATACCTGGGTCTAACAGTTTGTGTTTATATACAGGGTGGAGAAAAATTTTGTCACGAAATTGTAACCTTAGATAGTTGATGCCAGTAGGAAACAAATTTGCTCATGTTATGTATGTCAACAATGCACCATTTTTAAATTACAGAAACGACATGCGCTCCGATTGGTCGTGGGACTGCACTGTTGCCGTTTGTCGTTTGACAGGCAGCGCTATGGTTGTCGGTTCACACACAGAAACGTCCCTCGCCCCGTCACTGCCCCAACATTATACGCACACGTGTCGAATAGATCTTGCTGTTTGTCTCCACCTCACGTCAGAGGTATTCATTCACACATAAGCTTCGCTTCGGAGCTCACACACGCCGCCTGCGATTTAGTCATACAGGAAGCCTGGCGGCACAGTATTCGTTTCAAGAACAACGAGGTATGGTTTTTAAATATGGACTAGTTGACGGTAATGCCCATAAAGCTCGACAGTTGTATGAGGAACGGTACCCAGCGGACGCGCGGGATTAGCCGAGCGGTCTAGGGCGCTACAGTCATGGACTGTGCGGCTGGTCCCGGCGGAGGTTCGAGTCCTCCCTCGAGCATTGGTGTGTGTGTTTGTCCACAGGATAATTTCGGTTAAGTAGTGTGTAAGCTTAGGGGCTGAAGACCTTAGCAGTTAAGTCCCATAAGATTTCACACACATTTGAACATTTGATGCCCAACAAGACGCCACCCACATCCGCAAACGTTTACAGCAGTTCACAGACGACTTGGACAGAGAGACTCATTAGCAGTGGTGATACTGGAAGACCTCGAACACAACGGGAAGCTGAATTTGAAGAGACTGTTCTCGAGCACTTGGAGGAAGCATCTACAAGTACTCGAGCACTTAGACACGAAATAGGTGTCATTCATCGGTTAGTCAGGGAGGTTTTGAGTGATGATGGCGAGCATCCACTTAATTTCAACCCTGAGCAAGACCTAAATCCTGAGGCGGACTATGAACAAAGAATACGGTGGTTTCTGCGACGTGTTGCACGAGATCCCGACTTCCTCGCCATTGTGTTGTTTACCGACGAGTGCACCTTCCATCGGGATGGCCTTTACCACACTCGAAACGTTCATTACTGGGCAAGGGAAATCCTCACGTCACGTATGTCCACTGACACCAAAAATAGTTTTCGCTCATCATTTGGGCAGGTATTACGGGTGACCATCTGATTGGGCTCGACTTCCCAGGGAAAATTACCTTTACTTTTTGCAAGAAACTCTACCTGGCCTGCAGTAAGATGTTCCCCTGGACATACGGCTACACATGAGTTTACAGCACGATGGGGCGACCGCACATAACAGTCGAGCTGTGCGCGGATATTTTAATCAACTCTTCGACGGCCGTGTAATTGGCAGAGGTGCTCGTAGGACACGGTCCCCGCGATCACCAGACCTCACGCCACTGGACTTTTCCCCCTGGGGATTCTTCAAGGTTCTAGTTCATCCACCCGCACGCGAACCACCTTGAAAGGGAGAGGAATTAATGGATCGCATTCAGAATGCCGCCAATCATACCAGGGCAATGCCAGGAATCTTTAAAAGAGTTTGACATAAAAACCGTTTGACGTTACCAAGCTTTTGTCGTGTAAGAGGCTTGCCAATTCGAGCACCCGCTTCAAATAAACAATATCCTAGCTGCAAACAAAGGCCCTTTTCGTGGACGACACAATTTTTTAAAACACTTTCTGTACGAGAACTAACAGCTGCTGACGGGTTTGTTCCCAGCACGTCTTATCATGAAACTACAATGGATGCGTCGGGACCCCAGTGGATTCACCCCCAGGCCCGCACACCACCACCGAGCGTTCGGGCTGCCGTGGATACATTGCCATCTCCGGCAGGCAAAGCATTCGCGGTCATTGCCTTGTCCAGAGCATCCGGCAACAGGGCAATCCCGCGGCCAATCGGAGAGCGTGGCGACAAGTTTCCGTAGTTTAAATAATTGTGCGTTGTCGACCTGCACAATGGTAACTTTTGTTTCCACTGGCATCAGTTATCCAGGCTTAAAATTTGGTGACACAATTTTTCTCTAACCTGTATATACTACATTTCGCTGGAGATGCATTGAATCTCAATTTTATCTTCAAATGATAGAAGCCGAAGTAATGAATTAAAATTTGTGCCAAGACTGGGCGTCCGGCTTACGAGGCAGATATGCTATGCATTACACCGACCTGCAATTGTATGTAACAGAACTGCACATAATATCCTAGTGCTGTGCCCTCCCTAACACAAATTTAGTTCTTCTGAGTTGAGTTGAAAACTGAAGTTTGTGTTATGGAGGGCAACTGACTACTGTAATCTGTGCAGCGGTGTAACCCACTGCGCCAGGGTGGTGTAGTGAATTGCACATCTGCATGGTAAACAGGGGACTCAAGTTCTTGTCCCAGTCTTCGAACAAAGTTTAATTCATTACTTCAGCTTTTATCCTTATCGAAGATTATACACGATGAATAACATTTCACAAATGACCAAATTAAGAAGACAAGAGCGTCATGGTCAAAGTACCTATTTCCGTACATCCCAAAACCTCTTGAATAGCGTGAAGCACAAAACAAACGCCACACCTTGCATCTATAAATGTATACACAACAGATTAAATGAAGCCGATTTTACAAATTGCCAGCGTCATTTGCAAACGTTTTCCCCAAAATCTGTGGTATTTACGTTAGCACCAACGGCGCGGCGAATTTTTGGATGTGGCAGACGCAGTGGTACGAATCTGAGAAAGAACTTGGTAGTTCTAGATTTCACTGATTCGCTCTAAATTGGATTAAGACGAGAGTAGAACCTGAACAGGCTCCAGAAATAACAAGTGTTCGCGAGCCACGCCACGTTGCGCGCTCTTCTGACGTCAGACGTCGAACACAGCCAGCTGATTAAATTTCTAGCTCCAGCGTGCGCCGCGGCACCAGACACCTGCTTACCTGGAGCTGCGCCTTCCGCCCGTACGGCTAATTGTTTCACGCCCAGCATACACAGTGCGAATCGAATGCCGGCTAAGGGATCGCTATCAGCGGGATAACCTTTTAAATCCGGGCATTAGCTTCCTTGCGAGCAGGAATCCAGTTTCTGAGCGGTATGGGATAACAGCGTCTCACGTTCGTGCATCGGATCTTGATCTCGTACAAAGGGCTTTCAAAAAGTTTTGCACAGTCGTCTCTAATTTTTTTATTTTTTGCAGGAGGAGAATGAAATTTTTGTGAACACACTTGGAACATATAACTAAGAGTTGGCATATAAACGCATTTTCTTTTATTTACAGGTGATTCATAATGGGCCATGAAGTAGATGTCAGATTGTGATAACGGTCGGTGATGGAGTTTGTCTTTAAGACCGGCGATGACTCTGCCACATCGATTAACCGGAAGCTGTCCCTGTTTATGGGGGGGACACAGTGGATCGCAGCAGTATCCAGCGATGGTTGCAGAGGTTCAAAGAAGGTGATTTCTCTCTACTGGACAATCCACGATGCGGTAGGCCATCGACGGCAGTGAGTGATGTGAATAAGGAGACCGTGACCAAATCATGCAAAATGACAGATGTGTGACGACACGACAGCTTGCTGAAATAACTCGTTTGTCATTGGGTAGTGTGGTATCACTGGTACAGGCAATAGGGTACAGAAAAATCTGTGCACGTTGGGTGTCTAGATTATTGACAAGAGAAATGAAAACGATGAGGAAGACTGTGTGCGAGGGTTTCATGAAGACCTTTACCGAAGATTGGAAACAGCGTTTTGATGGCGTCATTACCCAGGTGGGTCCGATAAGGAATAAGGAATGAACACTATTCGATGATTACCCGTTATGTCTGCTCCATCTGGCTGACTATTGCTTGCAAGCCAGTACAAGTAAGGATCTATGATCGTACGAGAAAATATGGGGAATCGAATCTGGACCCTCCCGCACCGAAAGCACTGACTGCCGATTTGGCTACGGCCGCGATGCGTATGAAATTAATTTATGTGCAATAAGAATTATTGTAGTTCGTCCTATTGTCTGGGCGAAGGGGCCGTATTTCTTGCACAGTGTTTTAAAGTAATGCTTCCGAATTTCTCAAGTGGAAACTCTCAACGTTTCCTTAATAAAACAAACGTTATTAACATTCCACTTCTTTAATCTTCCTGCTTACATATTTTCAGCCCTCTACCGCAAGAGGGAGCCGAATAGTGCGTGTGACATGGCGGTGAGTCACGTAACTATGTCGGTAAGTAAGTAACAGTCTGTTGCTATCGAGTTTCGAATCTGAAGAGTTCTTCCTCACGTGGAGCACCGTCCCCTTCAGTATGAAAATGTCAGACAAGACCGCTGCCACATCTGCAACAATACGACGCCTTGGGTTCATTATCCCGATTTGGCCCTGTACGACTCTCGAGTGTTTCCAGAACTTAACGAACAGCTTTGACGACTTCACAGTGGCTATGACGAAATGGTGCAAGCAGAGGTCAGGCTATGTCGCCGGCAACCTCTTTCAGTGGCGATATCAACGAACTGGTCTCTCGTTGGGAGAAATGTGTACGTCTCCACGGTGACCGTGATGAGAAACAAGTATGTAGACATAAAGAATGAATATGTAGAATGTTAATAAAGTTGGTTTAATTTAAAAAGATGTAAGACTTTTTCACATAAAATTTCGGAGACATTACTTTCCAGCACGCGCTCGTTGATTCCGAATCTAACTAATCACTACAGAGGCGCTGATTTTCAAATAAATGAATGTTACAGTGGTGTAGGGGCGGAAGCATAATACACTAATGGCCATTAAAATTGCTACACCAAGAAGAAATGCAGATGATAAACAGGTATTCATTGGACAAATATATTATACTAGAACTGACAAGTGATTACATTTTCACGCAATTTGTTGCAGAGATCGTGAGAAAACAGAAGCCAGAACAACCGCCTCTGACCGTAATAACTACCTTGATACGCCTGGGCATTGAGTCAAACAGAGCTTGGATGGCGTGTAGAAATACAGCTGCCCATGCCGCTTCAACACGATACGACAGTTCGTGAAGAGTAGTAAATGACGTATTGTGACGAGCCAGTTGCTCGGCCACCATTGACCAGGGGTTTTCAATTGGTGAGAGATCTGGAGGGTGTGCTGGCCAGGGCAGCAGTCGAACATTTTCTGTATCCAGAAAGGACCGTACAGGACCTACAACATGCGGTCGTGCATTATCCTGCTGAAATGTGGGTTTCGCAGGGATCGAATGAAGGGTAGAGCCACGAGTCGTAACACATCTGAAATGCAACATCCACTGTTCAAAAGTGTTGTCAACGCGAACACGAGGTCACCGAGACGTGTAAACCATGGCACCCCATACCATCACGGCAGGTGATTCGCCAGTATGGAGATGACGAATACACGCTTCCAATGTGCGTTCACCGCGATATCGCCAAACACGGATGCGCTCATCATAATGCTGTAAACAGAACCTGGATTCATCCAAAAAAAATTACGTTTTGCCATTCGTGCAACCAGGTTCGTCGTTGAGTACACCATCGCAGGCGCTCCTCTCTTTGATGCAGCATCAAGGGTAACCGCTGGCGTGGTCTCCGAGCTGAAAGTCCATGCTGCTGCAAGCGTCGTCGAACTGTTCGTGCAGATGGTTGTTGTCTTGCAAACGTCCCCATCTATTAACTCAGGGATCGAGACGTGGCTGCATGATCCGTTACAGCCATGCGAATAAGATGCCTGTCATCTCAACTGCCAATGATACGAGGCCGTTGGGATCCAGCACGGCGTTCCGTATTACCCTCCTGAAGCCACCGATTCCATGTGCTAGCAGTCATTGGATCTCGACCAACGCGAGCAGCAATGCCGGGATACGATAAATCGCAATCGCGATAGGCTACCCCGACCTTTATCAGAGTCGGAAACGTGATGGTACGCATTTGTCCTCCTTACACGAGACATCACAACAACGTTTCACCAGGCAACGCCGGTCAAATGCTGTTTGTGTATGAGAAACAAGTTGGAAACTTTCCTCATGTCAGACATGTTGTAGGTGTCGCCACCGGCGCCAATGTTGTGAATGCTCTGAAAAGCTAATCTTTTGCATACCGCAGCATCTTCTTCCTGTCGGTTAAATTTCGCGTCTGTAGCACTTCATCTTCGTGGTGTAGCAATTTTAATGGCCAGTAGTGTATTGATCGTATTCACTGCCGATACAGTATGTGGGGCTGAGGGAAGGTCCCAGTGTCGTTTTGGCCGTCACCGTGACGTGGACCGATCGGAAGTGGTTCGCCTACATACAGTCATTTCGGGGAGTAATGGAGTTACGAGGGCCGCCTCGGTGCAGAGAGAGCCAGCCGGTCCGTCAGACGGTGCAGCGCTTTGGCTAATTTTGCTCTGGCCTTCCCATCAGGCGCCCGAAGTCACTCTACTGCGTAATGACTCGGCGGACGGCTGCTATTTCTGAACGTTTACCCGTCCAATCTGAAGCGAGCGCCGTAGCCCGGGTCTACGAACCAAAGCGGCACCTCGTCTTCGGTACCGGCGTTTTCCTTTTTGCGGACCGGATGGCGCCTTACTTGAAGTGAGTCTTTGACCGGTCCAATCCTGCTAGAAAGATACTCAAAGCATCTTTTGTTCTGTTAACTGACTGTCTACTTTCGGAGATAAAAATATTTCGTACCTTCACTGTAAATCGTACATCGGTTGGACACACATAAACATACGTGTAATACGTAATGTCATCTAAGGTATCAGATGTTTCCCCTCAAAATCAAGTCACGTCTTCTCAGTGAGAATAACCCGCTCTTGTCTGCAAGTTGCTGAATACAGTAACGTACAGAAAAGATGAAAAGTAGGATTCTGTGAGATGAGCTGTTTAGCTTTAGGAAAAGTAAAGGCACCATAGAGGTGATTTTGATTTTCTGTGATTCACTCACGACTATCCATGTGCCATAGGATGGTTTACACAACGCCACTGCCGATTTCCCTCTTCAGTCCTCTCCATTTTCGCTACCGCACCGTCGCTGATGATACTGTCGATAGTAACGACAAAGAAGTATTTAACAGACATCAGGAACAAAATGGTTTTGTTGTTGTTGCTGTGGTCTTAATTCTAATGCAGCTCTCCAAGGTAATCTGTCCTGAGGAAGTCTCTTCATCTCTGTATAAATATCGCAACCTACATGCAATGGAAACTGCTTACTACATTCAAGCCTTTTTCCCCCCTACATCTTGTACCCTACACATTTCCTTCGATTACCTAACTGACAGAGTCGCGCGGGGTAGCCACGCGGTCTGTGACGACTTGTCACGGTCAGCGCAGCTTGTCCCTCCGCACCGTCGGAGGTTCGAGTCCTCCTTCGGGCATGTGTGTGTGTGTGTGTGTGTGTGTGTGTGTGTGTGTGTGTGTGTGTGTGTGTGTGTCCTCCTTAGCGTAAGTTAGATTAAGTAGTGTGTAATAGGGACCGACGACCTCAGCAGTTTGGTCCCGAAGACTTTACCACAAATTCCGAAAAAAATTTTTACCTAACTGATAATTCCTTGATTTCTCAGGATGTGCCCTACCAACCGAATCCTGTCCCAATTTTCCTTATTCTTCCAGTTCGATTCAGTACCTCATTTGTTATTCGATCTACCCATCTAATCTTCAGCATTCTACTACAGCACCACATTTCAAAAGCTTCTACTCTCTTCTTGTCTGACCTCTGAACAGCTTATCATTCACGTTTTACCACTTTGCAAATTTACACTCCAGACAAATGCCTCCAGATAAGATATCTTAACACTTAATTTTATGCTAGATATTAACAAACTGCTCTCTTTCAGAAATACTTTTCGTGCTATAGCCAGTCTGCATTTTATATACTCTCTATTGCGACCACCTGCTGTTATTTAACTGCCAAAATAGCAAAATTAATCTACTACTTTTAGTATCTCGTTTCCTAATCTAATTCCACGATCCTCGCCTAATATTATTAGATTATAAATTTTGACAACATAGTCCACAGAGAACAGCGACCTCATTCCATATTTAAAAAAGGAACAGTCGAGATCGCAGTAATATTTCTTTATTAACCAGTTTCGGGTTATCTACAAGACATCCTCAGAATTTTTTGGCCTTGTAAGGATGGGAACAGCGAAGGTACCAACTACTATTACTTATGGTCTTAAAATAGGATACAGAAAAGCTGTACTAAAAATTACAGACAGTCCTATTGTAAATGGCGTTAAAAACATAGAAAGGTTATTGCGTTTACCCATACGGGTGGTGTTGGCGGCTCCTCGGATTTTTAGTGAAACCGGGATCGTACACTAACTGATGGCTGTCGAGCCACGGGTTAAATGGTGTGCAATTCGCGCCCCGACCATGGCTTACGTCATCACCAGCCGACGCCTAGAGTTGTATGCAGTTTGCACAGTCAGTTCGCGCAGCCCACTTATGAGTACATAAGGTGTTAACATATTATCAAGCATAAGACAAGTAGTCATTTACGTTAAAATAAAATAAGCAAACTTAGAAAACAGCACAAGAAGCAGGGTAATCTATTGACATTGGTGTGAAATGCAAACACATCGTTATTAGAGTGTTCTGTCGATAAAACGAATAAACAAGAAAGAACGTAATGATTTCACTGATACGTTGGATAATATGCATCCAAATCTTGTTTTTACTATTGAACATGAACAACAAAAAACCATTAATTTTCTGGATTTAACAATTTCCAGTAATGATGGGCAACAAACTTTTTCCATTTACAGAAAGTCTGCCACGACTGATGCAATTGTAAATGCTAAGTCATGTCATCCAAATATAAAAGGGCTTTCTTCTGTTCAGTGTTGAATAGAATGAATAAGCTACCTCACTCACCAGATCAAAAACAAAGACAAATATCTATTCTCAAACAAATTGCAAGGGCTAATGGTTATGACACTAAAATGGTTGACGCTCTTTTTCAGAAGGTACAGTGGCAACAGCCGCAGGCAACTACAAAAAAGTATTCATCGAAAATTTTCTGTTTGGGAACTGCATCTGAGAAGATAAACAGGTTATTTAAAAACGTTGAGGTGGCGTTAGCTTTCTCTACCACAAACGTACTTGCAGATACCGGACATTCAAAATATCGACTCTCAAGATCTGGTGTATATAAATTAACATGCAAGGATTGACGTCAGACATGTATTGGAGAAACCGGTAGGAGTTTTCAAGCAAGGTTCAAAGAGCATATGGAGGGTACATCCCGCACCAAATCTGTATTTGGACAGTATCTGACGAGTACTAATCATTCAGAATGTGATATAGAGCATGATATGCAAATCCCACATGCCGTTCAAAAAGGCTTTCTGTTAGATAACTTGGAAGAACTTGAGATTTGTGATCCCAAAGAAACTATCCATCCCTTCTCCTTAACGAGCTCATAGGTTACCAGGGTAAAGCATATTTTGAACCTTTTCAGAATATCATTTGAACCGAAGGATGCTGCTTTACCTTTTTTTTAATTTGCGACTCATGCATTATCTCCTGCCTTATCTTGGTTTTATGAAAATTAATCATTATAACTCTTTTTATTCATGTCTCACATGTCTGTCAACGCCACTTTGTAATAAACAAACATCTTCTTTCACATAATACTCATTTTACAGCGTACTTTGGATGAATCTAAGTTAAAATATACTGGTGCATATTTATCTGTTTAAAGTTTTGTACTCCCATTCCTATAAATTAATAGAATAACATTAATGTATCCCAGCGCTATTAAGACCAGCACTCCGTCTTCAGGCCACGAGTCGCCTACCGGCACCATCCGACCCCCGTGTCATCCTCAGTGGAGGATGCGGATAGGAGGGGCGTGGGGTCAGCACACCGCTCTCCCGGTCGTGATGATGGTATTCTTGACCGAAGCCGCTACTACTCGGTATTAAGACCTGCGTAACCTTTTATCATCATATTACTGACGACACAGTGTCACATATGAATTCGAATTTTTAGAAGATCATCCCATGAAAACGTCCACGCAGAGCTTCCATTCTGTCACCGTGGGACCTTGACAACAGCTGCTGCTCTCGTGGTTAATGTGTCACCGTATTTGGTCTCAATAATGGTGTTGGGAAATACTAAGCAACTTTTCTACAATGTTTATTTATAAGTCGTCGGCACAAACGTGTTTGATGATACCGACCTGAATTGATACCTTGATCATAGTCGGCGCCTCCAGGCGTATTTCTTTGGTTTCTCGACTGCCATTTGAGCCGTTACGTTACCATGACAAAGGTGTCCTTTTTCAAGTCACACTTCATTGGTATTACGGTGGCCATCTCAGCCTTCAAATTGTGTAGGTAAGGGCGTCGTTTAAGTTCCTACTAGATTAAATACACAAAACGTGTGTACACTTTAATGGTTGTATCATTTAATACATTTAACGTCTCATTATTTATTTATGTAATATCTATGTGTATATAATAACCACTCTCTTGTTTATTCGCTTTATCGGCAAAATGTTGTAAGAACGATGTGTTTGTCTTTCACACCAATGTCAACAGATTACACTGCTTTTTGTATTGTTTTGTAAGTTTGTTTATTTTATTTTAACATAAATGACTGCTTGCCTCATGCTTGATAGTGTTTCAAGATCTTATATACTCGTACGTGGACTGCGCGAGCTTACTGTGCAAACAGCTCTTGTGAAGCGATTGACTTTGGCTGGCGATGACGTAAGCCATAGTCGGAGCGAACTGAACACTATTTAACCCGTGGCTCCATAGCCATCAGTCATTGTACAATCCCGGTATCACGAAAAATCCGAGGAACTGCGAACACCAGCCGTAGGAGTAAACGCAATGACTTTTCTATACTTTTAACGCCATGTACAATAGTAGTGTCTGTAATTTTTACTACAGCTTTTCTGTATCTTACTTTAAGGCCATACGTAGTTTGCAACTTTATTGTTCCCACCCTTGCAGAGCTAAAAAATTCAGAAGATAGCTTGTAGATAAGCCTAAACTGCCTAATAAAAAAAATATTATTGCGATCTCAACTGTTCATTTTTAAATAATTAGATAACACTCCATTACCATAGTTTTAATTCTGTTGATGTTCATCATATAATCTCTTTTCATGACTCAACCCATTTCGTTCATCAAAATATTTTGTCGAGTCTGACAATTAATGTCATCAGCGAACAATACGGTTTTTATTTCTCCTCCATGTATTTAATTCCCTTCCCAAATTTCTCCTTCATTTCCTTTACTACTTGCCCAGTGTACGAATTCAATAACACTGGGGATAGACTAGAACCTTGTCTCACTCCCTGCTCAACTAAAGCTTTCCTTTCGTGTCCTTCTTGTCTTATATCTGCCGTCTGGTTTGCGTACAAGGCGTAAATGAGTGATCGTTACCTTCAAAATTTTCAACAGTATAGTCCAATCAACAGAATACACAGAAATAAAGACGAAATTTGCAGTTACTTTCATTCTATAGGAGGATGTTGCTCGTTTTGTCAGTGTACCGTGGAATGTACGTATTCTGAATGTGAGATACCTTTGTAACAAACAAAAATGCTAAGAGACGGCTGTTTTCGTTACAACAGGATAAGTAACACTATATTAGTACTTGGTGTCTCCAGAAACCGATGAATGTGTTATTGGTTTGTCTTGATGAGAAAGAGTTTTCATTTAAATTTCGCATCCAACAATATTTTAGCAAATGCGCTCCGGTGAAGTTTTTCCATCGTAAGGGGGTTCTGAAAAAACGAATTGCAGAAATAATACAGTGACCAAACGGTGATGTATGCCGGCTGTAGTTATATTCTGGGGCTCAGATGCATCACACATTTCTTTTTTCTCTCCCTCGCTATTTATTTTTTCTTTTGTAACCCACTGGTACAGGTTTTAATGGTATTACTTCAAAATGTGTTACCAGTCTTACTTTTTGACCAACGTTTACTCGTAATGGCCATGTATTCCTATTTCCATGCAACTATTTCCATTTAGTAAATTTTCAGAAAGGGAGGACTCTTAGAGTTTAACGATGTCATTGGAGATGGAAATCAAGTTTACATGAAATATGGAAGGAAATTGGGGGCGTCTTTTTCAGAAGAAACATTGTGGCATTTAACTTACGGAAACCACAGAAAATCTAAACGTGTATTGCCAGCTGGAGATTCGAACTCCGATCGCCCGACCACTAGTGCTGTCTATCTCGCAACCTCGATCAGAAGCAAAAGATCTAAATAAAAACACAGACACAAGTAATAGCTGTTAGCAAAAGGGACCACAAACTGCTGCATTGTCGTCGGCTGCCTGCCGTATTTTTCCTTACATCATAAATTAAGACTACAGACAATCGTTGCCAAAAGATATTTGACTAATGAAATAACTGATTTTTGTGTAAAGATAAACCATCAAATTCCGTGGAGGACAAACTTTTTACAGCAATCCAAGACGCTGCATTGGATTAAAGGCACGAATAATATATAATATTTTCAACTATGGCGTGATTAACGTATCTGTAACAGGGAACAGAACGTTGTCGTAAATATCTCGAGGTATTTGCTACGACCTTTGTAGCTTTCAGGCGTATCGCCTACAGATGTTATTGGAAAACAAATCAAAGAGGTAGCAACTGCCTCCTAATTGGGAAACATAATATTCTAAGGGGAGCTAAGATCAAAAGGTAACGAAGACAATCTTCGTTAACAACTACTCCGATGTTTACCTTTAAGCCTGAGTTTTAACAAAAAAAAGACTAATGGCGTTCAGGAGAGATCGAGTACCTACGTCGACTCTGTTGCTCATTATCTCCGGAAGCTAATTTCTTGAGGGAGACAAGCAGCTTTGTGAATGAAGACGCACCTTCCAAATAGTTATACAGACAAAAGAAGTAACAACAAAACTAGGAGTATTTATGAGGTTTTAAATTTTTAACACTTTTAAACAACTTAAGGAAGTATATAAACAACTGAAACGTCAGAGTTGATATAAATTCTGGAATCTTTACCAAAATCCTTGTTCCCCTTCTTTTTTCTTAATATTTAATTGCGCTGTTGAAGCTCAAATTATAAAACTACCTGTTAAAGGAATAGTAAGTACTGTGTAACATAGTTTCTAGACTCATATAAGGTGCTCTTTAACGTCTCTAAGTCAATCAAACGAGCTTTTTCCACCGCTGTTTTCGATATGAACTAGAGTTGTCATCATCATCATCATCATCATCATCATCTTGTTCTTCTTCTTGGCTACATTTTTTTGCGAGATCGTCACTGTAGAGAACATTTGACAAGTTTATTACCGTAGATTCATAAGTTAAACCATAAATTTGATGAATTCTTAAAGTTAACTAAAGCAAGACTGAAGACACTTTTCATTTAAAGCATCAGTGAGTCGCCCAAGAAGAATTTTGTGTTTCGCTACAGCTGTGGTTTATCAACATTTGTATGGCTTATTTATAAACATGGGGGTTCCTATTTTTTTAAAAACGCAGTTGATATCCGTTTGACCTATGGCAGCGCCATGTAGCAGGCCAACCATAGCGCCATCTGGTTTCCCACTTCAAGTTAGACAAGTTTCGTTCTTTGTAGTTTTTTTTTTTCACGCTTATTTCGTGAGATATTTGGCCGGCCACGATCAATGGACCACCCTGTACACTGCAAACAATAATGGTTCTATCATACTTGTGATGGGTAATACGGAAATTACCTTTATATCTGTCGATTTTGTTCCGTTATGAGGGACGTGTTGAGTCCTATCTGCAAGGAAGTTTTGGATCCAGTCGAAAATTTGCTCGTATACTCGATAAGCTCGTATTTATTTCACAAAACGGCAGCCCGGGATGGCGTCATACGCCTTCCTTGAGTCAAGGGACACTGCATCAACCTGAGCGCCGTTGTCTATGGCGCTGAGGATCTCATGGAGGTGAAGAGCGAGCTGAGTTTCACATGATCTCTGTTTACAGCATCCACGTTGATTTTCATTTTCCAAAAACGTCATAATTCTAGAGCGTAGAATATGTTTCATAATTCTAAAGCAGACTGAGGTCAATAATATACAGATCTCTAGTTGTATGCATCTGTCCTACGGCCGCTGTTATTGACAGGAATGTCCTTCGCTTTCTTCCAGTCCCTAAGAACCCTTCGTTATTCAAGCGATTGACGACAAATCGTTGCTAGACGGGGAGAAAGTTCTTTCGCATAATCCTTGCAGAATTTCGTGGGTGTATCATCTGGTGCTGATGGCTTTCCACTATTAAGCTATTGTAGTTGTATTCTGTTCCGCGAAGGGTTTTCTCAGTATCTGTAATTCCGACGCTCGTACTACGATTGAAAGAGGGACCGTGTTATGATCTTACGCCGTCAAACAATTTCGGAAGACCGAATTAAGTAGCCGGCCGGAGTGGCCGAGCTGGGTGTGTGTGATGTCCTTAGGTTAGTTAGGTTTAAGTAGTTCTAAATTCAATGGCATTTATGACCTGGTACGACCCATAGTGCTCAGAGCCATTTGAACCGAATTCAGTATTTCGCCCTCGCTCTATTATCCTCCATTTTGTTGCCGATATTGTCACTGAGTGAACGAATAGATGTTTTTGACTCACTTTATGATTTTACATACGACCAAAACCTCATAGAGTTTCTACTCAGATCGGCTGACAAAGATTTACTTTCACAGCATTGGATGATTCTCTCATTGCTCTCGTTACGCTCATTTTCGCTTCGTTCAGCTTCTGTTTGTGAGATAGCTTATACTTCTCTTGAATCTGCTATGAAGTTCTCTTTGTTTACGTAACAGTTCTCTAACGCAGTTAGTAAACCATTGTGGGTCTTTCCCATGCCTTAAGACCTTACTCGGAACATACTGCACGATGCCTTTGAATTTTTTGCATTTGTACTCTCAACTTCGTCTTCATTACCGAATATTTGATCCTTGACTGCTCAGATACTCTGAAACTTGTATCCTTGCACTCTTGCGAAGCAAAGGTATCTTTCTACCTTTACATTTTTTTAAGACCTATTGCCATAGATGCTACCATAGCCTTATGACTACTGATAGTTAGCTGATTCGATAAGTTCAGGTCTACTTGTTGCCAGTTGGTTCACTAACTATTTTCTGAAAGTAGTTTTCGGACAAGACTTCCAGAACAATGTCACACAAATCCCTGTCTCTGGCACCACTTTTTATAGCATGACACTCCCAATATATATCTGGCGAGATGAAGTCATCCCCCATTACAACGGACTGATCAGGACTGTTATTAACGACATTCTGCTAGTTCTGTCTGAAGCGCTCTACCACTAGAGCTCCTGACCCAGGCGGTCTACAAAACGATGCAGTTACCGTTTTTGACCGATCTTTGATATTTAACTTAATCCAGATCATTCACAATCGGAATCCATGATAACCCCACCGGATTCTATCGAATTCCTTGCCGTAATAAACACGCCGCCACCATTGGCGACTAACCTATCATTAAGATCAATATTCCAATTTGAACTTAGAATTTCGTTGTCATTAATGCCCTATTCCAACCAACTTTTTATACGTATCTGTGCATTATAACCTTCAGTAAGCGATACTAATTCCGAGACCTTTCCTTGGCTGCTCCTGCAGTTTACGAAAATCATATTAACTTTTTCTATCTTTGATCTACGAGGACGAACATTCTCTGACGACAATGTGCTTAATTTATCAGGCAAATCGTCTGTGATATCAAGTGAGTGTGTCTCTAACCTAAAAAAGCCACATCTGCACGTCACACGTACTCTGCTATACTAATAGACGCTTCCTGCGTGTAGTGTGCGCCAGACCTATTTATTAAAATGAGCCCTACAATTCTCCACCCGATAGCGGAGGTAGGGAAATTCGCGTCCGATACCGTCGCAGAGTCGTCTGAGCCTCTGGTTTAGATCATCGACTCTCCTCCAAACTATCAACCCTGGATACGATGCCACAAATAAACAGCTTAGCTTGCACCCCGCTCGTCATACGTGCCGACATGTGCCACTTTATGCAACCGGTTGCACCCAGTGCGCTCGATAGCCGTCAGCAGGGCCTCCTTTACTTTACGGACGAGACCTCCCTGCAAACATACCGAGAGCTCACTGACATTCTTTCCCACCTGGCCTTCTATTATTTCCAGGGGCTCCATCATTCGGCTAACACTGGAGCTCCGATTGGCTATCATACCTACCCACTTCACTTGTCCAGATTTCGCAAGAACTTCTGTACAGTACCAAAGCTTTCATCTAACACATCTTGAAAAGAGAGCTCAACTGACATTCTGCACCTTGCGAAGCAAGCAGTGCTTGTAAAAGTAACTTTACATTTCCATTGAAAGTCAAAAGTCCTGAAGCAGAATCCGGGATCCCCTTTATTCCTACTGAGACCACAGATTTCCTGAAATAAAAATGTTGTCACAACAGAGTGTGCAAATTTATCCATTTCTACGGAAATTCAATACCCATTACTCAAGACAGTCTGACAGCGATTACTTAATAGCAATAAAAATTGCTAACTGCATCTTATTAAAAATTTGGTACATGTCATTAAATAAAGCATTTTTACCGTCAGTCCTGTCATGAACATCAGAATCCTGTTATTTCGTAGAAATTTATCCAACCAGCTATCCACCCGATGTTTCCTGAATGAAATATAGCGTTTGCTACTGGAGACTCATGATCAAATTACTTGGGATTTTGAGTCCTATTAAGCGTGCTCTTGCAATATAATGTCACAAAGAGAAGTTAATACAGGCTATAGCACTCTGTGTCAAGGTAAATTAGTTTGTCCTCTTGCAGCGGCACTTTTTGTAGACCGAATTTATTTGCTCTGCAACGTACGCGTACCTCGTAGACATCAAAGGGTAGCCGATTTTGCTGCATACCAACTTTGGATTTGCCTTTAGAATCCTATAGCGAACAGTATTTCACGTAAACAAAATTTTAATATTCGACAGGAAAGCAATACGCGGTTTTGCAGTGTGTATTAAATTTCGATTGTTATCTGACACATAAAAGCTTACGTTTATTTGGCGTGCTATGCCTTTTTCCTGTATAATATTAAACACTCTCTAACATGAAACATATTTTTCTTGCTCTGCAGCTGTGTGTGTGTGAAACTATGACGTTTGTGGTGCCTATTCCTAATTTCACTTTCCTTAACCGTCGAATCACCTACAGGATTTAGTCCAAACGTTTCTATATAAAATATCTGCGAGAAAATTATGCTGAAGCAGTTATCAACTGTGAAAAAATACCCATATGTAAATTTTGACAAATATCCTAGATTTCAGAATGAGATTTTCACTCTGCAGCGGAGTGTGCGCTGATATGAAACTTCCTGGCAGACTAAAACTGTGTACCCGACCGAGACTCGAACTCGGGACCTTTGCCTTTCGCGGGCAAGTGCTCTACCATCTGAGCTACCGAAGCACGACTCACGCCCGGTACTCACAGTTTCACTTCTGCCAGTATCCGTCTCCTACCTTCCAAACTTTACAGAATCTCTCCTGCGAACCTTGCAGAACTAGCACTCCTGAAAGAAAGAATATTGCGGTGACATGGCTTAGCCACAGCCTGGGGGATGTTTCCAGAATGAGATTTTCACTCTGCAGCGGAGTGTGCGCTGATATGAAACTTCCTGGCAAATTAAAACTGTGTACCCGACCGAGACTCGAACTCGGGACCTTTGCCTTTCGCGGGCATGTGTTCTACCATCTGAGCTACCGAAGCACGACTCACGCCCGGTACTCACAGCTTCACTTCTTTCAGTATCTGTCTCCTACCTTCCAAACTTTACAGAAGCTCTCCTGCGAACCTTGCAGGACTAGCACTCCTGAAAGAAAGGATATTGCGGAGACTTGGCTTAGCCACAGCCTGGGGGATGTTTCCAGAATGAGATTTTCACTCTGCAGCGGAGTGTGCGCTGATATGAAACTTCCTGGCAGATTAAAACTGTGTACCCGACCGAGACTCGAACTCGGGACCTTTGCCTTTCGCGGGCAAGTGCTCTACCATCTGAGCTACCGAAGCACGACTCTCGCCCGGTACTCACAGCTTCACTTCTGCCAGTATCCGTCTCCTACCTTCCAGACTTCGTGCTTTTGAGCTAGGCAATTTTTATATAACTCTGTATTGATTGTTGAAATCTGAAGCTTCATTAAGATGTCCCTGTATTTGTTGTAGATCTTGCTGGGGATACCTGATGGGCGACGAGATATTCATAATTTGGATTTGTAGTTATTTTTGTTTACCGTGTTTGCAGTTAAAGTAATATGATATAAGGTCCGTCATTAAAGCAAAACACCGTTTTTTCCAAGTTCCCAAACTCGTGAACAAATGAACACTGCATGGGCTGGGACACACAACAACCACAATTACACTGTTTTTTGGTGAAATGCAAAGTGCTTTTACGACCTTATTTGTGAATATGCGTGTTATATTTCCGTGTGCATCACAACACCTCACCATGATGATGAGAATAAAAGAGCTTGCCACACGAAAATGTAAGTGAAAACGAATATATGCGCGAAATATCGCGAAAAACTAAATTACATTTAGATGATAGGTTAACTCCCAACAAAATGTCTCCTCAACATCGATTGGTTGCAGATGACAAGCTACCTGTAATAAATAATACACCAATGGTCCTGAAAAATAATGCACACCAAGTGTAAAGGTATTAACAAAAAGAAACGAATCACTGTTTGAACTAAATATCCACATAGTTTTTGTAATCATTTAATAAAAATGCTCACATTACAGATTAAATAAAACAGAAACCCACTGATGATGGCACAGTGGTGCTGGAACAGGTTTGGGAACTTGGAAAAAAACATTGTTTTCATAACTGGCGGACCTTACAGCCTACTATGAGGCCAGCAATAATAATAAATCTTCAAACTGAGAATTTTCATTGTTGTACATTATCTAATAATGTGTAAAAAAAAGAAAGGAGGTGACATTTTTTATATCTAGTGGAGTATTAGTTGCGGCAAACATTTTTCAAAACTTGCTTTCCGAATCGAGTTTCGAACCCGCATAACTGCCTTCTGACTGATTCCGGTTTTGGGTCGCGATCCGACGTACACTTAAAACTGATCATAAATACTCAACCGACTGGGCCTTAATCATAGTTTATCCGGAGGAGTTATCCTGGAACTATCCTGTAATGATTCGCAAAAGTATACGATGGTGAAGTGAATTCTGTTTAGATTAGATAAATAAGCCTGTACGTGTAATATGTGAACATCGTTTACCTATTTTACTATTCGATTTATAACTATAACATAGCTAAATGGAACAATAGTCTTCCATCAGATAAAATAATACGTTTCTCGATATTTTGTGACTGACAAGCTTCAGAGCTGCGGAAGTTTGCTGAAAATGGGTATTACTGTTTGCCGCATGTGTTATGGAACGACTAAGGAAGTTAAGAAAGTTCAGAAACTCGGCACCGTCAACGTTCGAAGGCACGGTTCTTGTGACGACGGCTCAAGGTTTAAATTAAACTGCAATGACCTGTCTCGTGGCTTTTATACCTCGCGAATTAGAAGTGTTCACCTGAAGAAACAGCGGCCGCTGTCAAACATTCAACCGGGTGCATCACCGTAAGTTGTCTGAACATTTTATACACCGGAAGAAATTCAAGAGGGTATAAGGATGTAAAATTACTTTTTCCTCTTCTGTATACAGTAAAATATGCATCTCTTACCTAGCTGTTTCCATAAAATTCTCATTACAAGTTTGAATGCGAGATTCAGAATTTAGTATCGCAGAGAACAAGTCAGTACTGCCGAAGTGTCACTTATCACAAAGCAAAGGGATTATATTCCGGCTGCTCGTGGAAGTGTGATGAATAGAAGATACTTTCACGAAATTGTGGAATCCTTTACGAGCTTTAAAGGTGCAATCTCCCTCTGAAATTAGGTCACGAGCTCTTTTTACTACCTCTTAAAGCATTTACGGTACTAAACGAGGAAAACGATCTGGAAAGATTGACGATATAAGGCGAAGATGTTCTCGTATACACGTAGCTCGTATATTCTACGGCACCTCGAATACCTGAAAGATTGTCATCTGTGGCAACGGGACTTACTTCATTTTTAGGACTGCTCTCATGTATCTGTATAGCTAACTGTTATCGCAGGGAAATTTTTTGCGCTTTTGTGTAAACCAACAGTTTTTTCATACAGTATGAATCAGATCTGATGCATTCAGTAAACTCGTGATTCATTAGAACAGCATTTCTTTCAGACTGTAATGTACAATACAATGAGTGGTATCTGCGTTTTTTTTTTAATCTCAGTTAGTTATACATTTATTCATGTCCCCAAACACGTTGCAGGTCTTTCTGGAGTAATCTGTTGTGGGTCTCTTCATATTTTGACCGTCAATGTCATTGCACCTGTTTGAATTGGAAAAACCGGCCGCTGTGGCCGAGCTGTTCTAGGCGCTTCTGTGCGGCACCGTGCTGCTGCTGCGGTCGCAGGTTCGAATCTTGGTCGGGCATGGATGTGTGTGATCTCCTTTGGTTAGTTAGGTTTAAGTAGTTCTAAGTCTAGGGGACTGGTGATCTCAGATTTTAAGTTCCATAGTGCTTAAAGCCATTTCAACCAGTTTTTGAACTGGAAAATGAATGAATAACCGAATAAACACTTCTTTTCATCTACGACTGTTGTAAATACACGCCTTCACTATAATATTATGTTGTCTGACGTTGGAGAGCAAACGAAAAAATTCGACTAAATCATTTGATGCGCCACCTCCTCCAGGTGCCACGAAATCTTTTGCATCTTACATAGACTATCATTCCACAGTTTTCTGAAATCATTGCTTATGTCTGGAAGAACTTACTCTACAAATTAGCGTAAGCAAAATCAAAGTGTATTCTTCCATATGGTCAGTGCTTCTAACAGTTTTACGTATGGAAAATGTTCAAATAGTGATGTTTCACAGCTGTGATAAGTATTGCCGGAATGACAATGTTGTTAACAGCTTTAGCTGCTGAAGGGAACAACTTTATTCAAACCGATCACATGGTCATAGTCTTATTCCTTTACAAAAGATACATTCAATAGGAAACACAATTATTATAGAAAAACTATAGAAGTAAATTAAAACTGTGTGTCGGTCCTGGACTCCAAACTCTGTTCTCTTCCTTTCGCAGGAAATTGCTCCACCGACTGGCCCATCCAATGGCAACTCACGAGCCGCCCTCGCAGCATTACTCTTATTTCCGCAAGTACTCCTTCTCCTGCCCTCCAGACTTCACGGACGCTCTCCTGCATATCTTGTGGGACTAGCACTCCTGATAGAATGGATAGTGCGGACATATGGCGTAATCACAGTGTAGCGGATGGTTTCCAGACGAATTTTCACTCTGCAGTGGAATGTGTGATGGCTTGAAACGTCCCGGCAAATTAAAACGGACTGCTGGGAAGTTTAGGATATGTGTACATTCCGTTCTGCTAAGTGTGAAAGTGTATTACGAGGGTCAGTCAAAAAGTAATGCCTCCTATTTTTTTTTCTACGTTTAATTGTCAGGAAAGTTAAATGCAATTACATAGGTTGAAAACCACAACATTGAGGATCATTTTGTCATTTTTCAATGTAATCTCCGCCCATCTCTACAGTTTTGGTCCATCTTTGAACAAGGGCATGTATCCCAGCACGGTAAAAATCACAGCTCTGCTTCCTAAGCCATTGACGCACGGATGTTTTGACGGCCTCCTCATCTTCAAAATGAATCCCACGATGAGCTTCTTTTAGTGGCCCGAACAGATGGAAGTCTGATGGTGCCAGGTCAGGGCTGTATGGGGGATGAGGCAAAACTTCCCATCCAATTTTGACAATCTCGTCAGAGGTGTGACGACTGGTGTGTGGTCTTGCATTGTCATGCAAAAGAAGAACATCTGCCATTGATTTTGTTGGGCGAACTCGCTGAAGACGTGCTTTAAGTTTTTTGAGGGTTGTGACGTATTGAACAGAATTTATTGTGCATCCCTGCTCCAAAAAATCAACCAGAATCACACCCTCTGTATCCCAGAAAACTGTTGCCATAATTTTCCCTGCCGATCGCACAGTTTTGAATTTTTTCTTCCTCGGCGAGCTTGTGTGACGCCACTCCATTGACTGCCTCTTTGATTCGGGTTCAAAAAAATGCACCCATGTTTCGTCCCCGGTCACAATTTTTTTCAGAAACTCATCTCCCTCTAAACGGAAGCGCTGCAAGTGTTGGGAGGCTATTGTTTTCCTTGCCTCTTTATTCTGATCGGTTAACATTCTTGGAACCCACCGTGCACAAACTTTTGAGTACCCCAATTGTTTAATAATCGTGACCACACTGCCTTTACTAAGAGAAATAATGCGACACACTTCATCTGCAGTCACCCGACGGTCACCACGAATGATGTCATCAACTTGCTGAATGTTGTGTGGAGTCACTGCACTCACCGGCCTCCCGCTCCGCTTTTCGTCAGTCAACGGTGTTTGCCCTTCAGCTTCCTTACAACGACGAACCCATCGTCTAACAGTGCTGACATCCACTGTCACAACACTATACACCTTCTTCAGTCTTTCATGAATGCGTATGGGCGTTTCACCTTCTGCATTCAAGAATTCAATCACACAACGCTGTCTCAAACGAACATCGATGTCGGCCATCTTACAAACTTCTGCTGTGCTGCCACCTGTTGACACAGAAAGTTTCTACTGCAGTGGATTGCAGAAGAAGGTTTGAGGAATGGCGCCAAATTCAAATTTTTCACTTAACTTAATTTTTTTAAGTAGAAAAAAAATGGGAGGCATTACTTTTTGACCGACCCTCGTACAATATTTCGTAGTAAAATATTCGCAAAACTTGAAATTCTTTCCTGTGAGTTACTAGCTTATACAGGGTGAAACAACCATTATTGCATTTCGCACCTACCATATGGCCGAACTTGCCAATAAAGACTTTGGTAAATCTGCTTATATGTCGACTTCTGCTTTGTCTTTACATACTCGTAACAGGAGAAAAATATCTGTAAATGAGTCTGTATTCATTTGGGTAAAAGGTAAAGGAGTTTGTGAATATGTATATTTTGTTGGTGACTGTACTGTATATTTTCATAAATAAATTTTTTATATGCAAACTGATCTGTAGCGTAGCTGAGAAGCGGACAAGGGTACATCTAGAACCGGGGGCTCAAGGATGCAACAGCATGTTACGCCTACAAAGGCGGCTGACGCAACCCGCCGAACAGCTTACGCAATCTTGGCAGCGCGCCAGCGGCGGACTTAGCGTATAACGTATTTCAGGAAACATTCCTCACACACATAGAAAAAAATATGTTATGTGGGCATGTGTCCGGAAACGCTTACTTTCCATGTTAGAGCTCATTTTATTACTTCTCTTCAAATCAAATTAATCATGGAATGGAAACACACAGCAACAAAACGTACCAGCGTGACTTCAAACACTTTGTTACAGGAAATGTTCAAAATGTCTTCCTTTAGCGAGGATACATGCATCCACCCTCCGTCGCATGGAATCCCTGATGCGCTGATGCAGCCCTGGAGAATGGCGTATTGTATCACAGCCGTCCACAATACGAGCACGAAGAGTCTCTACATTTAGTACCGGGGTTGCGTAGACAAGAGCTTTCAAATGCCCCCATAAATGAAAGTCAAGAGGGTTGAGGTCAAGAGAGCCTGGAGGCCATAGAATTGGTCCGCCTCTACCAACGCATCGGTCGCCGAATCTGTTGTTGAGAGGCGTACGAATACATCGACTGAAATGTGCAGGAGCTCCATCGTGCATGAACCACATGTTGTGTCGTACTTGTAAAGGCACATGTTCTAGCAGCACAGGTAGAGTATCCCGTATGAAATCATGGTAACGTGCTCCATCGAGCGTAGGTGGAAGAACATGAGGACCAATCAAGACATCACCAACAATGCCTGCCCAAACGTTCACAGAAAATCTGTGTTGATGACGTGATTGCACAACTGCGTGCGGATACTCGTCAGCCCACACAAGTTGACTGTGAAAATTTACAATTTGATCACGTTGAAATGAAGCTTCATCCGTAAAGAGAACATTTGCACTGAATTGAGGATTAACACATTGTTGGATGAACCATTCGCTTAAGTGTACCCGTGGAGGCCAATCAGCTGCTGATAGTGCCTGCACACGCTGTACATGGTACGGAAACAACTGGTTCTCCCATAGCACTCTCCATACAGTGACATGGCCATACAGTGACGTGGTCAACGTTACCTTGTACAGAAGCAACTTCTCTGACGCTGACATTAGGGTTATCGTCAACAGCACGAAGAATTGCCTCGTCCATTGCGGGTGTCCTCGTCGTTCTAGGTCTTCCCTAGTCGCGAGTCATAGGTTGGAATATTTCGTGCTCCCTAAGACGCCGATCAATTGCTTCGAACGTCTTCTTGTCAGGATACCTTCGTTCTGGAAATCTGTCTCGACACAAACGTACCGCGCCACGGCTATTGGCCCGTGCTAATCCATACATCAAATGGGCATTTGCCAACTCCGCATTTGTGAACATTGCACTGACCGCAAAATCACGTTCGTGATGAACACTAATCTGTTGATGCTACGTACTGATGTGCTTGATGCTAGTACTGTAGAGCAATGAGTCGCATGTTAACACAAGCACCGAAGTCAACATTACCTTCCTTCAATTGTGCCAACTGGCGGTGAATCGAGGAAGTACAGTACATACTGACGAAACTGAAATGAGCTCTAACATGGAAACTAAGAGTTTCCGGACACATGTCCACATAACATCTTTTCTTTATTTGTGTGTGTGGATAGCTTCCTGAAAGTTTGTCCGTACGTTTTTGTAACACCCTGTAATCCTCAGAGACTGGCCACTATCCATTAATAAGCTTCCACACTTTCAACAACAATACACATACTGCGTCGCACAGATGTGCAAAGGCGCCGGTGATTGTAACTACAAAATAGTATAAAATGTAGTAGTGACCTTTACTGTCCAGTCACATTAATGTGACCACAGGTAAAAAGCCCGAATAACTGCCTTCTGCAGCGCCGACCGATGCGACATTTGCAGGAATGGTGTCAGTGACCTTCTGGAAGGTACCGAGGAGATGTGGAACCCCGCCAATTACAATACCGTGGCCAACGGCTCCAGGTCCCACGGCTTAGGTACCACGGCGCGAACAGTCTGATCGAGGTGGTCCCAGAGATTCTCGATTCGTTTTAAATCCGGGGAGTTTGGTGGCCAAGATCGTACGGTAAATTCATCCTGATGCTCTTTGAACCACGCACGTACCCTGTGAGCTGTTTGACACGTTACACTGTTCCGCTGGTGTAAGTCACCACAACAAGGAAAAGCAAACTGCATGTAGGGGTGGACATCGTCCCCAATAATAGATGCATAGTTGTGTTGATACATTTTGCCTTCCAGAATGACGAGCTCAACCAAAGAATTCGCTCTGGTCTCGACCCTTCCCGTGATTGTTGCAGGGTGTTTGCTTTCTGAGGTTTCCTCCGTACACGGCAGTATCTACCAGTCCGATGGACATAAAACCTGATTCATTTTCAAAGGTCAGGTGTCGCCACACAATGGAAGTCCATTTGCGATGTTGGGTTGCTATTTCCAGCCATCGTCGCTGAACAATCGTTGAGAAAACAGTCGTAGTATTCCTTTGGTTCAACTTGTAGGTCAGTTGCTCAGTACTTGTACGTTTGTCCACCCGTACACATCTCCGCAGCCAGCGTTCACTCCTTTCATGTATGCCCCGTGGTGTACCATAGTTCCGTCGGCGTTGGGTTTGGATAGCGCTTGTTTGGCAGAAACGGTGTACTTTAACTACTGCGGCACGCGAGCATTAAATACCACCACTGCTAATGCTGCCGCTCTCCGTCTGTGAGTGGTTATTGCAAGATGACGCCGGACAGAGACAGTGGTCACATTAATGTGACTGGACCGTGTAATAATTGTCAGTAACACATTATCTTTAGTCGGTTTAAACTACTGGCAAGTATTATAATGATAAGCCAGCCGCTGGGGCCGAGCGGCTCTAGGCGCTTCAGTCCGGAACTACGAGGCTGCTACGGTCGCAGGTTCGCATCCTGCTTCGGGCATTGATCTGTGTGATGTCCTTAGGTTAGTTAGTTTTAAGTAGTTCTAAGTCTAGGGGACTGATGACCTCAGATGCTAAGTCCCATGGTGCTTAGAGCCATTTGAACAATTGTAACGATAAATGTCTTAGGTGACGTACTTACATAGAGTAACTTCAATTAGAATCAGAACAGTGGAGTCCGCTGGGCCAGTTGTCGATACCCTGCCGTTCTTGCTGCTCTTCAGTAAAATTTTCTGGCGCTCAACAGTATCCACGAATAGGCTTATGGACAACTTTTGTAGTCCTGTCATCCTCAGTTGCGTCTAATATTACGCTATACTGATAATTTTTACTTTATGGAGCGTCTGGCTACAACTGCGCTAGGAAGTGAACACTTGTTTTGATGCAATGTTTTGGTTTGCATCAAAACAAGTGTTCAGTTCCTAGCACTGCGAAATGTGGGGAAAAAACCACGAATTGACATTTATAAGAAGAGAAGAACGCCAAAAATATAACAGGAGCCTAATATCTAGAAATCGTCCAAGCAACCTGCCACTGCAGGTGCCTTGCAGAAAATAAAGGCGAAACGCGTGTGCCACGAAAATTGTGTTTCATTCAGTTGTAGTCAGACGGTCCATAAAACAAAAATTATCAGTATACCGTAAAAGCCTCATGGAACTTCCGAAGTTATCCACCACATAATTCACAAACATCGTGAATGGTGAGGGGTCTGTGTAACACTCCCTTTGTGAATGGCAGAAGTTATTTTTACGTTTGAAGGTTTCGTCTCGCGAAGAGCAATACACAGCGGTAGTTCTTTCCAGATGCTTATGAGTTGACACTTTTGTTTACACAGAGATCTTGCCCTTAGCAAGCAGGATTGTATGATGATAATCGATGCAATCAAATCACATGTGGACTGGGCTTTGGAGCGGTACAAGCTGTAAACAACGCCATCATCCTTATCTCCAGCCAATCATCACATTGTCTCAAAGGTCGCAAATTGGCGTAAAATCAAAAGCCCTGTTGCCAGTGGTCAGGAATCAAGCTAAATGTAATTAGGTGCACCAGCCGGATAATTAGGCTTATAAAGGGACGTTCCAGTAATACAGGGGAAAATAAGCGTGAAACATAGACCGATGCAAATCAGGTTCAGGCGTTCTAGCTCATTAACAGTTCGCTTTGCAATCATCATACAAGGACCTCCTGACGGTAGGCACAGTCCAACATTTTACTTGAATTTGTGAATGATAACTATACGTCGCCTGGACATATTCGATTGCGAGAAGTCCCACAGTCACCACAAATCGTCTGAATGATAACATTTCACCATACTCGCTATCGCTGGCATACAGTTCCGTCTATGAAACCATTTTCAAAAGTTTCCGTAAATACATTGGCGAAAAAAAACCACAACACCGAAAAATAATTAACGTAGAGTTGCGAAATTTCGGGAATACATTTGTCTAGGCAACTTAAATGGAACTGTTTCTTTTCTTTTTTTTAAATTATTATTCCAGTCTTTGACCACAGTATCAATTCTTTTGACGACAACCGGTTTCAGTCAGTAATGACCGTCCTCAGATATTTTCTACACCATGTCCTAAAGTGATGAGGCCGTAATGGCATCATCAAAACATATAAATATTCTCAGCACAGAATCGTTACATAGATCTAAAATAAGGTGTAGAATAGGCCATATCGTTTGGACGATGTTGTGCTGAGTATATTTATATGTTTTGATGATGCCATTACGGCCTCTCCACTTTAGGACATTGTATAGAAAAGATCTAAGGACGGTCATTACTGACTGAAACCGGTCATCGTCAAAAGAATTGATACTGTGATCAAAGACTGGAGTAATAATAATAATAATAATAAATTTGACAGTATTGGATAACAGTTAACATACGTGACTATGTCGCAGCTTGTTAAATGTGACTGATTGACATTGGGAGGTCACAGATTAATGTAAATGCTTGATAAGCCATTACAAAGGTGAAATGTTGGTACATTAAAAACCAGTGTAACCGCCAGAATGTGACTGCAAGCATACAAATATACATTCACTGTGTTATACAGGTGCCAGATTTCAGTTTGCGGGATAGAGCCTCACGCCTGTTGCACTTGGACTGTCAATAGACAGACAGTTAATGCTGTTTTTGTGAATGACTCTGGAGTTATCGTCAGATGATGTCCTATATGTACTCGATTGGAGAGCAATGTAATGATGATTATGATGTTTGTTTTGTGGGCACGGTTATCAGCGCCAGTACAAAGTCCCAATCCTTAAACATACCAGTCTTGCACGTGCACAAATGATGAGGACAACACAAACATCCAGTCCCTGGGTAGAGGAAATCCCCAACCCGGCCGGGACTCCGTGATCCAGACTGATGTCGCTATTGACCAGGCCAAGGCAACATCTCTACACTCTGTAGAACATGTTGGGTTACAACAGCGGTACGTGCATGAGATTCTCAACCACATGCCTGAACCGCAAGTCAGTTACCGGCCTTCATTGTAAGAATAGACAACGCCGCCAATAAAGGAAATAAGCTATAAGGTACTCGAAACATGAATGTAAACCTGTGCTGTGGTAGTGCCACGCAAAACAACAAGGGGTGCAAGCCGCCTCCTCAAAAAACCTGACCACAACATAACGCACCCACCTCCTAATTTTACTGTTGGCGCTACAAACACTGGCAGATAACGATCACCGAGGATTCGCCTTATCCACACCGTGCCATCAGATGTCCACAAAGTTATTCCACTGTTGAATCGTCTAATGTTTACGCTCCTTACACCAAGTGAGGTGTCGTTTGGAATTTACCGGCGTGATGTGTGGCTTATGAGCAGCCGCTCGACCTTGAAACCCAGGATTTCTCATCTCCCGCCTAACTGTCATAGGACCTGCAGTGGATCCTGCTGCTGTTTGGAATTCCTGTGTGACGGTCTGGATAGATGTCTACCTATTACGCATTACGACCCTCTTCAACTGTCGGCGGTCTCTGTCAATGAACAGCCGAGGTTACCCTGTAGGATGTGGAAATCTCACTTACAGATGTATGACACGAGTCACACGCTGTCACCAGACCACGTTTGAAGTTCTTGAGTTCCGCGGAGCGCCCCATTCTGCTCTCTCACGATGTCTAATGACTGCTGAGGTTTCTGATATGAATTGCCTGGCAGTTGGCGGCAGCACAATGAACCAAATATGAAAAACGTACGTTTTTTGGGGGTGTCCGGATACTTTTGATCACATAGTGTATATCTTCTTCAGAAGGAATGGGCCATGTTACACGACATGGTGGTAAATTACATTATCTGAATCCGAGCGGCTCTTGTCATATATGAAACTGGCATAAGAACCAGGAACAGTACATGCCTTGGCTAAAGACAACAACCAAATTACACTCAGTGTACGTCAGCATAAATGAACACATGTATCTGCCGCCCACTGGTAAAGACTATTGTCTACACGAAACTATAACAAGAGTCCAAAGACTAAAATGTTTGTATAACATAAAAATTCAACATGCCATACGAATGCACCAAATTTTCCTTGCGAATAAACTTAAGAATACAATGTAAGTATTAGGGATTGATATAAGAATGAGATACAAGGATATGAGATCTTAGAAAGATTGTAACTGCTGAAACATCGTACAAACTTTTGTTGTATAAGAAACATGTGGCACCAATTGTGAAACCCAGGTGTAATTTTGCAATTTATATAACGCCAATGTGTTCCGTAACTTGATAAGAAAGATTCATGTAGTTATCTTCTAGAAAACTGAAGAAAATAAAATAAATAAAAACAAAAACCTGCTTTCCAACAAAGTACGCAAAAGTGAATCACTGCGTCGCTAGCCACGACGCCACCAGTGAGTTTGTGCTTGTTGTTGTTGTGGTCTTCAGTCCTGAGACTGGTTTGATGCAGCTCTCCATGCTACTCTATCCTGTGCAAGCTTCTTCGTCTCCCAGTACCTACTGCAATGCACATTCCTCTGGATCTGCTTAATGTATTCATCTCTTGGTCTCCGTCTACGGTGTTTACCTTCCACACTGCCCTCCAATACTAAATTAGTAATCCCTTGATGCCTCAGAACATGTCCTACCAACCGATCCCTTCTTCTTGTCAAGTTGTGCCACAAATTTCTCTTCTCTCCAATTCTATTGAATACCTCCTCATTAGTTATGTGATCTACCCATATAATCTTCAGCATTCTTCTGTAGCACAACATTTCGAAAGCTTCTATTCTTGTCTAAACTATTTATCGTCTGCGTTTCACTTCCACGCATGGCTACACTCCATACAAATACTTCCAGAAACGACTTCCCGACACTTAAAGCTATACTCGATGTTAACAAATTTCTCTTCTTTAGAAACGCTTTCCTTGCCATTGCCAGTTTACATTTTATATCCTCTCTACTTCAACCATCACCAGTTAGCTTGCTCCCCGAATAGCAAAACTCGTTTACTCCTTTTAGCGTCTCTTATAGTGCGATATAACGCGTCTAAACTCCGTCGAAAACTTGGACGCTCGTTTTCTCAGAGATGCTCGAGTATCTACGTGCATGGCGAGGAACGTGTTCGCTTATTTTGGTATCTCTTCCATTGAGTGAAGTTTCCAGAAAATAAGGCTATGGCACTTGCCGCCAGTTGCTATCACGGTTTCCAAATTTAACCAAGACTGCGTAATTCGTACATAATAAAAAATACGGTTGCAGCCCCTAATAATTGTACGCGTAATCACTATTAATTTGACGTCAAATATCAGCAATCTTTTTGTCATTGAAAGTGAGTGTACACAGAAACATCTAAGGCCATACGCTGCTTCTGCTGTAAGGGAAGAACGTCTTCACAAGATTCGAGGTGGGTGGAAAAGATTTTGTGATACTAGTATCGGTTAAAAACAGTCTTGGTTGCAATTTTAGTTTTTTTTTCAACGACGCGTTTCGCCTTGTTTAGGCATCTTCAGTTTATCTGCATACAAAACAGAGAACAAATACATCTATTTAAGAATCGCGATCGCGTTGTGCAGACTTGGATAACCTATAAGCATGTATAAACAGATCACCTATTGAAAGAGCAAATACCTTATTTTGATGTTTCTTAGAAGAATCCTTTAGTCAGTGTAACCGAAGTGCATCGTCAGATGTATCAGGCCAACATCGCCTTCCTTAAACTCAGTAAAAACTAGACATATAAAATAATAAAGTCATTACCTTTTCAAGATGGACGCGAGTGGCACCAAGATCTGCATGTGCATAACGCGTTCCCGTTCACAGGAGCGAGTAACAGTGAGCTGGGGGCTCAGGTAGTAAGCATAATGCGCCACAGCGTCGTGTGTGCCAGTACTGAAGCCTAATACAGAATCACCTCAAGAGGTGGTGCTGCAACACAGCTGTCATAAAAATGAGAGATCGTAAACTGGATGTACATACCCACTAAACCTTTATAAATGTAATGCACATAAAACATGGATAAGATGGAATTAATAGGGGTAACACCTGTGCATTTATCCTAAAATTTTGACGAAGTAAAACATAAATGAAGGCGGTAAATTTAAAATGAGAGAACAAGGTGTATAATACAGTACACAGATGCACTGCGCGTCGCAGTGTTTTAGGCTTCAGTACTGGCACACGACGCTGTGGCGCATTGTGCTTGCTAACGGAGCCCCATCTTACTCTGTTACTCGCTACTGTGAAGGGGAACGCGTTATGCAGATGCACATCTTGGTGCCTCTCGCGTCCATCTTGAAAAGGTAATGATTTTATTATTTTATATTTCTAGTTTTTACTGAGTTTAACTTTGGCTACACTGACTAAAGGATTCTTCTAAGAAATACTAAAATAAGATATTTGCTCTTCCAATAGGTGATCTGTTTATACATGCTTATAGGTTATCCAAGTCTGCACATCCCGATCGCGATTCTTAAATAGATGTATTTGTTCTC
This sequence comes from Schistocerca gregaria, assembly GCF_023897955.1. Classification (NCBI taxonomy): domain Eukaryota; kingdom Metazoa; phylum Arthropoda; class Insecta; order Orthoptera; family Acrididae; genus Schistocerca; species Schistocerca gregaria. Next base: position 276,083,835 of record NC_064920.1, on the reverse strand, counting down.
TGTTTTCTACGTAGATAACCTGAAGATGCCTAAACAAGGCGAAACGCGTCGTTGAAAAATAAAATTGCAAACAAGACTGTTTTTAACCAATACTGTTAAGCACTGGTTTGCTGTATGCCACATATGGACTGGAATAATTTTGTGATACTTATCTATGCTCTCACCTCCATCGCCCATGTGAACTGTTAGTTAGGGAACAACCAGAGAGCACTCTCACGTCTTCGGCAGAAATGTTGAACTGGTAGTAAGATCGCAGTATGGAAGCCTCGAATAACATCTCGAGTCATTGTTAACAGGACGGCATGTTGTTGTTTGAGGCATTAACCACAAATGAGGACGATGATGACAGAGCACTGTGGGTTGGGGGCACGAGCAGGCAAGCACATGTGCACTAATGAGGTCGGCCGTTAGGGGCGCGCAACCGGAGGCCGCAGCACACCGCAATACGGTGGCATGGGTGGACAGGGTGGGGGGGGGGGGGGGGTCAACACGCCACCAGCAAGGTGATCGGCAAACGTGCCGGTCTGCACCATGCTGACTGCTGGTGGTGCCACGCTGCCTAGCAGCTACGTCCGGTATTGAGTTCTCCTTCGAAACGAAACTAAGTCTGCCCTTTGTGCAATCTATACCGGCTATTAAGGGGAGGTTTGCTATCTTTGGCCCGAAAAAAGCATGTTCTTTGAGAATTTTTTCTCGGGATGTGTTAAGCATGGGTGGGCAAACGTTGCACGCGGCTTGTGAGCGCACAGCGCTGCACTTGTGCTGCTCGCCTGCAGTCGTCGAATGGGGCAGTGGTGACAACCGGCAGCTTGCGGCAGTGTAATTAGTACAAAGCTAATGCGCGGACGTTGATGCGAAGCGACCACTACGTAGTGAACGTTGTATTTCAAGAACCGGAAAACGCAGAGAGAATCAAGGAAATGGAAACGTGGAGGTTTGCTATCTTTTAAAAAGTAATGGTAGAATCATTTTTTCTTTGTGAAAAAACGTGAAAATTCGAAATGTTTAATATGTGGCAGTATTCTCGCTGATCAGCGGAAGTTTAGTATTGAAGGCCATTATAATAAATTTCACAAGGACGAGTACAATTTATTGTCGGATTCTGACCCGATGGGGAAATTAACAGCTTAAGAAGAGCCACCTGACGATATTAGATGCATCTGTCCTAATTGCCGTTGTCACGAGAGATCTGCGACTTTCTCTCGTCATGTCTCTCATCTAATTTAACATTTTATGGAGCATTGCTTTCAGAGTTTCAGGACGACAACAATAATAGCCCAGCGGTACGTGCAAGCTATAAAATTGCGCTTAATATAGTGAGAGCTGGAAAACCATTTGCTGAATTAATAAGTCTCGGTTAAGTGCAAACATAAGTGATGAAAATTTACGTAACTGTTTGCGTTTGTCAGTATGCAGAAATTTTGTTCCAGACAAACTCCACCTGTGATGATTAAATAAAACGTATTGTAGTTAATAGGTACTCTTTCAAACCATGATTTATTTCAAGCACTCCTGCTAACCTTATTCCATCATTCAATAAAGCAAGCTAGAAAAACAAAACGCATTGCAGAGGAAGGAGTGGACAGAAGGTATGGTGGGGAGGGGAGGTAAGCGGGTAGCCAGCTTGCCCCTGTGTGCACGCAGAACACCTGTTAACTGCACGCGTTCAAGTGCACCTCAGATGTGCAGGATTCCTGCCCGTCCCTGTGTTATAGGTATCAGTGCCAAATTTGGTCAAAATGTTTATTGACATATCCTCTACAAACTGGAATTTTTTACACCGGAAATGTCGAAGAGCAAAGACGGAAGTGCCATCGGAACAAAAAAAAAAAAATCGATTAAGACCTCCACGCGCTGTATGTCACAGGTTAGTCGGCTCGTCTGAAATCGAAATTTAGTTGACTTTAGCGAAGTATATAAGATTCTTAGGACTTATACCTTGCTTAAGTTCTTTGGACAATAGGAAACAAAATGGCGGCCAGCTGAAAAGTATTATTTTTTTTCATGGATTGTTCGACTTCGTCGGCCAAGTAAAAGTATTTGTAGTTGATGGATCGGAATAAAAGTGGTACAACTCCTAGACCATTCGGTTAGGTTCTTCATAAACAAAGAATCATGCCAATCGGTTCAATAGATTTGAAGTTACCATACGGCGCGATAAAAGAAAGTCATTTAGAGAAAAACGCCTTTGAAGGCTCTGAGCCCTATGGGACTTAACAGCTGTGGTCATCGGTCCCCTAGAACTTAGAACTACTTAAACGTAACTAACCTAAGGACATCACACACATCCATGCCCGAGGCAGGATTCGAACCTGCGACCGCAGCAGTGGCACGGTTCCTGACTGCGCGCCTAGAACCGCGAGACCACCGCGGCCGGCTATATATAAAAGCAATATTATGCAATTTACGTTCAATGTGCTATTCCGGAACCGTACAATAGTCCTTCCTCTTCCTCATAAAGGCCTCATAAAGGGCGTTCTGCTCGATCTGGGCCATCCTGCGCTGCTCCAGAGCCGCTCGTATGGCCGGTGACAAGCGGTTAAATACGGTGGTCGTCTGAATGCTTGGCGAACTGCGTCGAATAAGAGTACCAGGGTGACGTCCCCCCCTGTCATGGTCTTCCTGCTGACTGCCAGGAAAGTCGCAATATCCACAGTCTACGTATCAGAATGCAAATGCTTGGGGGCTAACTTCCAAACACACGCGTTCCAACTTTCGTTTGAATTTTATGTGTTTCCTCCCAAGCCCCTGTACAATAACTCGTCCTCCGAAAGGGCTTCGTAGACCGGATGAATCCCTTTTTGAACTTCTTTGGAGAGCGGCTGGTCGTGTTGATATTCGTCCAGATGTCCGGTAGCCTCTGCAATGCGCCACTTGCACCAACTACTTTCCCCAGCCGGACAATTTTGGTGTTGTGGGTGGTCATCCGTCGAATACTTGTGGAAATACGCTGCCCAAATTGCCTTGTTCATCTGTTCCATGGAACTGGAATGACGTCGAATTGCCAAGCCGTAGTTCGTCGTAAGCTCATTGATCACTTTATCAGTTTTAGTCATGGGCAAGCACATAGAATAATTTTTCACGGTTACAAAGTCGAAAATTCCAGAAAAAAAACTGGTGCGTGAAAAAGTCCGATTTCAGGCAGGTGCATTTTTTTGTTCAACCGCGAATAACAATCATTTCCGTTCCGTATTCGAAAAAACCATTTCAGGGGTGGATTCTAAACACTCTTATGGATTCAAAAATGCAATTTACGATTTTTTTTAACCAAAAGATAGTAAACCTCCCCTTAATATTGTAAAATCTCTAATGAAACGAGGGAAATTATCTATATTATACTTCACATCAAGTATACGGACACACTTATGTAAAGCTGTCTTTGCCACTATAGTTCACGAGAGGGGGCCCCATCAGAATAGAAGAGGCCAGTCATTATTATGCTGTCAGTAGAGAAACAGTAACAACACAACGAATCGGTCAAGAGACATCGTTTACTTCGAATGTTGACTAATTTCTGGATAAAACCTAAGTAACAAATTCATCAGACACCAACTCTTCTGAAGCTGCTAAAGTTGACTGTTGGTGATGCTACTGTGAAGTGGAAACGCAGCTAAACCATTACTAGGCAGTCCCCCGTTACTGACGGGCAGGGACCGTCGACCACTGCAGAGGGTGGTTGTAAACAGTTGCTATGGCATCACTCGTGAGTTCCCGAGTGCTACCAGCCGTCCAACTAGCACAGTAATAGTTGATACGGAAATAAAAACAACGTGGTACTTTCATCGACCAGCTTCTCATAAGCCACCCATTCCTGCAGTCAATCTTAAGCAACGCTTGAGGTAGCGCAAAGAGCGACGCCACTCAACGGTGAACGACTGAAACGGAGTGATTTGGAATGATGAATCACGGTATACTCTGTGGCAATCCAGAGAAATGGTTTGGGTTTGGCGAACGTTTGGAAAGAAATTTGCCGTCGTGTGTAATTTTTTGTGAATAGTATGTGATACCCACATTTCGAGAAAAGAGAACCACTTGCATGAATATCAAGAGATCAGATGGAAACCCAGTTCTAAGCAAAGAAGGGAAAGCAGAAAGGTGGAAGGAGTATATAGAGGGTCTATACAAGGGCGATGTTCTTTAGGACAATATTATCGAAATGGAAGAGGATGTAGATGAAGATGAAATGGGAGATATGATACTGCGTGAAGAGCTTGACAGAGCACTGAAAGACCTAAGTCGAAACAAAGCCCTTGGAGTAGACAATATTCCATTAGAGCTACTGACAGCCTTGGGAGAGCCAGCCCTGGCAAAACTCAGCCATCTGGTGAGCAAGATGTATGAGACATGCGAAACACCCTCAGACGTCAAGAAGAATATAATAATTCCAAACCCAAAGAAAGCAGATGTTGACAGATGTAAAAATTACCGAACTATCAGTTTAATAAGCCATGACTGCTAAATACTAACACGAATTCTTTACAGACGAATGGAAAAACGGGTAGAAGCCGACCTTGGGGAAGATCAGTTTGGATTCCGTAGAATTGTTGGAACGCATGAGGCAATACTGACCCTACGACTTATCTTAGAAGATGGATTAAGGAAAGGCAAAACTACGTTTCTAGCATTTGCAGACTTGGAGAAAGATGTTGACAATGTTGACTGGAATACTCTCTTTCAAATTCTAAAGGTGACAGGGGTAAAATACAGGGAGCGAAAGGCTATTGTACAGAAACCAGATGGCAGTCATAAGAGTCGAGGGCCATGAAAGGGAAGCAATGGTTGGGAAGGGAGTGAGACAGGGTTGTAGCCTCTCCCCGATGTTATTCAATCTGTATATTGAGCAAGCAGTAAAGGAAACAAAAGAAAAATTCGGAGTAGGTATTAAAATCCATGGAGAAGAAATAAAAACGTTGAGGTTAGCTGATGACATTGTAATTCTGTCAGAGACAGGAAAGGACTTGGAAGAGCAGTTGAACGGAATGGACAGTGTCTTGAAAGGAGGATATAAGAAGAACATCAACAAAAGCAAAACGAGGATAATGGAATGTAGTCGAATTAAATTGGGTGATGCTGAGGGAATTAGATTAGGAAATGAGACACTTAAAGCAGTAAATGAGTTTTGCTATTTGGGGAGCAAAATAACTGATGACGGTCGAAGTAGACAGGATATAAAATGTAAACTGGCTATGGCTAGGAAAGCGTTTCTTAAGAAGAGAAATTTGTTAACGTCGAGTACAGATTTAAGCGTCAGGAAGTAGTTTAAGAAAGTATTTGTATGGAGTGTAGTCATGTTTGGAAGTGAAACGTGTAGAATAAATAGTTTAGACAAGAAGAGAGTAGAAGCTTTCGAAATGTGGTGCTACAGAATAATGCTGAAGATTAGATGGGTGGAGCACATAACTAATGAGGAGGTATTGAATAAAATTGGGGAGAAGAGAAATTTGTGGCACAACTTGACTAGAAGAAGGGATCGTTGGGTAGGTTATAGTGCGAGGTATCAAGCGATCACCAATTTAGTATTGGAGGGAAGTGTGGAGAGTAAAAATAGTAGACGGGGACCAAGCGTTGAATACACCAAACAGATTAAGAAGGATGTAGGTTGCAGTAGGTACTGGGAGATGAAGATGCTTGCACAGGATAGATTAACATGGAGAGCAGCATCAAATCAGTCTCTGGACTGAAGACCACCACAACAACAACAATTCTTTTAGCATTGAACAAGACGCTAGATGCGGAACAATATACGAGTGCTCTGAACAGCTTACGGTACAAGAACAGTTGAGAAATGGTGATTGATTGTGTCAAAACGACAATACACCCTGTCATAAAACAAAGGCAATGGTTTTTTAGACAAAAATATTTCTTAAAGTGACCAGCCTGCCCAGAGATCCTACATCAGCCGACTGGAACATCTTTGGTTGAGTCAGAATGTCGACTTTACTCCAGACTCCAGTGTACAATATCAGTACCTTCTCTGGTTTCGGACCTCGATAAAGAACGGACTGCCACTCGTCCAAAGACATTGAGATACGTCACTGAAAGAGTTCCCAGTGTAGCTACAGCCGTCATAAAGGTGAAGGCAGGAACATCCCAATTAATGGTTCAAATGGCCCTAAGCACTATGGGACTTAACGTCTGAGGTCATCAGTCCCCTAAACTTAGAACTACTTAAACCTAACGAACGTAAGGACATCACACACATCCATGCCCGAGGCAGAAGCAGCACGGTTCCGGACTGGAGCGCATAGAATCGCTTGGCCACAGCGGCCGGACTCATATTAATATCCAATAATAATTGACCGTATACTTTTGATAAGATAACGTACGTTAATGTGTGTGAAAATTGCTAGTTAACTTCAAAGTTTGTTACTGAGTGTAAAATACAATAGCGCAGCTAAAGAAAGTGAATAAGACCTCACATGTGATCAAATCAGTCACTGACACGTCGAAACATGGTGATTACATGGAACCTGCACATTCTTCTTATAGTGATCTTCACGCAAAGTTTAAATTACTTGGATCCTGCACGAGGCCTGATCATATCTTGCATGTTGCATCTTCGACCGAATATGCGGCCGCTGGTTTAAACTGGGTGTTACAGAAGTGATGGTAAATATTCAGGGATATGACAGGAGTGATCCATCGAAACAAAAAAGTCTAACATGGGCTCTAAAACGCATACATTAAGAGCTATGAGATATTCTTGATCTTCAGTATTGTGAAACAAATTTCTTCTACTGCAACCTCTTGGCTTTCTATATTTTGGGAAGTGGTAGAATGGACCAAAACAAAAAATGAATATCGAGTAAACATTTGCTCTACAGTGCATACTTCAGAAGTTATGAGCACTTGTTCATTAGAAGAGTTGTGTTGCAAATTACCGAAGATGAATAGGTGCTCACAGCTGTTAAGGTATACATTTTAGAGCGCGTGTTTACTCGACATTTGTTTCTTGTTTTCGTCCATACTACCACTTCCCAAAATATGGAAAGCAAAGAGCCTGCAGTGGAAGAGATTTGTTTCACAGTATTGAAGATCAAGAATAGCTCACAGTTTTTAAGGTATGCGATTTAGAGCCCATGTTTTCTTGACTCGTAGCTCCTAAAATAGTCGGTAGGTTATGTCACCTGATTCTAGTGGACCCTAGCGATACTTTGACAAAATTACCATTCATTTATTACAGGAATAGAACTTCTAATGTCAGAAAAAACTAAAAGCTATCTTTGACATTACAACAGTATCATTAATTGTAGAGTAATGACACATCAAGGCATAATACTGACATATCAAGACATAATAGAGAAACACAAAGACAGTGATTCGAGGTTGTTAAGCTCAGGCGCTCTGTTGATTCCTCTTCATTATAAGTCATTTAAAGCAGCAGAATGTGGAAACCAGCCGCTGGTTGCTAAGATGCGCTTAGGTTCAGGTAGCTGCGCCATCTATAGGCTGTACTTAGAGCTGTACTTTGCAGAAGTCATCTCACTGAACCCCTACTACATGGGGCTAATCAATGGGTCTACTACCTGCCTTCAAACAATCAGTCAGTGTCAACAGTTCTAAAAAAAATGTTTACTTCTTTATTTAAATCCACGTGAGCAATATTCGAAACTCCGTTCCTTTATCTAGTACATCAAAAGTCAACAAGTCACCTTGCAGTGTGTGGCGGAGGGTACTACGTGAAGTAGTCTCATATTCCATCTTCCCTGTTCCAGTTACGTATGGTTCTAGGGAAGAACGATTGCCTTCCTGTAGGCTGGATATCCTTAATTTTACCTTCATGCTCCTTTCACGAGATATGCGTAGGAGGAACCAATACATTCAGTTTTATTTCTGTAGTTCACGATTCGAAAAATGCGTTGCAATGTAGCTTTTCAGGTGACTGCTGTAGAGCCTTGCGCTACAAGCGGCAGCCGGCCGGGGTAGTCGAGCGGTTCTGGGCGCTACAGTCTGAAACCGCACGACCGCTATGGTCGCAGGTTCGAATCCTGCCCCGGGCATGGATGACTCAAATGGCTCTGAGTACTATGGGACTTACCTTCTGAGGTCATCAGTCCCCTAGAACTTAGAATTACTTAAACCTAACTACCCTGAAGACATCACGCACATCCATACCCGAGGCGACCGTATCAGTCGCGCGGTTCCGGACTGAAGCGCCTAGAACCGCTCGGCCACGGCATAGATGTGTGTGATTTTCTTACGTTAGTTAGTTTTAAGTCGTTCTCAGTTCTAAGGGACTGATGACATGAGAAGTTAACTCCCATAGTGCTCAGAGCCATTTTTTTTTTTTTTTTTTTTTTTTTTTTTTACAAGCGGCACCTATTGTATTCGCTCTCAACACCTCAGTAAATCGTAGCGACACCAACATTCTTCTTATATACTGCTAAATACTGTTGAACTTCAGCAGCACAGAGCTTCAGCGAACTATCTCAGAGTACCAGCCGGCCGGAGTGGCCCTGCGGTTCTAGGCGCTACAGTCTGGAAACGAGCGACCGCTACGGTCGCAGGTTCGAATCCTGCCTCGGGCATGGATGTGTGTTATGTCCTTAGGTTAGTTCGGTTTAATTAGTTCTAAGTTCTAGGGGATTGCGGACCTCAGAATTTAAGTCGCACAGTGCTCAGAGCCATTTGAACCACTTTTCGGAGTACCAGTACACAAGGGCGTGCAACAATATCCGTACGTGTTCGCCTCACAAAAGATGCAAAACGCAACAGGAACTTTCTTATACTTGAGTTCAGTGCAGCCGACCACACCCTTGAACTGGAAGTGAGGGAATACAGCGCGTGCAAATATGACTGGGACGTCACAGAGGTCGCCAGTACTGTACCCTACAAAATACTTCTTCCAGAATAACACCATTTATGATGGTAGACGGCCTTTAGCTTCCATCATAAGCATGTGCCCCTGTCACACAGTCTTCCTGACTTCATCTCCAAGAGATCAGATTTTCAAAATTGGTCATGCGTCTCAAACTCAGAATTTGATTTTTATAAGCTATTATTTTAGTGTGAGTGCTGCTGTGACCAGCTTTTTACTTTTTGTAAAAAAAATTCCCAAATAAGAACATCACTAACTTCCTCCGTATGTCCAACAGTTACCAGAATCGTCTTGTTAATTTTTGCAGAGAGCTTCTGATCACGTTCACTGATTGTCAGCCATGCGATAGTGCTGCAATCGTGTGTTGCTCACTTTATGGAGGGCATCGTATAACCAGAAGATAATGTACCGTATTCATATTATTTAATAACAAATTAGTATTGTTACTTATCAGTTTCTCTCAATATTAATCGTAAACATTTGTTTTTATTCACAGCTATCATAAAGTAATATTAAAACCCAATTTCACCAGATACGACGTTTGTAAACCAACTAAAAGGCCACACTTGTTACTTCGTGTAAAACTTGTGCCAAGCGGATAGAGAGGTAGATCACAGCCATCATGTTTTAACGAGCCCATGACCACAATGTGAATGAAATCGGGCGATTTGTTGGTGCGTCACCAAGGTCTATCCAACGTTCTACAAGGAATGGTGTGCCACGTGCAGACATGCTACACGGCGTTGCAACAGTTGTCGGAAAAGAACCTAATCGACACGGGCTCGAGTTAAGTGTCACGCTTTGTCAATGAAAACCGACAGCAATGACGCTGTCAGTGAATGCATATCCATCTCAACCAGCTTCCGAGAGAAAATTTCGAAGGAAATTGGGTGAAATGGACATTTGGAGACGAGTACCTTGCAAAAGGCCGTTTCTAACAGCAATACATAAATCTGCACGTCTTTAATGGTCCAAACAACACAGAAATGAACAGTAATTAACTGAAGACTCATTTACCAACCCAAACCATCTGGGTGAGTTGTTATGAATTTTCTGTTTGTTTGTAGTGTGGCGTAAGTTGAAAAGATATTCTGGCCCAGGATGTTGTTCCCTTCAGAACTGTGGACACTGACTCTCCTTTCACACCAATCTGTTGGGTGATATCGCTACACGTTTTTGGCTTAAACGACACTGTGCGTATTCCGCTATGTTTCTGTACGGCGGTTTTTTTTTTTTTAAGTCACTCTTAGGCAGGGCAAATTTCTCGGGCTTTCTACGCGGTTCAAATGTCTCTGTGCACTATGGGACTTAACATCTGAGGTCATCAGACCCCTAGAACTTAGGTCTACTGAAACCTAACCAACCTAAGGACATCACATATCCATGCCCGAGGCAGGATTCGAACCTGCGACCGTAGCAGTCATGCGGTTCCGGCCTGAATCGCCTATTTTGCGATCGATTTGAAATCGTGTGACCACGTGGAAAGCAATATCCATGTGAACTTCATATATCTGTGAACATTCGTACTATTCAGTACCTCCAGAATGAGATTTTCACTCTGCAGCGGAGTGTGCGCTGATATGAAACTTCCTGGCAGATTGAAACTGTGTGCCGGACCAAGACTCGAACTCGGGACCTTTGCCTTTCGCGGGCAAGTGCGCTGCCAACTGAGCTACCCAAGCACGGCTCACACCCTGTCCTCGCAGCTTCACTTCTGCCAGTACCTTGTCTCCTACCTTCCAGACCTTACAGAAGCTCTCCTGCGAACCTTGCAGAACTAGCACTCCTGAAAGAAAGGATATTGCGGAGACATGGCTTAGCCACAGCCTCGGAGAGAGCTTTGTGCTGAATGTAGTTTCAAAACAGCTTTTTTCATGTCGTATCTAACAGAAAGTCTGTTTAAAACTCATCAGTTTTCAGAACTTGACTTTTTGTATTCGTAATTCATATTTAAATGCTATGTCTTAGACATATGCATTGCACTAGTGTTTGTCTAGAACACATTCTTCTTTACGCTAAGGGTCCACTTGTTTTGAAAATCCCCCGTGATAAAACTAAGTACTCTGTTTCCTCCTAAAATACATGAAAAACGTTACGTTACACGAAAGAAAATTAATCGTCGTCGCTGAGTTGTTTTCGGTCAGATGCGTTATCAAAAGGACTTGCGTATAAAATTGCTATAAATCACTTCCAGTATGTTTCAGAATTTGATTTAAGTTAAAATTTGATGACAAAACTGAAACATAAACAAAAAAATTAAGATAAACGGAAATATCTCATTCTTGCCTTATTGCAACGTGTTGTTCTCTGTATTTCTTTGACGTATTCGTGAAGTGTAATTAGTTTCGTGAATCTCTTAACCAGCAAAAATTATGTTCTTCTTCTGGAGTGTGACACTGATTTTCTCCTCGTCCGCTGAAACGACGCAGCAACTGCACTGAAATACGAGTCTGTGTGCCAGTTATATTGGGTGTGGGCTGGACGTGTTTGCTTGTTATCGAAATCGATTGACAGGAACGCACGTACTGTACAGTTGGCGGCTTGGCGTCACCGCTTCGTGTGGTCTGTTGGAAGTGTGGGCTTGGCGAGAAAGCTGTTCCCATAACATCTCTTGTCAGGATGGCGTGGTTATTTATGAAACGAAAAAAGAATTATGCTCTGTTTAACAACTACTCCCTCGCTGCACTGTGTGTATATTCTGTGGCTGTAGTTTGTAAGACAGCACTGGTTTCTTTCGATATAAGTATTTGCTGTGTCAGTCTGAAATTGTATTAAAAAAATTTCCTAAAGGCATGTTTCTTTGAGGCCAGTCTTTTGTTACTACATATTTCTGTTGTTCCGGCGTGTGTTCTCACCACCTATTCTCATGATTTTCAATGGCGGCTGGAGCAAAATTTTACCAGTGTGCTACAATGCGGTGGTCTATAGTCTTTTAACTTACAAGGGTAGTCGTCGTAACTGAACTGAAAGCATTAAATTTACGCACATAAACTGTATTATTTGCATATGTTTAAATTTTATAATTAAAGTGAAAAAAAGAATTATGGCAGCAGCAGGAGTCGAACCCAGTCAGGTGAACTAATAGCCAGTGCACGTGACCATTCGGCCAGAGCTCCGTTACCTACCTACTGCTCAAGAATCTTTCATACTGTACGATTGCACACACACACTCCCAAATAAAAATAATGTCCTGCTGCTGTGAGAAACAGCATTCACAGTGCCGGAAGGGATGGTGTCACATCCGCGCATGCACAGTCCAAAACATACAGCTGTGTCGCTTCTCTGTGTTGACAGTAGCGCGGCTGACAGTAATTTCAACACTCTATAGTGGTTTCTATTTACCGCAGAGAGAGTATTACAAAAGATGTTTTTGACCATTTATATGAATACCAGGACGCATTCGAAAATTAATGGCATAAAGTTTTTAACATGGCTGCGTGGTCAGCGACCGTTTACAAAGTAAAATTAAAGCAATAACAGCCCTCGGTCGCAATTTTGACCTAGGTTTCGGCACTACTATGAATACCTTCATGAGAAGTAAAACACTCAAACTGGCATACCACACATAAAATAAATAAATATCAAGCGATAAAACTTTAGTCACAAAATTTCTGAATATAACACATGGAAGGCAGGCCACTAAGGGGCTGCTCACACATGTCGCAGCATGAGACTCGATAATCTTAGTGCGATTTCTGGGTCAAACTTTCACAGTACTTAGGAATGGAGTTTCTGATATAGATTTTTTAACTAAACGGAACAGGGTGGAAGAGTGAGGTGGAGAACTGGGCTACGTTATCCTTCAGCTATTCTTGTGTACCAAGAAGTGATGAGAAAACACAATTCGTCATTTTACTTCTAGTCTTTATTTGTTACTCTGTAAATATTTCACACAGTACGTATACCACTTCATAACTATTCGTAGTGCATACTACGCCAATATATTGCGGCGGAGCAGCAAAATAGGTAAAAATTCTGTAATGATTTGCATTGTTCACGTATTGTTAGCTGTCACAGTGTAAGAAGAAATCGTGACTACGGAGTGTTCTTAGTTTGGGAAAGAACGGATAAATATTTATGTCTAGGAGAGATCACAATAGTGCCTCCTGCCCGCACGTACACGTAGTAAAGTATATACGCAACACCCAGAGATACGAAACCAAGTCAGAAAATTGTACCAGAGTTTAGAGAGCGAATACACGAAGATACCTTCGACTCGTAAGGGAAATGGCGCACGTATTCAAATCAGAAATCGTTATTCTAGGCTGAAATCGTTTGTGACGGATTTTTTACGCCCTGGTTTGAAGTTTGTGAGAAAATTAACAGTGCGTTTTGTGAAGGGTTACGGTAGCATTGCAACTTTCACCAACAAGGAGTGCAAAGAAAATCAAAAGCTTAACTGAGAGATGAGTGTTCAAATTTCATTTGTCACTATAAATGGCCATGACCAGTGAACTTCCTAGTATGTATCAAAATAATTGTTACATGTACAATTTGTAGGAGACTCTCTTTACCCTGGTGCATATTACGTGTTATAGTATCCTATGCCTAAAACAATAATATTCTGTGTGCCATACTGAACATTGATAATTCTAATAACATAATTGGAATAATTAACAGTTCACATTATTAAAAACCACATAACAGAGGTTTTTGCCATACTAAAGTAAACCAGAAGGTTGTGTTTTACTTGAAGTGTTTGGTTACGATTATTGTCTTCTTCTTCCTGAGTTTGGTTGTGGCAAGATGGAGTAAGGTGGTAGCAAATAAATGTTAGTAAACGAGGATCATTTAAAGGTATCCTCGTATCTGAATAGTAACGTGTGATACACTAACGCGATAAATCTCATTCTAAGGCACTGAACCCGCCGATTCCATGTTCTGCTAACAGTCATTGGATCCCGGCCAACGCGAGCAGCAGTGTCACGATACGATAAACCGCAATCGCGATAGGCTACAATCCGACCTTTATCAAAGTCGGAAACGTGATGTTACGCATTTCTCCGCCTTACACGAGGCATCACAGCAACGTTTCACCAGTCAACGCCGGTCAACTGCTGTTTGCGTATGAGAAATCGGTTGGACTCTTTCCTCATGTCAGCACATTGTAGCTGTCGCCACCGGCGACAGTCTTGGGTGAATGCTCTGAAAAGCTGATCATTTGCATATCACAGCGTCTTCTTCCTGTCGGTTAAATTTCGCGTCTGTTGTACGTCATCTTCGCGGTGTAGCAATTTTAATAGCCAGTATTGTAATACCAGAGTGCGAATAGTGCGGTGTTATGACTTCGTGTGGTCAGCTGCGAGCGTGAGCCGGCATACTTCCACATGCAGAGTAGCCACGTGCCGCGGAGGTGTCCTCTGGAGGTGGGCAGAGACCGACAACACCGGGCGCTGACGTGGCGTCTGAGCGCGCCGCCGCCCCGCTGTTGATAAGGCACATGGCTGCCGCAGGATTAAAGGGCATCCACCTAATGGCTGCTCACTGCTCGCTGCCTGAATCGCAGTCGGCTCAGCGGAGCAGTCACTTCTACAGGTGCTCGAACAGAAAGGTTTAGGTGTTCGTTTTTCCCGCTCGCTGTTCGGGAGTGGAATAGTAGAGAGATAGTATGATTGTGGTTCGATGAACCCTCTGCCAAGCACTTAAATGTGAATTGCAGAGTAGTCATGTAGATGTAGATGCCGATCTCCGCGACTGTGCTCTCGTTTACATTCTTCAGGTTAACGTTTCTTATGCAGATTCATCCTAGTTTAAAATACTTCAAAGCTGCCGGTTCCCTTGTGTAATGTCTGCTGGCAAAACACATATTATATGTGGTAAAAAAAGAAAAGAATAATTGATCTGGATGATTGTAATCGCATGGACAATGATTGTGCGAACTTTATGTAATGAAGAGAAACCATTTTGTGCCATGTTTGTTACTTGTATAGAATTACGTACCGATTTTTGTTTAAAGATAATGTCTGTGTCAGCGAGTACTGAACCGCCACAGACGATATTATTAAATATCAAACAAAGATGAAAATATATCCAAAAAACGAGTGTGTGAAATCTTACGGGACTTAACTGATAAGGTCATCAGTTCCTAAGCTTACACACTACTTAACCTAAATTATCCTAAGGACGAACACACACACACACACACACACACACACACACACACACACACACACACACATGCCCGAGGGAGGACTCGAACCTCCGACGGGACCAACCGCACAGTCCGTGACTACAGCGCCCTAGACCGCTCGGCTAATCCCGCGCGCCAAAATATATCAAACCGAGTATAAATAGCAGTGACCGAGCATTAATTTCTCTGTCGTCTTTATGGAGTTACGTGAGTACGAAGAGCCCGTGACGCTATATTGTACGCTTGTGTAGCATTCTTTTGTCAAGATTGAGAGAAGGGACGCCATTAGGCATTGATTTGTAAGGGTGTGTAAGAATTTAATCTTATGGTTTCAATGGCTCTGAGCACTATGGGACGTCTGAGGTCATCAGTCCCCTAGACTCAGAACTACTTAAACCTAACTAACCTAAGGACATCACACACATCCATGCCCGAGGCATGCGACCGTAGCGACCGTAGCAGCAGCACGGTTCAGGACTGAAGCGCCTAGAATTTAATCTGCCTAAATGTTTTGAATAGAGTTACTTAGTGAAAAACTTGCATTGTGATTTGTAATAAGCTTGCCTGGTTTATTTTATGTCATCCTTTTAATACATTTTCAGCTATTTAAATATTATTCGTGGTGTGGAGCTGCGCTATGAACGAACGAGGCGCAGCCGAGGCGCATTCAAACTGCATTAAATGAAACCAATCGTACGTCAAAGAAGCGAACAGGTAATAGTGAACTAAAATTACTTCTTTCAGCTTTCGGGATTGCAGAGCAGAGCATCCGATTTTATGATGTGTTTTACAGGTGGACGCAGGTTGCAGATGGTACATTATTAACAGTGCAAAAAGATAATTTAGACTTCATGACATAAAAGAAATCTTGCTGTGCGTAGTTCTGGTCTGGCAAACAGTATAGTAAAAACATTTTTTTCTCTGATAATAGTCTCATGTTCTCGTGTTAGTTGTGGTACTTATTGGTGTTCTACTGTTAACAAAAATCCACTGCAAAATTTTGATGTTTAACAAACTTTGCGTACTGTAACATCAGTATTGATAACGAAATAATTTTCAGTAACCTTTTCAATAACTGTAAAGTAAGAAAGATATGTTGAACTTTATAGCGAGTTAGAGTAACGAAACAATGTTCTCTTTATAGAAAGCCAGATACAGAATAATAAGAACATAATATATTTTGTTGTGCTGAAAATTAATGATCCAAAGAAAGTCACAGCACAGCATCCCTAAAACGTATTCCAGGGCTCTTTTCGTAGCAACAGTCATCCAATTATCAATATATTAGTTGTTAAGCGACCAACAACAAAGAGAGCGAAACGTTTTTGCCGAGTGAGGGCTCCCTGAAGCAGCTATCTCTCTCGTTCATTATTCACTATTGTCGAGAGGGATCGCGACAAGAGAGCAACGATAGAAGTTTTAGGAATTTGTTCTATCTACATTTGCATACACACACCGCAAGCAGTATATTCTATGGCGGAGAGCACTTTGTACCATTGCTAGACTTTTCCATTCCCGTCCCACTAGCGAACAGAGCGGGGGGAAAACGACTGCCTATATGCAACCAGACGACCTCTAATTTCTACATCTCCATCTCCATGTACATACATACTCCGCAATCTACCATACGGTGCGTTCCACTCCCAAACAGAACGAGGAAAAAATGACTGCCTATATGCCTCTGTACGAGCCCTAATCTCTCTTATCGTATCTTTGTGTTCTTTCCGCGAAATATATGTTGGCGGCAGTAAAATTGTACTGCAGTCAGCCTCAAATGCTGGTTCTCTAAATTTCCTCAGTAGCAATTCACGAAAAGAACGCCTCCTTTCCTCCAGAGACTCCCACCCGAGTTCCTGAAGCATTTACGTAACACTCGCGTGATGATCAAACCTACCAGCAACAAATCTAGCAGCCCGCCTCTGAATTGCTTCTATGTCCTCCCTCAATCCGACCTGACAGGGATCCCAAACGCTCTTATCTTCGTAGTCCTCACGCGAAATGTACTTTGGCGGCTGTAAAATCGCTCTTTAGTCAGCTTCAAATGACGATTTTCTGAAGTTTCTGAACAGCGTTACGAGAAAAGAACATCGCATTCCCTCCACGGATTTCCGTTTATGTTTACCAAGAATCTCTGTATTACTTTCGTTTCGATTTAACTCACCGGTTACAAATCTAGCAGCTCTCGTCTGAACTGCTTTGATTTATTCGTTTTATCTGACCTGGTGGAAATCACAAACACTCGAGTAGTACTCAAGACTGGGTCGCACTAGTGTCCTATACGCGGTGTCCGTTATAAGTGAGCTACACTTTTCTAAATGTGTACCAACAAAGCGAAGTCAACCATTCACCATCCCTACTGCCGTCCTTACGAGTTAGTTATTTTGAGATTGCTTTGAAATGTTACGACAATATACACTCCTGGAAATTGAATTAAGAACACCGTGAATTCATTGTCCCAGGAAGGAGAAACTTTATTGACACATTCCTGGGGTCAGATACATCACATGATCACACTGACAGAACCACAGGCACATAGGCACAGGCAACAGAGCATGCACAATGTCGGCACTAGTACAGCGTATATCCACCTTTCGCAGCAATGCACGCTGCTATTCTCCCATGGAGACGATCGTAGAGATGCTGGATGTAGTCCTGTGGAACGGCTTGCCATGCCATTTCCACCTGGCGCCTCAGTTGGACCAGCGTTCGTGCTGGACGTGCTGACCGCGTGAGACGACGCTTCATCCAGTCCGAAACATGCTCAATGGGGGACAGATCCGGAGATCTTGTTGGCCAGGGTAGTTGACTTAAACCTTCTAGAGCACGTTGGGTGGCACGGGATACATACGGACGTGCATTGTCCTGTTGGAACAGCAAGTTCCCTTGTCGGTCTAGGAATGGTAGAACGATAGGTTCGATGACGGTTTGGATGTACCGTGCACTATTCAGTGTCCCCTCGACCATCACCAGTGTAGGAGATCGCTCCCCACAACATGATGCCGGGTGTTGGCCCTGTGTGCCTCGGTCGTATGCACTCCTGATTGTGGCGCTCACCTGCACGGCGCCAAACACGCATACGACCATCATTGGCACCAAGGCAGAAGCGACTCTCATCGCTGAAGACGACACGTCTCCATTCGTCCCTCCATTCACGCCTGTCCCAACACCACTGGAGACGGGCTGCACGATGTTGGGGCGTGAGCGGAAGACGGCCTAACGGTGTGCGGGACCGTAGCGCAGCTTCATGGAGACGGTTGCGAATGGTCCTCGCCGATACCCCAGGAGCAACAGTGTCCCTAATTTGCTGGGAAGTGGCGGTGCGGTCACCTACGGCACTGCGTAGGATCCTACGGCCTTGGCATGCATCCGTGCGTCGCTGCGGTCCGGTCCCAGGTCGACGGGCACGTGCACCTTCCGCCGACCATTGGCGACAACATCGTTGTACTGTGGAGACCTCACGCCCCACGTGTTGAGCAATTCGGCGGTACGTCCACCCGGCCTCCCGCATGCCAACTATACGCCCTCGCTCCAAGTCCGTCAACTGCACATACGGTTCATGTCCACGCTATCGCGGCATGCTACCAGTGTTAAAGACTGCGATGGAGCTCCGTATGCCACGGCAAACTGGCTGACACTGACGGCGGCGGTGCTCAAATGCTGCGCAGCTAGCGCCATTCGACGGCCAACACCGCGGTTCCTGATGTGTCCGCTGTGCCGTGCGTGTGATCATTGCTTGTACAGCCCTCTCGCAGTGTCCGGAGCAAGTATGGTGGGTCTGACACACCGGTGTCAATGTGTTCTTTTTTCCATTTCCAGGAGTGTATGTAATCGGTGCAACTGTGTCCAGCGGCATACTATTAATGCTGTATTCGAACACTACGAGATTGTTTTTCCTACTCTTCTGCATTAACTAACATTATACTATGTACAGATCAAGTCTCGATTCACCACATCAACTAGATATTTTGTCTAAGTCCTATGGTATCCTTCTACAGTCACTGAAAGACGACACTTCCCGTACACCATAGGGTCATCAGCAAAGAACCGCAGACTGCTGCACATCTTACCCGTGAGATCACTTATATATGTTGAGAATAAGAGCAGTCGTATCACACTTGGTTGGGCCACTCCTGGCGATAGCCTTGTTTCTATTGAACGTGCATCATCGAGGTCACCGTTCTGGGTTCTATTATTTTAGAAGCCTCCTAGCCACTCATACATCTGTGAACATAATCCGTATGCTTAGATCTTCTTTAACAGCCTGCTCTTTCAACAGTTGCAATTAATTTAAAACTTAGCTCATTGATGTTTCTCTACAGTAGATTACCGCATCTCATGCAGCTAAAACATTACTTCTTTGTAAAAGGTGAAATATACAGTTCGACTTCATTCAAGACACAGAGCCGTTCACATATACCGGCATGATTCAGCTGCTCCTACCAACAGTTCTTACGCAAACTGCAACGCCTTCGAAAACCACGTGTGAGATTTTCATACTACCTCGCTCGCTAAGCGCGAAAGTGACCTTCAAATCACCTCCACAATTTATTCCTCAAGATGTCTAGGATGTTTTTCGTGGCGTTCCGTCGTACCACTGTACAAAAATTTGCAACTACACCAACTATCCCCGATCTTTAAACTTCTTGGTCTGTTGATAGGAGCAGTACGCCGCTAGCACTCTGCGACCAAAATGGTACTGAAACAGAGAATGACAGACTAAAGGCCGAAATACTAAATGTCTTCTTCCAAAGCTGTTTCACAGAGGAAGACTGCACTGTAGTTCCTTCCCTAGATTGTCGCACAGATGACAAAATGGTAGATATCGAAATAGACGACAGAGGGATAGAGAAACAATTAAAATCGCTCAAAAGAGGAAAGGCTGCTGGACCTGATGGGATACCAGTTCGATTTTACACAGAGTACGTGAAGGAACTTGCCCCCTTCTTGATGCGGTGTACCGTAGGTCTCTAGAAGAGCGAAGCGTTCCAAAGGATTGGAAAAGGGCACAGGTCATCCCCGTTTTTAAGAAGGGACGTCGAAGAGATGTGCAGAACTATAGACCTATATCTCTAACGTCGATCAGTTGTAGAATTTTGGAACACGTATTATGTTCGAGTATAATGACTTTTCTGGAGACTAGAAATCTAGTCTGTAGGAATCAGCATGGGTTTCGAAAAAGACGGTCGTGTGAAACCCAGCTCGCGCTATTCGTCCTCGAGACTCAGAGGGCCATAGACACGGGTTCACAGGTAGATGCCGTGTTTCTCGACTTCTGCAAGGCGTTCGATACTCTTCCCCACAGTCGTTTAATGAACAAAGAAAGACCATATGGACTGTCAGATCAATTGAGTAACTGGATTGAGGAGTTCCTAGATAACAGAATGCAGCATGTCATTCTCAATGGAGAGAAGTCTTACGAAGTAAGAGTGATTTCAGGTGTGCCGCAGGGGAGTGTCATAGGACCGTTGCTATTCACAATATACATAAATGAACTAGTGGATGATATCGGAAGTTCACTGAGGCTTTTTGCGGATGATGCTGTGGTGTATCGAGAGGTTGTAACAATAGAAAATTGTACTGAAATGCAGGAGGATCTGCAGCGAATTGACGCATGGTGCAGGGAATGTGAATTGAATCTCAATGTAGACAAGTGAAATGTGCTGCGAATACATAGATAGATCCCTTATCATTTAGCTACAAAATAGCAGGTCAGAAACTGGAAGCAGTTAATTCCATAAATTATCTGGGAGTGGGCATTAGGAGTGATTTAAAATGGAATGATCATATAAAGTTGATCGTCGGTAAAGCAGATGCCAGACTGAGATTCATTGGAAGAATCGTAAGGAAATGCAATCCGAAAACAAAGGAAGTAGGTTACAGTACGCTTGTTCGCCCACTGCTTGAGTACTGCTCAGCAGTGTGGGATCCGTACCAGATAGGGTTGATAGAAGACATAGAGAAGATCCAACGGAGAGCAGCACACTTCGTTACAGGATCATTTAGTAATCGCGAAAGCGTTACGGAGATGATAGATAAACTCCAGTGGAAGACTCTGCAGGAGAGACGCTCAGTAGCTCGGTACGGGCTTTTGTTAAAGTTTCGAGAACATACCTTCACCGAAGAATCAAGCAGTATATTGCTCCCTCCTACGTATATCTCGCGAAGAGACCATGAGGATAAAATCAGAGAGATTAGAGCCCACACAGAATCATACTGACAATCCTTCTTTCCACAAACAATACGAGACTGGAATAGAAGGGAGAACCGATAGAGGTACTCAGGGTACCCTCCGCCACACACCGTCAGGTGGCTTGCGGAGTATGGATGTAGATGTAGATGTAGATGTAGCATTTCGGCAGGTTCGTTAACGTCATTAATTTAAACATCCATTTGGTGGTAATAAATAAAATTATAAAGGTTATGCTAAAACTAGTTACATGACAACTCCATCGAAACTTAATCCTTACAAGGACAGCGATTATGTAGTCATAAGGACAGACGAATGTAACGATGTAACTGTTTATTTTATGCTGCTAAAATTCACAAAATTGTTTGGTGAAGTTTACACAAATGTCCATTTTACCATTTTTAAGTACTCGACTAAGTCGGTGGCGCAATAACTTCTGTCAATGAATAGTAAAAAACGTCGAATTTGGAAAATAATTGGTGCATACGCATTTTTTTTTCTTCACAGTGGCGGGAGGGAATGCCGTAAACAACGTACTAGACTTCTGACCGGTTGGGGACTCGGGGTACATTCTAAGGTTACTTTTATTGATTTACCTCGCGTAACTCGGCATTTCGCGAAAACACATCTCAGAACAAATTTTAACTACATTAAATTTCCTACAAAAAGGTTCTTTTCCTTCTTCTCTAGGACCAACAGTTGGCAACAGCGAGCGAAAGAATAAGAAAACTAGCAGATGGTATATGCTTGTGTTGTGGGATGCATAAAACTCATCAGTAGGGCAGGTGAATAACCCTGCATTTTAACACTGTTCGCCAAAGACTGTAACTCTTACGAACCAAGATAGCCATTCCTCATCTGTCTCGTTTACGTCTTTTGTAGCGCTGTTTGTATCTCAAGCTATTCAGTATTCAGTTGATGAAAGTTCTCATAGTCTTGGTAAACAACAACATGCTGTCTTCCGTGGTCGTTATCACTGAAGATAAAATTTTCTAGTTCGTTAAACTTAGTCATCTTCCTCTTCAGTTTACTGTAAATCAATGGTCGTTTAAGCTAACTGGGGACACCAGAAGATCCTGGAGGAGATTCTGGCAGAGGCTTTGACATGTCGATCCTGTAATAAGAATCTGGAGAGAAAGATGACGCATCTAACAACTAGAAAACTTTACCTTCTACAACGCATAACAAAACTTAACTACGATTGTACAAACAGCCATACTTACAATGCGGAACGTAACACTTTATTTAATATCTGCAGTACTTCAGTATTGCCTGTTGGTCAACGTTCCTGTCGCTGAATCGAACTTCAGTCTTCCTAACAATATTTAATATTTGCTAATAAGCGAAGCACAAACTCAAATTTACGCTTTCGTATACGAAGTTGTTATATTTTGTTAAAATGGTCCAGTAATTAAATGGCGAGTAGCGATTTTCTCCAAACTCTCGAGGTAAGTTACGGATTGTGATGCGAAAACAACTTTCGAAAATGGTTCAAATGGCTCTGAGCACTATGGGACTCAACTGCTGAGGTCATCAGTCCCCTCGAACTTAGAACTACTTACACCTAACTAACCTAAGGACATCACACACATCCCTGCCCGAGGCAGGATTTGAACCTGCGACCGTAGCAGTCGCACGATTCCGGACTGCGCGCCTAGAACCGCGAGACCACCGCGGCCGGCAAAACAACTTTCCAATTTAAAGAGTGGCTCACTGTGAACATCTGCTACGACCTAATGGTTTTGACTGAAATGTCTGATTTGGATTAAGCGCGAAAATATTAAGTTTTATTAGTTGCAAGCAGCCGTTATGCGACGCCTCATGAGCTCGCTGTCACTATCTGATAAAATTGGTACTTCATTTAATTAAATATATCAAAAACGCGAATCTGAAACAATGATAACAGTTTTGCATTAAATTTACAACTATTATTGTATTTCCAAATTACAAGTGTCTTACGTAGTTCAAAACAGCTAATGTTATTCAAAGCACCTACTACTCTCACTGTAGTCATACAAAGGCCATTTTGTAAACGTATGCTTCCGCGGCCGTTGTTACAGTCAATGAACTTCTTCTGAGTTGTGGCCGCATTGACACCAAAAAATTCGGACGTTTCGGCGACTAGTGCAAGACTTCTTCCTCAGGGTGTATTGCTAACTGCTGAATGGACGGGTACTAATCCGATTTTTCGCACCAACAACAAAATAAAAGACATCTGGGCTCGACGATAGGTACAACCGTCAAGTTCCATGCCACCGAAGTGTATGAAATCGGGTGCGAATGTGGGCTGGTGTGTGCAGGTGAGACTGGGCGTCCAATAAGCGCAAGGATATCTGAACACGAGAGATATATCCGTTCAAAATGGCTCCGAGCACTATGGGACTTAACATCTGAGGTCATCAGTCCCCTAGAACTTAGAGCTACTTAAACCTAACTAACCTAAAGACATCACACACCTCCATGCCCGATGCAGGATTCGAACCTGCGACCGTAGCTGTCACGCGGTTCCAGACTGAAGCGCCTAGAGTCGCTCAGCCACACCGGCCGGCGAGATATATCCGTCTCAAACAATACCACGAATCAGCGGTGGCAGAACACCAGGACCAGTACAGGATCAAGATCGAATTTCGAGAGGCCCGCTTACTGGCGAAACAGCCGTTTAGCTTGAAGAGGAAGATCAGAGAGGTTCTAGAAATATCCAAGAGACCCTAAAACAAATAGAGAGGACGGATATCGACTACCAGCGTCTTGGCTGCCAGCAATGACAGCTTTGCGGAAGGACAGCTCTCGAAAGTAACAGGCGCGCGGTAGGCCACATCGGCAGAGGGTACACAGAGTGCTGATGCGCTTTAGCCGCTACTTGGCCGTCAGTAAACAGCGCTACGCAGCAGTCGCCGCTCAATTTCCTATTCACCGATTTCCACAAATGGCAAGCAACAAAGGAAACTCCAATGGAAAACGCCTATTTCCCCCAATGACAGCACTCAATGCATAGACCAATAAAAGAACACTTCCTCACCGTCATATCGAATGAGAGCACTGTTCCATAGTATATAAGTAATTAACAATTGTTCAAATGGCCCTAATCTCTATGGGACTTAACATCTGTCATCAGTCCCCTAGACTCAGAACTACGTAAACCTAAGTAACCTAAGGACGTCACACACATCCGTGCCCGAGACAGGTTTCGAACGTGCCACCGTAGCAGCAGTGCAGGTCCTGACTGAAGCGCTTAGAACCGCTCAATCACAGCGGCCGGTTAAGTAATCAAACTAGCATCCATTCAGCAGTTAGAATACACGCTGAGCAAGGTGTCTTGCAATAGCTACCCAAACGTTGGAATTTTACAGTTGACAAAGCGGTCATAAACCCAGAAGAATTATATTGACAAAGACCATTTTGGTAACGTACGTTTTGAGAACACGGGTCTGCAGCAAAGTCGACATTCTAGCTTAACCAGAAGGCGTTCCATTGTGTTTAAGTCTGGACTCTGGGCAGACCAGTCCACTTCAGGAATGTTACTGTCCACACCATGGCGTCGCAGATGCCGTGGCACTCAGATACAAACAGTCAGTCTACGAACGTTCTCCGCTGTACGCTGTAAGATTTTTATGTCCTCTTCAATTTAGTGTTTTCTTAAGCACACTAACGGGACCACACCCTAACCAAAAAGATACCTCTATTCCGTAACACCGTCTCCGTGCTTCACTGTTGGCACTGTACGTGATGATAGGTAACATGTGCGACGCATCGCCAGACCCAAACCCTTCTACCCCATTGCGACAGGGTATAGCGTGATTCATCACCCCAATTCGCCCGTTTCAGTCATCCTCTGGCCACTGGCCTTGCTCTTTATACCACTTCAAACGTCGCTTTGAACTAACTATGAAAATGAATAGCGCATGAGGAACTGCTCGATTACCGATTTTAGGTGTGCCGCAGGGAGCGTCGTAGGACCGTTGCTATTCACAATATATATAAATGACCTTGTGGATAACATCGGAAGTTCACTGAGGCTTTTTGCGGATGATGCTGTAGTATATTGAGAGGTTGTAACAATGGAAAATTGTACTGAAATGCAGGAGGACCTGCAAGGAATTGACGCATGGTGCAGGGAATGACAGTTGAACCTCAATGTAGACAAGTGTAATGTGCTGTGAATACAAATAAATAAAGATCCTGTATCATTTAGCTACAATATAGCAGGTCAGCAACTGGAAGCAGTTAATTACATAAATTATCTGATAGTACGCTTAAGGAGTGATTTAAAATGGAATGACCATATAAAATTAATCGTCAGCGAAGCAGATGACAGACTGAGATTCATTGGAAGAATCGTAAGGAAATGCAGTCCGAAAACGGAGTAGGTTACAGTACACTTGTTCGCCCACTGCTTGAATACTGTTCACCGGTGTGGGATCCGTACCAGATAGGGCTGATAGAAGAGAGAGAAGATCCAACGGAGAGCAGCGCGCTTCGTTTCAGGATCATTTAGTAATCGCGAAAGCGTTACGGAGATGATAGATAAACTCCAATAGAAGACTCTGTAAGAGAGACGCTCAGTAGCTCGGTACGGGCTTTTGGTGAAGTTTCGAGAACGTACCTTCACCGAGGAGTCAAGCAGTATACTGCTCCCTCCTACGTATACCTCTCGAAAAGACCATGAGGATAAAATCAGAGAGATTAGAGCCCACACAGAGGCATACCGACAATCTTTCTGTCCACGAACAATACGAGACTGGAATAGAAGGGAGAACCGATAGAGGTACTCAAGATACCCTCCGCCACACATCAGCAGGTGGCTTGCGGAGTATTGATGTAGATGTAGACGTAGATGTATTGTACCCAACTACTTTTAAGTCCTTACTCGCATTCATTACGCTAGTTAAACTGCTGGTAGCGCTTTGCAAATCGCGAATTATTCCTTTCGCTGATTTCATACGATTTTTACAACCGCCCTCCGCAATTAGAGACAGCCCCCCGTGGTCAGTACATGAGGTCTAACTGGTCTTCTTGGTTTAGCTGTGGTTGTTCCTTCGCGCTTAAATGAGGTATAAAAGGAAAGCGCGCTGGCGGAGCTATCATTTGTAACCAGGCGATACCCGTGAGAAGGTTTCCGAGGTGATTACGGCCGCATGAAGCGAATTAGCGCACTATGTACGCGGATGGTACTCGAGGTAGACGCACGGTGAATCTTTAGGTAGTTGAATATTCCACGATGCACAGTGTCAAGTGCCAAGAATACCGCATTTCAGGCACTCCTCTCACCACGGACAACAACACTTAACGGTCGAGAGCAGCGACATTTGCGTAGAGTTGTCGGTGTTAACAGACAAGCAGCACTGCGTGAAATAACAGCAAAGGTCAATATCGAACGTACGTTGAACGTGTAAGATAGGACAGTGCTGGGAAATTAGACGTTAATGGCCTTGAGCAGCTGACGATTGACGTGAGTGCCTTTGGTAACAGCACATCGCCTGCAGCGCCTCTCCTGGGCTCGTGACCGGATCGGGTGGACCCTAGACAAGTGGAAAACCGTGGCCTGACCAGGTGAGTCCGATTACAGTTGGTAAGAGCTCACGGTAAGGTTCGTGTGTGGTGCAGTCCTGACGAAGCCGTGGACCCAAGTTGTCAAAAAGGCACTTCGCAAGCTGATGGTGGCTCCGTAATGGTTACGTGCAGTCAGATCACCAACAATTGACTCGGGCACCTTTTAAAAGTTTGAAATGTCCCTGAGGGATATGTTACGCGGGTGACATCCAATGGCTCTCCTGAGCGATCCATTCTGTCTTTACTGCTTCTCAGCTGACAACACGATACTCGCCGCCTCCTTTTATACTGGTGGTTGGCCTCTCGTGACATCGCACAGTCAGTTCTGCGATAATAGGGGTGTCGGCTACTTTCCATCACTTCGCGAACATCTTGTTTCGTTTGTGGCTCCAAAAGCGCCATACACATTTCTGAAGACTTTGCGCCTATACATCCTTAGAATGTATTTTCGGTGTTGATCACAATATAAAATGCGTTTCTTCACGGTTGCTGGAGCTCTCTAATTTATTTGCAAGATAAGATTTCTTATCCATTTTCGGATATTTGTATGCGGTTTTCATTTTAATGCCATAACAAAACAATTAATTAAATACGTAAGAAAGCAACTGTTGACATGGCGTTACGTGGGATAGATACCGGGGAAAACATCAGATAACGCCCGAACGCCAATGCTTTGATTATGTGGAAGTTTTTGGTAGCAGCCTTTTGTTTTTACCTTTAAAATTTTACAACTTTATTAGCTTGATTTTAAAACAGCAAGTGAACATTCGTTATCATGTACAACAAGATCCTCAATATACTTTGTTAACGAAAGTTCCTGAAGTATTATTGCAACATATCAAAGAACAGCTCTCTGAATCAATTTACAACGCTTAAAACTCAAAATAGATTTTCAAGCTAAGGAAAATAATACAAATTACATAATGAAAGGTTAAATAAAAGATTCTACCGCCACTCGACGATATGGAAATTTTAGTAGATATTACCTGTGATTTCTAAAGGCAATAAAATATTGATCACAAGATTTTTAATTAAAACAGCTTAAATGGAATAAAATCTGATTACTGACCTACACTTAAACCCCGTAGCCTCTACGATGCGCACCGTTTCTGATGCATACGACACCCAACGAATTATGACAAATAATTAAGCATTGATTTTATAACTAACCAGGAATCCGCCAGGGTAGCCGAGAGCGCTAACGCGCTGCTTCCTGGACTAGGGTTGGCGCGCCGGCCCTGGACCGAATCCGCCCGGCGGATTAACGACGAGGGCCGGTGTGCCGACCAGCTTGGATGTGGTTTTTAGGCGGTTTTCCACAACCCGCTAGGTGAATACCGAGCTGGTCCCCACGTTCCGCCTCTGTTACACGCGTAGCAAACATTTGAAACACGTTCGCACTATTTCACGATTTACACTAGACGCAGACACTGGTTCCTTCGCTAGGGGTACGGGATGGCGGCAGAAAGGGCACCCGGCCGCCCATAAAACTAACCTTGCCAAATCCGTTCTAACCACTGCGATCGCTGCGGGACTATGGCGTAAGCAAAAGAAAGAAAGTTATAACTAGCCAGGTAAGTAAACATTCTCCTCTCAAAATAAATAAAGAAACACTCAAATCAACTCTTAAGCTCAGTCGTTATACCCGTTAAAAATAATATACAATTTTGATTTCGTTGTGGTCATGCGCTGTTGTGCACTTTACTGTCCTGCAGGATCACATGCGGCGCGGGAAAGATTTTGCACGATGTACAAAACATTAACAGGGTGCAACCAACTTACACAAATTGCATACTGGGATTATACGTCGATATTGATGCAGCCCGCAAATCTTAAAACGGGCGTAGGAGTACATGCGTTACTACTGAACACTTCAACTAAACCGCGCCGCACCAAACAGCAAAAAATTGTTGGAATGGCTCTGAGCACTATGGGACTTAACATCTGTGGTCATCAGACCCCTAGACTTAGAACTACTTAAACCTAACTAACCGAAGGACATCACACACATCCATGCCCGACGCAGGATTCGAACGTGCAACCGTAGCAGCAGCGCTGTTCCGGACTGGAGCGCCTAGAACCGCTCGGCCACAGTGGCCAGCTGCAATTAACACGATTCATAAGCGTCCGAATGAAAGCTCCACAGTCAATCTTTCCATTACTACAAACACTTAACAATACCGCCAAATTTCACTCGCGGTCTCTACCGGAGTGTCACTCTACTCGTTAAAACTGTAGATAACAGTGTTTAACATGCCGGGGGCGGACTTAAGTTTCTTAAGGCAAGCAATGATTATTTCCCCCACCTGGATCCACCTTCGACCCAAAATAGTCATTTACTTTAAAGCAGCTAAACAGATGACAATGCCGATATCAACGTTCTACTCCCAAGCAGCGCTCTAACTGCAGACTGCAGTACCGAAGCAGAGCTTACACCAGTCACGAGACTAATATATGTGCCACCAACGTGCACCGTTTTACAAGTCTTATGTTCACCTCCTACACCAAACTTGCCGTAATTCTTCGTCGGAATCCAAGGGCAGACCCAATAAATCACCTCTCAGCCCTTGAATGACCACACGGTGACCGCCATCGAGACAGCACCAGTCCTCCACACTATGATCTTCGAGCCCACGGCGTTCCGTACCCAACCTACTGCGTCCGTGGGGCCCACCGACCAAACGGCCTTGCCCCACCAACACCGTCATCGCTCCTCACTCACAGTTCTGAGCTAACTCCCAGCAAGCCCATTGGTCCTCGTTCTGTCCGCCTCGCGGCGTGTGGAAAGCTGACTCGCCAAAGATATGAGGCGGCCAGAGACTCCAATCCGATCTCGATATTGACATCGTGGCGAGTACTGAGAAAGCGGGTGTCTTCAAAAAGAAATTAAATAGGAAGCCACAACGGCTCAATTGTATTTTAATTGTGAGTTCTATTTGTTAGTTTGTGATTTCATTTGTACTAAAATGTTATTGCTGTTCAAACCAGAATACTACTGTTTTAACTTGTTCGTATATTATAGCCGTATTTCGACTTTTTTTTATTTCACTTTGATCAGTCAAACATTCGCTGAACAGAGCTCTCGATTATTCGAACTTTTGCTGAGATCCCTTGAGTTTCAAATTATCAAGAGATGACTGCACATGGAAGTAGGTGTAAGACTGTAGTTCAAACAAATGCAGTTTTTTCCTTCTTTGATGCAGAGAACTGGAGCTTATAGAAAAAACAGAAGGAATTGCCTTTCCAGTATCTTGCGGTGCTCCTTTGATCTTCGGCTCAGTCGGTATCGCTGTAATACGCTCTCCAAGTAATGCGTACTCGACCTATTTGTAGTTTGCCTTGCATACACCGGCAGCCCAGTCAACAAGAGCAGCGCTCCGCCATCATTCGTGGAGAACGGATACGCGAGCACGCTAGCAGGTAGGTGGTTGTGCTTCAGTAAATTGCACCTCCCAGGAACTCGGGCTGCCGTGTCGCAGCGGCGGTAGCTTTGAGCCGACGCAGGCGCCGCACAAACGGCAATCAGGCCCTGCTAGGCAACAGCAGTGAGTGGTAGGAGGCGGTGGTATGGGGCGGTGCTGAAACACAGACGGTGGCGCGCTGATCGTCCGCCGGATAGCGGCGGCGCGCTATACTACGGCTTCTACACCCCGTCCTTCGAATTTGGCCAGCCGTCGCTCGGAGGCATAATTTCCCTGAGTGCCGGGTGAAGGAAGTGGCTAGCCTTATCGTGGCCAACGAGCTTCCGTCACAGCAATCCCAGTGGCGGGCAGCTATGTGACTCGCCCTTCATTTTCGTTGCCCCAGTCACCACGGTTACACTGAAGTTCAGAAACGAGCTCTTTAAACTCGTCAATGTGTACAGTGACGTCATCTCCGAAGTCGATATATCTGTGTGTGCTCGGAGACTCGTCACCTGAGTTTGTTGTCGGTTACAAGAGAACTTGTCCAGTGTAAAAAGGAGAGCGATTGCAATTTGCAAGTTTAAGTTGGATCTCGCGGTATTACCGCTACATTCACAACCACTGGGCTCGACGATTATTGTATGCCAATGCAATGACTTACCGGTTAGAAGTGAAAATTGTTACATTTATAAACACACTTACATTACCGGTCAAAATTTTTCGATGGCCTATGGTAAAAACTATATATTTTATACCAATGCACAAACACATCGTAAAATTAAACAGATCAGCAAAATAATTAATTTCTGTCTCTATCATTAACTACAAGGCAGTGAGGTGACAAAAGTCAGGGCATACCTCTTAGCCGGCTGGGGTGGCCTAGCAGTCTGTAACCGCGCGACGGTTACGTTTGCAGTTTCGAATCCTGCCTCGGGCATGGATGTGTGTGATGTCCTTAGGTTCGTTAGGTTTAACTAGTTCTAAGTTCTAGGGGACTGATGACCTCAGAAGTTAAGTCCCATAGTGCTCAGAGCCATTTGAACCATAGCTCTTAATATGGTGCCGGACCTCCTTTCACCTGACAACAGCAGCCAGCGCCTTGACGTGGCGTGGACTCGACTCGTCTTTGGAAGTTTCTCGCCTATAGTCGGCCATTATTGCGGAAGAGTTGCCGGCGCAGTATTTTGTGCAGGAACTTACCTCTCGATTACGTCCCATAAATGTCCGATGGGATTCACGACGCGTGATTTGGATGGCCGAAACCGTGGCGCGAATTCTCCAAAATGTTCCTCATGCCAATAACGAACAGTTGTAGCCCAAAGACAGTGTGCATTGTAGTCCAAAACAAATTTCCTCGTTGTATGGGAACATGACGTCCATAAATGGCTGCAAAAGGTCTTGTAAGTAGGCTGTTTAGGTTCTTATGTTGGTAACGCCAGGTAGCACTCTGCATGAAAATCACTGACTGTGCCATGTGCAATCTGTGGCTGGTTGGCATCGTCGGAATATTCGCTATTGTAGTGTTGGGCAGTTGGATGTGAACTGCGCGTAGCGTTGCGCAGTTGGAGGTGAGAGGTGAGCCGCCACCAGTGGTGGATGTTGGGAGAGAGATGGCAGAGTTTTGAGAGCGGACGATCTGGATGTGTGTCCGTCAGAAAAAGGAAATTTGTAAGAAAATGTCATGAACTGATATATACAGGGTGTTACAAAAAGGTACGGCCAAATTTTCAGGAAACAGTCGTCACACACAAAGAAACAAAATATGTTATGTGGACATGTGTCCGGAAACGCTTACTTTCCACGTTAGAGCCCATTTTATTACTTCTCTTCAAATCACATTAATCATGGAATGGAAACACACACCAACAGAACGTACCAGCGTGACTTCAAACACTTTGTTACAGGAAATGTTCAAAATGTCCTCCGTTAGCGAGGATACGTGCATCCACCCTCCGTCGCATGGAATCACTGATGCGCTGATGCAGTCCTGAAGAATGGCGTACTGTATCACAGCCGTCCACAATACGAGCACGAAGAGTCTCTACATTTGGTACCGGGGTTGCGTAGACAAGAGCTTTCAAATGCCCCCATAAATGAAAGTCAACGGGGATGAGGTCAGGAGAGCGTGAAGGCCATGGAATTGATCCGCCTCTACCAATCCGTCGGTCGCCGAATCTGTTGTTGAGAAGCGTACGAACACTTCGACTGAAATGTGCAGGAGCTCCATCGTGCATGAACCACATGTTGTGTCGTACTTGTAAAGGCACATGTTCTAGCAGCACAGGTAGAGTATCCCGTATGAAATCATGGTAACGTGCTCCATTGAGCGTAGGTGGAAGAACATGGGGCCCAATCAAGACATCACCAACAATGCCTGCCTAAACGTTCACAGAAAATCTGTGTTGATGACGCGATCGCACAATTGCGTGCTGATTCTCGTCAGCCCACACATGTTGATTGTGAAAATTTACAATTTGATCATCAGAATCGAGTAAGTACAGTACATACTGACGAAACTAAAATGAGCTCTAACATGGAAATTAAGCGTTTCCGGACACATGTCCACATAAAATCTTTTCTTTATTTGTGTGTAAGGAATATTACCTGAAAGTTTGGTCGTATTTGTAACACTCTATATATATATCCTTTTGAACAGTATTAAGGTGAATACATTATTTGTTCTCCATCAAAATCTCTCATTTCCTAACTATGCCTATCAGTAGTTAGAGCCTTCAGTACTTAAAATCTTTTATTTAGCTGAATTTTTGTGAGGTAAGTGATTCATGAAAGGTATAGGTTATTGTTAGTCACGGCCATTCTTTTGTAGGGATTGCTGAAAGTCAGATATCGTTGCGTTAAAAATATTATGTGTTAGTTTAGTGTGATCAGAATAAGTAAACAGTGAAGTGTCTGAGTACGTTCAGTTTTGCTCATCTGTTTGAAAATCAAATAACGTAGAGGTTTTCCAGCACTACCATCTATAAATATTTCTGAGGGGATGTTTCAGTCTCAAAGAAGCCGAACATCCTGAGGACCCAGCCCATTCCAAGTAAACACAGGCCACACCACTGTGGAGGCACCATCGGCTTGCACAGTGCCTTGTTGACCACTTGGGTCCATGGCTTCGACGGGTCTGTGCCGCACTCTAACCCTACCATCAGATCTTACCAACCGAAATCGTGACTTATCTGACCAGGTCACGGTTTTCCTGTCGCGTAGGGTCCGGCCGATACGGTCACGAGTGCAGGAGAGGCGCTGCAGGGTACGCATGCTCTCATAGCCACTTAACGTCTAATTTCGCCGCACTGTCCTATCTTACACGTTCTTCGTAACTTCCACATTGTTTTCTGGTTTATTTCACGCAGTGCTGCTTGTCTGTTAGCACTGACAATTCTATACAAACGCCGCTGCTCTCTGTCTTTAAGCGAAACCCATCGGCCACAGCGTTGGCCACCGTGAGAGGTGATGGCTGAAATTTGGTTCAAATGGTTCAAATGGCTCTGAGCATTATGGGGCTTAACTTCTGAGGTCATCAGTCCCCTAGAACTTAGAACTAATTAAACCTTACTAACCTAAGGACATCACGCACATCCACGCCCGAGGCAGGACTCGAACCTGCGACCATAGCGGTCGCGCAGTTCCAGACTGTATGAAATTTGGTATTCTCGACACACTTTTGAGACTGTGGATCGCGGATATTGAATTATCTAACGATTTCCGAAATAGTATGCGCCATGCTTCTAGCTCCAACTAGCATTCCGAGTTCAAAGCCTCAATTGCCGTCGTGCGTTCATAATCACGTAGGAAACCTTTTCACATGGATCACCTGAGTACAAATGACAGCTCCGCCAATTCACTGCTCTTTTATACCTCCTGTACCCGATACTACCGCCATCTGTATACGTTCATATCGCTATCGCGTGACTTTTGTCACTTCAGCGTGTAATATGGTTTCGATTTTACCCTCTTCACAGTATCCAGCCTTTGCCGTCAAACACCTGCACAAACTCTTGGATTACTGGAGATATGATTTTGTTGTACTTTTGCGGATATTGCAGTACAAATCGTCTATAAATTCTTCTACAGAACTTCATCATTAGACGATTTCAGTTTTCTGACCTCCCGATCACGTTATCCCATAAGAGCTCAGCGGGATTTAACTCGGTCATCTGACATCGCCAACTCGTATTCTTCAATCCCCAAATTTCTCTTTCATATTGACACACTCTCTGCACAGTTTAGCACCCAATGTTAAAAAATACATCGGCTCAACCACTTGTTTATAGTGTAAAACACTAAGATTGACGCGTTTCGGAAGTCAAGCTTCCATCATCAGATTAATAAAAAGGAAAAGAACCTGTTAAAATCGCTAAAACGGAACATGCACCAGGCACAGTAAAATTGATAATAAAATTAAAACATCGTGGCTACTTCCCTTGTTGCAGCCGTGTCTTCCGAGGTGCATCTCCACATAGTCGTCAAAATATAAAAAAACTCTAAAATGGTGTCGCCTATGGTGATCAACATCTAACCACATGGCTCTCTCCTCTATCGTCGTAAACTGTCCGTGCGTCTTCGTTGATACCACACACCACGTAGCCAAACACGAAACTGAAACGCGAGTGAGCTCACTCACAAGTAAACAAGGAAGTCACAGAGATGTCTGTACAAGCAGATAACGTATACAAGTTCCAAGGAACTCATGAAATGATGGTATCCTGCCAATTGTTAAAAATGTAGTTACAAAAAGAAACCAGTGAAATGTTTGAAAAATTTATTTGTATCACCAGTCAGCTGTTCATTCAGTGTGTTCTGGTTATCCACGCTATGTATCGTAATTTACAGCTGTTCTGGTAGATCCAGCTTTTTGACTTTGTCATGTCTATGTAAAATAACGAGATCCTGATCTATTCCCAACATGGGGTGGCCCCTTTCCCAAATATGCGTGGCTACGGCTATGTTGGGACTTCAAACACTTTGTTACAGGAAATGTTCAAAATGTCCTCCGTTAGCGAGGATACGTGCATCCACCCTCCGTCGCATGGAATCCCTGATGCCCTGATGCAGTCCTGGAGAATGGCATACTGTATCACAGCCGTCCACAATACGAGCACGAAAAGTCTCCACATTTGGTACTGGGGTTTGCGTAGACAGGAGCTTTCAAATGCCCCCATAAATGAAAGTCAAGAGGGTTGAGGTCAGGAGAGCGTGGAGGCCATGGAATTGGTCCGCCTCTACCAATCCATTGGTCAGCGAATGTGTTGTTGAGAAGCGTACGAACACTTCGACAGAAATGTGCGGGAGCTCCATCGTGCATGAACCACATGTTGTGCCGCACTTGTAAAGGCACATGTTCTAGCAGCACAGGTAGAGTATCCCGTATGAAATCATGCTAACGTGCTCCATTGAGCGTAGGTGGAAGAACATCCTGACGAAACTGAAATGAGCTCTAACATGGAAGTTAAGCGTTTCCGGACATATGTCCACATAACATCTTTTCTTTATTTGTGTGTGAGGAATGTTTCCTGAAAGTTTTGCCGTACCTTTTTTGTTACACCCTGTAGGCATAATGTAGTTTGTACGAAACCCTCGGTGTGCGAATCTTGCTCGTACTAATTCTTTTTGTACTTTTATTTTTATTTTCTGTTGTGTAACGGCCGTGTCTGAGATTTGTGCTATCCTCATCTTACCGCTTCTCGCCCCGTCTGTATGTGTGTATGTCTGTTTTGGAGAAAGCAAAATGTCCGTATGTTGTACTGTATCTATTTTGACTCACGTGAAATGTGAAATTGAGGCTGAGTATATACCAAAGTGCAATTTTAGAGGCTCTCGTTTTTCGGGCTTACTTGCTTACCGGCGCGCGTGCGCGCGATTACACACGTGCCGCGGCAAATAAACAAGAGGGGAAACCGCAAAGCGCGGTGCGGCTGATGGCAGATCCATCAGCGCTCTCTGTGGGCACAGGCTTTGTCCGTATTGGGCCCCGTGTTTGGGATTTCGATTGGAGCGCACTGGCTCGGCGAGAGCGGCTAATCATTTTCTGTTTCCATTATGTGCAGTCAGACCAGAAGTGAAATGCAGAACGTGGCCCACTGTTGCGTCCTGTCTGATTTCCGAAAATCTCCTGCCTTGCAGTGCGAGCTGCGGAGATTCGACGTTGCATTGTACTAAGTCCTTTCATTCAGCGATGAATTATGCAGCAATATGGAGGCAAATCTGAGGCGAAAATCAGGTACAAATGACTGTATTCACTGAAATGTGGTATTTCACCCCTTGTTCTATACCGACCAAAGAGCTAACAACCTCTTGTCGCAGACCAACGTTAGCTCTTAAACTAATTGCTAATCATTTTCCGCTTAATTTGATGGCAGAATAGCATTGAATTTATTAATACAGAGCATGAATGACATTGTGGCCATATAACGCAACAACGTATGTTCCATCTCACGTATAACGGTACACTTCCAAAACTCATCAACAGCAGTGACCTTGGAGTAAATTAAAACTTGTGGCGACATGCATTTATTCTTGTCATTTACAATGTCACATTAACATTTTTCGCACACTGTGTCATTTTTACCAGTTCAGTGTCTCCATTAGCCTGGCTGAATTCGCTGTCAATGAAATATTTCTCTTGTGGTAATGTAGCGCGGCGTTACTACGTTAGTCAATGGAAAGGAAAGATGCAACAACCGATTTTAAGAATTTTTCCCCATCGACATTAATAACCTTAATTCGCCGGCCGGATTGGCCGTGCGGTTCTAGGAGCTCCGGTCTGGAACCGAGCCACCGCTACGGTCGCAGGTTCGAATCCAGCCTCGGGCATGGATGTGTATGATGCCCTACGGTTAGTTAGGTTTAATTAATTCTAAGTTCTAGGCAACTGATGACCTCGGAAGTTAAGTAGCATAGTGCTCAGAGCCATTTGAACCTTAATTCGTCAGTGTTTCAGTGTGATTTCGAAACAATGATTGCTTATAAAGCAAACGTGAAGCTGAAACAGTTACCTATGTCAGTAACACCTATTTTCCTTGACGGTGCATTTTGAGGGCTTAAAAATAAACATATAACTGACTGCATCCAGCTGAGGATACGTGTGTATGCCCTCTAAAAGCGTAGTGAAAGAAAATTAAAGCGATTTAAGCAATGAAACACAGCATCAATTACATTATTTCTTCATGCTTAGCACGATGCATTCCGAGAATTGAGTCTCATTGTTAAGTGCAAATATTTAAATGATTTTTTGTGTGTTCTACTTTGCAATGTAATCGTCTTTTTAAAGTTAGGAGCGACTGTGCTTCCTGCACTATGCAGACACCACACACCTGCAAACCATTTACTCACGCTGTTTGTCTGTGAAATAAAAATATGTTACAATGATATCACCTTTGTAGCACATTTTGACCTTGAAAATAGGTGAAAGCTAGGCGAAAGGCTGGAGATAATTTTGCGTTCGCTGACTGAGATACGTGCCCAC
Source organism: Schistocerca gregaria (assembly GCF_023897955.1). Lineage (NCBI taxonomy): Eukaryota > Metazoa > Arthropoda > Insecta > Orthoptera > Acrididae > Schistocerca > Schistocerca gregaria. The sequence continues at coordinate 276,046,269 of NC_064920.1, read as the reverse complement.
GACAGTTCTGTTTCCAGCAATGCACTTCACCTATTTTTTGTCATGTTTGTTTCCATCTGTTTCCCCGTCGTTTATCGACTGTAGTCCTGCGCGGATTTCACATATCACATTTCAGATTCTATCTATGATAACTTCACTTTTTATTTTACTACTGAAGTCGGGCAGTCACGTAACCGAATAAGCTGAGTACTGTGTCGATTACCCCTATACCACAATGCCCGGCAATTATTGTTACCTCGTGATGACTGGGTGTTGTGTGGTGTCCTTCGGTTAGTTAGGTTTAATTAATTCTAAGTTCTAGGCGACTGATGACCTCAGAAGTTAAGTCCCATAGTGCTGACAGCCATTTGAATTATTGTTACTGTTATTATGACTGGCCCGCGTTCAAACCTTGAGACTGGAGTAAGATGTTGCAGCGAGCAGATTCACCACGAGTTGGGGAAATTCACAGGCGTCTATTGTATACTGAGGCCTAAGCGCTGTAGTGTGCACAGTGAGACAGACGAGAACCTAGGTCATAGGGAAAGCCAGTAGAAGCCTTTTATGACCGAGGAGACGTAGCAGTGTTAAATATGTCGGACCTAAGATTATCTACAAAGGGAAAAACTTATGGAAACTATTTAATTCTGTAGTAATTTTAATTTACCATTCTTCATAAGTTTTCACGGTGATCCCATTAAAACCTGACTATTGGTCGTATCTATAACAGTTTAGGATTGACTGTTAAAGTGAGCCGGCCAGGGTGGCCGAGAGGTTCTAGGCGCTACAGTCTGGACCCGTGTGACCGATTCTGTCGCAGGTTCAAATCCTGCCTCGGGCATGGGTGTGTGTGAGGTCCTTAGGTTAGTTAGGTTTAAGTAGTTCTGAGTTCGAGGGGACTGATGACCTCAGAAGTTAAGTCCCATAGTGCTCAGAGCCATTTGAACCATTTGTTAAAGTGAAACTAACACGTTTTGTAACAAAGACCTCAATGCAAAAATCTGAACGCTTTAGTCGATATTAAAGATCGACATTTCATATAGATGCGCATCATTAAAATGACGAACATTGTAAATATCAACTCTCTGACTTTATTTGTTTAAAAGATATAGTATGTTTAAATTATTGGTATTTTCAGTTAAGCATCAGATCATCATTTACTCCAAACAAAAGGCACTGAACGATGACAGCATGACACCGTATTGAATCATTAGGTAATAGAATATTTGTTGTAAAGTTTAGTGCATAATCGTTACTTTTGTTCTTTATTTATTTATCAGAAACCACATTGGTGCAAGGCTACTGGCCGTGGCATTCAAACCTAAGAAGTAAATTGTATTGGTGTTATGCAAAATAATTTAACGTTTATTATGTAATGGATATTATTGTTATTTTATTTACAACGTGAAAGTAGTCAAGCTTCAGGAAAGGGACCTGCCCTAATCATTTGAGCGAGGATATTCGGTGCGCGGAAAACGTGGGCGGGGAGGGGCAAAGGTACAGTGCTGGTGCAGACACGAAAGAGGACAGTTTGGCTGGAGACACCAAATGGTACAGTTCGGATTGAGACGCGAAAGCGGACAGTTGGTCTTTAGGTAGCTAGGAAGTGAAACGACTTAGAAAATTTCGTGTTGTGTGGTACCTCGGGACATAGTCTCTGAGAGGTGAGCAGCCGCGCGCCTGGTGTGAATAAATGACGGAGTAGTGGACTTGTATTTCGAGATAAGATTGTGAATGATCGAACTATGGATATGAGCTCGAGTGTAAAAATAACTTTAAATACAACCACTTCCGCTTTGAGTTTGTTTTCTGAATAAACACAACTGTGTGGCCTACATCATTTATGGGTCGTTAATTTAGTTCCCGATATTATTATTACACTTAGTATTTGTTTTTTTTTAACTTTGTATTTCGCAAAATTTCCAAAGGGTCACAAGTATCTAATTTGGGGCGTGTAATGCTACATGTGCGGTTCAACCCCTAGACGAGTTTGGACCAAGACATTTCGACGAGGAAGAACCGCATGTGAGGCCGAACATCTTTGGGATATCAGCTTGCAAAATGTAGGTAGGGGATGCGACGATCTCCACATTGTGTGACGCGTCCACGGTGGCGTTCGGGCAGAATCCTGGTGAAATTTGGTGCCAAAGTTACATCATTAACACCAACTTCTAGGCTCTGGCTTCTTTCTCACATGTGTCAGCATCTCGCTGTTTGATGCGTAGCCAAGCCCAAGAGTGACGTCGTAGGTCGCGAGGATTTTGCACTACCCCAGAGGAAGATTGTAGGAAAAATTTCAAACTTACGCGTCGCAATAGGACACAATTATGAGGCTTCGAAGAAGTGATTCCTTAATTGTGTTGCGCTGTGTAGTTTCCTGATATTTTACACTACTGGCTATTAAAATTGCTACACCAAGAACAAATGCAGATGATAAACGGGTATTCATTGTACAAATATATTATGCTAGGACTGACATGTGATTATATTTTCACGCAATTTGGGTGCATAGATCCTGAGAAATCAGTACCCAGAACAACCACCTCTGGCCGTAATAACGGCCTTGATACGCCTCGGCATTGAGTCAAACAGAGCTTGGATGGCGTGTACAGGTACACCATCGCAGGCGCTTCTGTCTGTGATGCAGCGTCAAGGATAACCGCAGCCATGGTCTCCGAGCTGATAGTCCATGCTGTTGCAAACGTCGTAGAACTCTTTGTGCAGATGGTTGTTCTCTTGTAAACGTCCCCATCTGTTGACCTTGGGATCGAGACGTGGCTGCACGATCCGTTACAGCCATGCGGATAACATGCCTGTAATCTCGACTGCTAGTGATACGAAGCCGTTGGGATCCAGCACGGCATTCTATATTAACCCTCCTGAACCCACCGATTCCATACTCTGCAAACTGTCGTGGATCTCGAGCAACGGGAGCAGCAATGTCGCGATATGGTAAACCGCAATCGCGATAGGCTACAATCCGACCTTTATCAAAGTAGGAAACGTGATTGGACGTATTTCTCCTCCTTACACGAGGCATCACAACAACGTTTCACCAGGCAGCGCCGGTCAACTGCTGTTTGCGCATGAGAAATCGGTTGGAAACTTTCCTCACGTCAGCACGTCATAGGTGTCGCCACCGGCGCCAACCTTGTGTGGATTTCGTGAAAAGCTAGTCATTTGCATATCACAGCATCTTCTTCATGTCGGTTAAATTTCGCGTCTGTAGCACGTCATCTTCGTGGTTGAGCAATTTTAATGGTCAGTAGTGTATTACACTATATAGTAGGTACAATGATAACTTTTGGAGAGACCCTAATTTTCTGATGCTTTGAAGCATCTTGTATTTATACCACCCAGTCTGTGCTAAACAAAACGCACCAATTACGTGGGTTAAGTGACTAGAATATAGCGGCTGCTAAGTTCTGCGCGTAACGTGAAAGCGACGCCGCATATCGTTGGCTACGTTCCTCTCGACGAGGGCAAAATCTGACAGGCCAGATTCTTCATCTCACGCTCCGAGTGTTGTGTTACTATGACGTCATGAGCGCCCCGTTCACGTGCATCTTCGCGTCCCGTGGCGGGGTGGTTTCAAAGAATGCAGTACGTGCCGTGGCAGACAGACGCAGGGCGGAGACTGTACAGTGCGGTCTAGCCCGCGGCTTCGGCGAGCACACGGGCTGCAGGCAGCACTCGAGCCGCGGCCAGCCGGTCCTCGCGCTAATGACATCAGCCGCAGTGCTCCGCACCTCACCGCTGCAAGTCACAGCGCGCGCACACACACACAAACCTGCCGTGCCGCAGGGCGCGCTGCTGGTCCAACAGCCTGCTCTGCCTAGCCGCGTTGCAACTCTGCCCCTCTACAAATCACTTGGCGCACCTCCCGCCGCTCAAGTGTTTGGCGGACTGGGCGATTGACAAACTGCTCGGCGGTGGGCAGCTTACAGCTCCGCACCTGCTAAATCGAGGGCTGTGTGGTGTGGTGCGAGGTGGGGAGGGGGGAGGGGGAGGGGGGAGGTGGGAGGGGGGAGGTTGGAGGGGGGAGGGGGAGGGGGGAGGGGGGAGGGTGGAGGGTGGAGGGGGAAGGGTGGGATGGGGCAGGGGGAGGGGAAGTGGGGAGGGGGGTAAGAGGTGACGTTGCCGCCTAGGAACGCCTCGCTGGTCACAACACCCCACATGCTCGGTCAGCGCTCTGTTATTTACCACCTGACAAGGCCAACTGAAGATTCGGCCACGGTGGCAGTACTATCGAGCTTACGCCCGCAGTACTTGGTGGGGTGGTCATAACGGTGTACACTCCGGTGCTCTTACAACTGGAGCTACGTCACAAGCTGCACGTCTATTCGCGAATGTCTTGTGCAGCACAGTAACTAACTCCAGTTCTCGCCACTACACTGCACGTTGACATCAGGAGCGTACCATATCAGTGACGAAGCCAAATTGTTAAGAATTACGGCGAGGTTCTGCTCGAGATCGATAAAAAAATGTATTTCATTACATAACATGTATCGCTGGTGATTATAGATTATTCCTGCGAAAGAATTTTTTGTTGCTGAAAGTATTACAGAAGCTGCAGTGTGTTGAATGGAACCAAGCTCCGACCAAAAAATAGGCAACTGTGGCCGCTCAATAAATTAGTTCGCGAAAATATTCGACCAGTACACGAGTACGAGATCCTGTCTAAGGAACTTTTGCTTGAAAGATGCCCCGGTGACAACACGCATAATGACAATGAGAGTTGCAACGCGTTCATTGGGAAACTGGTACCGAAACACCTACATTGTGTGGCAAAAACCTTTTTAAATAGCAGCATATATAGCTTCACGTGTGTTCAATGGCTCTGAGCACTATGGGACTTAACATCTGAGCTCATCAGTCCCCTAGAACTTAGAACTACTTAAACCTAACTAACGTAAAACCATCACACACATCCATGCCCGAGGCAGGATTCGAACCTGCGACCATAACAGTCGCGCCCTACCGGCCTGAAGCGCCTAGAACCGCTCGGCTACAACGGCCAGCTCAGGCTGTTAATCTATGAACGTCTCAGTAGTCGTCAGTCAGGGACGATCAACAAAAACTTCGTGCTGTTATCTGACAGGAAACAAGTGGCCGGTGCGGACCGATCGATGAGTTACTTAAGAGAGCCCGGATTGAAAAATAATAGCATCAGCCTCGGAACCAGAGCATGTCTGAGGAAAAGGAAGGCTGCCCCTATGGCCATCGTAACACAGATTAACTGTCAGTTCCGAAACAATTTTTTTTACTCCAACTTAAAACGCGTTTTTCTCGAAATAACGTTTTTCAGCGATCCAAGCGTTCTAGAGCCTCAACAATGTAACGGGTTCATTTTATTTATTTAAATGAACCATAATTACATTATAGAGACCTTGGCGAAGGCTGTTTTCATTCGAATTTTGAATTTCTTTTTAAGCATTTGAAATCGGAAAAACATGCCAATAAACTGACTTGTTTTTCAAAAGGCTGCCATTTTTACGAGGGATTTTTCAAAAACCGCTCGGCGTCATTCTAATTCAAGACTTCTCTATGGGTTTCAGAAATGGCCACGAGTCTACACAACACTTCGCACAAACCAAGATACGCCGCAAGATGCTAACTTTGATAAAAACAGCAGCCGCCACTTTTAATTTTTCATGAGATATTTTACATACATAAGCGTGTGTATAATAAAGCGGTAAAACTCCCATTTTAATAAAAAAAAACAGTCCTTATATAAAAACTTATAAACTTCACGCGTTTTCCTTGTCACTCTGCCAGAACCTCCCCCTAAGTCGTGGAAGAAAATCTGTTCATGTCGAATGTCTATGACGCAAAGTCAATAGACAGAGCCCTGATGTAGGGCTGTATTAAATTTTGTATATATTCAAAAACAGTATCGATTGCATACGTGTCGTACTTATCCAGTTATATCGATATATCGGTATCGAAATCGTTATATAGGGAGCCGATATTTTTATTTTATATTTTTTCCCCATTTTTAGCAAATATTTCAAATTGTTCTTCTGAAATTGTAGTAGAAAATAATATATAAGGAGTCATACTACTTTTGAGCTTTCATCATGTCCAGTCTTCCTCTCTGACTGTGTGGAGCAAGTATAGGTGGCACAAAGGAGAAGTCCGACTGCACTGAGTGGTGGTGGTGGTGGTATGACTAAAACTCAGCCCGAACATACCACGAAGGCCCAACGGTACCGACCGGCTGCCGTATCATCCTCAGCCTACAGGCGTGACTGGATGCGGGCATGGAGGGTCATGTGGTCAGCATACAGCCCTCCCGGCCGCATGTTAGTTTAAATCAAAATGACAACACCGGTCTTAGCAGTGGGCGGAGACGGGTGAGGGGATATGCTGTCGTAATCGGCGCTCGTCTCTAGTAACGTTTAGCCTCACCACTCAATTTTGACGCCATAACTGCCAGGTCTCTAGCCTTTGCAGAAACGAAAAGACTGGGAAGTTGACATGAAGTGTTCCAGACAAATCCGATACGCGATGAAACCCAACAATGTACACATCGGACACCTTTCATTGGGCAATTTACATACAGTTACCATTGTTAGCAAAGTGGTTACCTCCAGGCTTTAAAGTGCACCGTTTTCTTTCAATTCTTGCTCTAACGGGCATTAGCAGGCTGCTAGCCTGTTGAAGTACGTAATATATAGTAATAAATTAGAACTTAAATATACAGCTCCATAACAGGCAGTACATTTACAATGTGCAGTCGATATTTTTATAGGCCGGTACGTCAATACTTTTTTCGTCGACATATTGGTATATCGATAGCTTTTCGGTATGTAGTGGGCCAAGGATGAATTTTTTTAACTTTAGATAAATCGGATTCACGAGTTTTTTAAAAATATCAAAAGCCCTACCATGAAGTATCCAATATCCCGTCCCCAACGTGGTTTTGTTTGAAATCAGAATTCATACATTCATTAGTCGGTTTACCCATTGCTGAATGCCGTGACCACATTTCTCCATCCATTCCTTAAGTAAATGATCCCTCGACTAGACACCTCCATTCATAGCGATCATATTGTGGCACCATAACAGTTCTTCGCGGAACGCTGCAGACGACATCGCCCGACGTACTGGCCACGATGTGGCACTGAGCACCCAGCACCTGCTGTGCTGCGTCATAAACATAGGAGGCTCTTCTGTATTTATTCTCACCAATAAGTTCTTAAAACAAAGCGTAATTCGAATATTCTTTATTGTAGAAGTTCTCTACACTTCTTAACATTAGAAAAAGCATAATCTGAGAAAATATTTTGTGTGATGTACTGTATATCGAGACAAGGTACAATACACAGTCCCACATGACATTGTTTACAGCAATATCTTAATTCCTCTTGACTTTGGTTGTTGCTGTATAGCATGCAGCTTCTTGCAGGTCTGTGTTGTTTTACTGACGGTTTACGGCGCTCCGACTGTGCCTTTCTCGAATCAAGACTAGAAGTCCCTTGTCTGATCGACAACCTACCAATGCTTTTTTTCTTTGTTTTACACTATATGATCAAAAGTATCCCGACACCCCCAAAAATATACGTTTTTCATATTAGGTGCATTGTGCTTCCACCTAGTACCAGGTACTCCATATCAGCTACCTTAGTACTCATTAGACATCGTGAGAGAGTAGCATCGGCACAACGCGGAACTCATGGACTTCGAACGTGGTTATGTGTTTGGGTGTCACGTGTGTCACACGTCTGTAAGCGCGATTTCCACACACTTAAACATCATTACGTCCACTGTTTCCGATGTGACAGTGAAGTGGAAACGTGATGGGACACGTTCAGCACCAAAGCGTACAGACCGACCTCGTCTATTGACTGACAAACAACGCCGACAGTTGAAGAAGGTCGTAATGTGTAACAGGCAGGCATCTATCCAGACCATCACACAGGAATTCCAAACTGCGTCAGGATCCACTGCAAGTACTATGACGGTTACGCGGGAGGTGAGAAAATTTAAATTTCATGGTCGAGCGGCTGCTCACAAGCCACCCATCACGCTGGTAAATGCCAAACGACGATTCCCCTTGTATAAGTAGCGTAAACATTGGACTATTGAACAGTGTAAAACCGTTGTGTGGAGTGACGAATCACGGCACATAATGTGGCGATCCGATGGCAGGGTCTGGGTATGGCGAATGCCAAGTGAACGTCATCTGCCAGCGTATGTAGTGCCAACAGTAATATTCGGAGGCGGTGATTTTATGGTGTGGCCGTGTTTTCCATGAAGAGGTTTGCTCCCCTTGTTGTTTTGCGTGGTACAGGCCTACGTTGATGTTTTAAGCACCTTCTTGCTTCCCACTGTTGAAGAGCAATTCGGGGGTGGCAACTGAATCTTTCAACACGATCGAGCACCTGTTCATAATGCACTATCTGTGGCGGAGTAGTTACACGACAATAACATCTCTATAATGGACAGTGGACAGTCCCCACCTGACTGGCAACTGAATACCTTTGGTATGTTTTGGAACACCGACTACTTGCCAGGCATCACCGATCAACATGGCTACCTTTCCTCAGTGCAGCACTCCGTGAAGAATGGAATGCCATTCCCCAAGAAACCTTCCAGCACCTGATTGAACGTATGCCTGCGAGAGTGGAAGCTGTCATCAAGGCTAAGGGTGGGACAACACTATATTGAATTCCAGCATTACCAATGGAAGGCGCCACGAACGTATAAGTCATTTTCAGCCAGGTGTCCGGATACTTTTGAACTCATAGTATGTGTCTTTAAAATTCACGAATGATATGAAATTCATTGGCTGAAATGTTCTTAGCAGTATGAGCCTTGTAAATAACGTAAATAACGGTTGAAAAAAAAAACACAGTTTTTTGTATCAGTTCAGTCGTTTGCAATTACATTCCATTCTATGCAGCGTGTCATATTTGTATCCTGCAACCATAGACTCGTTGTAATCCTATACACATACTAGTTAAATTTATCGTTATTTATTTGGCAGTCCATTTTCCCAGCTTATTTCATCGCAGCAGTACGTTATGTCGTCCACATACATACGTCTCTTTTCAAGGGTCATTCCATTCAATTCACAAACTCGTGGCTCTGGTACAGTAACCATGGTAATATTGTAAAGAGAATTGAGTCGTGGTTTCAATAAAGATGGATTTATTAGGTCCTCATTTGCGACGCTGTTTTAAAAACATCTGCAGACAATCTAGGAAAATAAGAAAACCCAGTGCAAATATAATGGACACCTATAAAAAATTCTAAAACAAAAAAATCACGTGAACACTCTTTAACACGCTACAACATAAAGTTCCGTTTGGTGTGAAGTGAAAGCGGGGAGGGAGGTGTCAGGGGGAAGGGCAGTAACTAAGAAGTGTTCGAGCTCCCATAGTATTAAATATAAATTTTGAAACCGATCTATGGATAACAGATCTTCTCATGAAATGAAGGGTCAAGACAGAATGGGCCAAGTGCATGTATAATGCTAAAATACAGAACAGTGACGATGGTCGCAATTTGTACCTAAAGCAAGAATGATATTAGAGTGTATATAAGATTATCTCGGGGTAGTTGGTTCGGTATGAGCAACCCACTAACATCAATTTTTGATATTGGGAGTTTATAAAAGTAAGGCCGGCCGAAGTGGTCGAAGGGTTCTAGGCGCTACTGTCTGGAAACGCGCGACCGCTACGATCGAAGTTTCGAATCCTGCCTCGGACGTGGATGTGTGTGATGTCCTTAGGTTAGTTAGGTTTAAGTAGTTCTAAGTACTAGGGGACAGATGACCTCAGAAGTTAAGTTCCATAGTGCTCATAGCCATTTGAACCATTTGTTTGTAAAATTAGCTGCCCAGAATTTTCGGCCGAATACCGAATATATCGGATTCAGTGGACACTTGCTAACGAAAAAAGGGAAATATAAAAATATTCTCCTTTCGCTGAACATCTTAAAGCTTCGGGCCATCAGTCACCTAGCCTGTAAAATCTTATAAGCCCGCATGTGGAACATAAAGGGCAATAATTTTGATTGATGAATTCGAAACTTATTCGCTTCAAATCACTCAGGCTTTCAAACGAACAGTTAGTGTAGAAAAATCTCGCGTTTTACTATGCTATGAAGGGCATCTTCAAATGAGTTTATGAATTTATATTAGTACAGACACTGTGTGTTGTTCCCGGTTAAGTTGGACACAGTTGCGTCGTCGCCTCGCAAGCGTCTAGGTACTACGACACCGTAGGTTGTAACTTTCGCCTAGTCAGACCAGTGCTAGCACGTAAGGTTGTGCATTTGTGACTGTCATGCAAGCCATATTTTGTGTTCAAGGGTCGTCGTCTCCATATGGTAAGTCAAATAATATCTATGTTCTACCTCTTTCGAAATGCTAACAGTTTACGTCCCCAATTGTATAAAGTCAGGTCAAAATGCTTCAAATGGCTCTAAGCACTATGAGACTTGACATCTGAGGTCTTCAGTGCCCTACATAACATCAGGCTTTATACACTTTAACAATGTTGTTTTCCTTCGCCAGATGATTTTAATCCTGCGGATATAACCTATACTTGTTTTCTTAATCACATTTCGTCTTAACGTATCAGAGTTCTCTTTTATTACCATTACTTCACTTGATGCCTTCCTGAGAGACAATCTCCACTCATTCCAAATTAGTAATTTAAGTGTAGACCAGATGCGGCACGATTTCAAAGTAATAGTATCGGCAGTAATTGAGAGATTTATACCAAATAAATTAAGAAACGGCGGAGCCGATCCTCCTTGGTACACAAAACGGGTTAGAACACTGTTGCAGAAACAACGAAACAAACATGTCAAATTTAAACAGACGCAAAATCCCCAAGATTGGCGATCTTTTACAGAAGCTCAAAATTTAGCGCGGACTTCAATGCGAGATGCTTATAACAGTTTCCAAAACGAAATGTTGTCTCCAAACATGGCAGAAAATCCAAAGAGATTCTGCCCGTATGTGAAGTATGTTAGCAGTAAGAAACAATCAATGTTGTGTCTGCGCGATAGCAATGGAGATACCATCGAAGACAGTGCTGTCAACGCAGAGTTACCAAACACAGCCTTCCGAAATACCTTCACAAAAGAATACGAAGTAAATATTCCAGAATTCGAATCGAGAACAGCTAGCATCATGAGTAACGTAGAAGTAAATATCCTCTGATGGTTCAAATGGCTCTGAGCACTATGGGACTTAACATCTATGGTCATCAGTCCCCTAGAACTTAGAACTACTTAAACCTAACTAACCTAAGGACAGCACACAACACCCAGCCATCACGAGGCAGAGAAATTCCCTGACCCCGCCGGGAATCGAACCCGGGAACCGGGGCGAGGGAAGCGAGAACGCTACCGCACGACCACGAGATGCGGGCTAAATATCCTCTGAGTAGTAAAGTAACTTGCATCACTTAATAATAGCAGGTCTTCTGGTGCAGACTGTATACGAATTAGGTTTCTTTCAGAGTTTGCTGATGCATTAGCTCGATAATTAACAATCATATACAACCGTTCGCTCGACGAAAGATACGTACCCAAAGACTGGAAAGTTGCACAGGTCACACCAATATTTAAGAAAGGTAGTAGGAGTAATCCGTTGAATTACAGGCTCACATCGATAACGTCGATATGCAGCAGGATTTTGGAATATATATTGTATTCAAACATGATTAATTACTTCGAAGAAAACTGTCTATTGACACGCTATGAACATGGATTTAGAAAACATCGTTCCTGTGAAACACAACTAGCTCCTTATTCACATTAAGTGTTGAGTGCCATTGACAAGGGATTTTAGATCCATTCCGTATTTCGGGATTTCCGGAAGGCTTTCCACACTGTACCGCACAAACGGCTTGTAGTGAAATTGGGTGCTTATGGAATATCGTCCCAGTTACGTGACTGGATTTGTGATTTTCTGTCAGAGAGGTCACAGTTCGTAGTAACTGACGGAAAGTCATCCAGTAAAACAGAAGTGATTTTGGCGTTCCCGGAGGTAGTATTGTAGGTCCTTTGTTGTTCCTTATCTATATAAACGATTCGGGAGACAATCTGAGCAGCCGTCTTAGGTTGTTTGCAGATGACTCTGTCGTTTATCGATTAACAAAGTCATCAGAAGATCAGAACGAACTGCAAAACGATTTAGAAAAGATATCTCAATGGTGCGAAAATTAGCAGTTGAGCCTAAATAACGAAAAGTGTGAGGTCATCCACATGAGTGCTAAAAGGAATTGGATAAACTTCAGTTACTCGATACATCAGTCTAATCTAAAAGCCGCAAATTCAACTAAATACCTAGGTGTTACAATCACGAACAACTTAAACTGGAAGGAACACATGGAAAATGTTGTGGTGAAGGCTAACCAAAGGCTGTGTTTTATTATCAGGACACTTGGAAAATGTAACAGACCTACTAAGGAGACTGCCTATACTACGCTTGTCCGTCCTCTTTTAGAATACTGCTGCGCGATGTGGCATCCTTACGAGATAGGACTGAGCACATCGAAAAAGTTCAGAGAAGGGCAGCAAATTTTTGTATTATCGCGAAATGTTCGACAGAGTGTCACAGAAACGATACAGGATTTGGGCTGGACATCATTAAAAGAAAGGCGTTTTCCGTTTCCACAGAATCTTCTCACGAACTTGCAATGACCAACTTTCTCCTCAGAATGCGAAAATACTTTGTTGACGCCGACCTACATAGGGAGAAACGATCACCACGATAAAATAAGGGAAATCAGAGCTCTTACGGAGAGATATAGGTGTTCATTCTTTCCGCGCGCTATACGAGATTGGAATAACAGAGAACTGTGATGGTGGTTCGATGAACCAGGCACTTAAATCTGATTTGCAGAGTATCGATGTAGATGTATTGGCTGTGGTACAGTACCTCATTAGTGTAAACCTTCAGAAGGTAGCCTTTTGCCTGTTTCTCTTTTATGGCAATTGCCAATAATCTTGTATACGACCCAATGTGGTTTTTTTATGTACTAATTGCGACCATCGACATTGTTCCGCCGCGCGGGATTAGCCGAGCGGTCAAGGGCGCTGCAATCACGGACTGTGCGGCTGACCCCGGCGGAGGTTCGAGTCCTCCCTCGGGCATGGGTGTGTGTGTGTGTGTGTGTGTGTGTGTGTGTGTGTGTGTGTGTGTGTGTGTGTGGTTGGCCTTAGGATAATTTAGGTTAAGTAGTGTGTAAGCTTAGGGATTGATGACCTTGACTGTCTGAAGATGCCTTTCAACATAGCCGAAACAATTAGAAAACGAAGAACTAATAAATACATCTTTATTGCATCAATGACGGAATTCTCTCAACACGTCTCTTTTTGTCGTGGCGCATAAAGGCGACCATAGTGTCTGTTGAAAAAAAAGAAACAATCCCACCTCTTTGCAGTTTGGCTTCACGTTTTGGCATACCTTTATTGCATTTTTTTGCCTTTGTAAGTATTTCTGCTCAGTCGTCTCTTAATGAGTGAAACATAGGCCACAGCCTCTGTAATGTGTCAGTAGTGTGATGGTGGAGTAGTTAAAGAATTAGGTAGCGAAGGGTTCGATGTATTGTTCCTGCAACTTTAGGTTTAGCAGAATGAGCGGTTGTGCGCATTTGTAGTTTCAAAATTCTCTCTCTCTCTCTCTCTCTCTCTCTCTCTCTTTCTCCCTGCGAGGGTGGAATGGCTATTAATAAAATGAATATTGTGCTGCGCTGCTCTACATTTTGTGTGCAGCAGTCGGCAGTGGCTTCTCTACGACCCTACTAGGAAAAGGGAAAAACGCGACCCATGGTATATAGCTCATCGTTAGCAGACTGCTCTCACATGAACATTGTTCCGTTTTCGTTGCTTCTGGAGTTTTATGCTTTTTGACTCTGCACGTGGCTGGAGTTAAAAAACAAGTTATCAACGAACCTTGTTCTGAAGAATGTGTCGCTCTCAGCTCCCATCAAACAGGTTTCACGGAACTGGCATTAAATAAAATCATTTGTCTGGAACCGGCAAACTAATTTTCCCTTTGTCTGTAGAGTCATTTTGCCGTTATTGTTAACAGCAAACAGTGTAGCAATTCTTCTAGCGATATACATCTGCACTTCAGAATTAATAAGGTGATGTCATTTAGATGATCGTCCAACCCTACAGATAAAAGCTAACGATAAAAGCAGAATTCGCTATATCAGCAGTATTTTCTTTCGTTTTTTTGGCTTCTATCTATAATGCTAATCTTTTTGAAAGTTTTAATTCGGGTATATTGGTCACTTAGGTTTCCGTTTATCATGTTGCCAAGTTTCGTATAACATCCAAATCGAGGCTTCTCCCGAAGAAGTCTCCTTAATAATTTAAAATTATCGCGGTTCGTTGGTCGTGACGCAACGGCCACAGTTGGTAACTCCTGCTAATTCACTCAATCCAAACTGAGAACTTGCACATGTTGAGCAAGCCATTTGTGTTACCGTCCTACATCAGTAGAAACTCATAAATGGGCTAAGCCCTTTTTTTATTGATTCAGCTTTGGATTGTTGATGAAACATTATATAATGTATAAGCTTCATATTTATGTCACATCTCATGTGTCCCAGACTGAAATTAAGAATAGCTTCATTCCCCCGAATCCGACATCAGGTTCCGGTTCCTTTCCCTTCATTGTAAACCCAATGATGGAAATGGAAACGCCCTTCCAAATATTCCCAATAACAATGAAGAGTGCGGTCTACTGTCGGCTTGACGCCGATGTCTCCAGAGACAGAGCACAAGCTTAGATTGGGAAAGGAAATCGGTGGTGTCCTTTCCAAAAGAACCATCCCAAGCTTTGAGTTCAGCGATTTCAGGAAAGCAGGTCAAACCTAAATTAGTATGGACGGGTGGATATCTGAACCACGGCCGTCGCGTATGCAAGTGCAGTATCTTGCCAAAGCGTCATATCCCTCTGTATTCCGAGATGGGATATCCTCGACCACATTACCAGCTTGTCTGGCATTTGGATGAAAAGAACTGGACTCTAAATAGATCGGATCTCTAATCCTTCGCAGTAGGGAATAGAAAGTGTATTTCTCAGCTAACGTTTAACTCTTACAAAAGAGTTGTTTATTTAATTACTAATAGTCACATTCAACGATGAGCTAAAATATTATGATTACTGTCCACCATCGGAAACACTGCGAGGAAAAAGCGTACAAAAAGAGCAAAAAATAACCTGCATTACAGCGAAGATACGGGACACAAATACGGAAATCCACTGTTGTACTCGACTTTGACAAAGGGCTTATTGTTATGGTCCATTGCAAGAAACGAGTATCTCAACAGTGAACCAGGTCAGATGTTCGCGTTATACTGTTGCGAGTATCTTTAAAATGTCGTTGAAGGACGGCGAAACGAGTATTGGACGCCCATGTCGAATCGCAGAAACATATAGGTCGGTAGCTTGTCCATTCTGTCAATGGATTATCTGTGGCACTTCCGTCTACAGAGTACAATGTTGGTGCAGACGCAACTATTTCAGAGCACGTTGGTCAGCGCACACTATGGTTTCACAGCAGACGACACCTACGTGTGTCCATGTTGACACAATGACACTGGCAATCACTACTGCACTGAGCACGGAATCATCGGATTGAATAGCGGATCAACGGAGATATGCCACCTGGTTGAACGAATCACTTTTCTTGCTACAACAGGTTGGCTGACCTGTCCTGATAAGCCGCCAACCAAGTGACTGGCTGACCGCAACATGCAGCGCACTACGGAGATTGGCTGTTGGGGGCAGTAATATACATTGTGTTGTGATTGGCAGGAGAGCCAACCCCGTGTTATTAAAGGAGGCCGAAATGCACGCGTTTTAGTTCACGCAGGCTGGCCTGAGGTCTGGAACATGACAAGGGAATTAGAATTGAGAAAAACGGACGTAGCTGGTGGAATACTTAACTTTAATCCATTAATGATCCACGTCGCTCGTGACAGTACATGATTCACAATATCAATGGTAACTGATAATCGCGCCTTACTAGGTCGTAGCAAATACCGTAGCTGAAGGCTATGCTAACTATCGTCTCGGCAAATGAGAGCGTAGAAGTCAGTGAACCATCGCTAGCGAAGTCAGCTGTAGAACTGGGGCGAGTGCTAGGAAGTCTCTCTAGACCTGCTGTGTGGCGGCGCTAGGTCTGCAATCACTGATAGTCCGACGTATACTACCGGACCGCGGCCGATTTAATGGCTACCACCTAGCAAGTGTGGTGTCTGGCGGTCACACCACACATTGTGGGGGGAAATTCATCACCGAATCCATGGGATCTGTGGTAACAACCGGAGTCACCATGGGAGCTGCATAGTACTTGAACACTGTTGAAGACCACCTGCGTACCATTCGTGCTTCATATCTTCCGCTACGGCAATTGCATCTTCCATTTCCAGCAAGATAACAGTCGATCTCACAACATCAGAACCGTGATACAGAGTATTGAAGGAGCACGACACTGAACTCACGTACACGTCTTGACCTCCAGATTAACATATTCCGAACCTGATTAAAAAAATCACTGGTAATTTATGGGTATTGCGTGGACATCTGGTGTCATGTACCTCCGAAAACCCACCAATGTCTTGTTGGACCCACGCCACATACAATCGCTGCTGTATTAGCTACCGAAGGTGTACCAGCACTTTATTAAGATAGTTTTGGGTTATCAGCCTATATTTTCTTAAACATAGCAGTGCGTGGGTACGGTTACCGATTACAATAAATGATTAAGGGATTAGCGACGATTTTACGCCTTTTATTTTTGTGAACCGATGACATCGTAACTTCAATGATAAAACACTGTCACTCTTTGTTTTTCCTGTATTCAACACTTGATGACGTCAAGTTGTGACCACAATCAAATCCACTTCATGAAACTATGCGGACGTGAAATTTATGCAAGTTCGAAAGTCTCAGAAAATACTTAATTAAGACTTCAGTAACTCTGGGAATGCTCTACGAAACGTAAGCAAACAGGAATAAAACTTTGCTGTTTGTAGCTACGATGCCGTAGAAATAACGATCGTTGCTACCAAGCGTATGCTAACGTCCTACGATACAATGAACTCCTTTGTAATCTTAGGTGTGAACAAAATACTCTTAGTAATGGAGCCAGGTATACACCGAGGTAGCCTAACATTTGAAGCATGCTATAGACAGTAACGCAAAGAAAGAGAGAATAGAAGCAAATTCTTCACGTGTGTATTCTCTTTCAAGCGAATATCGGGCTGAGTAAAGTTCAGACCGTATAAAAACGCGAAAATGCTGCCATGCAGTGTCGACGGTGAGGTAGGATATCACACACCCCTTTGATGTCCGTCAAAGTTGCTCATTGTCTTCATGCATTCTTGTGTTCGCTGTTCTCAATCATCCGTCGAGTTTTTAAAAAGGCAGTCGACACGCTGCATGCAGACACTATATGTAATATTAATGATGATGTTGTCGAGAAACGTCACTGCACATAAAACATGAACTTACCGTTACAAAAGCAAGGTTATCAGTTTATCCACCGCTCACAATAGATTGACATCTACGATTCGCACAATTTAGGAAATGAATATGAAATCAGAATTTGGCCAAACGGATTCTTGTGTAAGGTAAGTAAAAGAGATCCTTTTTAACTGACTGAGAGATGGAGGCAGATTTATAAGATTTTTTTGTGGTGTGGCCTTGAGGAAGAATAGTGGCCAGTTACTTGTCGCGCAACATGGGGAGCCGCTCTCCAGCGGCTGTGGTCGAATGTATCAGACCAGATAACCACACACACGCTTTGCGCCAGAAAATGTATACTCCTAAAATTCTTCAACATTGGTTCTCAAATATGTGCGCGGGAGATTCCGAAAATTGACCATGTCTGAGATGCCATTGAATTCACAGGAGTTATTGAAAAAGTATTACTTTACCTCCTGGCCAAATATCACTGATAACGTATCTGAACAAGCAAATTAAGTTTCGAATATTTCTGAGGAGTTAAACTTTTATGGCCGATCGCGAAATGAACAAAGAGTCTAAACTGAGAAAGGAGGTGGCTACCAAATACACTGTGTGTCTAATTTATTTGTGCGAGTATCATCCACATTTATCTGAAACCGACTTTTTGTTTCTTTATGCACATCATGCCTAAATCGTTAGACGTAATACTTGAACTTGTTTAATCGATATACTCCAGCTATGCTTCAAACAAATGGAGACTCTCTCACATTGACAACTTATCTGCCGCGGCGCAGAAGTTCGCGACCACCTGCCAACCTTGTACCGTATCTATACCTTATCCACGAGTTTAATCAAAATCGATCAACTCGATGGCACGTCCGCTTTTTGCTGTGCCGGAAAATGTCACATACGGGCGATATTACAAAAGAAACGAGTCTGGCAGTACACATTTATATTTTTTTCCAAATGTGTTCGAAACGTTTGCAGTCGCCTTCGAAGTGCACAAAAAACATTACAGCAAACAGTTCTTCGTGAGTTTCACCATCCTTCAACCACTGTTCATCTATATTATAAAACAGTATAGCCAAGACAGTAGCACGCAAATAGTCGACCACCTGTGCCGTATCGGTACGTACACGGCTGCATGCTCTACCTAATATCCGTATGTTCCAAAACACCGCATATAAAAATGGGATTTATTCGTGGTTCATATCTCGGGCTCTGTTGGTGATAGAAAGGTAAGGTCAAGGGTTTTGGATACCTCATCAGCTACGGAATATTTGTGTACCCAACAGGATAGCCTTTCTCTAACTATCCTACAGTAAAGGGTCAAAGTTTTAATATTAATCACTTAGGCAATGGAGAAAGTTTGTTGGTGCTTTTTGCACTAGATGTAGTCTCCTGTTCGCCTTAAGAGGCTTATGGAGGCACCATTTAGTTCATGGGCAGTTCATGAGAAATCCAGAGGAATATGGTTTTTGGGCATCAAAACCGAGTCGCGGATACCAATACGGCTATGCATAATAACTGGCTGAAATTTTTACTGTTCCTACGGTCCCGGTCTCGAACATTCTTGAAAATTTTTCTGATATTTTTAGCTATTTCCGAGGTACAGAAGTTCAAAGTTACCCTACTTGTACACGTAAAATACGCAAGTAAATACCAGATGTGAGGCGAAAAAGTAGTTTATAAAGTTACTTACCACGGAGAAAAATGCTGTAAGGTGTCTCCGTTATCTTGAGAAGTGTTCTGGGAGTGCCATGTTATTGTTGTACTGAAGCAAATGGCAAAATTTTGAGCACATAAAATCCGGTTCGAAGTGTAAGTTTTGGGTTATTTCTATTTCGCACAATTAAATTATCAAAACTCTACTGGCCCATGAAGTTCTTTTCGTACGAATGTCTTGCCCTGCCATAGCGGGGAAAAAAGGGAACCAGTGGAGAAATACTCCTGCCGCAACACAAAAAAGAAGAATGTGCTCCCGTTTATTAAAATACTAACTTAAAAAGTGTGGTACCAACTGCCTCATTCTACGTTCCTCAGCACCTTCAAAAATTTGCCCAAAATTTTTGCGTGCGAACATATTCGTGATTTTTTATG
Organism: Schistocerca gregaria; assembly: GCF_023897955.1. Classification (NCBI taxonomy): domain Eukaryota; kingdom Metazoa; phylum Arthropoda; class Insecta; order Orthoptera; family Acrididae; genus Schistocerca; species Schistocerca gregaria. The sequence goes on along the minus strand of NC_064920.1, from coordinate 276,026,738 downwards.
CTGAGAGAGAAGGAGTGGGAAAGATAATAATAAATACTTGAACTCTGCAGACAGTGGTTGTGGTACAGAAAGAGCAAAGGAGACAATGGTAGCGTGAACGAAAGAGAGGGACACCGTGGCAGTGGAACATAACTAACAATGACAGAACAGTGCTAGCAAAAGAGCATAATGGAGACAGTACCATTGCGATAAGGATAGAGAGAAGGAAAACGCGGAAGTGGCTGAGAGCCAGTCTTAGTGAAAAACAGAGTCCATGACAATGACAACGAGGGAGAGAGATAGAGGGGGGGGGGGGAGGAAAGAGAGAGAGAGAGAGAGAGAGAGAGAGAGAGAGAGAGTGAGAGAGAGAGAGAGACTCCAAGGGATAATGCCAATGAGTTGGGCTGAACGAGTGAGTGAGAATGGGCAAGTGGGAGTGGATCAAAACATGCAAAAAATAGCTCTGAGCACTATGGGTCTTAACATCTATGGTCATCAGTTTCCTAGAACTTAGAACTACTTAAAACTAACCAACCTAAGGACATCACACAACACCCAGTCATCACTAGGCGGAGAATATCCCTGACCCCGCCGGGAATCGAACCCGGGAACCCGGACGCGGGAAGCGAGAACGCTACCACACGACCACGAGCTGCAGACCAAGTGGAAGTGGATGAGCTGTGCTACTTATACCGGTGGACTAGTGGGTGTGAGTGAATTGCAGTTACGGCAGCTTGCGTAAAAGAGAGGTGTGCTGCATGGGAAAAAGAGCGCGAATATGTACACATCAAAAAATGTTTGACAAAATATCCTACTTTTCAGTCGCCTAGGTCAGTGCATTTTCCCATTTGTGACCCATATCGTCGCTGTTCCGCTTATGTATATTCCAAGCCGCATTACGTGTGGACAGCGTCATTAGGCTGCATTATACACTGACAGAAAAAAATCTCAGAATCAAAAAAATAAGTAATGTAGGGAAATAAAAGTTCGGGAATAGATTTGTCTAGGCAACATATGTACGTGATTAACATTGCAAGGTCACTGGTTACTGTATGTGAGAGATAAAAGCCGTCCGGTATGGCCGTGCCGTTAAAGGCGCTTCAGTCTGGAGCTGCCTGACCACTACGGTCGCAGGTTCGAATCCTGCCTTGGGCATGGATGTGTGTGATGTCCCTAGGTTAGTTAGGTTTAAGTAGTTCTACGTTCTAGGGGACTGATGACCACATATGTTAAGTCTCATAGTGCTCAGAGCCATTTCAACCATTTTTTGAGAGATAAAAGATTCCAAACGTGAAACGCTGGTACATTAATAACTAATGTAACTGCTAGAATGTCGAATGGAAGCATTAAAACGAGCTTGGACTGTGTTGTACAGATGCGAGATGTCAGTTTGTGGGATGGAGTTGTATTTGGTGTAGAGGGTCGGTTAATGATAGTTCTGAATAACGCTGGAGTTGTCGTCGGATGATGTCCCATAGAAGCTCAATTGCCGACATATCTGTTGTCGAGCAGGCCAAGGCCACATTTCGGCACTCTGTAAGAATATTGAGTTACAACAGCGGTATGTAGGAGAGCGTTATGCAGTTGGAAAACGTCCCTTGGAATGGCCTTCACGAATGGCAGCACAACAGGTCCAATCACCAGACTCACAAACAAATTTGCAGACAGGAGGCCTGGACTAACAACGACAGTGTCCCTCCAGTCATACGAAATCGCACCCAGATTATAACTCCAGGTGTGGGTCCAGTTTGTCTAGCACTCAGACAGGATGGTTGGAGGCCGGCAGTGGTGGCCGAGCGGTTCTAGGTGCTACAGTCTGGAACCGCGCGACTGCTACGGTCGCAGGTTCGAATCCTGCCTCGGGCATGGATGTGTGTGATGTCCTGAGGTTAGTTAGGTTTAAGTAGTTCTAAGTTCTAGGGGACTGGTGACCTCAGAAGTTAAATCCCATAGTGCTCAGAGCCATTTGAACAGGATTGTTACAGGCCCTCAACTGACTTCCTACTGACCAACACGCGGAATTTACTGGCACCGAGGCAGAACTAGCCTTGAACAGAAAACACATCAGACTTCCGTCCTCTCCTCCAATCAGTAGTCTCTTGGTACCACCGAAGTCGCTAATGGTGATGGTTTCGGGTCAGTGGAATTCACGCTACAGGGCATCTGGCTCGGATCTATCTTTGAAGTAACAGATTTTCAACAGTTTGTTATGTCACTGTGGTGCGAACTGCTACTCAGATTGCTGCTGCAGATGCAATACGATGTGCAGAGCCATGCTCCAAACACGATGGTTTTCCCTCTCGGTAGTGCTACGGGGTCGTCTCGGCCCGGTCTTTTTGCGACCGTACGTTTTCGTGACCACCGATGGCAGGAGTCACATGCAGTGGCTTCATTCCTGCCAAGGCATTCTGCAATATTCAAGAAGGAACACCCAGCATCTCGTAGCCTTATTACACGATCTCGTTCAGACTCAGTGATAATGGCTTCTTTGTCGGCATACAGACATTCCAGATTAATATCAGCTCAGCTCATCACATCCAGTCTCAGAGATAACTAACACTCACAACCTTTACAGCATTTATTTAAAGCAAACCTCATTTGCATTCTCATAGTGGCAATACAAGCGCCACTCTTATTCGACTGGCCCGAAATCTGAATAGACATCTTCTTTCAGATGTTGAACACGCTCAACTCCTTTTTGATGTTGCGGTTTATTTCCGTCAGTGTATTTTCTACGTGGGCAGCGGTTACAATGTTTTGCCCCTATTGCGTACGTACCAAATAAAATCACTGTAATTTGTCAAAAATACGGTATTACTAATCTACTGCGTCATGCAACGTACTGTTATTGTTTTGAATCGAGAGATACTTTGCGTTCTGTGTGCCATAATGCATAGCGTTGGCTCTGGGATATTCGTCGTTTCTGTCGGCAATTGTTTTCACATAATCCCTTTGTATGCCACAACTCAACAAGCTAACATATAGTTTTATGATTTTATTTGGTAAGGGCAGGAACTGACTTTACAAGAATTCCCTGTTAGCAAAAATAACAGTTTCACGAATGTATGTACGAAATTTAACGCCTTTGTTTCTCTTTTACTGCTCGTGGTTCCAGAGAAGGAAAGTTATTTTCACGCTATCGGTATCTGTAAAGCAATCAAAGTGAAATTGGAGATTCAATTGCGGTCGACACGCAAAGCCTCTGCGTCTTTCGATTCCCATTCAGCGGTTCGCTTGATACTCATTTATTTTCAACAGAACAATCCACTGAAACTCCAGTACAGGAGTAGTAAGTATACTACTATACTTGACCCGCATGTTTCTTACATTATAGGTCTTTTTACGAATCGTTACGTTGGTGAATAGGTTAAACCAATGGACGTAACACCTCTCTTATTCCTGAACTTTTCAAGATATCGAAGTTTTCTTACATTAAAAAGAGAAGAGAGTCAGGCCCTTTTGGTCCGTTATTAATTATATTAGATCGTGAATCAACTGGATGCGTTTTTAAACTTCTTTGCAAAGCTCTTAAATATATGAGTAAAGCAACGTAACGACTGCAAAAAGTTTCGACGCAAAAAGTAATAAAAACATGTAAGATACGCGTTAAAAGAGAGAGTTAAGACAGCTGTAGTTCCTCATCTATAAATATAGGGTGGTTCAGCTGCCCCTACCTATGGATTATATGCAGTCCACAGCATTTAGTGATAATGATTGTGTAGTTTATGTATTGTTATTTGTTCGATGTTTAATTGCTATGTGGAGTGACATCACGAACAAATGATGGGAGCTATGAGTTCGTCAGCTAGCGAGGAGGCGGTATGTGGTAAGAAAAGCAGAGAAGTAGACAGCCAACTCCAGAGAGCGCAAGACGACCAGAATTTATCTATAAGGCCCTGTGGTCAACGGTGATACGATCTACGAGCACTATCGCCTCCATACCTTTCGAATCCTTCATTTGATCATGCGGGTACATTTTGCGAAAGTCTACCTTGCCCCGAAACTGAATCATTACAGACACATTCCACCGCTTCCCGCTATGGTGGCTGCCAAGTTCCAGGGGATTTTTCGTCTTTTCGTCAGCGGTGAAGGGGTATGAGAAATTGACGTTGCCCACACATGTTGGTGGCACTGGAATGATATACATGCGACATAGGACATGCCCTCTCTTTCTGCGTACCACGCATCACCGACGTGATTCGGACAAGAACAGCCACACCGGCTCACTAATTGACGAGGTGACGCCTCGGTTCTGTGCCCTCCGATCCTTGCTAGACATAGAGCGCCGCTACTGGGCCACATTCGCACCTATTTGGTCTATATGAGCTATCTGTTGGATAATTTGAAAGTAACGTGGGAGTCACTGGTTCTAGGAACACTGCCTGCTAATGTGATTGAATGCGAACGTACGGCGGTTGGCTGGAAGCGGGTGTGGAGTAACATACACAAGCCTTTCCTTCCAACCGCAGTGAGGGCGTTGTAGTATGTAATAGCGACTGGAAAATTCCCCACCCGCCAACGTTTTATACACTATACCATACGTCTTGCTGAGAACCCTCTGTGCCCTAGATGCGCCTCTGTCGGCACCGACATGCACCGTTCCGTTTGTGATACGACTGCCGACTGTTGGCTCCTCACACGCCACATGTTGGTATTGTTGTTGCGACGGACTCCTCAGGTCCGTAGTGGCCTGCAAAGCGATACATCCTGATGTCACTTACTTCCCCGCTACTCGATATAACGCCAAGGGAGGATTAAAGGTATGGCGTTGTCATACATTTTTAATGAGAGCATTGCTGATTTAAGAGATTTTTAGCACCACTAAACGAGGAATCACACGGTTTTATATCGCAAAGCGTCGTGTGATTCGCTCTTTGCGAATTACTTGGGGTCGTTGTTTACGCATCCTCCAGAGTATTGTGATGTATCGGGTGTGAGAAGAAACTGAACGTACAGCACGAGATGACTGACATCAGACGTTTTCGGTAGTTACGGGGTGTTTAACCCTCGCTGACCGAGAACGCGATCTGGGCACCTCACTGACTGCCGCTGTGAACAACCCCAGAAAAAAGATTCATAGAATGCCCAAAGCCTTATGAAACAAGAAAAAAATGGAAGAGTACTTTAAAAATGCTGTAGAACACGTACCTGACAACTGGACGGTCGCGGGATCATATCCCTAACCTTTCACTCTATTTTTTAACCAAGCATTCACGTCCTAGGTCCTTGCGAAACTCAAGTCGCCGAAGAGGCATCTAGTTTAATGTCTTACACTAGGCAATTATTAGCCGAAGCCGTACATCTAGACATGTCATATTTTTCTTCTATACGTGTTATAAATTAAAGACGCCAGGCGTTTTTTTTTTTTTTTTTTTTTTTTTGTCTGTGCGCGATGGTTGCTCCCTGGAAATAATGAAGGGGTTTCTATACTAATGAATACAATGAGTCACGAGGCAGGTTTGTGTATGTAATTTAGTACCGTTACGCCAGACAAATCGTTCAGGCGTAAATACCGTATTTAGTGCTACTCGTGCGGAGCCGTGCAGGTCGCTAGTCCGGTGTAGTGCTCATGTCCCATACCGGTTCGAACCATGCAGCATATGTTAAACACGAGGACACACATATATTTTGCTAATTTTGTTCTGGTGCCGGAAATGTTGACGCTGTTCCGTTTACAAATACTGTAACTGTTTACACTACATTAGCGGTCCCCAGCAACCTTGTCTCTCAGTTTTAAGATAGTTTTCATTTACTTTTGGGAAAAGTTTCATCAACACAATGAACAAAGGTGAATCATCTTGTCAAGAGCTCTCCAGTGCCATTATAAACCGTACATCGCTCGATTAATCAAAAATCTTGGTACAATATTTCGGACTGTATAGACTTCATGGTAGTCATCACAGAACAATAGTAGGTGCCCTTTGGCGTACCAAGGTTGTCTAAATCTCTGCTTCGATGTCTTTGACAGTTCAATAAATAAAAAGGGCATTGCATCTTACACGACTCAACAAGAGGGTCGTACTAAAATGCAGCGTGCAACCCATCGTTTAAATTCCATTTCCTGCAATGTTACAGAAACGACTGCAGGACCAGAAGCTACATATCTTCAGCACTTGTTTCCGTACTGTAAAGTCATCATCGTTTATCACGCGACAACAGGCAGTACTTTAAAAACTGTCGACATCAACGTTTCGTTTCGACATCGCGCTGTCATTGAATTTTTCGTTAAAGAGGGAAAATGTGTCACTGAAATTCACCTTAGACTTCAGCGTGCCTTAGGAGATGTCTCCGTAGAGATGGATGCAATGGTTCGGATTGGGGCGTCGGTGGGGTGGGTGGACTGCTGTGGCCTGTTGTTTGGTTGTGACCCACAGAGGGCTACGGCGGAACGAAGCCTCTCCGTCGTTTCTAGGTCGCCGGTTTAAATACGCAATACACATAATCTATGATAATCCTCGTAAAAGTCGCCCTCGACATTCCTCCTCATGGCGCAACAACGAAACACTATGTAATTGATTTTCTTGAACCTGAATAAACTGTGAATAATGCTTTCTATATCCAGATACTGTTGAACTTCCGTCGTGTGTCGCGCGATAAACGATGTACGATGGAGATTACACGGTAACGTACTCGCGCTGCTCGTGTCACTGTGGTAAAGTTCAGACATGTAGATATGATACTCCTCCATATTCTCCCTACACTCCCGACTTGCCATCTTCGGCCTGCCATCTTTACGGCTCTGTTCATGGCAGGTCCGAGGCTAGCGCTAAGAGGCAATGGAGATTGTTTGGCAAGTGCTTCAGTATCTCAGCGAGCTGAAACGGAGCTCTGCGTAAGGGTATTTTCAAACTTGCAAAACAATGGGAAAAATATATACGAAGACATGGAGACCATGTTGAAAAATGTCAGAATATACGCAGATTAAGATGATGTACTTAGTCCGACTACAAAAATAAAGATAATTTTTTTTTAAAATCGTTGCTCAATATTTTCAGTATTACCAACACATGGTGTTTAAGTAACTCATATTCTTGTGGGAGACATTGATGGTTAAGGCTATAAAATCATATAAATGTCCGGATACAAATACTAGTTGAGATACGGGCCATTTTACTTGTAAGATTTTATCTGATGAAGCATGGCTGCATATATGCTCGTTCGTGAACTTTCAGAACAATCGATGTTGCAGTTCTGAAAATCTGTATCGGTTACATCCCTTGCATGGCGTGAAAAGCGCAGTGTGAACACAAATTAACTCAACAAGGATTACTGACGACAAGACAATTCCTCTCATCGAAATGCCTCGCGATATTGTGGTGGAAGCTTTGGCGTTGTGTACTCTTGCAGTGTTCTGCATGAAATGACAGTAGGACTTTTCGTTAATTGAAATCTCTATGAAAAAGAAACACGTTATAGTACATTGTTCGCATTTGGTTGCAAAAGAAGATCTGTGCAACAACTGATGGTAGACTAATTTCAAGGCACCGTCCTATTTCACAAGGCACAGACATATTCGATGAAACTGATAAAGAGAATCGGAACACCAACGTGAATACTTGTGAGAGTTCACGCACCTCCATAGATGCAGCTATACTTCCTCAAAAAAAAAGAAGGCATGTCAGGATCAGCTTCAATAATTCCCAAAGACTGCAGCACAGACGTCAAGCAACAGTATCTGACTGGACAGTCGATGCTGTACCGTTAGTTTACACGGTTGTAGTTTGCGTTTGTGAACAGCTGTGCGCGAAGATGCTACAGCAGACGCTACTGACATTCCAGTCTAAAGCGCTAAATACTACACGATTTACATTAACGGCGTTCCAAGGCAGCTATTAACTCGTCCATTTTATTCTCAGTTAAAACCAAAAGGTCGCGTGGTCGTATCCAAATCGGTCCACGAAGTTTTCAGCGAGTCTTTCACGAAGCACTCAGCTCTTAGGACCTTAGTGTCACACAAGTCGCCGAAGAGGCGTCCACTTCTGGTCTTGTACTAGGCCATTAAGTCACACGAAATTAGTATTAGCAGAAGCTATACACTGAGCTACCTTCTAATGTCGTGAGGCCATAGTGAAAAAACCTACTGTGGCATAGACTCAAAAAGTCGGCCTAAGTCCTCTGCAGGAAATATTGAGCCAATCTGCTTCTGAAGCTGTCCATAGCTGGGGAAGTATTGCCCGGTGCAGGAGTCTCTGCACCAACTAACCTCTCGATTATGTTCCCTGAATGCTCGATGGGAATTACTTCGGGGCGATTTGGGTGGCCAAATAATTCGCTCGAGTTATCCAGGATGTTCTTGACTGGCCCCACCAATGATTTCCGTTGCTTAGGATTCTCAATATATATCCATTTTTCGTCACCTGTGACTCTTCCATGGAGAAACGTCCTTCTTTTGCATCTGGCGAGCAGCATTTCAGAAGTGTTCTTTCGATTTTCTTGCTGTCTTTCAGTCATTTCATGCGGAACCCATTTTTCCACTTTCTGCATCTTTCCCATAGCTTTCAACGGAAAAGGTACGGCTTCCTGCGTCACATTCAATTGTTCCGCGAGATCCTGTTGAGTTCGAGTATCATCTTCATCCAGTAAGGCCTGCAATTCATCGTCCTCGAACTCTCTGGGTGGTTTCCCGCGCTCGTCGTTTCTCACCTCTTTTGAATATTTTTTAACCACTCGAAACACTGTTTTCTCAAGAGCATGTTCGCCGAAAGCTTCTACAAGAATTCGATGCCGTCCTGCAACAGTTTTCTTAAAACGATAACAGAAAATCAATGCCGTCCGCAAATTGTTGTTTGTTTGCACAAAACTACATCTGTTCAAGGGGTTTCAAACAGATACCGATGCATGGACATTCGTCGTCAGCCATTACAGGAAGCATATGGAGCTGCAGACGTGGTCTCACGGGTCCTACACTGACGGCTAGCACAATCTATAGGAAAATTCCGGTTATATATATAGGGTGGTCCAGTGATAGTGACCGGGCCAAATATCTCACTAAATAAGCATCAAACGAAACAACTCCAAAGAACGAAACTCGTCTAACTTGAAGGGGGAAACCAGATGGCGCTAAGGTTGTCCCGCTAGCCGGCGCTGCCATAGGACAAACGGATATCAACAGCGCTTTTTATAAGTAGGAAACCCCATTTTTATTACATATTCGTGTATTACGTAAAGAAATATGGATGTTCGACTACTTTTTTCGCTTTGTGACAGATGGCGGTGTAATAATCACAAACGTAAAGTACGTGGTGTCACGTAACACTACGCCAGTGCGGACGGTATTTGCTTCGTGATACATTACCCGTGTTAAAATGGACCGTTTACCAATTGCGGAAAAAGTCGATATCGTGTTGATGTATGGCTATTGTGATCGAAATGCCCAACGGGCGTGTACTGTGTATGATGCTCGGTATCCTGGACGGCATCATCCAAGTGTCCGGACCGTTCGATGGATGTTACGTTATTTCAGGAAACAAGAAATATTGAGGCACCTGAGAAACGTCAACCACGACCTGCAACAAATAATGATGCCCAAAAAGGTGTTTTAGCTGTTGTCGCCGCTAATCCGCACATCAGTAGCAGACAAACTGCGCGAGAATCGGGAATCTCAAAAACGTCGGTGTTGAGAATGCTACATCAACATCGATAGCACCCGTACTATATATATCTATGCACTAGGAATTGCATGGCGACGACTTTGAATGTCGTGTACTGTTCTGCCACTGGGCACAGGAGACATTACGGGAGGATAACAGACTTTTTGCACGCGTTCTATTTAGCGATGAAACGTCATTCACCAACAGCGTTAACGTAAACCGGCATAATGTGCACTATTGGGCAACGGAAAATCCACGATGGGTGCCACAAGAGGAACATCAGCGACCTTGGCGTGTTAATGTATGGCGCAGCATCATGGGAGGAAGGAGAACTGGATTAATTGGCCCCCATTTTATCGATGGCAAGCTAAATGGTGCAATGTATGCTAATTTCTTACGTAATGTTACTACAAGATGTTTCACTGCATGACAGAATAGCGATGTACTTCCAACATGATGGATGTCCGGCACATAGTTCGCGTGCGGTTGAATCGGTATTGAATAGCATATTTCATGAGAGGTGGATTGGTCGTCGAAGCACGTTCGCCGGATCTGAAGTACCCGGATTTCTTTCTGCGGGGAAAGTTGAAGGATATTTGCCATAGTGATCCACCGACAACCCCTGAGAACAAGCGTCAGCGCATTTTCAATGCATGTGCGAACATTACGGAAGGCGAACTATCGCTGTTGAGGGGAATGTCGTTACACGTATTGCCAAATGCAATGAGGTTGACGGACATGATTTGAGCATTTATTGCATTAATGTGGTATTTACAGGTAATTACGCTGTAACAGCATGCTTTCTCATAAATGATAAGTTCACAAAGGAACATGAATCACATTAGAACAACAGAAAAAAAATGTTCAAACGTACCTGCGTTCTGTATTTTAATTTATAAAACCTACCTGTTACCAACTGTTCGTCTGAAATTGTGAGCCACATGTTTGTGACTATTACAGCGCCATCGTCCGCCCCCAGTAGCTGAGTGGTCAGCGCGACAGACTGTCAATCCTAACGGCCCGGGTTCGATTCCCGGCTGGGTGGGAGATTTTCTCGGCTCAGGGACTTGGTGTTGTGTTGTCATAATCATCATCATTTCATCCTCATCGACGCGCAAGTCGCCGAAGTGACGTCAAATCAGAAGACTTGCACCAGGCGAGCGATCTACCCGATGGGAGGCCCTTCTCACACGCCATTATTATTATTACAGCGCCATCTATCACAAAGCGAGAAAAGTAGTCCAACTAAAATATTCATATTTCTTTCGGTAGTACACGAATATGTAATTAAAAATCGGGGTTCCTATTAAAAAGACGCAGTTGATATCCGTTTGGCCTATGGCAGCGCCATTTAGAGGGTCAACCATAGCGCCATCTGGTTCCTCCTTCAAGCTAGACATATTTCGTTCTTTGTCGTGTTTTTGTTCTACGCTCATTTCGTGAGATGTTTGGCCCGGTCACGATGAATGGACCACCACTGTATACAGGGTGTTACAAAAAGATACGGCCAAACTTACAGGAAACATTCCTCCCACACAAAGAAAGAAAATATGTTATATGGATATGTGTCCGGAAACGTTTACTTTCCTTGTTAGAGCTCATTTTATTACTTCTCTTCAAATCACATTAGTCATGGAATGGAAACACACAGCAACAGAACGTACCAGCGTGACTTGAAACACTTTGTTACGGGAAATGTTCAAAATGTCCTCCGTTAGCGAGGATACATGCATCCACCCTCCGTCGCATGGAATCCGTAATGCGCTGATGCAGCCCTCGAGAATGGCGTATTATATCACAGCCGTCCACAATACAAGCACTAAGAGTCTCTACATTTGGTAGCGGGGATGCATAGACAAGAGCTTTCAAATGCCCCCATGAATGAAAGTCAAGAGGGTTGAGGTCAGGAGAGCGTGGAGGCCATGGAATTGGTCCGCCTCTAGCAATCCATCGGTCACCGAATCTGTTGTTGAGAAGCGTACGAACACTTCGACTGAAATGTGCATGAACCACATGTTGTGTCGTACTTGTAAAGGCACATGTTCTAGCAGCACAGGTAGAGTATCCCGTACGAAATCATGGTAACGTGCTCCATTGAGCGTAGGTGGAAGGACATGGGGCCCAATCAAGACAGTTCTAGGCGCTCAGTACAGAACCGCGCGACTGCTACGGTCGCAGGTTCGAATCCAGCCTCGGGCATGGATGTGTGTGATGGCCGTAGGTTAGTTAGGTTTAAGTGGTTCTAAGTTCTACGGGACTGATGACCACAGATGTTAAGTCCCATGGTGCTCAGAGCCAGGCAATCAAGACATCACCAACAATGCCTCCCCAAACGTTCACTGAAAATCTGTGTTGATGACGTGATTGCACAATTGCGTGCCCACACATATTGATTGTGAAAATTTTCTGCCAACTGGCGGTGAATTGAGGAAGTACAGTACATACTGACGGAACTAAACTGAACTCTAACATGGAAAGTAAGCGTTTCCGGACACATGTCCACATAACATCTTTTCTTTGTGTGTGAAGAATGTTTCCTGAAAGTTTGGCCGTACCTTTTTGTAACACCCTGTATATACAAGAGAAATATCTCGATGTCTAAAGGCTGCCCTAAACTCGAGATTAGTGATCTTAGTACACAGTGACTGCTGTCGCTGCTCATTTCGGCGTCACGAGCATTGACAACGCCGTGCTCCTTCAGAGACACTGGAAAGACAGAGTGACGTCACAATTATAAGAGCAGAGAGGGAAGCGCGTCTAAGTGTAGCAGCGCAGCCCACTCCTCGGGCAAAGAGCAGTCACGGCTGGGGAGAACAGCCCCTCACAGGTATTGACTTCCTGTCAGCAGCCGGCCGGTCTCCGGTCGCGACAGCCTCGATACCTGCCTCTCGCCCGTCGCCAGGTAGGGAGGGAGCCAGGTGGCGTCACCTCGGGCGTAACTCAGCCTGCCTAAAACGCGCCGCATTCGCGTCGACGGCAGCTGCTCCCAGGCGCCATAAACAGCTGACAGGCAGGGTCGGCTGACGTTGTCGATGGAGCGCTGCTGGCCTCGTGGGCTGCAGCCACATTTGATGGGGGCTCACGATGGCTAACTTACGAGATGACGTCCCCGAATAGAGCACCGCTGCACTTGAATGACAGAGCATCTAATCGAAAGTATCTGTACAGTTATTAAAGTATATTAATTAGAGATGTGTTCACCCAACTCCTCCATGACAGCTTGAGCCCTGTAGAAGAGACTTGCAGTGGGGTGCTGGATATCTGTGGACAAATCGCTCGCCATTCTTCCACAAGAGCAGGAAGTAGAGATGGTAGTAACGTTAGATTCCGGGGTCGCCTGGAGCGAAGGGACGGTCTAACAATGCCAAAGGTGTTCCATTCGGTTCAGGTCGGGAATCTGGTCAGGTCAGCCCATTTCAGATATGGGCAAACGTCAGACTGCGTTGATCATGGAATGAAGGCTTTCACGGCAGGTGTAGTGATCACTTAACACTTCCGGGCTGACATGCCGCGGTCCATACATAAGACTCTAACCTGACGTTTTGCCTTCGACTGCGGAAGGCATCCTCCGAGGACAATCAGCGAAGTGTGACGAGAGTGCGAGTGCGCGCCGTATGTATGACATCCAGAGGGCGCCGCTGTCAGTCACGTGACGTCGGTTGTGTTATGATCTCTGATATTGCCAACTCTCTCGATTAAAATTAATCGAGTGTCACGCTGTTGCTGCACTGTTGACTTTGGTTGGTGTCCGTCCTGGCTGTCAGAGAAACAGATCGTGCACTACGCCCTAGACTGACAGCCAGGACGGACGCGGATCGGCACCTACCCAAGGGGAAAGTGTTCTTACCATTGATCAGTAAGGTCACTGACCGCATTGGAAAAATTTTAAGCAAGTACGATGTGGAAACTGTCTTCAGACCCACCACGAAAATAAAACAATGTTTAAGATTCGCAAAAGATAAACGACATCCTCTAGCTACAATCAGGCGTCTATAAAATTCCTCGCTGAAGACCTTGCTGTCGTGCGCCCAACAAAAAGCCGCTACTACTACTACTACTACTACTACTACTACTACTGCTACTACTAAATAATGCGCAGTTGTGGAAAGGTCTATATAGGTACAACAAAAAGAAGCGTCAACACCCGTCTGGGCCAGCATAAAAGGAACTGCCGCGTCGGACATATTGATAAATCGGCTGTAGCGGAACATTTGATTCAGGAAGGTGACCATGAAATAAAGTTTAGTGAGACGACCGTCATAGCAAAGACGTCGCGTTATTATTCGCGGATTTACAGAGAGGCCATTGAGATTGCCAAACACTGCAATAATTTTAATAGAAAAGATGAAGGCGTTAAGCTGAATACAGGTAAGATATGGATGTCAACTTTGCAGCAACAACGTCACAATCGATTAATTTCAATTGAGAGAGTTGGCAATATCAAAGATCATAGGCGACGTCACGTGATTGACAGCGGCGCCCTCTGGATGTCTTATATATCCGGCGCTCACTCGCGCTCTCGTCGCAGTTAGCCGATTGTCCTCGGAGGATGCCTTCCGCAGTCGAAGGCGAAACGTCAGGGGAGAGTCTTATGTATGGACCACGGCATCTCAGCACGGAAGTGTTAAGTGATGTCAGATAGCGTTGCCACGCTGATACAAACGATCATTGCTTTTCCGAAATGGTCGTCCTCTGTTACAGAACACGGTGATGTACAGGGCACAGGGGGACCCTACACTAACCACGAAAAGTACCTCCATTCCGTATTACCAGTTGCGCTGTACGTACTTCACTGTTGGCTTTACATGCGAAGAGAGGTAACGTTCATCACACCCAAACCCCTCCATCGGATTGCCACAGGGTACAGCGTGATTTATCCCTCCAAATCACTCGTTTCCAGTCAACCACTGACCAGTGTCGGCGCTCATGGCTCCACCTCAAGCGTCACTTGGAAACGTGTGCCTTAAGCGGAGCTGCTCCACCAGTGTACCTCGTTATTTAACTCCCTACGCGCCGTTATTGTACTAGATAACTTATGTTAGTACTTTGGAACTCACGAGCGATTCCTTCTGCTGATTTCATGCCAGTTTTTAAAAACCACCCTGTGCAATGTTCGACGGTCGCTGCCCGTCATTAGATGAGGTTTACCTGGTCTTGGTTTAAGTGTGGTTGTTTCTTCACGTTCCCATTTCAAAGTCACATTACCTACAGTCCACACGGCGGCTTTAGGGAGGTTAAAATGTTCTTGATATATTTCTTACTCAGGTGACATCCAACGACTAGTCCACGTTCGAAGGCACTAAATTCCCTGACTGATCCGACCTGCCCACACAGCTTCCCAAACAGCACTCCCCGGCTCCTTTCACGATGGCGCGTCCCCCTCTCGCGACATCTAGTTCTCAATTACGCATTATGTACGTTGTCCGGATTCTTTCGATCACATAACGTACAGTACTCTGTCTTAGCACGATTTATAAATGTTTCATACCTATTAAGCCACGTTCATTGAAAGTCGGCTTAGAGTTCACTGTGCACTAAAGTTTATACAACGTCATTTTTTCGTCCAAGCGAGCTAGCGTTTTACGTTTCAGTCAGTCATTTTAACGTTGTGTATTTTCACAGACTTGAGGTAGCGGTTGTTGGACAAAGTTAATATCGTGAGTTAAGGGGGGCAGGACGTTAAACGGGCCGACTTGGAGCAGGAGAGGCACCACAGGACATAAATTCATAAAACTTTATCTTCATGACCAGGAAGGATTGAGGACTTACACTCATAGCAGTGGAAGTTTAAAAGCGTATCAAAATACCTTTTTTCTTTATGTGAAATTTCATCATTTTTTCACTTACTACTGGCTGCATTTGTTTCTGTAGGTACTTTTCTTCCTAAGTAAGAGAGATTCTTCGATGAATTTTGCACAGAATACAAACTACAGTTACATTGTATGAAAGTCTAGAGTTTATTTAATCTATGAAAAAAATGAATGATCTGTTGTTTTTTAAACTTCATGTTTAGAAAAAACTCAAATTTTATGGTTAATTATCTCAATTTTTACCACAGTTTTTAATAGATTTGAAAAATTCTACAGTTTCACACACCTGTAAGTACTGCTTGTATGCTGTGCAAAATTCATCGAAGCATCTCTCTCACTTAGGAAGAAAAGTGTACCTACAGAATCAAATGCAGCCAGTAGTAAGTGAAAAAACGATGAAATTTCACATGTAATAAAAAGGTATAAAAAGGTTTTTTGAATTTCCACTGCTATAAGTGTGAGTCTTCAATCCTTCCTGGTCATGCTGACAAAGTTTTATGAATTTTTTGTAAAAGTATGCCGGCCGGGGCGGCCGAGCGGGTCTAGGCGCTACAGTCTGGAACCGCGCGACCGCTACGGTCGCAGGTTCGAATCCTGCCTCGGGCATGAATGTATGTGATGTCCTTAGGTTTGTCATGTTTAACTAGTTCTAAGTTCTTAGGGACTGATGACTTCAGAAGTCAAGTCCCATAGTGCCCAGAGCCATTTGAACCATTTTTTTTGTAAAAGTATATACAGTAGAAATTAAAATGTCCTGTGGTGCTTCTCCTGCTCCAAGTCGGCCCGTTTGACGTCCTATCCCCCTTAAACTGCTCTTTATGTCTGATAACGTTCTTTTTGAACTAAATGTTTCGAGAGAACAAGCTGCTTTCTTCAGGTTCCGTATCTTGTACCGCGGACCGTCGCAACACTCCCCCGGCACCTAAGGGCAAATACTGTAAGCTGTGCGGTCATCAAGAGTGTTGTCTGTATGTATGATGATGTGTGTGGCCTGACTGTCAATGCCTGCACTGACGGTTGGACGGTGTTCTGCTTGAATGTATAACAAAACCATAGTGTGAATATACTTTAGTCAGTCTGCATGAAAACGTTAATGATTCGTGGGGCAATTGGCAAAGAAGGAATGTTGCATATGCTACACAGCTCTGCACTTTAATTTGTGTTCAGGAGGACTTTCTATGTTTTGTCGACAGTTGTCGAAGACATGTTGCCAGACACATTTTAATATAATTCCGTTGGTCTGAAAATTAAGACGAGAATATCTGCTGTTTAAACGTTTAATTCAACACTAAGAATAATAAAACAATAAGTTGGTAGCCAAAATCGCTAGGTACTAGCTTGCGTTTCTACATGGTGGAGACACTTAACATTTATGATTTCATCTCTCTTGGATGCCTATGTGCTACTTACGACAATTTTGCAAGGCCTGCGTCTTATAGGCAGCTATTAATATCACCACTGTTTGCCTTGATGTTGTAACCTGTATGTGCCCTAAAATCCGATGATGGCGTCTTTAGTTTCGCCGGAACCGGTAATCATGGAACAAAAAGAATCCCTGTGATCTTGGCTACCAGTAACTGTTCTACAAGCATCTAGATCGCTCACACATGAGCACAATGTGCTCCCTACAAAGTAAGAATAATATAAGTTGGTTGAATACAGTAATTAAAGGTATTCCTTTCGTCATTTTTACTAATATTATTTTCAGTCATCCATCGTATATACACATTTTTTTATCTTTCTCAATACCAAACAAGGCAATTCTTTTTCAAAAACGGACGTTGTGTGACATGATATAATGTTTGTGTTTCTGCTAACTATGAATATGATTATAAAGTTCTTATGTACAACATTTCCCGTGTATGTCAGTGATAGACTGAATTAGGAACATAGAATTACCATGAATTAGAAACATAGAATTACCATGAAACCCAGACCATTAGCTGCTTACAGGCGATGATAAATATCGACGAGGACAGCTGAAAATGTGTGCCCCAACCGAGACTCGAACCCGGGGTCTCCTGCTGACATGACAGACGGTCTAACAGGTAGAGCCATCGAGGACACAGAGCATAGTGCGACTGCAGGGACCTATCTCTGGCACGCTCCCCCATGAGACCCACATTTCCAACTTTCTGTCCTCACACTACATTTGCCGTGCCCCAGCCCACTATATTCACTGCTCGCGGCAGTCAATCTACCGAGTCCCGTAAGAGTCTGAGCAATGTGAGTGCATATGCTCTGAAAAATATGACTGGACGCAAGCGTTATCTTATATCCCCGTTGATATTTATCAACGCCTGTAAGCAGCTAATGGTCTGGATTTCATTATAATTTCATTCTTCGAGAGCTGCAATATCACAAATGGTATCTGTTCTTCCGGACATGTTCGAAAGAACAAATACCGTATTAATATGAATTAGGAAAAGTTTCTATCCGGTACGAATTTTCACTCTGCAGCGGAGTGTGTGTCGATTTGAAACGTTCTAACACATTAAAACTTTGTACTGGAGCGAGACTCGAATCTGGGACCTATATCTTTCGCGGGCGAATGCTCCCCCGAATGTGCTATCCAAGCACGACGCACGACACATCCTCACAGCTGCATTATCCGCCAGCACCTCATTTTGAAAACAGTCCCTAGGAGGTGACTAAGGCGTTTGTCCGCAATTTCTTTCCTCGAGAAATTCCAGTTCCGTAACATATGCATGACAACTTCCGAGAAGACTGAACGTAAGAGATGAGTTAGTGTCGGAGGTATAGCTGGGACAGCGGGACGTTTGTCGTGCTTTGACCTTCGGTCCGATTCATGTACTGCGTGTATGTATGTTAACCTTCTGATACGTGAACATGTACTTCTCAGCAATAGATAAGCTGGCTCAAAATTTTGACACTGCACACTACGAATATTTCGACATAAATAAAAAAATAATTACGTATAGTTTACCACAACAGCTGTACGAATATCAACGAAAGATCGTTGGTGTACGAAACAACCGATCAATGTCACTTAAAACAGTTAAAGATTGTCCAGGCAGGATTGAAATGGCGTTTCTACACGTAACTCTAACGTATTATTTAACGCATTAGCGATTACATCTACATGCTATTTTCAGAAATTTTACAACGTTTATGACGGGTCTGGCCTTCAAAAACAAAAGACAGAGAGAGCGAGAGATACTAATTTATGTTAATAGCGACAAGGAGAAAAGTGCAGGCGAACACAAAATAATTAGCGCGAGTTTCGAGACTCACATAGGACCGACAGCAATATTTCATAGGAAAACGTCTGGCATTTTCATTAAGTTAATGGAAGTCCGATACGCCATTACTTAGGCGAAATGGAGGTTACAGAAGAAGCTTTAGATCAATTTCATTCCATCCCTCAGTGTCTTTCATATTAACTGTCACACTGGTGTCATTTTCCAGTATCAGTTATACGCGACTTTATTTTGTGTTTTTAATACGGAAAAAATGTGGTACTGAAGAAAATCTAAAGAAACATCAAAACTAACCTACTGCAATGGAACATAAATGAAAAATTAAGAGACCTTTTTTCGATGTAAGATGGTGCTACATTACAACTGGCTAGTAGAATACTTCCTGTCTATATGACACTTTGTTGCTACTTCCCTCCATTTACAAGTATATTTTCGTGAATTATTTAAGTCACTTCAAAGTCGATTTGTATTGGTGTCTCTCTTCATATCACTTCAATCGTCGCTTAGCGATGACTACAGAAATCCGTGGCTTATGGGGAGCTATTTGACCAGAGAAAGGTACCCCATTATTTTCCATACGCTCATTATGCCTGCTGGAGTGGTGGTAGCATTTTGGAACTCGCGAGTAGTTTCTTACGCAGAAATCAGTCACCATCCGCAATACTCAACGGTTGCTCTGCGTCGGTACATGAGATCTACTTGGTCTTCTAGTCGTAGCTGTGGTTGTCCCTTCGCTTTTCCACTTCACAGCTACTTCACTAACAGTCGAGCAGTTTCAGAAGGGTTGAAATGACCCCGAGGTCTCTGGTACTCAGTGCTACCCAATGCCTAGTCCACGTTCAAAGTCACTAAGCCGTCTGCCAGCCCCATACTGTTATTACCGCTTCATCAGTAACAACACAATACCCCATGCCTCCTCCTATGATGGCAGGTCCGCCTCTACTGAGTTCAAGTGGTCAAATCCGCATTCCGTAGAGGTGTTCTGACACTTTGGATACGGTAGCGTGAACACAAGCTTTAGAACAAGTTATCTGTGTCATAATTCTCACTTCCCAATCTTCATTCAACAGTCAGTTAAAATAAGGGACTCCTATAACAACAGGAGCTCATAAACTTCGCCATGTGCCCATCCTTTTACTGTCTCAGCTTATACACACATCAACCAGTACATAAAATCGGAATAGAGATCAACGTAAACTTTATATTCGCCCTTTTTATTGCTCATGAAAACCACACATTAAATGTTGTACCACCATACATCAAGAACTTCGGAGGTGGTGGTCCAGATTGCTGTACACACCGGTACGTCTAATACCCAGTATCACGTCGTCTTGCATTAATGCATGCCTGTATTCGTCGTGGCATATTATCCAGAAGTTCATCAAGGCACTGTTGGTCCAGATTGCCCACTACTCAACGGCGATTCGGCGTACCTCCCTCAGAGTTGTTGGTGGGTCACGTCGTCCTTAAACAGCCCTTTTCAATCTACCCCAGGCATATTCGATAGGGTTCATGTCAGTAGAACATGCTGGTCACTCTAGTCGAGTGATGTCGTTATCCTGAAGGAAGTTCAAATGGCTCTGAGCGCTATGGGACTTAACATCTATGGTCATCAGTCCCCTAGAACTTAGAACTACTTAAACCTAACTAACCTAAGGACATCACACAACACCCAGCCATCACGAGGCAGAGAAAATCCCTGACCCCGCCAGGAATCGAACCCGGGAACCCGGGCGTGGGAAGCGAGAACGCTACCGCACGACCATGAGCTGCGGGCTTTGAAGGAAGTCATTCACAAGATAAGCATCCATGAAGACGAATGCCTCGCAAATATGCTGCCGATATGGTTGCACTATCGGTCGGAGGATGGCATTCACGTATCATGCAGCCGTTAGCCGTTACGGCGCCTTTCATGACCACCAGCAGCGTACGTCGGCCCCATAGAATGCCACTCCAAAACAACAGGGAACATCCACCTTGCTGCACTCGCTGAACAGAGTCTCTAAGGCGTTCAGCCAGATCGACTTGCCTCCAGACACATCTCCGACGACTGTCCGGTTGAAGGCATATGTGTCACTAATCGGTGAAGAGAACGTGAAGCCAATCCTGAGCGGTCCATTGGGAATTTTGTTGAGAGCCCTTCCCGGCACAAAGTAACAATGCGGACGCTCGAACAGCGTTATCGACTGTCTATCACAGACAACAGGAGCCGTATTCCTCCTTCCTGGTGGAATGACTGGAACTGATCGGCTGTCGGACCGCTTCCGTCTAATAGGCGCTGCTCATGCATGGCTATTTACATCTTTGAGTGGGTTTAGTGACATCTCTGAATGGTCAGCCGGCCGCAGTGACCAAGCGGCACTTCAGTCTGGAACCGCGCGATCGCTACAGTCACAGGTTCGAATCCTGCCTTGGGCATGGATGTGTGAGATGTCCTTAGGTTAGTTAGGTTTAAGTAGTTCTAAGTTATAGGGGACTGATGACCTCAGATGTTAAATCCCATAGTGCTCAGAGCCTTTTGAACCATCTTGTCAAAGGGACTGTGTCTGTTATAGAATATCAGCAGTCTACGTCTATCTTCAGGAGTTCTGGGAACCGGGGTGATGCAAAACTTTTATTTTTCATGTGTGTACATACACACAGGTATCGTATACGATAAAAAGTGATGAAAATGTGTTAACGGAAGGTAATCTGCTTTTAATTTCATGGTAATTTATACTGCGATCGTCTTAAGTCAGATTTTATTGCGAAAATTTCTCAGCGATTGGAGCTCGGGGTACATGATATTGTTGAAGATCAAACCTAGCGTCATTAAACATTAATATAAAATGTCTCACTGTCGTGTTAGGTGACGTAAAAAAGTAGCTTTGAATGTTACTGTCATAGACCTCCTGGCAACAAACAGACCTGAACTTATCGAATCAGTTAACATAGGAGTAGGTATTAGTGGTCATGTGGCTGTGACAGAATCTGTGACGACGGAATGTTAAGAAATGTAGGAAAATATATTTTCTCAGCAAGGGTGACAGGATACATATTTCAGAATATCTCAGCAGTCACCATCAAATACTCGGTGATAATGACGAAGATGTTGAGAACAAATGGAAAAAATTCAAAGACATCATTAAATATGCCCTAGACAAATAAGTTCCGAGTACGGTTTTAAGGGATGGGAAAGATCAACCATGGTTTAACAGTCGTGTTAGAAAAGCACTAAGTAAAGAAAGAGCACTTCATCTCAGATTAAAGAGAAGTAAAAACCTACCTGAAGCTGAACGAAGTGAAAGTGAACGTAAGGAGAGCAAAGAGAGAAGCGTACAATGATTTTGAAAGTAAGACGTTTTCAACCGCCTGAGCAAATACCCCAAGAGATTTTGGTCGTATGTAAAATCAGTGAGTGGGTCAAAATCATCTATTCATTCCCTCAGCGACCACACCGGCACCGAAACGGAAGACAACGGAGAGCAGCCCGAAATATTGAATTCGGTCTCCCGAAGTTGTTTCACCGCGGAAGATCGTAGCACTGTCGCTCCTTTCAATCGTCGTGCGAATGTCGAAATTCCAGATATTGAGATTAACCGATCGCGCAATTGAAAAGCAGCTACAATTGCTTACTAGTGGAAAGGCTTCAGGACCAGATGAGATACCTTTAAGAGTCTATAAAGATTATGCGAAAGAACTTGCTCCCCTTGTAGCAGTAATTTATCGTAGATCACATGAGCAACGGAAGGTACTTTACGACTGGAAAAAAGCGCAGGTCATTCTCGTTTTTTTAAAAGGCCGTAAGACAGATCCACGCCTTTATAGATCCATATCGTTGACTCCAGTCTGTTGTAAAATTATGGAACATCTTTTATGCTCAAGAATTATGACGTTCTTGGAAAATGAACACTTCCTCTATAAAAATCAACATGGATTCCGCAAACAGCGATCCTGCGAAACTCAACTCATTCTGTTCGTCCATGAGATTCACAGCGCAGTGGACAACGGCGCTCAGGTTTATGCCGTGTTCCTTGATTTCAGTAAGGCATTTGACACCGTCCCGCATTGACATTTAATGAAGAAACACGGGTGTATGAAGTATCGGAGCAGACCTGCTATTAGATTCAATACTTTCTTGCAGATACAACTCACCACGTCACTCTTAACGGAACTAAATCGACAGATGTAAAGGTAATATCCCGAGTACCACAGGGAAGTGTGATAGGACCGTTACCGTTTACAATAAATACAAATGATCTAGTAGAAAGTGTCGGATTCTCTTGAAGGCTATTCGCTGATCATGCAGTTGTCTATACCAGAGTAGCAACTGTAGAATATAGTAAGAATTTGCAGAACGAACTGCAGAGAATCTATGAATGGTGCAGACTCTGACAGTTGACCCTGAACGTAAATAAATGTAACATATTGGGCATAAATAGGAAAAGAAATCCACTACTGTACAGGGGCTGGAGACAGCGTCTGCCGCAAAATATCTAGACGTAACTTTCCAGAATGACCTTAAGTGGAATGACCATATAAAACAGATAGTGGGGAAAGTTGACATGAGACCCAGATTCATCGGAAGAGTCTTAAGGAAATGTAACTGTAGGACTGTTAGAGAAGATGAGTAGATCCAACGAAGAGCGGCGCGTTTCTTCACAGGATCGTTTAGCTGGCGAGAGAGCGTTACGGGGATGCTAAATAAACTCCACTCGCAGACGTTACAAGAGAGGCGTTGTGCATCATGGAGAAATCTACTTTTGAAATTTCGGGACAGCATTTTTCAGGAGGAGAAAATTCGAGAAATTAGAGCCAATATAGAGACTTACCAACAATCATTCTTCCCACCACTATTGGCGATGGAACAGGGTTGGAGGGATCAGAGAGTGGTACCGAAGGTACTCTTCGCCACACACCATTAGGTGGCTTGCGGAGTATGATGTAGATGTACTGTCAAGTTATAGTAGTTCACCTGACACACACACACACACACACACACACACACACGGGGTGTTCGTGGTGTAAGTGCAGATATAGTGTGTACTTAAAAACATTACATCACTATTTGCTTCATTTGCTCACGGACCATGCTTTCGACCGACATCATCGATCCCGCCGAGTTCAGCTTGCTGCTGAATACTCGGGAAAGATCCGACTTCTACATACAGTACCCGTGCCTGCAAGTGATGTACGCGATCGCAGCAGGTTACAACTGCAACTGTTGGCTATAACTGGCTCGTAGATCGAACTGTTTACGAAATGGACGGGCGTTAAATTCCTGTGTTGGCTCCATTAACACTTTGCCGTCCGAACGTCTCGTACAAATTTATTCGTTTGGCACCGGCAGTGCTAATTCGGATTACTTAGCTTGTCACCGGCCACTTGTCACCTTTCCGTTGATGACAAGCTTCGAACACACTGACTTTTGCGAGCTTTAATTTTCCGGAAATCCTCTATTTTGCCATATCTTTCCACAAATCCGAATTTTCTTTTCAAGTAACTTCTCTGCAAGTTCTACACTGTTCTCATAATTATCCATGCAGAGGTGATACCACTTTCCATCAGAAGGTGTCAATAGTTCCATCACTGTTTTTGCTAAAGGCTGTCCAGCGCCGGAATACATCTTCAGTGAGGAAATGTATCCCGTACTCGAATCACACAGCATACGCATGAGTATGCCGTATTTCGTAATTTTCAACGGATTGTAAACTTTAAGATTTAACCGTCCACGCCACGGTATCATTCCTTCATCAATTGAGATGTTTCGACTTAGATTAAACGTTTCTTTAAACTTTTTGGAAAACTAATCAATTATGAATTGCACTGTGACAAGCCGGCCGGCATTATCCGGTTTATTTTTGCTGTCGGAAAAATCTAAAAATGATGATATTTGTCTGAATCGGTTGCGGGACATCGTTTTGCGAAATATCGGTAGGTCTATCAACGGATTCGTTGACCAATAATCATCGATCCTTGCTTTTCTTTACAATTCCCGTAAGGATAGCAAGCCCAAACCATTTTCTAAGTCTAGTTTCCATCTATTGCAATTTTGACTGTAGCACTTGATGGTTTCGATGCAAATATATTCAAATAGGTCGTTCCCAGTATATAATTCTACGATATCCTCGACGCTCTGTGTATCTTTGAGAAACGTTTGCATTCGGGGATCCTTCAAATGTATTATTGGTCCTCGGTAAATCAAAGTCTGACCACAGTGCATTGCCTTCCTCGTCTGATTCAGCCGAATCAGTTAGCAACCATAGCGTTCGTCGAATTCTTCTTGGACGTATTTCACTATCTTCCTACGATTCTGCTTCACTTTCATATTTTTGGCATTCAGTGTCTTCTTTCCAATCGGCCAAGTTGTCCGGAACCTCAGACAAGACGTCCGCGCATTCATCGTAAATAATCATATTGTCTGAAACTTACTGGCAGATTAAAACTGGTGCCGGACCGACTCGAACTCGGGACCTTTGCCTTTCTTGGGCAAGTGCTCTACCAACTGTGCTATCCAAGCACGACTCAAGCCAGTTCCTCACAGCTTTACTTCCGCCAGTACTTCGTCTCCTACCTTCCAAACTTCACATAAGCTCTCCTGCGAACCATGCAGGACTAGCATTCCTGAAATAAAGGATATTGCGGAGACATGGCTTAGTCACAGCCTAGGGCAGGTTTCCAGAATGAGATTATCACTCTGCAGCGGAGTGTGCACTGATATGAAACTTACTGGCACATTAAAACTATGTGCCAGACCGAGACTCGAACTCGGGACCTTTGCCTTTCGAGTGTGGGTCCGGCGCACAGTTTTAATCTGCCTGTAAGTTTCATATCAGCCCTCACTCCACTGCAGAGTGAAAATCTCATTCTGGAAATCCTACTGTCTCTTTCGTCCTCCATGATGATAGGGCACAAGTACTTAGAAAAACAAGAAAACTTGTTGTCGTTTGTTACTTCTTGTTACCTAAACAAAACACCAACAGAATAGAAAAGATACTAAAGTGCTTTCACCGGCCACTGCGCGATACTATGTTCACGACACCACTCTGGTGTCGCCGGACAGCATAGTGTTAAAAGGGCTATTTCCTCCCCTATCGTTATGTTATTTATGTTGTTCTGTCTGCAGTATACATAAATAAAAATTTAAATTTCCAGGAATATAGTATAAGGCAAAAAGGAAACTACCGTGTCCTGTCGCAAATGGTGCGATGTAAAGATACTGTTTCATCGTCCTCAGTTCCTAGTAAGACACAAAAGTCATCCTTACTTGATCACTGTTCCTATTGAGCAACAGAATCTTTACGACATACGAAACACAAAACCTGAAACAAAGAAAGTACAAAACATACTACTGTAAGTAGTGCAAACTGTCTTGAATATAAAGGCAACTGAACAAGAAACCCTCCGAACAAATCAGAAAACGCGAAAACTAGTAAAAAAAAACTATTCAAATCCACTGGGACCCGCATCTGCAACACATCACGTTACAAATTACTGATCTGCGTTTCTACTCTTTACGCTACACCGACCACAAGTATTTACGACCATTATTTACATATTTCCGTCTCCTGAAGACTTTAGTCTTTTATATGTTATCAAATGACATTTAATTGTAACAAATTGTACCAAGAATAATGCATTTTTGAAAGATGCTCAATATCGCGTTGCTTTAAAACGGCATAATTTCTTAGTACGCAAGTGCATTAAGGGGAGGTTTACTTTCTTTTGATCAAAAAAATTTTTTTTTAAATTGCGTTTTTGGATCCATAATAGTGTTTCGAATCCACTCCTGAAACGGTTGTTCCGGATACGGAACGGAAATGTTTGTTATTCGCGGTTGAATAAAAAAATGCACCTGCCTGAAATCGGCCTTTTTCACGCACCAGTTTTTTTCGGGAATTTCGACTTTGTAGCCGCGAAGAATTATTCTATGTGCTTTCCCATGACTAAAACTGATAAAGTAATCAATGAGCTTACGACGAACTACGGCTTGGCAATCCGACGGCATTCCAGTTCGGTGGTACAGATGAAGAAGGCAATTTGGGCAATGTACTTCCACATGTGTTCGACGGATGACCACCCACAACACCAAAATTGTCCGGCTGGGCAAACTAGTTGGTGCAAGCGGCGCATTGCAGAGGCCAGCGGACATCTGGACGAATATCAACACGACCAGCTGCTCTCCAAAGTAGTTCAAAAAGGGATTCATACGATCTACGAGGCACTTTCGGAGGACGAGTTACTGTTCCGGTGCTTGAGAGGAAACACACAAAATTCAAATGAAAGTTTGAACGCGTGTGTTTGGAAGTTAGCCCCCAAGCATTTGCATTCTGATGCGAAGACTGTGGAGATTGCGACTTTTCTGGCAGTGAGCAGCTTCAACGAAGGGTATTCAGGAATTTTAAAGACCATGACAACGATGGACGTTACCCTGGTACTCTATTCGATGCAGTTCGCCAAGCATTCGAACGACCACCATATTCAAGCAGCCGAAACCGCTTGCCACCGGCCGTACGTCGGCTCTGGAGCAGCGCAGGATGGCCCAGATCGAGCAGAACGCCCTCTATGACGAAGAGGAGGGACTAATTTATGGACCCGGAATAGCATATTGAAAGTAAGTTGCATAATACTGTATTTATATGCAGTCAAAACTTCTAAAGCGTTTTTCTCTTTTCATCGCGCGGTATGGTAACTTCAAATCTACTGAACCGATTGGCATGATTCTTCGTTTCCGACGAAGCTAACTAAATTTTCTAGGAGTTGTACCACTTTTATTCCGATCCATCAACTACAAATATTTTACTTGGCCGACGAAGTCCAAAAGTCGATGAAAAAACCCTATTTTGTTTCAAATGGCCGCCATTTTGTTTCCTATGCTCCAAATAACTTAAGCGCGGTACAACTCCCAAAGAATCTTATACACTTCGCTAACGCCAACTCAACTTTGATTTCAGACGAGCCAGCTGACCTGCGACATACCGCGCGTGGAGGTCTACATCGAAATTATCTTTTGTTCCGACGGCACTTCCACCTTTGATCTTCGACATTTCCGGTCGAAAAAATTCCAGTTTGTAGAGGAAATATCAATAACTATTTTGACCAAATTTGACACTCATATCTACAACATATCCCGAGAAAACAATTATCAAAGAATATGCTTTTTACGGGCCAAAGATACTAAAGCTCCCCGTAACTGTTGAACAGCCAATATGATGTTTCCCGTCATTTTATTACAGCAAATAGTACAATTAACGAAGGCTTTTCGAGGGACCGGCAAGTTTCTGGTACTTAGAAACAGCATGTATACACATGGGCTTCAACTGAAAGTCAAAATGGCGGCTCGCGACTTTGTAATGAAGAGTGATGGTGTGACGTAGGAGGCATTCTCCCATCTCATTGGTCTACAATCAAACACACGTTCAGAATATTTTACATGCCAGATACCACCCTGCGCCTTCAGAAAGCCTCCCCAACATGCTTTTTCCACGCTATGACATCAGAAATTCGAAACGCTCAACGCTTATACGCGCAACAGATGTCTGTAGTCTATACTAACGGTCGTAGTCCATTTAGCGTTGCAGTTACCACCGCGCAGAAAACATCAGGTAGTGAACCATGTGACCTGTTTCACGGAAGACTGTTAGGCGCAACGGAAATAAAATCAACACTCTGAAGTGGGTACATATTAAGATACGAATGATCATAATATCCGCACTTGTACCTCTAACTCCCTGTATAGACGAATAATGTATCGATCGCTACCGCACATTAATTTAATTAAACTGACGGATGTGCGTTTCTAAATGAATGAAGCTGATGCAATTTCACCTTGTAGCATCTAATTCATTTCATCTCTATAGGAAGGACTGTCTCAGAATGTCATTTATGTCGGCAGTGCAGGATCTCGTGACCATCAGCAAGGCTCAATACCATTTCTTCCAAATCCATCAGAAACAAACGCAAACTAATTTTATTTAAAAAAAGCGGAGAAAGTGCCACTAGAAGCCTTCCTAAAAGACAATTTCCATCCCTTCCGAACTGACAATGCGAATGTAGACGAGATGTGGCTCAAATTCAAAGATATAGTAGCAACAGCAATTGAGAGATTCATACCTCATAAATTGGTAAGAGATGGAACGGATCCCCCGTGGTACACAAAAAAGATCCGAACGCTGTTGCAGAGGCAACGGAAAAAGCATGCGAAGTTCAGAAGAACGCGAAATCCCGAAGATGGGCTAAAATTTACAGACGCGCGAAATTTGGCACGTACTTCGATGCGAGATGCCTTTAATAGGTTCCACAACGAAACATTGTCTCGAAATTTGGTAGAAAATCCGAAGAAATTCTGGTCGTATGTAAAGTACACAAGCGGCAAGACGCAGTCAATACCTTCGCTGCGCAGTGCCGATGGTACTGTTATCGACGACTGTGCCGCTAAAGCGGAGTTATTGAACCCAGTTTTCCGAAATTCCTTCACCAGGGAAGACGAATGGAATATTCCAGAATTTGAAACACGAACATCTGCTAGCATGAGTTTCTTAGAAGTAGATACCTTAGGGGTTGCGAAGCAACCCAAATCGCTTGATACGGGCAAGTCTTCAGGTCCAGATTGTATACCGATTAGGTTCCTTTCAGATTACGCTGATACTATAGCTCCCTACTTAGCACTCATATACAACCGCTCGCTCACCGATAGATCTGTACCTACAGATTGGAAAATTGCGCAGGTCGCACCAGTGTTCAAGAAGGGTAGTAGGAGTAATCCATTTAACTACAGACCTATATCATTGACGTCGGCTTGCAGTAGGGTTTTGGAGCATATACTGTATTCAAACATTATGAATCACCTCGAAGGGAACGATCTATTGACACGTAATCAGCATGGCTTCAGAAAACATCGCTCTTGTGCAACGCAGCTAGCTCTTTATTCGCACGAAGTAATGGCCGCTATCGACAGGGGATCTCAAGTTGATTCCGTATTTCTAGATTTCCGGAAAGCTTTTGACACCGTTCCTCACAAGCGACTTCTAATCAAGCTGCGGAGCTATGGGGTATCTTCTCAGTTGTGCGACTGGATTCGTGACTTCCTGTCAGGAAGGTCGCAGTTCGTAGTAATAGATGGCAAATCATCGAGTAAAACTGAAGTGATATCAGGTGTTCCCCAGAGAAGCGTCCTGGGACCTCTACTGTTCCTGATCTATATAAATGACCTGGGTGACAATCTGAGCAGTTCTCTTAGACTGTTCGCAGATGATGCTGTAATTTACCGTCTAGTAAGGTCATCCGAAGACCAGTATCAGCTGCAAAGCGATTTAGAAAAGATTGCTGTATGGTGTGTCAGGTGGCAGTTGACGCTAAATAACGAAAAGTGTGAGATGATCCACATGAGTTCCAAAAGAAATCCGTTGGAATTCGATTACTCGATAAATAGTACAATTCTCAAGGCTGTCAATTCAACTAAGTACCTGGGTGTTAAAATTACGAACAACTTCAGTTGGAAGGACCACATAGATAATATTGTCGGGAAGGCGAGCCAAAGGTTGCGTTTCATTGGCAGGACACTTAGAAGATGCAACAAGTCCACTAAAGAGACAGCTTACACTACACTCGTTCGTCCTCTGTTAGAATATTGCTGCGCGGTGTGGGATCCTTACCAGGTGGGATTGACGGAGGGTGCAAAAAAGGGCACCTCGTTTTGTATTATCGCGTTATAGGGGAGAGAGTGTGGCAGATATGATACACGAGTTGGGATGGAAGTCATTACAGCATAGACGTTTTTCGTCGCGGCGAGACCTTTTTACGAAATTTCAGTCACCAACTTTCTCTTCCGAATGCGAAAATATTTTGTTGAGCCCAACCTACATAGGTAGGAATGATCATCAAAATAAAATAAGAGAAATCAGAGCTCGAACAGAAAGGTTTAGGTGTTCGTTTTTCCCGCTCGCTGTTCGGGAGTGGAATAGTAGAGAGATAGTATGATTGTGGTTCGATGAACCCTCTGCCAAGCACTTAAATGTGAATTGCAGAGTAGTCATGTAGATGTAGATGTAATCATTATTGCAAAACCTGTAGCTCTCCAAAGTGAACAGTATACTCTGCCTGGTGGGTGTTGGCGGCGGAGAGGGGGGGGGGGGGAGTGCGGTGTGTGGCGGGGGGGGGGGGGGGGGGGAGGGATTATTTTGAATAAATATTAAACCCTTCAGTTCTTTGTAGATATTATTTTTCGTCCAGTATTATTTTCATGTTTTGCACTCTTCTTTTTGAGAAAAGAGATATATCGGTAACGGCAAGAGATATTAAGAAATATGATGCGTAACACTTTTCTAACACATGGGGTGCCAATTATTGAACTATATGAAATGAAATCGTCATTAATTCCGAACGGTTTGCGTTAGGGCGTTCAAACTTCTCGGTTAGCCGCGAGGCATTTTGGGAATTAGTATGCGCATGCAGGATTTGGATTAGCGACGAAGCCCACCTTCATTTGGGTGGGTTCAATAAGCAAAGTGGCGCATTTGAGGGACTGAGAATCCGCATTTCGCGATCGAGAAGTCTCTTCGCCCACAACGGGTGACTGTGTGGTGTGCAATGTCCAGTCACGGAATAATCGGTGCGATATCCCTTGATGGCACGGTCACTACCGAACGGTACGTGAAGGGTTTGGAAGATGATTTCATCCTCGTTATCCAAATTGACCCTGATTTCGACAAGATGTGGTTCATGCAAGACGAAACTCGACCCCATCAAACAGGAGAGTGTTCGCTGTCCTGGAGGAGCACCTTAGGGGCCGCATTCTGGCTCTGGGGTGCTCAGACGCCACTGGCATTGGCCTCGATTGGCCGCAGTATTATCCGGATCTGAACATAGGTGACTCCTTTTTGTGGGGCTAAATTAAAGACAAGGTGTACGACAGTCACCCAAAATCATCGCTGAGCTGAGAACAGCCATTCCGGAAGCAATCGACAGCATCGATGTTCCGACACTTCAGCGCGTCACGCAGGATTTCGCTATTCGTCTGCGCCACATCGTCGCCAATGATTGCAGACATATCGAAAATGTCGTAACCTAAATACGAATATCTGTAGTGACGTTTACATATTGAATAAAGTAGTTAGTAACTAATTGTCACGCTGTATAATACACTCCTGGAAATTGAAATAAGAACACCGTGAATTCATTGTCCCAGGAAGGGGAAACTTTATTGACACATTCCTGGGGTCAGATACTTCACATGATCACACTGACAGAACCACAGACACATAGACACAGGCAACATAGCATGCACAATGTCGGCACTAGTACAGTGTATATCCACATTTCGCAGCAATGCACGCTGCTATTCTCCCATGGAAACGATCGTAGAGATGCTGGATGTAGTGCTATGGAACGGCTTGCCATGCCATTTCCACCTGGCGCCTCAGTTGGACCAGCGTTCGTGCTGGACGTGCAGACTGCGTGAGACGACGCTTCATCCAGTCCCAAACACGCTCAATGGGGGACAGATCCGGAGATCTTGCTGGCCAGGGTAGTTGACTTACACCTTCTAGAGCCCGTTGGGTGGCACGGGATACATGCGGACGTGCATTGTCCTGTTGAAACAGCAAGTTCCCTTGCCGGTCTAGGAATGGTAGAACGATGGGTTCGATGACGGTTTGCATGTACCGTGAACTATTCAGTGTCCCCTCGACGATCACCAGAGGTGTACGGCCAATGTAGGAGATCGATCCCCACACCATGATGCCGGGTGTTGGCCCTGTGTGTCTCGGTCGTATGCAGTCCTGATTGTGGCGCTCACCTGCACGGCGCCAAACACGCATACGACCATCATTGGCACCAAGGCAGAAGCGACTCTCATCGCTGAAGACGAGACGTCTCCATTCGTCCCTCTATTCACGCCTGTCGCGACACCACTGGAGGCGGGCTGCACGATGTTGGGGCGTGAGCGGAAGACGGCCTAACGGTGTGCGGTACCGTAGCCCAGCTTCATGGAGACGGTTGCGAATGGTCCTCGCCGATACCCCAGGAGCAACAGTGTCCCTAATTTGCTGGGAAGTGGCGGTGCTGTCCCCTACGGCACTGCGTAAGATCCTACAGTCTTGGAGTGCATCCGTGCATCGCTGCGGTCCGGCCCCAGGTCGACGGGCACGTGCACTTTCCGCCGACCCCTGGCGACAACATCGATGTACTGTGGAGACCTCACGCCCCACGTGTTGAGCAATTCGGCGGTACGTCCACCCGGCCTCCTGCATGCCCACTATACGCCCTCGCTCAAAGTCCGTCAACTGCACATACGGTTCATGTCCACGCTGTCGCGGCATGCTACCAGTGTTAAAGACTGCGATGGAGCTCCGTATGCCACGGCAAACTGGCTGACACTGACAGCGGCGGTGCACAAATGCTGCGCAGCTAGCGCCATTCGACGGCCAACACCGCGGTTCCTGGTGTGTCCGCTGTGCCGTGCGTGTGATCATTGCTTGTACAGCCCTCTCGCAGTGTCCGGAGCAAGTATGGTGGGTCAGACACACCGGTGTCAATGTGTTCTTTTTTCCATTTCCAGGAGTGTATATTAAGAGGAAATGCAGTTGACCTAGCACTCTTCAGTGATTCTCGGGTGTGAGTTTATTACATATTCGCTCCAACATACTTACATATTTGAGTCCGATTGCTTAAATATATTATTATTATTTCTTTCTTATCTCAGACGTTATGTCTGGTCAGAAGAAGAAAGCGACGCGGACCTTGGTCAAGTGTGACTTTCTTTTAACTGTACGGTATATGTTATATTGCATTTAGGAACTTTCGGGTAATTGAACATGTATCAATAATTACGGATTTCTGTAGTTGTATATATAAGTTTGGATGTAGCTGTATGGCATTGATGTACTGGTGGGTATTGTGTGGTATGACTCCTGTACTTGATAGTATAATTGGTATAACGTCAACTTTATCCTGATGCCACATATCCTTGACTTCCTCAGCCAGTTGGATGTTTTTTTAATTTTTTTCTCCTGTTTTCTTTTGTATATTTGTTGTACTGGGTATGGATATTTCGATTAGTTGTGTTAATTTCTTCTTTTTATTGGTGAGTATGATGTCAGGTTTGTTATGTGGTGTTGTTTTATCTGTTATAATGGTTTTGTTACAGTATAATTTGTATTCATCATTCCCCAGTACATTTTGTGGTGCATACTTGTATGTGAGAACGTGTTGTTTTATAAGTTTATGTTGTAAGGCCAGCTGTTGATTTATTATTTTTGCTACATTGTCATGTCTTCTGGGGTATTCTATATTTGCTAGTATTGTACATCCGCTTGTGATGTGATCTACTGTTTCTATTTGTTGTTTGCAAAGTCTGCATTTATTTGTTGTGGTATTGGGATCTTTAATAATATGCTTGCTGTAATATAGGGTGTTTATTGTTTGATCCAGTATTGCAATCATGAATCCTTCCATCTCACTGTATATATTGCCTTTTCTTAGCCATGTGTTGGATGCGTCTTGATCGATGTGTGGCTGTGTTAGATGATACGGATGCTTGCCATGTAGTGTTTTCTTTTTCCAATTTACTTTCTTCGTATCTGTTGATGTTATGTGATCTAAAGGGTTGTACAAGTGGTTATGAAATTGCAGTGGTGTAGCCGATGTATTTATATGAGTGATTGCTTTGTGTATTTTGCTAGTTTCTGCTCGTTCTAGAAAGAATTTTCTTAAATTGTCTACCTGTCTATAATGTAGGTTTTTTATGTCGATAAATCCCCTTCCTCCTTCCTTTCTGCTTAATGTGAATCTTTCTGTTGCTGAATGTATGTGATGTATTCTATATTTGTGGCATTGTGATCGTGTAAGTGTATTGAGTGCTTCTAGGTCTGTGTTACTCCATTTCACTACTCCAAATGGGTAGGTCAATATTGGTATAGCATAAGTATTTATAGCTTTTGTTTTGTTTCTTGCTGTCAATTCTGTTTTCAGTATTTTTGTTAGTCTTTGTCTATATTTTTCTTTTAGTTCTTCTTTAATATTTGTATTATCTATTCCTATTTTTTGTCTGTATCCTAGATATTTATAGGCATCTGTTTTTTCCATCGCTTCTATGCAGTCGCTGTGGTTATCCAATATGTAATCTTCTTGTTTAGTGTGTTTTCCCTTGACTATGCTATATTTCTTACATTTGTCTGTTCCAAAAGCCATATTTATATCATTGCTAAATACTTCTGTTATCTTTAGTAATTGGTTGAGTTGTTGATTTGTTGCTGCCAGTAGTTTTAGATCATCCATGTATAGCAAATGTGTGATTTTGTGTGGGTAAGTTCCAGTAATATTGCATCCATAATTTGTATTATTTAGCATGTTGGATAGTGGGTTCAGAGCAAGGCAGAACCAGAAAGGACTTGATGAGTCTCCTTGGTATATTCCACGCTTAATCTGTATTGGCTGTTATGTGATATTATTTGAATTTGTTTGGATATTAAGTGTGGTTTTCCAGTTTTTCATTACTATGTTTAGGAACTGTATCAATTTAGGATCTACTTTGTAGTAACCATGAGTGCGGTACACGATCAAAGGCTTATTATTATTATTATTATTATTATTATTATTATTATTTCTTGAAGAATTCTATGTGAAGTACGAAATTATATGAGGATGTGTCACTCAAAGGTGAACTTATCAATAATTTAAAACAAGTGAGATACAAAATTGATATGTACGTTTAGATAAACCGAGTTGTAAATACGTCAACAATTTAATGCGAATTCGAACTTGTCTCATGGCGGAAACCTGAAAAAATAAGTGGTTCAGAGTAAACAAAAACCTGTGAACATATATATTTAATGCAAAGAAGAACTAGCCCATTACGACCAGTAGGCGACGTTGATTGAAGTTTTGCAGTTTTGATTCCAGTCACGGCCAGATATTCTCAAGGAGAGCAGCTGGGTGCATCAGTTTGTGCTTCTCTTCACCTTGTACAAGCACTGCA
The DNA here is from genome assembly GCF_023897955.1 of Schistocerca gregaria. Taxonomy (NCBI): domain Eukaryota; kingdom Metazoa; phylum Arthropoda; class Insecta; order Orthoptera; family Acrididae; genus Schistocerca; species Schistocerca gregaria. The sequence continues at coordinate 275,991,184 of NC_064920.1, read as the reverse complement.
TAGTGCTAATATTAATAATTATTATTACGTCAGTGTGCTTGTGAGGCAGTAAAATGGACGAAGAACGAATATGTATTATGTACTGAGTCATATGAAAACTTAATGGTAACCCATTAGCGTTGTACCATCTGTTGATGTTTCTAAAATATTTTATCTCTTTATAATGGAAACAGATTTCCTGAACGAGTGTGCAATCACTGTGGGTAGTTTGCGGATACTATCATTTACATCGCTTAATATATGTCTTCTGTTTACAACTTCGTTTCGCCTATTGCCGTTGAGAGATAAAGACTTAGTAGTTGTAAAACAACACTTAGTGCCAGTAACAAGTATGCCTCAACTGGACGTGACGGGGCAAAGATCCCGCTCAGGGATGGATTCTATTGGCAAAGACACTGCTACTAAATACTAAGTGATCAGAAAGTCAGTATAAATTTGAAAACTGAATAAATCACGGAATAATGTTGATAGAGAGGTACAAATTGACACACATGCTTGGAATGATATGAGGTTTTATTAGAACCAAAAAAAATACAAATGTTCAAAAAATGTCCGACACATGGCGCTTCATCTAATGAGCAACAACTAGCATAACAAAGTAAGACGAAGCAAAGATGATGTTATTTACAGGAAATGCTCAATATGTCCACCATTATTCCTCAACAATAGCTGTAGTCGAGGAAGGAGAAGCTTTAATTCGGCTAACTTTTCTGGCAGTGAGCAGCTTCAACGAAGGGTATTCAGGAATTTTAAAGACCATGACAACGATGGACGTTACCCTGGTACTCTATTCGATGCAGTTCGCCAAGCATTCGAACGACCACCATATTCAAGCAGCCGAAACCGCTTGCCACCGGCCGTACGTCGGCTCTGGAGCAGCGCAGGATGGCCCAGATCGAGCAGAACGCCCTCTATGACGAAGAGGAGGGACTAATTTATGGACCCGGAATAGCATATTGAAAGTAAGTTGCATAATACTGTATTTATATGCAGTCAAAACTTCTAAAGCGTTTTTCTCTTTTCATCGCGCGGTATGGTAACTTCAAATCTACTGAACCGATTGGCATGATTCTTCGTTTCCGACGAAGCTAACTAAATTTTCTAGGAGTTGTACCACTTTTATTCCGATCCATCAACTACAAATATTTTACTTGGCCGACGAAGTCCAAAAGTCGATGAAAAAACCCTATTTTGTTTCAAATGGCCGCCATTTTGTTTCCTATGCTCCAAATAACTTAAGCGCGGTACAACTCCCAAAGAATCTTATACACTTCGCTAACGCCAACTCAACTTTGATTTCAGACGAGCCAGCTGACCTGCGACATACCGCGCGTGGAGGTCTACATCGAAATTATCTTTTGTTCCGACGGCACTTCCACCTTTGATCTTCGACATTTCCGGTCGAAAAAATTCCAGTTTGTAGAGGAAATATCAATAACTATTTTGACCAAATTTGACACTCATATCTACAACATATCCCGAGAAAACAATTATCAAAGAATATGCTTTTTACGGGCCAAAGATACTAAAGCTCCCCGTAACTGTTGAACAGCCAATATGATGTTTCCCGTCATTTTATTACAGCAAATAGTACAATTAACGAAGGCTTTTCGAGGGACCGGCAAGTTTCTGGTACTTAGAAACAGCATGTATACACATGGGCTTCAACTGAAAGTCAAAATGGCGGCTCGCGACTTTGTAATGAAGAGTGATGGTGTGACGTAGGAGGCATTCTCCCATCTCATTGGTCTACAATCAAACACACGTTCAGAATATTTTACATGCCAGATACCACCCTGCGCCTTCAGAAAGCCTCCCCAACATGCTTTTTCCACGCTATGACATCAGAAATTCGAAACGCTCAACGCTTATACGCGCAACAGATGTCTGTAGTCTATACTAACGGTCGTAGTCCATTTAGCGTTGCAGTTACCACCGCGCAGAAAACATCAGGTAGTGAACCATGTGACCTGTTTCACGGAAGACTGTTAGGCGCAACGGAAATAAAATCAACACTCTGAAGTGGGTACATATTAAGATACGAATGATCATAATATCCGCACTTGTACCTCTAACTCCCTGTATAGACGAATAATGTATCGATCGCTACCGCACATTAATTTAATTAAACTGACGGATGTGCGTTTCTAAATGAATGAAGCTGATGCAATTTCACCTTGTAGCATCTAATTCATTTCATCTCTATAGGAAGGACTGTCTCAGAATGTCATTTATGTCGGCAGTGCAGGATCTCGTGACCATCAGCAAGGCTCAATACCATTTCTTCCAAATCCATCAGAAACAAACGCAAACTAATTTTATTTAAAAAAAGCGGAGAAAGTGCCACTAGAAGCCTTCCTAAAAGACAATTTCCATCCCTTCCGAACTGACAATGCGAATGTAGACGAGATGTGGCTCAAATTCAAAGATATAGTAGCAACAGCAATTGAGAGATTCATACCTCATAAATTGGTAAGAGATGGAACGGATCCCCCGTGGTACACAAAAAAGATCCGAACGCTGTTGCAGAGGCAACGGAAAAAGCATGCGAAGTTCAGAAGAACGCGAAATCCCGAAGATGGGCTAAAATTTACAGACGCGCGAAATTTGGCACGTACTTCGATGCGAGATGCCTTTAATAGGTTCCACAACGAAACATTGTCTCGAAATTTGGTAGAAAATCCGAAGAAATTCTGGTCGTATGTAAAGTACACAAGCGGCAAGACGCAGTCAATACCTTCGCTGCGCAGTGCCGATGGTACTGTTATCGACGACTGTGCCGCTAAAGCGGAGTTATTGAACCCAGTTTTCCGAAATTCCTTCACCAGGGAAGACGAATGGAATATTCCAGAATTTGAAACACGAACATCTGCTAGCATGAGTTTCTTAGAAGTAGATACCTTAGGGGTTGCGAAGCAACCCAAATCGCTTGATACGGGCAAGTCTTCAGGTCCAGATTGTATACCGATTAGGTTCCTTTCAGATTACGCTGATACTATAGCTCCCTACTTAGCACTCATATACAACCGCTCGCTCACCGATAGATCTGTACCTACAGATTGGAAAATTGCGCAGGTCGCACCAGTGTTCAAGAAGGGTAGTAGGAGTAATCCATTTAACTACAGACCTATATCATTGACGTCGGCTTGCAGTAGGGTTTTGGAGCATATACTGTATTCAAACATTATGAATCACCTCGAAGGGAACGATCTATTGACACGTAATCAGCATGGCTTCAGAAAACATCGCTCTTGTGCAACGCAGCTAGCTCTTTATTCGCACGAAGTAATGGCCGCTATCGACAGGGGATCTCAAGTTGATTCCGTATTTCTAGATTTCCGGAAAGCTTTTGACACCGTTCCTCACAAGCGACTTCTAATCAAGCTGCGGAGCTATGGGGTATCTTCTCAGTTGTGCGACTGGATTCGTGACTTCCTGTCAGGAAGGTCGCAGTTCGTAGTAATAGATGGCAAATCATCGAGTAAAACTGAAGTGATATCAGGTGTTCCCCAGAGAAGCGTCCTGGGACCTCTACTGTTCCTGATCTATATAAATGACCTGGGTGACAATCTGAGCAGTTCTCTTAGACTGTTCGCAGATGATGCTGTAATTTACCGTCTAGTAAGGTCATCCGAAGACCAGTATCAGCTGCAAAGCGATTTAGAAAAGATTGCTGTATGGTGTGTCAGGTGGCAGTTGACGCTAAATAACGAAAAGTGTGAGATGATCCACATGAGTTCCAAAAGAAATCCGTTGGAATTCGATTACTCGATAAATAGTACAATTCTCAAGGCTGTCAATTCAACTAAGTACCTGGGTGTTAAAATTACGAACAACTTCAGTTGGAAGGACCACATAGATAATATTGTCGGGAAGGCGAGCCAAAGGTTGCGTTTCATTGGCAGGACACTTAGAAGATGCAACAAGTCCACTAAAGAGACAGCTTACACTACACTCGTTCGTCCTCTGTTAGAATATTGCTGCGCGGTGTGGGATCCTTACCAGGTGGGATTGACGGAGGGTGCAAAAAAGGGCACCTCGTTTTGTATTATCGCGTTATAGGGGAGAGAGTGTGGCAGATATGATACACGAGTTGGGATGGAAGTCATTACAGCATAGACGTTTTTCGTCGCGGCGAGACCTTTTTACGAAATTTCAGTCACCAACTTTCTCTTCCGAATGCGAAAATATTTTGTTGAGCCCAACCTACATAGGTAGGAATGATCATCAAAATAAAATAAGAGAAATCAGAGCTCGAACAGAAAGGTTTAGGTGTTCGTTTTTCCCGCTCGCTGTTCGGGAGTGGAATAGTAGAGAGATAGTATGATTGTGGTTCGATGAACCCTCTGCCAAGCACTTAAATGTGAATTGCAGAGTAGTCATGTAGATGTAGATGTAATCATTATTGCAAAACCTGTAGCTCTCCAAAGTGAACAGTATACTCTGCCTGGTGGGTGTTGGCGGCGGAGAGGGGGGGGGGGGGGAGGGATTATTTTGAATAAATATTAAACCCTTCAGTTCTTTGTAGATATTATTTTTCGTCCAGTATTATTTTCATGTTTTGCACTCTTCTTTTTGAGAAAAGAGATATATCGGTAACGGCAAGAGATATTAAGAAATATGATGCGTAACACTTTTCTAACACATGGGGTGCCAATTATTGAACTATATGAAATGAAATCGTCATTAATTCCGAACGGTTTGCGTTAGGGCGTTCAAACTTCTCGGTTAGCCGCGAGGCATTTTGGGAATTAGTATGCGCATGCAGGATTTGGATTAGCGACGAAGCCCACCTTCATTTGGGTGGGTTCAATAAGCAAAGTGGCGCATTTGAGGGACTGAGAATCCGCATTTCGCGATCGAGAAGTCTCTTCGCCCACAACGGGTGACTGTGTGGTGTGCAATGTCCAGTCACGGAATAATCGGTGCGATATCCCTTGATGGCACGGTCACTACCGAACGGTACGTGAAGGGTTTGGAAGATGATTTCATCCTCGTTATCCAAATTGACCCTGATTTCGACAAGATGTGGTTCATGCAAGACGAAAGTCGACCCCATCAAACAGGAGAGTGTTCGCTGTCCTGGAGGAGCACCTTAGGGGCCGCATTCTGGCTCTGGGGTGCTCAGACGCCACTGGCATTGGCCTCGATTGGCCGCAGTATTATCCGGATCTGAACATAGGTGACTCCTTTTTGTGGGGCTAAATTAAAGACAAGGTGTACGACAGTCACCCAAAATCATCGCTGAGCTGAGAACAGCCATTCCGGAAGCAATCGACAGCATCGATGTTCCGACACTTCAGCGCGTCACGCAGGATTTCGCTATTCGTCTGCGCCACATCGTCGCCAATGATTGCAGACATATCGAAAATGTCGTAACCTAAATACGAATATCTGTAGTGACGTTTACATATTGAATAAAGTAGTTAGTAACTAATTGTCACGCTGTATAATACACTCCTGGAAATTGAAATAAGAACACCGTGAATTCATTGTCCCAGGAAGGGGAAACTTTATTGACACATTCCTGGGGTCAGATACTTCACATGATCACACTGACAGAACCACAGACACATAGACACAGGCAACATAGCATGCACAATGTCGGCACTAGTACAGTGTATATCCACATTTCGCAGCAATGCACGCTGCTATTCTCCCATGGAAACGATCGTAGAGATGCTGGATGTAGTGCTATGGAACGGCTTGCCATGCCATTTCCACCTGGCGCCTCAGTTGGACCAGCGTTCGTGCTGGACGTGCAGACTGCGTGAGACGACGCTTCATCCAGTCCCAAACACGCTCAATGGGGGACAGATCCGGAGATCTTGCTGGCCAGGGTAGTTGACTTACACCTTCTAGAGCCCGTTGGGTGGCACGGGATACATGCGGACGTGCATTGTCCTGTTGAAACAGCAAGTTCCCTTGCCGGTCTAGGAATGGTAGAACGATGGGTTCGATGACGGTTTGCATGTACCGTGAACTATTCAGTGTCCCCTCGACGATCACCAGAGGTGTACGGCCAATGTAGGAGATCGATCCCCACACCATGATGCCGGGTGTTGGCCCTGTGTGTCTCGGTCGTATGCAGTCCTGATTGTGGCGCTCACCTGCACGGCGCCAAACACGCATACGACCATCATTGGCACCAAGGCAGAAGCGACTCTCATCGCTGAAGACGAGACGTCTCCATTCGTCCCTCTATTCACGCCTGTCGCGACACCACTGGAGGCGGGCTGCACGATGTTGGGGCGTGAGCGGAAGACGGCCTAACGGTGTGCGGTACCGTAGCCCAGCTTCATGGAGACGGTTGCGAATGGTCCTCGCCGATACCCCAGGAGCAACAGTGTCCCTAATTTGCTGGGAAGTGGCGGTGCTGTCCCCTACGGCACTGCGTAAGATCCTACAGTCTTGGAGTGCATCCGTGCATCGCTGCGGTCCGGCCCCAGGTCGACGGGCACGTGCACTTTCCGCCGACCCCTGGCGACAACATCGATGTACTGTGGAGACCTCACGCCCCACGTGTTGAGCAATTCGGCGGTACGTCCACCCGGCCTCCTGCATGCCCACTATACGCCCTCGCTCAAAGTCCGTCAACTGCACATACGGTTCATGTCCACGCTGTCGCGGCATGCTACCAGTGTTAAAGACTGCGATGGAGCTCCGTATGCCACGGCAAACTGGCTGACACTGACAGCGGCGGTGCACAAATGCTGCGCAGCTAGCGCCATTCGACGGCCAACACCGCGGTTCCTGGTGTGTCCGCTGTGCCGTGCGTGTGATCATTGCTTGTACAGCCCTCTCGCAGTGTCCGGAGCAAGTATGGTGGGTCAGACACACCGGTGTCAATGTGTTCTTTTTTCCATTTCCAGGAGTGTATATTAAGAGGAAATGCAGTTGACCTAGCACTCTTCAGTGATTCTCGGGTGTGAGTTTATTACATATTCGCTCCAACATACTTACATATTTGAGTCCGATTGCTTAAATATATTATTATTATTTCTTTCTTATCTCAGACGTTATGTCTGGTCAGAAGAAGAAAGCGACGCGGACCTTGGTCAAGTGTGACTTTCTTTTAACTGTACGGTATATGTTATATTGCATTTAGGAACTTTCGGGTAATTGAACATGTATCAATAATTACGGATTTCTGTAGTTGTATATATAAGTTTGGATGTAGCTGTATGGCATTGATGTACTGGTGGGTATTGTGTGGTATGACTCCTGTACTTGATAGTATAATTGGTATAACGTCAACTTTATCCTGATGCCACATATCCTTGACTTCCTCAGCCAGTTGGATGTTTTTTTAATTTTTTTCTCCTGTTTTCTTTTGTATATTTGTTGTACTGGGTATGGATATTTCGATTAGTTGTGTTAATTTCTTCTTTTTATTGGTGAGTATGATGTCAGGTTTGTTATGTGGTGTTGTTTTATCTGTTATAATGGTTTTGTTACAGTATAATTTGTATTCATCATTCCCCAGTACATTTTGTGGTGCATACTTGTATGTGAGAACGTGTTGTTTTATAAGTTTATGTTGTAAGGCCAGCTGTTGATTTATTATTTTTGCTACATTGTCATGTCTTCTGGGGTATTCTATATTTGCTAGTATTGTACATCCGCTTGTGATGTGATCTACTGTTTCTATTTGTTGTTTGCAAAGTCTGCATTTATTTGTTGTGGTATTGGGATCTTTAATAATATGCTTGCTGTAATATAGGGTGTTTATTGTTTGATCCAGTATTGCAATCATGAATCCTTCCATCTCACTGTATATATTGCCTTTTCTTAGCCATGTGTTGGATGCGTCTTGATCGATGTGTGGCTGTGTTAGATGATACGGATGCTTGCCATGTAGTGTTTTCTTTTTCCAATTTACTTTCTTCGTATCTGTTGATGTTATGTGATCTAAAGGGTTGTACAAGTGGTTATGAAATTGCAGTGGTGTAGCCGATGTATTTATATGAGTGATTGCTTTGTGTATTTTGCTAGTTTCTGCTCGTTCTAGAAAGAATTTTCTTAAATTGTCTACCTGTCTATAATGTAGGTTTTTTATGTCGATAAATCCCCTTCCTCCTTCCTTTCTGCTTAATGTGAATCTTTCTGTTGCTGAATGTATGTGATGTATTCTATATTTGTGGCATTGTGATCGTGTAAGTGTATTGAGTGCTTCTAGGTCTGTGTTACTCCATTTCACTACTCCAAATGGGTAGGTCAATATTGGTATAGCATAAGTATTTATAGCTTTTGTTTTGTTTCTTGCTGTCAATTCTGTTTTCAGTATTTTTGTTAGTCTTTGTCTATATTTTTCTTTTAGTTCTTCTTTAATATTTGTATTATCTATTCCTATTTTTTGTCTGTATCCTAGATATTTATAGGCATCTGTTTTTTCCATCGCTTCTATGCAGTCGCTGTGGTTATCCAATATGTAATCTTCTTGTTTAGTGTGTTTTCCCTTGACTATGCTATATTTCTTACATTTGTCTGTTCCAAAAGCCATATTTATATCATTGCTAAATACTTCTGTTATCTTTAGTAATTGGTTGAGTTGTTGATTTGTTGCTGCCAGTAGTTTTAGATCATCCATGTATAGCAAATGTGTGATTTTGTGTGGGTAAGTTCCAGTAATATTGCATCCATAATTTGTATTATTTAGCATGTTGGATAGTGGGTTCAGAGCAAGGCAGAACCAGAAAGGACTTGATGAGTCTCCTTGGTATATTCCACGCTTAATCTGTATTGGCTGTTATGTGATATTATTTGAATTTGTTTGGATATTAAGTGTGGTTTTCCAGTTTTTCATTACTATGTTTAGGAACTGTATCAATTTAGGATCTACTTTGTAGTAACCATGAGTGCGGTACACGATCAAAGGCTTATTATTATTATTATTATTATTATTATTATTATTATTTCTTGAAGAATTCTATGTGAAGTACGAAATTATATGAGGATGTGTCACTCAAAGGTGAACTTATCAATAATTTAAAACAAGTGAGATACAAAATTGATATGTACGTTTAGATAAACCGAGTTGTAAATACGTCAACAATTTAATGCGAATTCGAACTTGTCTCATGGCGGAAACCTGAAAAAATAAGTGGTTCAGAGTAAACAAAAACCTGTGAACATATATATTTAATGCAAAGAAGAACTAGCCCATTACGACCAGTAGGCGACGTTGATTGAAGTTTTGCAGTTTTGATTCCAGTCACGGCCAGATATTCTCAAGGAGAGCAGCTGGGTGCATCAGTTTGTGCTTCTCTTCACCTTGTACAAGCACTGCATAGTGCTAATATTAATAATTATTATTACGTCAGTGTGCTTGTGAGGCAGTAAAATGGACGAAGAACGAATATGTATTATGTACTGAGTCATATGAAAACTTAATGGTAACCCATTAGCGTTGTACCATCTGTTGATGTTTCTAAAATATTTTATCTCTTTATAATGGAAACAGATTTCCTGAACGAGTGTGCAATCACTGTGGGTAGTTTGCGGATACTATCATTTACATCGCTTAATATATGTCTTCTGTTTACAACTTCGTTTCGCCTATTGCCGTTGAGAGATAAAGACTTAGTAGTTGTAAAACAACACTTAGTGCCAGTAACAAGTATGCCTCAACTGGACGTGACGGGGCAAAGATCCCGCTCAGGGATGGATTCTATTGGCAAAGACACTGCTACTAAATACTAAGTGATCAGAAAGTCAGTATAAATTTGAAAACTGAATAAATCACGGAATAATGTTGATAGAGAGGTACAAATTGACACACATGCTTGGAATGATATGAGGTTTTATTAGAACCAAAAAAAATACAAATGTTCAAAAAATGTCCGACACATGGCGCTTCATCTAATGAGCAACAACTAGCATAACAAAGTAAGACGAAGCAAAGATGATGTTATTTACAGGAAATGCTCAATATGTCCACCATTATTCCTCAACAATAGCTGTAGTCGAGGAAGGAGAAGCTTTAATTCGGCTAATTAAGAAAAGAGAGTGTTATAGCTAAAAGTTTTTTATATACTGGGTGATCAAAAAGTCACTATAAATTTGAAAACTGAATAAATCACGGAATAATGTAGATAGAGAGGTACAAATTGACACACATGCTTGGAATGACATAGGGGTTTTATTAGAACCAAAAAAATACAAACGTTCAAAAATGTCTGACAGATGGCGCTTCATCTAATCACAATAGCAACAATTAGCATAACAAAGTAAGTCAAAGCAAAGATGATGTTCTTTACATGAAATAATCAATATGTCCACCATAATTCGTCAACAATAGCTGTAGTCGAGGAATAATGTTGTGAACAGCACTGTAAAGCATGCCCGGAGTTATGGTGAGGCATTGGCGTCGGATGTTGTCTCTCAGAATCCCTAGAGATGTCGGTCGATCGCAATACACTTGCGACTTCAGGTAACCCCAAAGCCAATAATCGCACGGACTGAGGTCTGAGGACCTGGGAGGCCAAGCATGACGAAAGTGGAGGCTGAGCACACGATCATCACCAAACGACGCGCTCAAGAGATCTTTCACGCGTCTAGCAATACTTTTTTTTCTTTTGTTCTAATAAAACGTCATGTAATTCGAAGCATGTGTGTCAATTCTTTCCTCTCTATCTACATTATTCCCTGGTTTATTAAGTTTTCAAATTTATACTGACTTTTTGATCATCCGGTATGTGTCTCACGATGTGCAGTAGCAGAAGTGATATTATCAATGAAGATACATAGTTATCAATGTAGACGCTTTACTCACAAAATATTATCTGTCTTTGCAGGTAGAGGACTGGCTCAACGTTTTATAACTATACTGTATGTTCTCCAATAATGCAAAATTCGTATGTTCTGACAATGAAGGATGCTTCCTGTGGACAAGAGACAACAGTCTATCCTCTGATAAGTTCGGCGACGACGGCACGTTAATATTTTTTCTTCCTTCCTCTCATTCACACGTACCAAAAGTGCTGTCTTCGCGTCTGCAATTTCTGCAGTAGAAAAATGGGTCTCGCAGGGTGAGGTGAAAAATGCTTGGAGCAGACAACGTTCCCGTGGTGTAGTAGAGTTCAAGACCCGATGTGCAGCCCCGTCCGCTGGTCGCACCACCGAGGGACGCATTTGGACGCTGCCCCAGAGACGCGCTGTCACATTGACCTCGGACGGACCGAGCTACGCAGTATGACCTCTGCTCTGCTGCGTCGCATGCGCGTACCTGAAGAGACTGACATCAGCCCGTGTTAGGCAAGAATCAAGAATGAAAAAGTGTGTGACCTTAACAGGTACAGTGTCACTAGAGACTGTACTTTAAGCAGATAACTCTTTTCGTCGCACTACTTACGAGGTATTTCTGAAACATCCTCTGATATCACACTATATCTACATCTACATCTGCGTACATACTCTGCAATCCACCATTCGGTGCGTGGTAGAGGGTACCTCGTGCCACAAATAGCATCTTCTCTCCCTGTTCCACTCATAAACAGAACGAGGGAAAAATGATTGCCTATATGCATCTGTACTAGCCCTAATCTCTCTTGTCTTATCTTTGTGGTCTTTCCGCGAAATATAAGTTGGCGGCAGTAACATTGTACTGCATTAAGCCTCAAATGCTGGTTTTCTAATTTTCTCACTAGAGATTCACGAGAAGAACGCCTCCTTTCCTCTAGAGTAGACACTCCCACCCGAATTCCAGACGCATTTCCGTAACACCCGCGTGATGATCAAACCTACCAGTAACAAATCTAACAGCCCGCCTCTGAATTGCTTCTATGTCCTCCCTCAATTCGACCTGATAGGGATCCCAAACGCTCGATCAGTACTCAAGAATAGGTCGTATTAGTGTTTTATAAGCGGTCTCCTTTACAGATGAACCACATCTTTCCAAAATTCTACCAATGAACCACAAACGACTATCTGCTTTCCCCACAACTGCCAGTACATGCTTGTCCCACTTCATATCGCTCTGCACTGTTATGCCCAAACATTTAATCACGTGAATGTGTCAATCGCTACACTACTAATGGAGTATTTAAACATTACAGGATTCTTTTTCCTATTCATCTGCAGTAATTTACATTTATCTATATTTAGAGTTAGCTGCCATTCATTACACCAATGACAAATCCTGTCCGAATCATCTTGTATCCTCCTATAGTCACTCAACGACGACACCTTCCCGTACACCACAGCATCATCAGCAAACAGCCGCATACTGCTATCCACAAGATCATTTATGTAGATAGAAAACAACAGTCGACCTACCACACGTCCCTCGGGCACTCCAGATGATACCCTCTCCTCCGATGAACACTCACCATCGAGGCTTCTATTACTTAAGAAATCTTCGAGCCACTCACATACTTGGGAACCAATCCCATATGCTCATACCTTAGTTAGGAGTCTGCAGTGGGGCACCGAGTCAAACGCTTTCCGGAAGTCAAGGAATATGGCATCCGTCTGATACCCTTCATCCATGGCTCGCAAGATATCATTTGAAAAAAGGGCGAGATGTGTTTCGCAGGAGCGATGCTTTCTAAAGCCATGCTGATGCATGGTCAGCAACTTCTCTGTCTCAAGGAAATTCATTATATTCGAACTGAGAATGTGTTCGAGATACTGCAACAAACCGATGTTAAGGATATTGGTCTGTAATTTTGAGGATCCGTCCTTCTGCCCTTCTTATATACAGGCGTCACCTGCACTTTTTCCAGTCGCTCGGGACCTTACGTTGGGCAAGAGATTCGCGATAAATGCAAGCTAAGTTAGGAGCCAATGCAGTAGAGTACCCTCTGTAAAACCGAACTGGAATCCCATCAAGACCTGGCGATTTATTTATTTTCAACCCATCCTGTACACGAGTGTAGATAACACTTGGAGTGATTTTTTACTTGCGCATCGAGTCTGAGAGTTTACCGTGGAGCCAGTTGTACTGTTTGTGAGGCGTATTCGGAAAGTAAGGTTTGATTAGGCGCGAAATGAAGACCACTGTGAAAATCCGTTGGAACTTTGCACAGATGTGTTCGCAGTGCTTTTAGTGTGCCTGTCGATAGCTTCAAGTCGTTCTTTTCAGTTCAGAGCGTGAAGTGACAATGTAGCAATGCCTAAAACAATAGTGTCTCCAGCGAAGTGTGTGGATCTGCTGAAAGATTTCGCCTGAAGCTATGCAGCCCACATAACATAAATGTCATGCGTTTCTTTCTTCAAGATAATTTTCAGTCGCATTCTGCAGGGGCAATGAAGACGCTCCTGCAGCGTTTACGATGGAAAGTGTTTGATCACTCACAGTACAGCTCTTAATTGGCTCTGTCCGTTGTTCATCTCTGCTCACACGAACCGCTGGCTACGAAGACCACACTTTGGTACAAACAACGAAAGGCACACTAGCTTAGAGAATTGGTATAAAGCACAGGAGGCTGCTTTCTGTGACTTTCCAGAAGTTTGCACGACGCCACGACAAATGTGTAAGTCGGAGCGGAGACTGTTTAGATACGTAGCTGCATCGTGTGGCTAACTGTTGCGAACAAAAAAAATTTGATTCTGATTGTGGTTGTGGTTTTCATTTCGTGACCAACCCTGATCTTACTTTCCGAACAGCCCTCGTACGTGGTCGCCGACATAGGTCGTTATGGAGCAGCTGTCTCTCTCTCTTTCTTTTGCTAATTCGTTACCCAAGATGCGTTGAGTGGAGACGGAGATAATAGACCAACAAAAAGTGTCCTGGGGTCTTTATTTAACAGATGCAATCCAGTGAGAACTGTGCGGCGTAATGCTCGCCACAACAATGAATCGACCGTATTTAGAAGCTCTCATAAATTTTCATATTAACTGTCGCTATTCTGTACGATATCGCGTCCTACGGTGGGATTTTCATTGCTGAGGATGAAGCGGTTTCCGCTACCTCGCGTATCTGTCCGCAGTAACGCAATACCGGTAGGCAGATCTCCCAAGTGGCCAGACCCGAGAGGAGGCCTCACGGAGGGTAAGTGAATTACCTGCGCCGAAGGAAGACGGGTCCTCAGGGGTACTAATCTCTATAGACAGGTATCGCTCCCTCTATGCGGGGATTCAGTTTGGAGACTAGCCAGCCACCAGCTCCACAACTTCACTCTGTTCCATAATAAACGATAGCGGGAATAGAAATTTTATACCATGAACATATCCACCGAACAGTATCAAACTAATAATACAGTTCTTTCAGCCCCACGGATTATAATGATTGAAATTCGATCATTATGCTAATTTAGCTACGGTATTTTCAGCACAGTTGAAACAACAAACAAGTCCCTGAAGAGCAAAAGAACCTGGTACACCTGCCTAATATTGTGCAGGGCCCCCACGGACACGCAGATGTGCCGCAACAAGGTGTTGCATTGACTCGGCTAATGACTGAAGTAGTGTTGGAGGTAACTGACACCATGTATCCTGCAGGGATGTTCATAAATGCGTAAGAGTAAGAGGGGGTGGAGATATCTTCTGAACAGCACGTTGCAAAGGCATCCCAGGTATGCTCAATAATGTTCATATCTGGGGAGTCTGGTGGCCAGAGGAAGTGTTTAAACTCAGAAGAGTGTTCCTGGAGCCACTTTGTAGCGTTTCAGGAGGTGTGGGTTGTTGCATTGACCTGCTGGAATTGCCCAAGTCCGTCGGAATGCACAATGGACGTGAACGGATGCAGTTGATCAGACAGGATGCTTACGTGCGTGTCGCCTGGCAGTCCTATCTAGACGTATCAGGGGTCCCATATCACTCCAACGACGCACTCCCCACACCCTTAAAGAGCTTCCACCAGCTTGAATAGGCGCCTGGACCGGATGGTATCCACTCTGAGGTACTGACTCAAATTGCAACGCAGATCACCCCGTTTCTCACAACGTTGTTAAACGATGCATTAAGGCTGGGCCTGCAGTGTGGAAGACCTCGAAGGCGGTTATCATCAGAAAGGCTCCAGCCAAAGACCCATCAGACCCCAAGTCATACAGACCAATTTGCCTTATCAATACACTCGGTAAAGCACAAGAAAAACCACTCTGCAAAAGACTACAAGTACACCGAACACTACGGGGACTGACACCACACCAATATGGCTTCAGGAAAAGGAAATCTATAGACGATGCAATTAACAGAGCACTCCAAATAGTACACGATACACCCTCCAAATACACACTTGCAATTATGATAGACATCTCAGGTGCTTTCGACAACCTCTTGTGGCCGGCCTTGTTCAAGAGGCTCAGACACCTGCAGGTACCGGAGTCTCTGTATAATAGCTTCATGAACTACTGCAGAGACAGAACGGTCGTTTGACAGATGGACAACCAGAAAGTGATTAAACAAATTACAAAAGGCTGCCCACAAGGGTCGATCTGCGGCCCCATCTTCTGGGACATAGTTATAGAACCGCTCCTACAGTTACTAGAGGAGCACATCTTGACAGATGGAGTTGTCGCTTATGCAGATGATCTACTCTTCGTAGTTTCAGCAAACAACCGTGCCCAGCTAGAAGAAAGAGCCAACGGAACACTTAGGACAATAACCCAATGGTGCACAGATAATAAATTAAAGATAGCAGGAAACAAAACAACTTATACGTTGCTAAAGGATATCCTGCGCAGGAACCCAATAGTCAAAATCGGGGACACAAACATAAAGATTAGCAGTCACACGCTATCTAGGAGTATACATTGATGAACGATTGAACTTCCACGAACACATGCGAATATGCACAAACAAAGCAGAAAAGATACTGCACAAACTGACTAGGCTAAATTCGGAACAAATCAGACTACACCTGTCAGTGACATGAACATACCATTGCGCTCTCTTCGAGTCAGTACTATGCTTTGCTGCCAGAACGTGGGCCCACAGATTAAATCTCTCAACTAACACAACCATTGTACGTCGAGGACAAAGAAGTGTTCTACTTCGACTAACAGGGGCATTCAACACAACATCAAATGACGCACTATGTGTCGTCATGGGAATCTTCTCCATAGATATCACCATCAGGTACCGCGCAGCAATGTACTGGCTTAGGATGGGAAGAATAGACCAGGTTCGGCAGATCACTGGTGTACCGATTGAGGCAACACGCCAACTCAGAGCATGGCGAGTGGATACCTGGCAGAGCGAATGGACCAAGAGCGATAAACGATGCCGTGTATACAACTTCTTCCCTGACATCCGGGAAAGACTAAAACTAAAACAAATCGATCCCAGCCGCGGTATGGTACATTTCATCACTGGACATGGCCCTTATCCCACGCACCTGTACCGCGTGAGTCTCCAGCAGACTAATAGATGCGCATGCGGGGATGAAGGTTCCCCTGAACATACTGTCTTCTTCTGCGGACAACGCACGAACATAAGACACTCAGTACACATAAATCGCCTGAACACACAGAACGAACTACATGCCATAATACGCGACCCGGAAAGATGGACTGAACTCAACAAACTAATGGACGAAATCTCGAAGATCCAACAAATAGAATACTTGCGCAAGTGACCCTACCGAAGGCAAGTCGGTCCAAACAGACGTCACGATGCCCAGTGGGACACAGATATGATTAGCACCACGAGTGATGAAGAAGAAACAGATACAGACCAGGGCACCAACACAGATATTGAAGCGTCCAGCGCGGATGATTCATAGTGCCAACCAAGAAAAATTCAAAGAACAGAGTGGAACAACCAACAAAAGTGCACAAGTCACACACAATCCTAAAAACAGATTGCACCTTATATGTAAATAGTTAACAGCATCTCTATGTCTAGTAAGAGCTTAAAGCTAGGTACCTCTTCAAGGGACCTACGCCTGCCGTTAAGAGGCAGCGCACAGTCTGGATGGAAGGACCTTAATTGTGATCCCTCTCTTTTGAGCCCAACTCGACGGATACCTATGGTAGATCGGGGAAAACCACCGTTCAGGTCGTGTTGTCGGCGGGGCCGGGAGGTGCTTGCGCCTGATGTACTCTACTAGGAGCCTTGTAGGCTCAATACAAATCGTTAGCGTCATTACCTAATTACTTTTACCACAAGTACCTTTTCATTAGCAACGTTGAGCCAAGCACAAAATCAGTTACCTCTCTATTGTATATCGTAAATAGTTTGGCAGGCTGGACATGGAGGTCTTAGTCTTAGTTTCTAGCTTTAACGTACCCTAATCTCTTCTAGTTAAGTTAGTTTTTAAGATGGTAGATGTTAAAGGCATGGTGAGCGATGGCCAGCGTCTTGAGGGTCATTCCAAGACCCGGGCCGCCGCCCACAACCAAGTGACGGGCAATATTGTACCTATCCCTACTCTATTCAGTTCTCATCCTTCCTTCTTTCTAAATATTTAATTTCGTTTTGTTTATTAATATCTTACTTGATTTTGTATTATAAGTTTTTCTAATGCTGCACAAAAAAGATAACTAATGGATCTAAACAAATAGAGCCCGCCTCCACGTGGCGAGACACGGGCAACGGTGTGAGTGGGGGCGGGAGCCGGTGTGTTGTTACTTTCAGTCACTCCTGGCCCCGCACCCAGTCACAGCGGCTAAGTGGCAACATACGACCCACCATAAGAAATTAGACGGTCGGTCCTAAAATATAAGCAGCTAGTGAAAAAAAAAAAACTACGAAAAACCCATGAGCCATGGACCTTGCCGTTGGTGGGGAGGCTTGCGTGCCTCAGCGATACAGATAGCCGTACCGTAGGTACAACCACAACGGAGGGGTATCTGTTGAGAGGCCAGACAAACGTGTGGTTCCTGAAGAAGGGTAGCAGCCTTTTCAGTAGTTGCAGGGGCAATAGTCTGTTTGATTGACTGATCTGCCCTTGTAACAATAACCAAAACGGCCTTGCTGTGTTGGTACTGCGAACGGCTGAAAGCAAGGGGAAACTACGGCCGTAATTTTTCCCGAGGGCATGCAGCTTTACTGTATGACTAAATGATGATGGCGTCCTCTTGGGTAAAATATTCCGGAGGTAAAATAGTCCCCCATTCGGATCTCCGGGCGGGGACTACTCAGGAGGCTGTCGTTATCAGGCGAAAGAAAACTGGCGTTCTACAGATCGGAGCGTGGAATGGCAGATCCCTTAATCGGGCAGGTAGGTTAGAAAATTTAAAACGAGAAATGGATAAGTTAAGGTTAGATATAGTGGGAATTAGTGAAGTTTGGTGGCAGGAGGAAAAATACTTTTGGTCAGGTGACTACAGTGTTATAAATACAAAATCAAATAGGGGTAATGCAGGAGTAGGTTTAATAATGAATAGGAAAATAGGAATGCGGGTAAGCTACTACAAACAGCATAGTGATCGCATTATTGTGGCCAAGATAGATACAAAGCCCACTCCTACTACAGTAGTACAAGTTTATATGCCAACTAGCTCTGCAGATGACGAAGAAATTGAAGAAATGTATGATGAAATAAAAGAAATTATTCAGATAGTTAAGGGAGACGAAAATTTAATAATCATGGGTGACTGGAATTCGAGTGTAGGAAAAGGGAGAGAAGGAAACGTAGTAGGTGACTATGGATTGGGGCTAAGAAATGAAAGAGGAAGCCGACTGGTAGAATTTTGCACAGAGCACAACTTAATCATAGCTAACACTTGGTTTAAGAATCATGAAAGAAGGTTGTATACATGGAAGAACCCTGGAGATACTAAAAGGTATCAGGTAGATTATATAATGATAAGACAGAGATTTAGGAACCAGGTTTTAAATTTTAAGACATTTCCAGGGGCAGATGTGGACTCTGACCACAATCTATTGGTTATGACCTGTAGATTAAAACTGAAGAAACTGCGAAACGGTGGGAATTTGAGGATATGGGACCTGGATACCACTGAATGAACCAGAGGTTGTACAGAGTTTCAGGGAGGGCATAAAGGAGCAATTGACGGGAGTGGGGGAAAGAAATACAGTAGAAGAAGAATGGGCAGCTTTAAGGGATGAAGTAGTGAAGGTGTAAGTAGGCTGTTTAGGTTTTTATATTGGTAACGCCACGTAGCGCTCTGAAAATCACTGGCTGTGCTGTGTGCAGTCAGTGGCTGGTTGGTATTGTTGTAATAATCGCCATTGTAGCGTTGGGCAGCGGCAGCTGAATGCTAACAGCGCGTAGCGTTGCGCAGTTGGAGGTGAGCCGCCAGCAGTGGTGGACGTGGGGAGAGAGATGGCGGAGTTTTGAAATTTGTAAGACTGGATGTCATGAACTGCTATATATATTCTGACTATTAAGGTAAATACATTGTTCTGTATTAAAATCTTTCATTTGCTAACTATGCCTATCAGTAGTTAGTGCCTTCAGTAGTTTGAATCTTTTATTTAGCTGGCAGTAGTGGCGCTCGCTGTATTGCAGTAGCTTGAGTAACGAAGATTTTTGTGAGGTAAGTGATTTGTGAAACGTATAGGATAATGTTAGTCAGGGCCATTTTTCGTACGGATTTTTGGAAGTCAGATTGCGTTGCGCTAAAAATATTGTGTGTCAGTTTAAGCACAGTCTTGTATAATTTTTCTAAGGGTACGTTTCAAAGGCAGCAGAGGATCAAGTAGGTAAAAAGACGAGGGCTAGTAGAAATCCTTGGGTAAAAGAAGAAATATTGAATTTGATTGATGAAAGGAGCAAATAATAAGAATGCAGTAAATGAAGCAGGCAAAAAGGAATATAAACGTCTCAAAAATGAGATCGACAGGAAGTGCAAAATGGTTAAGCTGGCATGGCTCGAGGACAAATGTAAGGATGTAGAGGCTTATCTCACTAGGGGTAAGATAGATACTGCCTACAGGAAAATTAAAGAGACCTTTGAAGATAAGAGAACCACTTGTATGAACATCAAGAGCTGAAATGGAAACCCAGTTCTAAGCAAAGAAGGGAAAGCAGAAAGGTGGAAGGAGTATATAGAGGGTCTATACAAGGGCGATGTACTTGAGGAAAATATTATGGAAATGGAAGAGGATGTAAATGAGGATGAAATGGGAGGTGCGATACTGCGTGAAGAGTTTGACAGAGCACTGAAGGACCTGAGTCGAAACAAGGCCCCCGGAGTAGACAACATTCCATTGGAACTACTGACGACCTTGGGAGACCCAGTCCTGGCTAAACTCTACCATCTGGTGAGTAAGATGTATGAGACAGGATAAATACCCTCAGACTTCAAGAAGAATATAATAACTCCAATCCCAAAGAAAGCAGGTATTGACAGATGTGAAAATTACCGAACAATCAGTTTAATAAGC